>NC_090937.1:837147958-837891708 GCF_040938575.1 Ambystoma mexicanum | reverse complement strand
TGCCAATATATCAACCAATGTTTTTCATAAGTGCCCCCATTCGTGCTAACATTTTATGGTCACCATTATTCTCATATTATCAGTTCCTGTTGTATTAGTTTAGTCAGTTAGGAATGTATCATGTTTGAACTGACCTTCACCACAGAGATGAGCCCAGCGGACCCACGTGCCGCTGGACTGACCGAGCAGCAACAGCCCATCACAGCCCAGCATCCCCTATAGAACTGTGTCACATGGCCACTCCAATCCGCACCCAAATGTGTACCCTACATGTTGTCACAGTTGATGATGTTTTTTATTCTTAAATGTGATGCCTGTGTATTGTTTGGCAGAGCGCTCTCAGGCAGCAGAGTTCTTTTCTTGCTAACTTTATTTTATATAAAGTTTCTTATCCTTGCAATTCATCTCTTGGTCTTATTCCCTGACAGGGTGTATTTTCTTATTTGGTCTATTGGAAAATTATGTGTTTAAAGGGTGAGTGCCTTCAGCACACAGGTTGGGTTCATGTGAGTGTGGGATTTATTGACCCACTTTTGCTTTGCTATGCTGCAGCACTGTGTTATGATGGTGCCAGAAAACAGCAAAATGGCCGCAAAACCCATGTGCACGAAAACCTCTGAAAATCGAGCTTTGCAAAGCACAAAAAGATGGCTGCCCAATCTGCCACACATGTTGTCAGTGGTGGAACAGAGCTCTCACTCGTGAAATGTGCCACTGGACTCCACAACAATTGAAAGTGGAGTGCAGAAGGAAAAAGCAGTGCTTTGCTGAATGAAACTTCAAATCTTGCTTGAAATCACTTTTTCTTTGCTGAAACTTCAGAATGCCGGTACAGAACACCCTCAAACATCAAAAATTCTTGCTGGTTGCTACAATTCACTTAGTTTAAGAAATCATTGTTAACTTACAAAGTCCTGAAAAGCTGAGAGCATAAAGAAATTTCCACAGCAAAAGTGGCCTGTCTCTGGATCTGTAAAAAAATCTCTGGGTGCAGTACCCTGGACCGCCTGAATGACAGCTGTCCAGAGACTGCCTGATTAAACTTTAACATGTATAAACTGAAGTCAAATGTTTGCAATCTAAGAGGCCTGTTACTGAGAGTAACCCATATTGTAATTGTTTTGATCCCATGGTTTAAAATCTTAAATAAGTATTCTCGCTGTGATTTGATACAACACGTTTGTTTTAAGATAAGGGAAAATTCAACAGAATTAACAGTTAAATTAAGCCTGGCTGAAGCTACCAAACTGGAATAACTGGTTTTATAACAGAAGGAAGATCTTTCCCCCCAGCAGGAAATCACACAAAAACTCTAATTATGGGGTTGGGAAAGAACCTGGTCTACAGAGGCATGAGGAACAATGACCTGCTACAACTAAGGAAATGTGAGGTGTGAGGACAGTCATAAATGGCCTCTGCCAGGAGCAAACAGGGAGGAGACTGCTCCTATACTGCAGGGAGACAAAAAGAGGTGGACCCAAACAACCATCTGTGGCTGAACATTACCAAAAAACACATCTTAAAAAGACGGATAACTTACTGTTTAAAATTGTGAAAAATATAAAAGTAACAGATTTGTGAATCTAAATTTTGGCTGCACGTTTCAAGAGGCGGCAAAATCGTGTGACATGTTCTGGAAATAAACTGCAAGAAATGTGATTTTATGCAAAATGTATTTCTGCTAGAAGCATGAAACTTTATACACTTATGCCCATGATAAACGCGCACACTTGTAGAAAGTTGATCATAAATTGGACATTGTGTTCCTGATGAAAAGGGCAAAATTCTGTGAAAAGCGGAGACAAGATCCCACAGCTGTGGGGTTTTGAGGAGTAGCTGCTATGCAAAATATGTAATCTATATATGTGATTGTTATAGAGGTTGCACATGTGTAAAAATGGATTGTGCCAAAAGTAGATTTTGTGTTCCAGGGGCTAGGGCTGGATTCTCAGCCTCATAAAATCACACCATAAAGGTGACACTCTGCGCTATACTGCTTGTCTGATGAAAATAATTATCATCAGAACCATGAAGGCCAGATCTAATCCAGTTCTGTGCCGTGCTGTGACCAGAGGGCCTTGCAGACCCAGTCCAGTCCTGTGCCGTGCGGTGACCAGAGCGCCTTGCCGATTTGATCCAGTCCGATGTGCCCAGCCATCGGTTATAAACCAGATCCTATCCCCTGACCAGAATTAATGTTTCCATTTTAAAAACATATCCAGTGAGTATCTATAGAAAGAATTGTGTCACTGGCATATGTACTTTGCATAGTTATACCCTATCTTAAACTCATCCTATCTTGTATTCAGAACCTGTATTGTTAGAAGCATTTTTGAATTGTCTGAACTCTCTATCCAAACCATCCTATCCTTCCTCCTGTACTAGTATTGTTAAAACTATATTTGCGCTGATCTTTTCTCATCTAAAGAAGGAGAGTTTCTTCCACAGGCAGTCATTCTGATCAAGTGACTGTGTCCCTTGGTGGTATTCGTTTTGTTCATAGTCATCCTCTAGTATCAGAAACCCTTTTTTGATTTTAAAAGTACATTCCCGTTTTCCATTCTCTAAAAAATTACCTCTACTAAAACGCCTATAACTCCCTCAGTTTTTCTGCTCGAAACAAAGCTTTAAAATGCATCTAAAACCGCATTCCAGATCAATGCAATTCTCCCGTTTTAGCGAATATTGTGCAGTGAAAAGTATGCTGCACATTTTCATTTTGGGAAATTCTTACACATGTAAAACAGCTTCCGACTTGAGTTTTAAAATTTCAAATTGTTTCTTGGTATGAGATCATAGCTTGTTTTTGTGTGCAACTATCGAAAGCGGCTCCCATAAGAATGTATAGCAATTTCAGCACTTTTGACCATATTTAGTGTTTTTGCCCAGTCCATTCTAAGGATAACTTTAAAAGCCATTCTGACAGCTTCACAGTCAATTCCGTTTTCTCTTGTGTTTGAAAATGGGGAAGTGCGATTGATATTCTATTTGAATTCTGCCATCCCTGAGAACCTGCTCTCTCCTCCTATCTCTTTACATTACCTATTGGGGGGTTGAGAGGTGTGCAGGGGGAACCTGTAACCAGAGGGCTATCTAATCTGAACCACACAAAATTATTATTTTCTGTGCTGAATTGTTTTGCTCACTACTTACTCCTTGTGCATTAAAGAGATTATTCAGTGTTACATCACCCCATTGGTGATTGTTGTATACCTATTAAACATATTGTGATAACATTTTTAATCCAGAAATAAATCTTTACCTTTGCAAACCAGCCTGATTCCTGGTTCAGTGTGACCAGGGGGGGAGGTTCCAGGAGGAGGGTGTGATATGAGTGGTATATCGTTCAGAATAAAGAACGTTTAGACAAAAATAAATAAGGATTTCAGTTGTGCACTACATGCTAGGCGTTGACTTGGGTGTGTGCCGGATTAAAATCACTTACATGAGCATGAGGGTGCTGGCGGTGTTGGTGCTGATTGTGTTCTGCATTCCACAGAATGATTGATGTACTGTTTTATCTGCACAGAATAAGGTGTTTTGCAGACAGACTGTATAAAGTTGGAGAGGAGGGTTCTTCTCAGGATCACTGCTTTCCAACAGCTAAGTTAGTTGCCATCTAGACGTATCCATCCTGTCATCATCATTACTGACTTACTTATCATCGGGTTGGGCATTGGAGATTGAAACCAGGAATTGCGACGCGGTTGTGGAACATACGTTGGATGATTTCATCAATAAACCACATGCAATTCTTGCACTCCCAGGTCACACAAAATGTGCTGCTTCAGGAGTGAAAGGACGATTAGCAGCATGTCTCTCCATGTCTCTGGCTCATTTGGGTGTTGCAATATTGTTCCATATGTGCCCACATGTGTGTCAGCTACCTCCCTGAATCTTTGCTAACACATCCAAATAACACCAGTCAGCATGCCTCTCCAACAAGCTGCCCTCCGGGTTTCCCAGCTGTCACTCAATGACACATGTCTTTTGCACTTACTTCAAGGGGTGAACGCTTTCTGGTGTTTCAACTGCCTAAGCACATCTTGAGTGTTTGCATTTGTGTTTTTTATCCAGTCCAAATCAAAAAATGTGTTGCGCAGGATAAGCAAAGCCAACGCTAAAACTAACTCTCTGCCTGGGTCCCAGTAGCTCACTGCCTCTCCCTACTCTTCTTCCTACAACATCTCTATCTCGGCTCTAATTTATTAATCCTTCCCTAAATATCCTGTGCCTGCCTCCAGCAATGGCCTCCTGCCCCTTTGAAAGCTGTCTTAGAAAGACTAGGTAATCCAATATCATATGTCTCTTTATGCCATGCAGTCCTACTACATGTTTTGAAAAGTTCTTTTGAGGCCCGTCCTGAACAAATCACCAGAAAGGTAGATGATTTGAGTTCATGCAGGAAAGTGTGTCCAGAAATGCTGAAGGATAAGAAATGCTTGAGCACCAAATATCTTTACTGAAATAACCATATTATTCTCGGATCAGACATAATATTACATTATGCAAAGGTGGCAATCACAGAAGACTAACCAGATAAAAGAAATGACGGCAGCAAATTGACAATTTCCAAGATTGATTAAGAAAATATGAGATTGAGGTGGTTCTGAATACGCTTCTTCATTACCTTGAAAAATCTTTGAACGTTCCCTTGCTGTTTGGAGTGAAGCTTTATGACTTCATCATGCGAAAAACGAATTTAGTCCGATAGTAAAAAGGTCATTTGCAAGAGGCGGAAAACAGAACATTGATTTTTCTCATCTAGAAATATTACCTACAGTGACTGCACACCATTTGTCAAGGTTTTCAATCTACAAGCTCTCAGAAGAAGTGTTACTCTGTAATATCGATGACAGTTATAAATGAAAATCAATTTCCAGTTGAACCAGACATTGAAATATTGTTTCTTTATGGACGGTTTCCTATTCATTGCCTGTTGTGTATGCGAGATTCATGTTGGGTCACTGAATGGAGCTGCACTGCACACTCCATCTTGGAATGCAGCCCGTTGTCCAGAGGCACACATCAGTTCAAGTATTGTGAGGGACGAAGTTCAGGGACATTTTTCCAAGTACAATATTTCTCGTTTATGGGATTTTAACCTTACCCAGTATTTGTGAGAGGGACTGTAGAGTTTAAACATTAGCAGAGTACATCTAAAGGAATGTTGGGATGGGTCCCAGGCAGACCTGTTCTGTGATTTACTGAGAATGGTATGCCCTTCATGTTCTTATGCCTTACCTTAATTGCACAGAATTACAGCTAAAACACCTTGTTTGAGGAGAACATGCACCGGCTCTGAAAAAACATATATCGATATATGACATCCATACATCACTATTTTTTCTGTGCTGAAATGGCTATAATATACGTATACGGATGGGTTTCTCTGTAAGAGCAGGAGGTTTTGAAATAAATCAAGTAGTTTTACATAAAATGCCTCTTCAGAACGCACCTCACATATTCATTTGAACCTATTTTTTGAAACACAAAATGTGTGTACATCACAAATCCTTGTACCAGGGCCATGAACGAATATGTTTGTTTATAAAATGCAATTGAAGATGAGAGAACGAATTCAATTAAACGTTTTCGTTCTTTCTACATAGGAGGGGTAGCCAAACCCTGCCCACGACCAACAACACACTAAACATAGCACAACCTAAGATCCGTAATGGGAATCCTACCTCCTTACACCTCACAAACAAACATTACATTATGCACCCTTACTACCACAAAATCCATACATGCCATTCTGATCCCATTCTACAACACTAGACTCATACCCTGCATCATGACTCTACAGCCCTCCCCAATCAACAACACAAGATCCACATGTGGATACCCCCACCCCCACTCCTCATGACACTAAACTCATAAATAGCATCCTGGCTTGCTATTCCCACAAGATACTTTCCTGGTGTCCCTCCTTACAGCTCCCCAACACACAATCTATACCGGGAAACCCAACTATTGCACAAAGAAAGAAAGAAAGAAAGAAAGAAAGAAAGAAAGAAAAGAACATTATTTGACAGTCTCACCAACTCTAGTTAAGAGGCAAAGCTGGAATTTGAGTCAAGTCTGCATTTTAGCTTGTTGGGCACATATCTTCTCATCGCAAACAGATCCACATATATATCACAGTATGGCTTTAAACAGCTAAAATGATAACCTTTCTTACACAAACTACATTATAATACTGACAAAATATGTCCACTCTACATTCAGGAAAAATAGTCTGTCCTCCCCCCCCCCACCCCCGCAAGTATAATAATAGGTGCTAAAGGCACATGTAAAGATGGGACGCCTGTTTAAATTCATTTTTTCAAGTTCTGGGTATGCTTGTGATTTTTGGAGGTGGAGCGGCACGAAATGGGATTTACGTTTCCACCTCCCTTTTCACCTCTGCCTCCAAAAACGAATTGCTTTTATGTCAGCACATTAATTCCATACTGGCCTAACCCCAATGGATTCCTATGAAATCCGCCGGCTTTTACATGAGGAAGAGCAGGCAGTTCCCATAGGAATCCATAAAGGCTGTCATTAGTAATGGCAGTCATCATTCGGTCAATTTGCTATTTGAACTCCAAAAATAAGTTTCTGTCTACTCTTTCCACACACCTTTTGCATTTTTCAGTGCACATGATAAAACATGCTTAGAGGCCCACTTGTAGAAATCCCATCTGTGAAATGTAATCAATAATTCAAAATTAGCATCCATGACTGAAAAGTACCAGATATGAATAAATGTAAGTGTACAAAATGTGCTATCATTTTTACATCTGTAAATTCAATGCTTAAAGATACATAGCAATACAAAACAAAACTGTGTGATAATGTCATCTGATTGTAGTCATTATGTGCAGCATGATGCATGGTTTCAAGAATATATGTGTGGGTCTACAAAATTGAAAACCTTATTTTCTGCATATGTTAAAACAAATGTAAATAAACAAGAGAGTTTTAAAAGTTGTTTGCATGTTTTGTAACACTCTCTTGGAAGAAGGAAGAATATGAACATACCTGAAAGGGTGGGAGGAAGCATTGGGAGAGATGCTAATGCTAGAGTATGTTTGTTTTTTATGTGTATTTTTTTAATTTTATTGGTTTCAACTCAAACCTTTAAAATATTACACAACAAAACAACATTTAACATTTACATCTTAATAATGCCCCTGATGCCTTCTTCCCTTCTGCACCTTCCAATGTTAACAGGGGACCACTCCCCAAAGTGATT
Source organism: Ambystoma mexicanum (assembly GCF_040938575.1). Taxonomy (NCBI): domain Eukaryota; kingdom Metazoa; phylum Chordata; class Amphibia; order Caudata; family Ambystomatidae; genus Ambystoma; species Ambystoma mexicanum. The sequence goes on along the minus strand of NC_090937.1, from coordinate 837,884,468 downwards.
TTCCCACTATGCAGTCGGCCCATGTTTACTTTTTGGTCAATGACTATGGATCAGTTTTGTTCTTCATCTCCTCGATTACTGCTAAAAATGAGATCAGGGGCATAATTAGTTTCTGATCCGTCCCGTTCCACAGATTCTGCCACCACTCATCTGCACTCACTGATTGATGGTTTCCATACCACTGACCCAAGTGAATGGACCTTTCATTTTTTAGAGAGGGGCAGAATAACACAAGATGTTTAAGGTATTCCTTGCAACAGAAGCGGCAGGTAAAGTTTGGGTCGGTAACTCCTGCTCGAAGCATGATGCGGTCTTTCGTTTTGTAAGCATTCAAACTGAATAACATGAATAGCCTGCATGCTTTTGAATTTGGGAAGCGATTCATGTATGTTTGCATTACATTGTAGCTTCTCGCTTCCGCGGGGGCATCTTTCATAGCGCTAGCAAGCAGGCGCTCGCTACCTATGTTGATCCAATCGGCGTCCCATATATTCACTTTCGCTGCTGTCGGGTTTGAGTGGAGGGTTTGTAGACTGATGTTGTGGATTGTTAGTAGATCGTCTCCTCGTTTCACCCATTGAGACAAAATGTCTGGGCCGTTGTCTCCCGCATGATGAAAGATCTTGAATTGGAGGATTCCCTCTTCAGCTTTAGATTTCCGAACAACGCTAATTGGTTCCAGCAAATCCTCGCATGCAGCGATACCAGAGCGAGTTCATACCTTATGCATACAGTAGAGATTCCTATCAGAAGGCTTAATGCCTTGGACCAAAACATGTGCTCCAATGAAGCCCAATGTGTCGGTGGGCATCCAAAGGCATTTTCAGCGCTGTATGTCAGAATCGGGACCACTTTTTGCTCATAAAAATTTCTCAGTGGTCATATTGAAAAGCGCCCGTATTTTGTATGGATTACAAAGGCCTGACATGCCAGCTGGCCGCATTTCCTCTTGGACTCAGTCACCCACGGGTCATCACAGATACTCGAGTTCAAAATCATGCCTAGATATTTTACGGAGTTTGACGTCCGGAGATCAACATGATTTAGTGACCACACTTGTTTTGAACGCATTTGTTTTTGACACATTCTTAGGTTTTCAAACACCAAAATTTCGGTCTTTGCTGGGTTGATCGTCAAGCTGTTCATGTTTACGTATTTTTGGACCGTGTCCAGTTTACGTTGGAGGCCGATCAGAGTTTGATCTAGTATTACCAGATCCTCGGCATACATCAACCAGCTTATCGGCGATGAGTTGAGCTTCGGAGGGAAAGCCCTCACGGATTGAATTGCTTCTCCGATATCGAAAATGAAAAGGCTGAAAATTGCAGCTGCCAGCAGGCAACCGTGCTTCACTCCTTTGAGAGTCCTGATTTTGGCAGACAGGGTGCCCGCATGATCAAGCCGAATTGAGATTGATGTGTCTGTGTGTAACTCTTTGATTGCCGCGAGTAGGTCTTGCGGGCAACCCCAGATTTCCAGTTTATGCCACAGCACTTCCCGATCAATCATGTCAAATGCCATGGAAAAGTCAACAAAAGCTGCATAGACTTTCGTGCTTGTACGTATGACTTCCATCTTCAGCAGATTTGAGATTAGCAGGTTCAGTGAGCACCCCACCATTTTCACAAAGCCTGCCTGTCTTTTGTCCACTTTTTTGGCAGATTGGGCCCACTTAGTCAGTTTGTTTTGCAGCAATGATGCATAGAGCTTACCTAGAACGTCAAGCAGTGCCATTGGTCGATAGTTTTTTGGTGACGCTCTGTTCCCTTTCTTAAATTTTGGCACTATTATCCCTGACTTCCATGAAGTTGGCACTTGTTTCTGCGAGTTTATTCTTGCAAAAGGGTCGAAGCACAAGTCAGCCACCAGGTCAGGAAATTGTTTGATCATGAAGTTTGATAGACCATCCGGGCCCGGGGCCCTTGAGTTCTTCGTCCTCTTTAATGCCTCTCGAATTTCAGCTCTTGAAAGTGTAAATTCCAGTCAGATTCAGTTATTGTGTGCATATGTGGATCCAGGGTTTTGTGATATAGTTCCGTGAAATGCTGGACCCATTCAGCTTCTGTCATCTGGCATGTAAGCAGGGCCTCTTGTGGGGTTTCCATCTCATTGATTGTTCGCCAGAACTCTCCACTGTTCTTTTTTGATAAGATCTTTAACATGGCCTCTGCGTCATTCTGGTGTAATACAAATTGATGGCTTTTGATCCAGTTTTTATATTGCTGTTTAGTTACTTTGTTTCTTTGCGTTATTTCGTCTTCTGGACCTTGATTATTTTTCCTGATTTCAGCTCGCATGGTTCTTTTGCGTTGCATCACCATTAGATCAAAACAATGTTTTTTCCGGAATGACCAATTTTTAATTCCGTTATTTTTGCTTTTAAATTGCGCCAATATTGGTGTATATTCGATCTCTGACGGTATCAACTTGAATTGGGAGCATATGTTGACCACTTCGTGTTCTTCCAATCTTATTCGCAGATGATTTGATTCTGCTGAAATTTTCGATCCCCATGTTTTGCTTAGGACTCCTTTTGTGTAGTGAAATATTGCTACCAGCATTTTGTGGTCACTATTTGGCATTGCACGAATATTCAAAGATTTTATTCTCGCATGCAATGTGTCAGAGATAAAGATGTAGTCAATAGTCGAACTGGAGCTTTCACGCTGCCATGTGGGCTTCGGTGGAATGTCTCCTAGGGTACAGCCATTTAACATGGACAGGCCTTTTGCATTCATTTCTGCTGACCAAGTTTGAGCAAGGCGACCTTTGACGGCACTCTGGGTTTAAAGAGATCAATATTTAAGTCGCCACAGAGTATCAAGCCAGATCCACTTGATGATTCGAGCAGATTGTCAATTATGGAGGAAACTTGATCTATGAAGGGATAAGACCGATTGATTGATGATTCCAGTACACATTAATTATGTGGATGACATCATAAGTCAACGGTTTCTCTATAAGCTTTTTTATTTCGCAGACTTGAATGTAGGGCGTGTAATTTTTAGAGTTTATCAAGCGGTAACCTGAAGACCGTTTGATCAATGTTAACAGCCCTGCTACCGGCCGCCCCTTGTCAGCTTTTGTTGCTGGATTCAAAGCACCCTCAAATTCAGATGTCACGGGCAGGTCGCGAAGCCAGGTTTCTTGCAAGCATATCAGGTGCAAGTCTTGGAACCAAGCGTTATTGAACAGATGGAGAAAACCGCGCGTGTTCCATGACGCAAACAAACACTCCTGGTCCGAACTAGGCTTTGAACATTAGCTGTGATTTTTATTATTTAGAGCTGAAGCTAGCCAGTTCCATTCTTGCGTTACAACTTTTTCTTTTCCGTTCATTGATGATGAGTCCACCGTGATACCCGCTGGCTCTCCATTGATTATCGTTATTTTGATTTTCGCCATCGGGCTTGATCTGTCTTCTGATTTGGGAAGTGGGAGCGGAGTGTTGCCTGTTAAAGTGTGACCCTCCTGACCTCTGCTGGATCTGTTGAAGCTTTAGAGCTATGAGAAGCCTCTCGAAATGGCGGCGTTTCCTTTAGCGTGTGTCGTGAGCCGCATATTCCATCAGTCTTCAGCGGTTTACTGCATCTTTCTGGCTCCGCTAATTTGTAAGTGTCAAAGCCCATCGATAACAAATCTTCATCGGCCTCTAGTATTACATTCACGATTATATTGGAGTTTATATGCAAGATCACCTTGTCTGTACAACGCTCGTCCGGGAATTCAACTATTTGCAGATCTTTTGAATCCAGTGATCTAAGCCGAGGTATATGGTGAAGTAATCTTAACACATTAGATCTGTTCAAGATTAATTTATCGCCACCTGCCAACCTCTCCAACATAATTTTGATCAAGATAGGCATTGGATCCGATCCGTTTTTTTCCTGTCGGTTCTTTTAGACGATGCATCTTGATAGTGGTCGACTTTCTGTGGCGAGGCTTGTATGGCGAACGGTGCAGACATCACCGGCCCTTGGTTTTTTTGTATGAGTTTTACTCCGTTCACTGCTTGTTGGACGACTTCACTGAGATCCATCTTCTTCTTCTGATTAAGCAGTCTGTGTCTTTCCCATTTCGCTTGAAGCGTTATGAACTCCGGGCTCGTAGGTTCAAAATCTCTCTCCTCACCTTCTCTAACCGGAGACACCAGCTCACAACGCCTCTGGGTATTACCTCGTATTGATGTCGACCAGGAGCTCTGGCTCACTTCCGTCGTGGGAGATACTAGTTCTTTTTCCCAAATCTTCGGGTCAATGCTCAGTTTCGGGCCGAGTATCATTTGGGAATTTTTTTGTGTATCTTGTTCACCGAGCGGTGCTTTCGTAGTAGCGACGCACTCTGGTTCTGTCTCCTCATAAACAGATAGGTCCATTAACTCTTTCTGAATTGCCAGGTCTTCCTCGCCTGGCAGAATTTCAACTGCGGATGTCTTATTTCCCACTGTTTTTGGTTGGACTGCTGCCTTATCATTGATAGTGTCCGCTAGATTTAGACTCAAAGTGATTGCTTTGTCAACCAGTTGGAACATGTTCAGATTCCGTAAAAATTTTCGAGCACCCTTTTGTTGATTTTTTTTTCCGAGCAGGTAGATTCTTTTGCTTTTTCTCTGTGCAAGGTGGAATTTTTTTTTGCAACCATATTGACTTTGGTCTGAGTTTCAGAATCTCGATTTCCGAAAAATGGGGAAAAGCCCGGTGGAGGTCTCAATAGCCGCGGGACATTCAATCAGCTCAATCACCTGAACTACTTCGTTTGCAAGAGGCATTGAGCCAGATGCCTTTTGAGAGTCTAGTAAGGCAGGGTTTGCAGCATTTTTGGCTTGGTGGAAGGCCGTGTTAAACGACATGTCTAGAGCATTAGGAAGCCCCACATTTCCACTCTCTGGCACGCCATTGTTTATGGGAATCTCTACCACAGATGCATCCATTGGTGATACAACGTTGTGCACAGGGGACCCCGGTACATTCCCTTCAATTGTGAGACTTTCCAGTGGTCTGACACTCAGGTTCTGAGATTGCAATGTCTGGAGCAGTTGTGACAAATTCCTGGTCTGCTTCTCAGCATTGGATACAGCTTTTCCAGGGCATTGTAACTCTGGCCTTAATGCCTCAGTCATGTCGCTGACACAACCCAGATCTTCTCCTCTTTGTGTGATCCGAGATTTTTGAAAGAGGGACAAAGCATCCTTCGCAACCTCTGCAAACAGTTTTTTATCGATTGTGACATTCTGTTTCACATCGTTTAAAGAATTCAATCCTGCCATTATATTGTGATTTAGCTAAGTAAAGTTGTAATGTCTTTCACATTTTCGTTTAGAGATTCATACAGCTTGGTGAAGGGCGTTAAGGAAATAGCCATTGCAGATGTTAAGGCTATTAAGAGTTAATTTGCCGGTACATGCGCACAAGGGGCTGCACGTCCCTCTCTTCCTTTCTCCTGAGAGGCACGGGGTACTCGTCTATACCGCGCTCTTTCTCGCCGTATTTTAGGAAAAGGGCATTCGATAAATGACGAATCTCTTGCGGTTGAGTCATTTTCCGAGTCTTCACTAATTGTAGAAGTGATTTCTTGAGTTTGAGGGCACAGCCTGGGTGTAAGCGCTGCAATACTGTGTAAGGGCAGTCTTTTCTGAGAGTTTACTATGTTGCTCTGGTGTGACGATGATGACTCGTCCAAGGATCCAGCAACCACCGGTTTGGGTCTTTTGTAGTTGCCGGATCCCCATATATCACGGTTTACATTTGTGATATTGGCGCAATTCCTTTTCTGAAGAACTTTAGTCATCGTGTCCTGCACTGGGGTGGATGTCACAGACTGCTTAATTGAGTAGGATTTATTTAAATTACTCAGGTTTTGTAACACCGTGGAGACCACCTCTAAAGAGTTTCTCTTGTCAGCGGTGGGGGGGCCCACATCACTGCCCCTCGGCGCACAGCCTAATTGTGAAACACACATTGCAGCACAAGTACGAGCTGCTGGTAGCAAGACCTCAGGGGTTAGTATTGATGGTAAAGTAGGGGGCGTAATCTCATAGACGATTGCCCTTGTGGTTAGGAACAGGTTTACAATATCACTTGTATCCTGAGAAGCACATGCCTCAAGCACGACATCAGAGCGGCAGTGCTCCTAGCAACGAGTTCTACATTCTGACTCTCTGAGGCTGCCGCAGCAACGCGGCTGGCAAGGCGAGCCTCTGCCTGATCCAACAGGCATTGCTCTGCCTCGGCGTCTCCAACAATCGCGGTGCATCCTCCCATCGCTTCCGCTTCCTTTGACAGGCTCCGCCCACTGTCAACAAGGGGAGCTGCCGAGTCTGCCGGCAGCGGCCTTGCCTCCCACTGCTCCACCTCAGTTCCAGCACTGGCCGGGGCCGCTGCAGGCTCCGACCGACCTAACACACGGAGAACACCCTCTGCCACGGAACGGGGCACGGCTCCCCCAACCCCACTGGTGAGTCATGTAGTACGACACGTTGAATAACGACCGTGCTGTTCACGGGACTGCCAGTATAAGACACGTGTTGACTTTTATCTTCAGTTTGGTTCGGGTTATTAGACGCGGGCATTAGGTGAATAGTGTCAAGGTTGGTAGGGACTGAGGGAGCGATTTCATTTGAACATGAGCAATCTTCGTGTAACAGAGGCTGAAATACATCGTCGCGCATCTGGGTGGCATGCTCTCTTGTAAAATCTGTGATTTCTGACGCTGAGCGACAGGAAAAGTATTGGCTCACCTGTTTCTGGCACGCGCTTTTTGTCGGCAGTTCTTCTTGAATAGCCATGCGTTTGGATTGCGCTCTGGTCCTTAGAGATGATGTTAAGTTTGATGGGTCCATCATCTGCACTGCGCCAATCGCCAAACAGTGTCCTCCTCAGCCCTTAGTCCTCAGGGCTTAACGCCACAAGGGTAGCGGAGGCGGCCTTTTGTGTCTGCTGACCAAGTCAGGTGACTTGGTCAGGTGGGAATCAGTTAAAGACACAGGCACACGCACCTCCTTTCTCCTTTCTCCGCTTGGATTCTGTCACTCGCCACAGCCAAACAGTGTCCTCCTCAGCCCTTAGTCCTCCGTTGGTGACAGTGCACAATACAAGTACCTTTAACATAACATCAAGACCTCCTCTTATATGTGATTCTGTTACCCTCTGAGAGGAACTTGGTAAAGGTTGTAATTTTCAATTTTAATACAACTTTTTAAACCCTCTTGTAAACAAATAAATATGAGTGAGCAGCAGGGTGAAAGCCTCCTGTAAATAAATAAAGCCTCCTGTAAATAAATAAATATGAGTGAGCAGCAGGGTGAAAGCCCCCTGTAAATAAATAAATATGATTGAGCAGCAGGGTGGGTTAGCGGTGCTCCTTTGAATGGAAAGTGTATTTTGAATGGAATGTGTATTTTTTATGTACCCAGGGTAACAGGGCACTTTACAGTAACACAATCTAAAATAATTAAGGGAATAGTAAAAATTGATTAAAAAACAAATACTGAAAAACCAAAGTACCGTGAAAATTTAAAATGGGAACAATATAAATAAAGGAATATGGATACGTAGATAACATGTATAGCTATGGTGGGGGAAAAACATGAGTTTTAGAGCTTTTCAGGAGTTCAACAGAATCGAAGACAAGGGACAAAAACAGGTAAGGAATACCACGATGAGGGGTTGCAGCAGAAAAAGTTCAGGCAGAGCAGCACACATGTCAAAAATGACAAATAATGAGCTGTAGGATCTCCAAACTTATAGTGTCCCTAAAACCTCCTGGTTTGTAGACCTCTGCTTCAAGCCTGGTAGGTTGGCCAAATACAACCGCCTTGAATGTGATGAAGCAGATCTATAAATCATACAAAGGAGATTCCTACCAGTATAACAGGTCCTGGTAATTTTACATTTTTTTGTGGGTGTATGAGATGGAAATAAAGCCCAGTCTAGTTTTCAGTTATGGTCAGCACAAACATTATTTGAGATTACTCGTATTGTTTTTTGAATTAATCTAACTCTATTTGTTTTTACAATTTTTCAAAAAGCAAAAAGGCTTAACTTGGAAGCACAGATGTCATCATATCATTATCTCATTATTTGCAATGTGAATTAGATGACAGAAAATAGCCATTAGGGGAAATAACCATATTTGTGGAGAGAAACAGGACAAAGTGACACATCAGATCTATAAATAAGTGTAATGGTGAATTGGAAGCCCATGAAGAGATTTTAGTGTAGCAGTGGTGTGATCTAATCTAATCAGAAATAAATAGGTGGAAGCGTGGTGTTAATTATGTTAACATAGAGGAAGGGGAAGAACATCCCATCAAGCCAGCATTTCTCCATTTACGATGAAATAGCACTAACGATTGAACAGTGATGCAGAAATCTACATTTGCTTTAGAAAAGATGACTGAAAAAGTCAACGCGAAGTAAGGTGATAAATGTGAGGTTTAATAATTAGATTGGAATGCCCAAAAATATCCTGAATAATGGGTGAACAATGGAGAAAAAATGGAAAACCTATTTATAAAAACAGTCTTGGTATGGTTTGATCAAAATGAAGGTAAAGACATCCAGTCCTCAATGGCATGAGGCGGTGGATATTGGCCATATATGACACCTTCTAATAAAGTTGATTATCACCAGGGATCTGGGTACCAAGAGAAACTACCCAGAAACTAGATCACCCAGATGCTACAAATAGATGTTAAAAATACACTGGGGAAAAGATAGAATTGTGAGTGACTCTAGAACACAGGACAAGGGGGTCAGGGCACGAGAAAACCACCTGCACATACTGACTGTGATGCTCTAAAAATGAGAAGAACTAAGCGAGGACACAACAACCCAAGGCCATAAATTGGGATAACATGTAAACTAAAACCTCCAGAGTAAAAAGGTCCCTTGTAATCTCTGCAGTATTCATGCCACGTTTGGCATCCGCTACCGCCTGACGGGTAGCTTTCTTGATGCTGCACCAAGGACAGGATCCAAATTAATACTCATGAGGAATGGTGTATTTGTATAAACGACAGGGAAGCTGCTGTGCTGCACACCTTCAAATGATTTTGCCTAAAAAAAGAAAAGATATAACTTATTTATAATTATCTGATTCAGTGGGGTCTAACCAATGCTTTTGCCAAAGGGGCAAGACTTGCAATCCTTTAAGAGAGTCAGGAAAAATTTCCTGCTAAATTGTGGCATTTTCCAGAGGGAACAATAAACAGAAAATAGTACAGGTAATTTGTTTAATTAAGCAAGCAAGAAGAGACTCATCCACAGGTTAGCAAAGGGTTTTCCCACAAACATAATTGTGTGATGGTCCCATCTCCTCCTGAGGCATGAGAGTGCTGAGACTAACACACAACAAGCAACTATAGCAGGCAGTGATAATCCATGGAGGCAGAACACGTTAGTGTTTGAGATTATTCAAAAAGAACGTTTTTCAGATTGTGTTTGAAACTGGCGAGACTAGGACACAGTCTCAAGTCAGATGGCAAGCTATTCCATTGACGTGGGGTCGAGAATGGAAAGCATCCCCTTTCTGCAAACTATTCAAAACTGTGTGATTTCTTCTCTGAGATGGTGAGTGAAAAAAGTGAAAAAGCTTTGTGAAAGGGAGTTTTTGTATATGTTGCTCTAACAAAAATGTGTGTAATTCAGTGAAACAGCTTTGTTAAAGTGATATTAGGGTTGCAGTGCAAAATCTAAAAACCAAAGTTGGCGTAGTTGGCAGCAGAGTTGAGTAGCTGCAGTCTGTGGCAGTCCGTGGGCAGGACGAGCAGCCTGGCTACTATGATTCGGAAACCTCCGCTGGACCAGGACCAGGACCGAGAGGAAGACCGGTGCGGGATGCAGAGCACTAGTGTATCTAACAACAGACCTGACTCAACCAGGCCCTTCTCACCCCAATTGACTCCGGGGTCTCGGGGCTGCCCCCCCCTGATTCTATCTCTCACCAAAGAGCCCAAAGCACCTAAAGATGTACGCATCCCAGGGAATATCAACTGCAGGCTCTTATCTGCCCTCTATGGCCCGGGGGGGTCCCCTACCCCTCCCTCCCAGACCTCACCTGATTCAGTAACCTCGGGCATGGCTGATTCTATCACCCCGAGTAGCCCGACAAACCTCGAGCATGAAGCTACATCGAGAGACATTATGAATCCAGCAAATGTCACGCCTCCAAAACCGGCGCAACCCTTGGTGGCACAAACTCCCAGCTCGCCCCCAGTGCAGCCCGCCGAAGGGCGGACTGCGAGGGTTATGCCTGCCGGTTCAAGTTGTCCCACTGGGTTGATGACCAAATTGCCTCAAGACAATGGGCTGGAGCCCTCAAATCATCCGACACTTACCGTGTCCTCCTCGCCATCCATAGGTGCTCGAGACCCAACATCTGACGACGCAGAGCTCCCGGTCGATCTCCCGATCTTGGCCCTCGCCGCCACAAAAGCGGCGCAGGAGGGAGTGGGGAGACTGGGAACGTCATCAGAACAGAGGCGGACGGCGGCTATGTTCCACGCCTCCGAGGACGTGGCTCCGCCCCCAGGTGAAGGTGGAGCTAAGAGGGGCTAAAAAAAAAAAAAACTGTTAACATCAGAAAGGACAAAGCCACGAGCCTCATTTTCAGAATCAAGCGTCCAAATAGACGACACTATCGAAGAACTGGAGACCACAGACTATTCTACCTCGCTTTCTGCGACCCCGCCACCAAAGAAAAAAAAAATTGCAAATCAAGACCTGGATTTAAGGCGACACACTCAGCAGTGCTAAAAAAATCAAAAACCACCCAGCAAAACACCCAGAGCAATAATTAAAAAAAAAACATCCGCCTTGAAGTCCTTGTCCAGAACAGTGCTATGTAACTCCCTGAAGTAATATTTTGTCAGCGAAGGGAAAAGAAAATATGATGCCCTACAAGAACTCACAGACGCTGAGATACTTGAAGTTACCTTTGAGCACTCTACAGCTCAAACTCAAAATATGTCAGTCCTAATAGGCTTCAACCAGCCTAATAAAACAAATAGTTCGCCTACTTTTCCATGCGAAGGAGAGGCTAATAAGAAATTCTCGTCACAAACAACCCCACCAGCCCCGGAAATGTCAACAACTCCGATGAAGTCCACGGACCATATTAATTGTAAAGCTGTGGGGGTTGATACTCAGAATTTACCTAGATTGTCCCCTTTGTCATTGCCTTTTCTGACTTCATCATTGCTGCTGCAATCCCTTTCGCCTAACATGGGCCAAGCAGAGAGAGCAAGCGCCCCTCTAGTTGAAAATGATCCTTCTTCCGTGTCCTCTAACCAGGGCAAAGCAACAGGAAACCAGTCAAGCTCTCCCATAAGCTTCCCTCCACAATCAGTGAACTTATCTCCAATTGACAAGGATTTAAGTTGGAGAGGAAGGGAGAAGAGACGGGAGCAAAATCCGACCCCCACCCGGACACCACCCCGAGCAACACCAAGAAGAAACAGCAATTCAGGAGACCGGAATCAAGATGAAACTCAGAAAGAATCACCTCCCAAGCAGTTAGACAAAGCAACTCTCATGTCCGCCATCACCATTGCTTTAGCCCCGTTTGGTAATCTATACGAGGCAATAAGTGACTCTCTAAAAGACCAAACAACCCTGCTCGCAATGACCCACACGAAACTGATTTATCTGGAAGGGTATATCGCAGCAAAAGAAAAGTTAGACTCCGAACATTTCAACAAGATTCTGCTCATGTCTTCTAGAACGCCCCCTACACCGAAGCAGTCAAATCAGAGACCCATTGAGATCAGAGACTCAACCGATCAAGGCTGCCAAACAGAAACTGCCTTCCTATTTGGGCAACAGCTGACATCCAATCAACGAATGCTGGAAAACAAGTCGTCTTCAACCAACTTATCTGTTCCCCAAAACAAAAAAAAGAGCCAGCCCTTGCATGTGCTCCCGGCCACATCCACTGTACCTTTGATATAAAAAGGGGCTTGGGGACCCAGTACCCAGCACCAACAACCAAAAGGACAACCAGCAAAATTGCAGGAATCCAGGAACCACTCGAAAACCTGGGACGACGTATCAACGCCCTCAAACAGGGTAGATCCAGCAAAGGCATTGCTGCAGACCGACAAAGACACAGAATGCCGGACACAAAGGGACTCACAGCCCTAGTTGATCCAAATGGGCCCTTCAGTCAGGCCAAAAATAAAAGCCCACAAGGAAAACGAATCGCAGAGACCTATACCATCGGATGCTCTACAGACGGTAACCTCTATTCCGGTAAACCCATGTAAGTCCCCAATTACAACGACAAAAGACTTTTTGAGAGACGATAACTTTATGAATTTAACTATCCACTCATCACCGTCGAACGCTGCAGATCCACAGAACTGGCACTTTGAAAAACAAAAAAAGCCTACCAAAGGCAATACGCTCGACTCTCCACTCTCAAAAAAACGCAGGTGACAAAGTGGACTTCGGGAGGAAGAGTCCCAAGCTAAATCCCTTAGAATTCTGAGAGGCCCACAAGAAATGAGAAACCGTCCACCTTCAACAAAAGACCACCACAAAGAGGCGGAATTAAGGGACAATGACTACCGGAAACCAAGAAGCTGAAGAAGTCCGGACAGCTCAAGAAGACGGAATAAGCCAAACAGTCCTAACAGACAAAAATTCTCTTCACGAGTCCACAGACCTCAGCAAAACTTTCCTCCGTTTATTATATTCAAGATCGAACAGACCCCACAAAACTCAGAAGCAATAACATTTAACAGAGGAACGGTTTTAAACATTCTGAAACACTCCAAAAACCTAAAACACTTGACAACATCAGATCTAGTGGAACCTTACCACAAAGACCGCAGAGCCAAGGCATTCCTCCATGTCAAAGTTCATGCAGTGAAGAGGGGTTCAAGAGACGACTTTAGCGACCTCCGCAAATGCGGGAACACCATCATGGAATGGTCCAGCTCAGCGGAAAAGGATTATAACCATGCAACAAAGACGGAGTATACCAAAAATCAGTCTGCAAAAAAAACAAACTGGAATTCTCGCGACCCTGTCAAATCTAGAAGCCAACAGACTGCTCCTTCACATGACTCAGCCAAAGAGGGCTTAGGCTTAAAAGAAAAGAAAGCCATACCTCATCGGCGATAGAAAGAGAAGAATGTACCACAAGCCATGTTTCAAAAGGCCTACCTAAACCCCCAAGAAACTTCATGAGCGCCACTACAAACGAAGAGACGAGCACACAGTCACCTTCACAATCATCAAATGTTTTGTCATCATTTGCTCCCATAAAACAATTATTAGCGTGGCTGCCCAAAGCACCAAAGTCCTCATCGAAAAAATAGCAACCAACCCCGGTGAGCCTGCTAACCAGAGACACAACGCAACTCTGAACTTTAGCAGCTTCACACCACATAAAGACTCAAGTCCGTTCTGATATTACAATGATGTCCTGGAACACAAGAGAATTCAACCACCTTACTAGACCAGGCGAAGTGAACCTTGCCGAATACGACATCATAACACTTCAAGAAACATGGCTCCTTGACAAACCTGGAATCAATGGTTTTTCCGTCATGGTCGCGGTGGCTAGTAAGGGTCGGCTGGGTCGCCCGTCCTCTGGTCTTCTGGTAGCAGTTCGGTACGGAACCGGTCTCACAATCAAGAAACGTCTGGCCGCAAGTCAAAACCACCTAGCGGTGCTTGTGGAATGGGCTCCCCCTTCTGAAGCCAGGTCAGAGAAACATAAAATTGGAAAAGAAAACCAATAGGAGACCAAACTGCTGGCCATAATCACTACGTACTGGAACCCACAGTCCATCACCGATGAGAAATTTCTCAATATCATCGAAACAGAGATCGATGGAATCCTATCATCATACGAAGAAGCACAAATCATAATAAGCGGCGACCTGAATGCGATCTGTCCAAAAAAGGGACAAAAAACCATCCGCCTGAGAGAAATAATCAAGGCAGAGTCCCGTGGGGAAAAATGGCAGACACTTATGAACACCAGAAACCTCCATAACATCGAGGAAGCTCTCCTACCAGAAAATCCAATCCCGTCCTGGGAAAGAGGTGTGCAAAAGGGGACTATAGATTATATCTTCACATCTGAGGCCATGCTAGCGCGGTTGGGTTAATTTGAAACACTGCGAACAACTGAGAGCGATCACAACATCCTGAAAATCAGCTGGCCGTCAGAGAATAGCACAAGAATACTCCTGTCTGAAGCCCCAGAACCCACAGCCCAAGGAAACCGACTCAGACTCACGAGTGAAAGGATTAGAGAACTGGCGAGAAATTACGAACGGCAGGAATACAGAAAATCTGGACCTCCAATTTATGTAGCAGACTACCAACCGCTGCTGATTCCATATTACTCAAAAGCACAAAAAAAAGGAAGGCTGCAACAAACCCGCTGCACGAGTACAACTTAGAGCTAGTACTCAAAAGGAAACTGAAGAGACAAGCGGCAAATTTAAAAACGAGAGACGCAGCTAAAATCTACTCGCTAGAGCAAAAAAACTACAAATCCTGGCTAAGATTCCACCGATCAGCTCTATACCAGAAAGACGCCGAAGAAATGCTAAAGAAACTGGCAGACAAAAATTCCAGAGCTTTTTGGCAACTGATAAAAAAGAACGACAACAAGACGTCGTCCTCGACATCAAACTGTGTCGCAGAGGCTGCCTGGACAGCTCATTTCTCGTCCACTTTCAAACTCCCGGAGGGAAACGCTCCCAAAACAGTCGCACCATTAGACCTTACTCCTTGGGCAGACTTCTCTGATATTGAAGACATTACTGCAGAAATAAAAAGGCTAAAATCATCAAGAGCTCCGGGACCTGACGGAATCACAAACATCGACTTGAAAAACCATCCGTCTGAATGGGCCACCTTTATTAGTCAAGTCTTCCAAAACTGTACCTTGTCCAGATCAATCCCAGTCTCTTGGTCTACCTCAGTTGTTTGCCCCCATTTACAAGAAAGGTGACAGGTCGGCTCTGGCGAACTACCGCCCAATCGCTTTGTTGGATACCATTGGAAAGATCTATGGCTCGCTCATACAAAGGAACTTTCAAACCTGGGCTAAATCGGCCGAATGCAACAACCCTTTTCAAGCGGTCTTCATGAAAAACTGCGGAACCCAAGTCAACATTCTGATCCTCAGCATCTTGAAGAGCAAACTTATGGAAGGCCCTGGGAGAGTCTTCTTAGCCTTCATAGACCTGACCCAGGCCTTTGACCAAGTCGACAGAGAGTCACTATGGTCCAAACTGTCCGCCTGGAATTGCCCGGGGTCCCTACTGGAGCACATCAAAGCTCTCCATACAAAAACCTCGATGAGTGTTAAACTGAACCACCAAGGGCTACTCTCCGAAGTCATTCCAACATTCAGAGGGGTCAAGCAGAGATGCCCCCTGGCGCCTGCCTTGTTCATCTCTTTTTTGGGGGACTATAAAGAAAGCGCAAACCAAACAAGATCGTTCCCTCCAAAAATCGGCCAAACGCCTCTAGCTCGACTTCTTTATGCCGATGATATAATCCTTCTCGACCAGACAGAAATTGGTCTACAAAGACAACTAGACAATCTCGCTTCCTACATATCCACAAACAACCTGGAGATTAATAAGGAAAAGACGAACATTCTGATACTGGAAAAACCACCCGGGAAGAGGCAAAAAAAGAAGCCGATCTGGCACATTGAAAAAGCCGCTTTAGAGGTCGTAAAACACTTTAAATATCTTGGTGTGATGATGGATAGCTCCAAATCAGAAGTCGCAGCGCAAAAACATCTGTGGGAAAAAACTTGTAAACTGACAACTCAGGCACGGATCATCGACAGAAAGTATGGACGGTTTTCTCTGTTACCGGTCCTGAAATTTTACAAAGGAAAGGTGGTCCCCTGCCTGGTCTACGGAGGAGAAGCACAACCCACTCTCCCCACTGCGATATGGGCCAAACTGGAGGGATACTTCTGGCGGAGGGTCCTCCAATTACCGGATTTAACACCAATCGCAGGCATTAGACGCGAACTAGGCCTCCGATCTCTGAAAGCAGCAAAAGAGGCAGGAGAAATGTCACTCTTCAGGAAAATACTCATGCAGGAATCCCCCCCACTTTACAACTTGATAAATACTGAAATGCTCAACGATACGTGCAAGATGCTGACCACATGGGCATCCAAACAAAGAGCCACCCTGGACAACATCGCCTGCTCAGAAGAGACACTGATCGGCAATCCTAACAAAGTGAAAAAGAAAATGGACCAAGAAGACTGGATTGAAACCCACACTATTGCTGAAAAAAACAAACTTCTAAACCACCTGTCTCCTCAACCTATAAAACTGGATGCTACGCTCGAAATATTCAAAAGATTTCCGTACAAAGCTCTACGTTCAACCCTACTTAGGGCAAGATTGAACTTACTCCTAACCAACGAAATCCAGGCGTTAAGGGGCCTTTCTGCTACAAATCAATGTTGCTTGTGCAAATGTCAATCTGAAAAGGAGTCAGTGAAACATCTTCTCTTAAAATGCCCAAAGACCACCAAATGGAGAGAAGCTTTTCTTGGCCCCCTACTTGAACCTTTCTCCCAATACGACGAAGAAGTGTGGTGGGCCCGCTTAATGAGTGGGTCAAGAACTTTGTGGTCCATAGCAACGACAAAAATTGTAAAAGCTGCACTGGATGAATGCACAAAAAAACGACACAAAACGTCTAAACTGAAATTGAAACTAAAGCACACAGAAGTGAAGAGAAAATGAAGTAAACCACTTTGCAAAATCATAAAATTGAAAATGCAAAAAAAAAAAAAAGTAATGTCCCGTTTATGTATGCTACGCAACATTACCTCAGGCCTCCACCATGTACTGCTGATAATGACATACATGACATCACAAAAGCATCACAAATGAAATTGTCAATGATATCACTGATGATAACACATGTCCTGGAAAGTTCTGACAGTAATCATAAGACTTGACAGGGAGGTACTGCACTTAAAATATAATGAAGATACACTGGTGTTGGTATATATGTGAACGTTAACCCTGAGGCATGTGATTTCTTCTGTTTCCTTGGGATTTCGCCTGACATCATGGAGCACGTCCTTTGAACAGAAAACAGGCCCCAGAGAGGTAATTCCACTCGTACATTGTATACGTATGACTGAAATTAATCTTTCTATGGGCCATGCTGTAGACATTGCCTATGTGTATACATTTTACGGTTGCTATATCCTCAACAATACTTCAGTTGACAGTTTCTGTTTGATTAAATACATTCTGGATACACAGACTAGTTCATAAGAGGCCTACCTGTCGCTCTTTACATGTTGGTTGCAATACCCTAAACTCAAGCATTTGAAAGCAGTTTCTGACAGGAGTGTTGCAGATTCATGATCTGATGGCATCAGTTATGTCACTGATGGTGTCATATGTGATGTTAAGTGTGTTGGTATGTGCACTGCATGTGGCAGAATGAGTAATGGTTGTGTATCTTACCATAATTAGTAAAGTTCCATTGGTCTTCGAAATGTTTTCATGTTGGGGAAGACCAGGACTTACCTGTAAATATATCCAACCTCATGGATCCTTCTGTCAAATAACACTGAAGATTGATTCCATATTGCTTTACTTCAAGAAATGTCAAAAGACCATTTGGAACGTAGTGGGCCTACCAGTAAATTAGCCCATTCTTGGTCAGTTTCTTTGTTCCATAACTGGAAATAATGTCAATGGGCCTCATTACAAGTTTGGTGGTATTCCGGTGGTAAATCTGCCACAATACCTGCAAACAGATTTATTGTTACTGCCACTTGGTCCGTTGGAATTACTGCCGGATTTCAAATGGTGGTAAGTGGTGTTAGTCTCCATTCATTGGTGTTCATAGGACTCCATGGTGTACGGGAGAGAGGTTATCTCCAGCATTTTACTAGATGTTTTTCCTACACCTTGCATCCAGACTCATAGTTCGGCATTGCAGTAATGCAGTGGTAAACCAGTTACCACTTCATCAACACCAATTTTGGCCACACGGCCAACCTCGTAATGAGGCCCATTAATGTCCCCTTTTGTAGACTCTGTGTCATGTTATGGAAGACCGGGACTTAGCAGTAAATGTATCTGACCTATTGGAGCCCTCGATCATGTACCTACCTCCGTGGGCCAGTCCCAGTAATCATGTAGGTCTCACTCACCCATGGCAGATATATTTTTCAATTTGTACTGCCATGTCCGTAAACTGGTCCATAGATTGCAAATTGAACAGTGAATCTTTTCAAACTATTTTAACGTTCCCCAAGATTTTAGTTGACCAATCAACAACTTATAGGTGCAGGCAAGGCAAAGTCCATTAACCAAACCGAGAAATCACTAATTTTGTTTGTCTCTTTTTTCATAATTCTTTTAACAATTTCTGGACGTATTTACACCAACTCCCCGATGCCCATATCATACTGCCAGTGTCCCCTTTGACATAGCTACGAAAAACATTCCAAAACAAATCAGAGTCTTTGTAAAGTTGTACAAATGTCATGAGAATTTGCCGAATGGTGCCATAGCCACCCAAAAATCACTCTTCCTTTGTAGAGAGCAACTTAACAATAATGACAGTTTTGTGACTGCGTGAAGTTTACAAGTGCAAAGTTGACAAAAGTAAAGTTGTTCAGGCAAGCATACCCCCTTTTGGGAAGTTAATTACTAGCTGAAGTGCATTTAGCTGAAAACAAAACATGCATAGCTGCATTTGCTGAAGGTTAATATGGCTAAAGTACATTTAGTGAAAGAAAATGCACATATCTATATGCTTCCAATTTGCAAATGTTCTTCTGACGTCAGAAAAGTAAACAGACCTTAATATAAATGAACTAATTACTAATAATTAATGTAGTTACTAATTACTTGTGTTTTGGTATGAAAAAAGTAATGATCATGCAGTTGAGCAAAGGATAAACCTAGATCTTTCAAGTCACAAGGATGTAGTCAATGGTAGTTATGAAAGAAAAACAGGAAGCTGAAGCGGCATATGGTGAAGCCTGCTCCTTTGCAATGCATGGCATGCTTGCCTTTATCATCCATGTTTGCCTAGAATATCATTGATTGGTTTGTGTGACTAAATTACTTCTTCCCTGCCAGGAGTACAAGGGTCAGTAGTAGTAAAATTACTTACTGAGACCTCAAACGTCTACAGGCCAACAGTAAACCCAATCATAATGGTAAACCATGCACAGTTAAGAGATATACCTCCTTTGGCTTTTGTGGTAATGTGGGCCAAGGAAAGGCTATACTCTCAGGAATGGTGTGAATGTGAGAAAGTAGCAACCAAAACAGCAAAGTACTTCAGTCCAAAGTAAAGGGAATGTCCAATCAAGGTTAATTATAGGTATATGTAATTTAATTAAACACAGAATGTGCAAGGAAACTAAATTGAAGAACAGAGAAGATGCAACATAGACAGAATGCAGAACTCTGGGCAGCAATACAGTGGTGAAAGTCAAATCAACAACCACAACGTTCTTTGAAAAGGGTTTGTCTTTAGGTGAAAAGGTGCACAAATGACCACACCTATCCCTAGATCTTAAAATGGAAAAAGGGGGCAGTTATGAGTTATTAATACCTTTCTGGTGGTTTGAAAGCATCAAACTAGACTTTGAGCAGTGGTGCAAGCTAGCTGAGCTCAGTTTGGGTATGGTGAATCATATTGGTTCAAATAGCAAGACGGGCCCTAAACCGAGTCAGATGCAATAGCTTAGAGTAGTCTGAAGGCAATGTTCGGTGATGCAGGTTGGAGCACCCACCAGCAAATGTTCGAGGTTGAGCAGCTCAAGACGTGGTAACCGCTGGGCAAAGTCTATCTGTGATGGTCCAGAGGTTCGAAATGAAGGTCACCAATAGTTTGGATCAGGGATCCTGTTGCTCTGGTGTGCAGTTTGGTGAGGTGTCGGTTTGTGGTTGAGCCAGCTCAAGTCTTTCAGTAACAACTTATTTGAGTCGATATGTGACACTCCAGCAGTTCAAGATGGATCCAGAGATAAGCAGTCATTTCGAGCCAGGAGGTAGTGGGTTCTCCAAGGAAACAATGCAGCATCAAGCTGGTTTGTGATTTCAAGCATGGTGGTTCGAAGGCTTGATCGAGTGCCAAAGGCAACACGAGTGGGTCCTGGTGTTTGGGATGCAGTGAGCCTGGTTCAAAGACAGCTCGATTGGTTTGATGGAATGCAAAGCAGGGGGCTGTCATGCTCTCTCTGGGGTCTCAGGGACACGTTCAGTCCTTCTTCCCGTGCTCCTAGCAAGGGAGGCTGGCCTGCACAGTCAGGAGTCCTTTACCATGATGAGGTGCTTGGCAGCAGTGGGCTGGTATAGATATAGATCTTGTTCCAGCAGCATGAGTAAGTCTGGGATTGGGAGTTATTGGGGAACAGAGCCCACCTCTGCCTTGGACACTAAGTCTTCCCACTGCTGATGAAGGAATCTGGAAAGACTACTCTCCCAACCAAGGTTCAATGGATTCTTTCTCAGGTGTTGTTCCAAAGTGAATCTATGTAGGGGTAGAACACTCCTACTCTTAAAGGCAGATAGAGAGAGAAACAAGATGGTGGAAACTTCTGCTAGCTGTAAAGACCCCCCTCTGTCTACACTGATGCCGCCCGTTACTTATCAACACTATCAACTGTCCTTTTGGTATGTAGCACCATGGTGTGAGACTACTCCTTTTGTGAATGTGCCCTTAGATTCCTGTTGCCAAGACAGCTACAAACGGAGGGTGTTTCCATACCCTCACGAAGGTACAAAGACAGGCAACCACCAAGGCAACATTCTTGCTGGCAGCAGCAAGGGCAGACTTGGTGGGTGGCATACCAGCAGAGCTGGCTTACAGGGCTGACATATGTGTGGCATCAGTTGGATATGCCTGCAATAATTATGAGAAATACCATCTGCTACCCTAACCCAGGTATGGCTTATATTAAAAAATAAAAGTGCCACGAGGACAGTAACTCACAATTATGGGTTTTGGGACGGGGTGCATACCTTAAATGCAGCCACTGTGCTGTAGTGACATGGACTGTCACTGCAGCTGTCAAGAGGGCAGTTGTGCTCTGAACCTGTTCTACGCCATGGGAGAGCAGGGGCTGCAGGTCAGGATACTGATGCAGCTGGGCACAGGTGGGAACTATGCTTTTGGCATGGATTTTTGTGGATAGAAGGGTCTGGTCAGTAGACCACCCTCACTGAACGAGAATTACCTGCATCATTGTATGTGGAAATAAAAATCAAAAAAGCCAAGGCTTCTACACCCTTGCCAGATGATAATCCTTCACAAATCATGACAAATACTTTCAGCAACCGTTGGAATATTTCTCTGAACCCATTTTTGTTTTACTTATCAGAGATTCTGGTTACAGTTGTTTGTGGAGGTAAAAACAAAACACTGTTTTCATAATAATCACACATGTGCACTTAAATATCCCCCAATACTGATTTGGGGACATGTTATTGTGCCTTTGAAAACGTTTGCATCCTCGTGAAGCTTGCAAAGTTTTGCAGCAAACTTCACACAGCATGTGTGTTTAAGTAAAGTCCTGCAACTTTGCACAGCCCTAATATAAAGTAGCTTTGATTGATGATTGAACATTGGCAAATGTCTCAGAAAGATAACCATATAAGGCAGCAGCTCTCAGTTGTGCAAGGGTATTTGTTCTTACATGATATCTAAAAAGTATTTCTTATGAGAGGATCAGGGGAGTGTTACTTTATTTATTTTTTATGTATTTGACATGTATAAGGCGCACATAGCCCAGAGGCATCTAGGTGCTAAAGCCTAGGAGATTGGTAACAAAGGTGCTTCAGCAGCTACAGTTACATTTCAAGGGCAGATACATTTCAACATATGAATTTTTTTTAAAAAAAACTTTATTTTTGCATTTTGGTGGTACCTGCATACATACCAAGCCCAAACTGTGGGCTGCAAACCTGCCGCCTTTGCCCCCCTAGTGCCTGGCCCTCCCCTGCCCCCTCGTCCCCCCCACCTCCCGACATGTACACTTCGCTCAATTGGTCCCATTATGCAGCGAGCTTCTATTGAGTTTTAGTCCTCTGGGGTGCAGTTTGTGATGACTGAGCTGGTGACTCAGTGGAGACTGCGTTGGAGAGGAGGAATGAGATATATGGGCCCCAAATGTCCAGGGGCCTCGCGTGGAGGGGCAGTGTCTTTATGAATTCCGTTTCCGTTTCTTGGCAATTGAGAATGTCTTTCCTCTAGCTCGCTAGAGTAGGGGATGGACCCCGTCCCCATGCCATGGCTGTCCTTCTACGCGCCAGTACCAATAGTATGTTTGCTAGTTTTCTAACTGGAGATGATAAGGATTTTGTCAACCCTAGGAGCGCTACTATTGGGATGTGCCCCATCTCCTCGCCGATTATTGCTTCGGTTTCATCAAGTACATCTGACCAGAATTTGGCCACCGTCGGGCAGCTCCACGCTAGGTGCAGAAAGTCAGCATCAGGTGTCCCACATCTGTCGCATGATGCATTTGACTCAGGGTGATGTCTGTTTCTGTTTTTGGGGGTGTACTATGTTTGGTGTAGAAAATTGAAGTGAATTTGCTTGAAGCGTGAGTTAAGTGCCACTTTTTGAGTCTGTTGTAGTATATAATCCCAGTCTTCGTCTGGGATGGGCGTTTGTAGGAAAGTTTCCCATCTTGCTTTTGTTTTGGGATTTGATGGCAGTGTGTCCATGTGAACGGTTTTGTAGATAGATGAGACCAATTTGCCCTCCCCTTGTGCCTGAATTACTCTGTGCAGTAGCTGCTACGTTGATGGTTGTTGTGGGAATGAGGGGATGAGGTTTTACAGGGTATATCGAATAGTTCTGTAGCAAATACTTGATCCGCAAGTGATCTGGGTTTAAAGCGCCAGTGTGGAGGCCGTGGTCTGGTAGCCGGTAGGTAGCATTCGAGTACTACAGTGGCGTGGTCCGAGAATGTTTTGGGGAGTATTTGGCAACTGCCCCATTACCAATGGCTGTGTGCGGAGACTAGCAGATAATCGATACAAGAACTTGTATTATGGACGCTTGAGTGATATGTGTAGTCTCTGATTTCCCAGTTCTGGTTTCTCCATATATCAGATCTCTTGCACTTGTAGGCTGGCCTTGGATGATTTTGCTGTTGTTGGCTGTGTCTTGTCTTTCTGTGGATCGAGATGTATATTCAGGTCACCTCCCCAGATTATGGTTGTGTTGCGTGCTTGTGCTAGGCGGGACAGCACCCAGTTGAAATTGTTTGCGCCGTCTGTGTTAGGGTGGTAAGAATTGACAAATACCACCTCCTCTCCTTCCACAATCCCCTGTACCACGAGTGCTCTTCCATCGCTGTCCCTTTCTGTTTTGATCAGGCGAAAACACAGTGAAGAGTGAATGAGGATTGTGACTCCCCTGGCGTAGGATGAGTTAGAAGAGAAGTAACAGTGGCATCCCCAATTGCCGGCCCAGAGGTGTTCATTTTGAGGCAGAAGGTGGGTCTCTTGAATCATTGCCACCTCGACCTTGTGCCGTCTGAGCAGTTGCAGGATCTTATGTGTCTTGGCTGGGATATTGCCCCCTCTAATGTTCCAGGTTGCTACTTTGAATTGGCACAATGATGTTTTATGTGGAACCCATTTAAGGGTGTAGCGGTAGACTTCTCCTTGGTGATGTCCCGCTGTGTGGGCCGAATGGGATGTATGGGATCTTCTTTAGACATGTAGGTGTGTGGGGGGTGGCTGTGGGACCCGGGGCGAGGTCGGTGGCTGGGCGGCGGTGCATGGCGCGCCCTTTGAACAACAACAACATTATAACAACTTTCCTTGCACGGGCAACCCCGAGCTTGTCCGTTTGGAACCCCCCCCACTAGAACACAAAACGTGCGGTGCAGGGAGCGCAGGTGGCCTTCCAAGACTTAGGCCCCCACCTCCCAGTTGCGAAGATTGACCTGATAGCTTGTTTCCGTATTGTTTTGGATCAGTGCTACGGGTGTTCATCAAGGCAGGATTCTCCCCGCCCTTTCTCTTCTTGCAGATCTGGCCTTTTGGATTATGGGGTTTACATCCCTGCCTGTCAAGGAACAGTGTGGCTTCCTCGGGGGAGTTGAAGAAATGTGTATTTCCCTCATGTTGAATGCGTAGTTTTTCAGGGAAGAGCATCGAATAAGTGATTTGGTTATCGCGCAGCCTGTGTTTAACATGGGTGAACGACCTCCTTTGGGCTTGGACTGATGGAGAGAAGTCCCTATAAACGGAATGTCATCAACCGTCGTAGTGGAGTTTGCCCTTCTCTCTTGCCATTCTTAAAATCGTGTCCCTGTCCTTATAGTTTAAGAGCTTAGCTATGATCGGGTGGGGGGTGTCCCTGGAATGGGTCTGGTTGCAGGGATCCTGTGGGCTCTTTCCACCATGAATAATTGCGAAAGAGCAGTGGGGCCAAATAGCTCAGTGCATAGTTTCTCAATGTACTCCTCCATTTTGTTTTGTAGCTGTTGCTCCCTGACTCCGACTATCCTTATATTTCGTCTGGAGTGACCTTCCAAGTCCTCATTTTTAGCCAGAACAGTTTTCATTTGGCCCTCTAGCATGGAGACTCGTGTGGTGAGTGCTGATGCGCCGCCGTCCAGATCAGAGACCCTTTGTTCAACAGAGTCTAACCTGTTGCTGTGTTTATCAAGGCGGTGTTGCAGCAGGTCCACCTTGGACGAGAGCGAGTCTATCTTGCTGTCTAAACCGCCTATCCCTGCTTTTAGGTCCTCTAAGATCTTCCTAATGTTGGTTGTTGCGGGTGTTCTTCCTCTGAGGGATTAGTTGGGGATTCTGGGTGGTTATCCGATCTGGGCATTTTGGGTGCTTGGCCCGCATCAAAGTTGAGTTTTCTCTGGGACTTGTCAGTTTTCCCCATCTTGGCCTTGGCAGATATGTGGGTGCCGTTCGGTTGTTGGTCCTGTGCTGTCGGAGGCAGTGTCGGCATGCCTGTTATTTTGCATTTTATGCCTTGTACGTGGGACAGGAAGGATTGGTTGTGCCAGCTCTTGTGGATGTGTCAGGTTACTGCGTGTGCCCTGTGGGGCGCTGGCAAAGCGTGCACGGTTGATGGGCCACGGCGCAATTTCACATGGGGGAATGGTGGTATTTAGTAGCTGTCTGTTTTGAGAACACGTTCTTATCCCTGCGGGGCTTCCACTGGCTTCAGGTGTTAAGCAGGCAGATTTTTGTCACTGCGCGCCGTACTAGGAGGGGCCTGGACCGGGTTGCGTGAAGTGTCTTTATGGCCTGTCGCTTAACTGAATCGGCGGGAGTGCCTCGGGGAGCGGGGACCTCTGCAGGGTGTCCCCCCTTTTGCCAGCCTTCCTTAGTGGTGTTGGCTTATTGTCCCGTTTGCTTTGTATGCCTCTATGTGCTTTTGCGCGCCTCCTGCCTCTCACCTGCCGGTGTCCGCTCCAACACTGTCTTTCTGCTGAGTGTGGCCATGGACCTTGTAGCTGCTCCGTAGCTCGAGGAAGTGCCACCGCCATTCCGCACGTCTCCTCCGCGTGCTCAGGATGACAGGCTCTGTGCGGCTTGGCGTGGATGGAAGCCATGGAGCCGCTCAGTGCCGCAGGTCACAGAGGGTTGCACACAGCGGGCCAACTCCAGCAGTGCTGCCCACCGGTGCCTCCTCCCTGCTGCTGCTGGACCCGGCAGGTCTCGCGGTTGAGCCAGCGGCTCCTCCTACTTATTCACAAAGATATGATGATGGGCGGCCCGGTGCTCCAAGGGCCGGCGCGGCTTGCGATTGTGCGGCCTGTACCACGCTGCAGATATCTCGCGGAAGGCAAGTTCGATTTGCTACAGATTTTCGGCAGGAATGAAGTGCCATGCTGGAATAGTGTAATTCTTGCGTATTTGGGGATTTCTCCTCAGGATTGCCGCGATTAAACAGGATTCATATGGGAGGTAGCCGAGAGTTTACAGGGGAGCCGCCATCTTGGTTGGCCCTCTAGCGCCCTCTCTTCAACATATGCATAACAGAATAGGGATAGGCAGATATACAAAGCAGTCATGCCATTTCTGCATAAGTAGTAAGCATGGCACTGTTGCTATATCTACTGTGTACTGAGAGTTAGCAGGCTTTGATAAGTAGTTTCATAGTGAAGTTAGGTGATTAGGATTAGGGTGTCTCACTTGGGCCTAGTGTCTCCGTATTGGGAGTCTAGGTTGAAGAGTCTAGTTTTCAGGCAGATTCGGAATGACCAAAGGGATGGGTCATTTCTCAATTGTGGTGGCAAGGAGTTCCACAGTTTGGCTGCTACTACAGGGAAACTGGACCCACATGATTTCTGTCTCTTAAATCTTGGTGTAGCAATGAAGTTAGCATATGAAGCTTGAGTAAGTTTGTTGGATTGAATTTTCAAAATTAAGTTACTAAGGAAGGCTGGTGCCTTGTTGGCGAGGCATTTGTGGGTGAGAGTGAGAATTTTAAATTTGATCCTATCATGTTGTTAGGCAGAATCATATGCAGTACCCTTTGGGAACACCACATACAATTAAGACTACAAGTGTAAGTACAAATTCACCTTTGGTACAAGCCTGTACTGCACAGTAAAGTGGTAGCAACAGCTGAGCAGACAGACCTATTTCAAGAGTAAAGTGAGCAGTATCAGAAGTTACACAAAGGACAGCAATTGCTATGGTTCAAATAAACACTGACTCAAGGTTTCTGAGTAAAAGAATATACATTTATTTACACCATTAGTTGCAAAACAATTCAATAATATAAAGCAGCAGAAAATCACAATCCTAATACACTTCACACCACCCAATGGATTCTGGACAAGTTAAGCTCAAAATTAAGTGAGAGCAAAATGGTACTCCAGTAATTTAAAAAGGGAGGGAAAGACAAGGTTTTTCAAAATCAAGCAGCACTAACAAGTAAGTAGGCATGGAAATCTAGAAAAGGCTTACTACAACTAGTATTCAAATCAATAGGCATGGGCCAATGTTAATGGTTCAGAGTCTTTGCAGAGGATCACACAGTTAAGAGTAGTTTACGGTTAAGTCTTTGCCAAGAGTTTGAAACATAGTTGGTCAGAAGAAAAGCTATTTAAAAGAGTAGAGAAGGACAAGCCCTCGGATTGGTGAAAGATTTCAAACACTTTCACCGCGGTCGGACGGAATGAACAACCGGGTTTGCACAGTACCTCAGTAGAAGAAGAATGCTGTAGCTGAGGCAGAAGTTCCTGGCAGGTCCTGCAGGCTCAACATTCCTGAAGCAACTGTTGGATTGACAAGAAGGAGGAAGACTGGAGGGTCCTGCACTGCCAGGGAAGAAACCAGCAGCAGAGCAAAGCAATAAATAAAAGGTGCGCTTCTTAAAACTCAAACAGGGTCCGGTCCTACTGGCTATCCAGTTCACTGGAGCGGCTCACAGCAAATTCGACCAGGGCAGGGAGGCCTTTCTTGGTGTTTGGCGAACTGGTTGATCCCACCAGATCAAGGGAAGAAGATTCTTTCCAGATCTTCTCTTTCGTCGAAGTGTAGGAGATTCAGACCTGCAGCAGGGCTTCACCAAGAGGTTCAGTAGTTGCAGCAGTCCTCTTCCTTCAGCTTCTCTTTGATTCTCTCGATCCAGCGGCAAATCTGCCTTGCAAGTCCCAGAGACCTGCTTTTTATGCAGTTTTCCCCCATTCACACAGCCTTGCTGTCAATCACACAGCAGGGTGTCTGTCCTGGCAGGACATTCACCTAGCCAATCAAACAAGAGTGCAACTTGGGTCTCCAAGGAGACCCTATTCAGGGGGCCTAAAACCTCTCCCTCACATCCGGTCCACCCAGACACTAAGATGCAGAAGCCCGCCAAAGGACTGCGAACAAAGGAACCAAACCTGGTTTGGCGCGCAGTGTAAAACACGATAAAGAACTTTACAAAATGAAATGGTGAATAAACCCAGCCAAAACTAAATAAAATTAAATGGGTTCCAGCGGATTAAAGTTCGAGGCTACAAATATAGCCTAAAACAGGATCTTAAAGAAAGGGGAACAAAACAATCTTCCATGAGAGACAGACAAAAAGGGGTAACTATTTACCCTTTCCAGTACTCTATTGAGGATAGTTTGTACTGGGTCTGTGGATTTAAAAAGACGAATAAAGTCAATGGCAACTTTACATGTTCTGGGAGACAGTAGTCAGTCCCAGAAAATGGAGTTTAAAGTGGGAAGTCTGAAAAAGACAACCCTCTGTCACTGCACTAAATGTGCTGTGTGACACACTGTAAATAGATGATGCCTATTGAGTAGGTGATACTCCACAGTCTATGAACACAAACATGTAAAACACACAGCAAAACACATGTAACAGTGGGAAAAAAGGCTCACACTCTTACCAGGTGAAAAAAATGAATCCTAGAAATCCAGCAAAGCTGCTGAGGGACTGAGTAATTGAGGGAAATTAGCCATTCTGGAGAATTCTTCCTAACACATGTACCGGAAGCCAGTGGATGTGTCGTCTGGTTGATGAGATTTGCTCATTCTTGGATATATTCAGCGCAGCTCTGAAAATGAAACAACACACTTAAATGTTAATACAAATACAAATATGGTTAAACTTTAAGGAGTAACTCTTAACAGAGATGAAACAGTCACATAACAGGCTAAACTCACCTGAACTAGACACCATTTTATGGTATCACCCAAGCATGAGACAATCTAATTCTAATGAAGAACTCTGCAGAAGACCAGAGGTGATTTGAGATATGTTATCCACCGCAGGCAAATCAAGGGAGCTAAAATGAAGATATTTCTGTCCTGCGACAAAATGGAGGAGCAGGCTGATAACAAGCCACACTCTGGAAGCGACCTGCCAAGTTGCAAATATTCTCTAATTGTCGAACACCGCTTTTCACACCAGGTGCTCCGGTCATGAGATTTCATACACGTGTCCCATGGAAGTCAATCAGAATCGATATCTTTGTATCATCTAAAATGCCCACTTTTTATCATATAAAATTCCTGTGTCTCCTCTGTGGAACAGATCTGCCCAAAAGAGCTTCCCATGTATATGTGCTGTAGATGTTAACAATTAGAGGTGTTAAAAGTATTTACAATGACATGCCAGGCCCTCCTCAGTGTGACTCCTCGTCACAGATATTCTTCTCCACAGGTGAGCAGGACTATGTGGATTCCAGATCTCCAGGAGTGAGGCTCTACATTGGGCAGGAGAGGAAACCAGGCAAAATATGGTTGTGCCCAACCAAACAATATTATTTTTAAAGTTTAATTTCGGGGCCAAGCAGGCAGGGCATGGCTCATAACTCATGGTGTTGAGGTCAGTGGTCTAAAACTCGAATTGCGGTCCAGCTAGGCACTTGGACTGAAATTGCCAGAGACGCTTCTGGCTCGCCCACCATCATCTTCTATCTTACTTTTAATCTTATTTGGAACAATATACAACGCAGTAGCACTTCAAAGGCAGAGTTTATAGAAAGACCAAGTAGAGATTTAGCCAGCCCCATATTGAGAGTGTGTCAAGTAAGCCAAGTATCAGTCCATTCACATTACATCTCTTAATAATTTCTTTTGTCCTGACGACTACAAATTGCACTATATTGCAACAGGGCTAATCAAAGTGAAATGTATCATTTGGAAGTAAACCAAAGGAAGTTTTTTAAATTTAATTTTACTTAGCACCAAACTCTTTGTGGCCACTTCAGAGTCTCTGTACAGGCTCCCGGAAGAAACCGATTAATTGTTCTGTCTTTTTTAGCCTGTTGCACTTTATTGCTCATTTGAGGGTTTTGGGGTCTAGGGATTTTCAGTATGTTGAAGTTTTAGAGGACTCATTGAGAAATGCATCATGCAGCCAATTGCTACTCTGCTGAAATTGTGGAGATGAAAACAAGGCATGAGGCTAATTTCCTGAAATTGGGCTTCAACATTTTAAAAATGGAAGTTTGAACATAGTGAAACCAATGGCTTCTAGCACATCCTCTGACAAATTGGTCTGTGGCCTACCCCAAAGGCAATACAGACTCTCCACCTGCTCCAAGAAATGGGCCCACATCTGAGCTCACATCTCTGGGGACACAAACAACATAGCAGAACTTTCACAAATCTGCAAGGATCTTGCCAATCCTACTTCTTTCTCTACTTCTATCCCTTCCCAGGCCCTCTGCATCTACTTTGCCTCCCACTTCACTACCAAAACTCAGGACATCCTGTCCTCTCTCTCTTATACCCCCCTTTCCCCATCTTGTACCCAGGCCTCCCTTGGCCCCTTTCTCTCCTTCCTTCTTTCTCTCCGCCTTAACACCCATAGCACCAGGTGTGGTCACCAAGACAGTCTGCTCTATGAAAGTCTCATCCAAACAGGTGATCTCCTGCTCTTATAGCACTATAAAGGACAACATTCAACATTGCCTCTCTCGCTCCCTCCTTGGCTGTTTTCTATAACCATTTCTTTGCCACTGACTTTTTTCTATCACCCCACAAGCACTCCCTTGTGCACCCCCTCTGAAAGAAAACATCAGCGGACCCTTCCTGCCCAGCTAACTACTGCCCTATCTCCACTACACTTTGTTGGGCAAACTCTCTGAGAAGCTGGGCAGCTCTCAACCAATCCAGCACACCAAATCTGCTGGTTGTCTTCAAGACCATCAGTCTTGCTTCAGAGCAGCCAGAGGCAGCACAGAAACAGCTCTCCTGAACACCCATGATGACATGCTCCCAAACTAGTTTCCAACTCTCCGTTCTCATTATCCTCAATCCATCTTCCACCTTCAACATGGCCAATCATTCCACCTTCATAAATCAGCTTTATGAAACCATAAGAATCACTGACCGGGCACTGGATTTGCTTTCGAAATATGCCCTCTTGAGTTCAATTGGGCCTGTTCCTCTTCTCTATCTCACTCTCCAGCTGTGACATCCCTCAGGGCTCTATCCTCTCACTGTGGCTCTTCAACATTTAACTTGCCCCTCTGGCCCACCTGATCTCCAACTCCTCTCCTCATTTCCAGTGCTATGCAGATGATAGCCAGCTCTCCTTTAAGCTTTCCTCCTCGTCCTCCTCTCTTTCCTCTCTCATTCCCGACTGTCTGACTGCTTCGCAGGCATGGTGTGCTTTTAATAATCTCTGCCTTAATGCCAGTGAGACTGAGATCCTTAACAATGGGACGTCCGACCCCACATTGCCCCTTACTCTCTGGCCACCCTCCCAGGGCCCCCTTCCCTCACCCTCTTCTGAGGCAAAACACAAGGGTGTCACCTTTGACCCCTCTCTTCTTCTCACCTCACATTTCTGACCTTGTCATGAAATCTCACTTTCACCTTCACATCCTCAGAGGCATTCTCCCTTTTTTCACCTTCTCCTAGAAACTCAACGTCTCCAGAGCTCTAATTCTCTCTCGGCTGGATTACTGCAACAGCCTCTTCCTTAATTTGACTCTTTCCTCCCTACGCCCTCTTCAACTAATCCAGAATAGGACTGCAAGACTTGGCCTCATGCCCAGGGACCATATCTCTCCAGCCCTAAAGTCTTTCCACTGGCTCCCTGTGGCAGCAAGGATAAAAATCATCAAGACTCTATGCATCATCCATAAGGTTTTCTGGGGCTATATCCAACTCTCTCTCCCTAAATACCCCCCTGCTAGAATCCTTCGCTCTTCTGGCTCTAACTCTCTGCAAGTCAGATGCTTCTCTAAGCAGAGAGTGGGGGGTAGATAACTTTTTTTGGCTGGATCTCCCTCTGGAATGGCATTCCTGCCCCTCTCTGTCTAGAGCCGGATCGCCTTAAATTCCAGAAGCCTCTCAAGACCTTTCTTTTCTCCTCCTCCTTCCTCCTCCACCTCCCTTGAAAGACCCATCTGCCTCTTTTGTGTTCTGTTCCCTCATGAGACTTACTGGGGCAGGCCCTCCTTTGACCAGTCTCCCCAAACCCCTTACCAGCACTTGCCCTCTGATACCCTTCCCTGAACATACTATTGAGTCACGTCCACCTCCCCTACCTCTCACTAGCTGACCCCTATCCCCATGCCTGAACACCTGCCCTCCTTGGCCTCCCTCTGCACTTGACCAGCCCCTTTGCCCCTCCCCACTGCCCTTCTCCCTTCTCCCTCTCTCTGCACTTACTGTTTTAGCACTTACACAATCCAAATGTCACAAGGCGTAATAGGACTGTTACTGTTATTTTATTTTCTCCACCTCTACCATGCCATGTCTTGCGGTGCCTGGAAACACTTTTTGATGTATAGGTGCCTACAAATGCTTAATAAATAAATACAATTCTTGCATTGCCCCAGATAAGACGGATGACCCGAGAATCACTGTTAATAATGTTAAGAAAATTCCAATTTGTAGTACCAACACAAGATTGCAAAGTACGATAATGAATTTTAACTATATTATCTTGGAACACTCATGGTTACCACTATTTTATGGAACAATCTGGATCCCTTGACTTGCTTAGTAACAGTCAAATATTTTTGATTCAGGAATGCTGGCAGGTACTAGACATTGGCCCTCATTCCAAGTAGGGTGGTAAGGGATACCGGGCACCGGTAAGGAGACCAGTGTTGGTAATCCCTTACCGCCCTACTACGAGGTCCCTTAGCAGGCCCCTTTCTTAACGCCTGGTCTGTTATTTGCGCCTTCCCCATTCCCATTGAGCCCTCTGGGGGCTCAAATGGGAATGGGGAATGGTTTGGTAAATAGGGACTTACCGGTCCCTCCAAGGTCGGAATGGACCGGTAAGTCCCCATTGAACCAAACCGGAGTCGGTACCGGTATGGGCGGCAGTCATGGGGCAAATAGCACCATGACTACCACCGTACTCGTAATGAACCCCATTGTTATTGATAGATTTCAGATATTTCAGAATTTGTCCCTCAGGGGTCCAGTGGGCTGCCCATATGGCAGCCTTGTGATTGCTATAAGAACACGATGTGGGCACGGTGCATCCCTGTTCTGATACAATAAAAGAATGTTCCTGCGGTTGAAATATCCACTGAGAACACTGATAATCAGCAAAGGATATTACTGCTGAATGTGTACAACCCCCCCTGGTGGAATTTAGGGGCTGCTTCATGGAACAAACGTGCGCCAAAAATCTTGGCGCAAGCAGGCGCAAGTATGAAAAAACAGGCGCACGCGCACACGTGCGATTCATGGAAGTCCCTGCGCGTGTTTTCCTTGGGATGTGCGCCAAACCTGAGCGTGGCGCACACGGGCGCACACGTCATTGCAACAGCTGAAACGCCATGCGCGATGTGCACACGGAAAGCGCACAACGTCTGCGCACACACCAAAAAGGGGGCAGGACACAGGGCGTAACAAGCGGAATGGGGAACAACGCGTGAAAAAGAAGGCATAACGGGGAAGTACTGCTGGGAAGTACACGGAACGCCCACATGCACGCGAACCACACGTATTCATGGAATCGAATAGGGCAAGTCCGTGCACGGGCAAAGACACGGACAGGCCTAAACACGTCCGCCAAACGAAGGCAGGCGGTAGCGTCCCTGCGCATTACAAAAGTGTGCGCAAACAAAAAGCACATATATACAGCTATGATGAATGTCCCATACTGTGGCCCCATAGGATAATTGACGTGCACGCAACACACAGGCACCCCATAAAAAGAAGAATAAGAGACAAGCGCCCCCCAGTAGCCCACGTGCGTGCAAAAATGACACACGTAGTACGGTGTGGCAGCGAGGAGCCCAAAAAAACCATACGCGATCAACAGGCAGGCCAGTATGGCCGTAAAAAAAAGGGGTATGTGACAAACACGGACACCCGCTGTGTGAAAAATAGCGTGTGCGTGTATTTCGGGGGTGCGCGGGAAGTTTCACATGCGATTGGCCCTGTGCGAGTGGGATACATGTATTACTGGAGTGCGCGGGAAGTTTCACACGCGATTGGCCCTGTGCGAGTGGGGTACGTGTATTCCTGGGGTTCGCGGGAAGTTTCAAACGCAATTGGCCCTGTGCAAGTGGGGTACGTGTATTACTGGGGTTCGCGGGAAGTCTTGCACGCGAAAGGGCCCAGTGCGAGTGGGGTACGTGTATTACTGGGGTTTGCGGGAAGTTTTACACGTGATTGGCCCTGGGCGAGTGGGATACCACTCACTGTCTGCCTTGTGTGTAGAAGAACGCGTAGCCAACACCCACCCGCTGTGAAGTAATAGCGTGTGAACCCCAACGGCTGGAAAACACACGCCCGCACCCCACGAAAAGCACACACAGAGCAATGGAAAGCCACGTGGGATCTTCAACCCATGCCAGGGATTGTCCGTGCGCGATACGTCACAGACGTGCTTACACGCTAAGGGCCTTTGGTCCAATGAAACCGTGTACGTGTGCTGACACGCTTACACGCAAAGGGCCTTTCCTCGAATTACACGCTGACGTGCAAGATTTTCACGTGCCAAATCACTCGGTATCAAGCTGGCCATGCAACAACACACGGAAGACCACGCTCCTGCCCAGAAGGCCGATTTACTGCCCCCAGAGCCCCGAGCACGCTCCCACCTGCCATCTTCTGCTGCCTGACTGCCTGCTGCCCATGTGCCCTGCTATTTTCTGCCTGCACATCAGCCAGGGGTGCAGTTGCTGTGACCACCCCTGCTGGAACCAAAGACTCCCGACTGGGATACCATCGCTCCACAGCCCAGCCCCAGGACCCAGTTGCCCACCCACTCCTGCCTCTGGGGTTGCCATGTCGGGCACAACACCATCTGGCACCACTGGCAACCCCAGCCAGAGAGGCAGAGGGCCACCAGGTAAGTCCCGATTGAACCAAACCGGAGTCAGTACCGGTATGGAAGGCAGTCATGGGGCAAATAGCACCATGACTACCACCGTACTCGTAATGAACCCCATTGTTATTGATGGATTTCAGATATTTCAGAATTTGTCCTTCAGGGGTCCAGTGGGCTGCCCATATGGCAGCCTTGTGATTGCTATAAGAACACGATGTGGTCACGGTGCATTCCTGTTCTGATACACTAAAAGAATGTTCCTGCGGTTGAAATAACCACTGAGAACACTGACGATCAGCAAAGGATATTACTGCTGAATGTGTACAACCCCCCCTGTTTGGAATTTAGGGGCCGATTCATGGAACAAACGTGCACCGAAAATCTTGGCGCAAGCAGGCGAACGTATGAAAAAAACAGGCGCACGCGTGCGATTCATGGAAGTCCCTTCATGGAAGTCCCTGCTCGTGTTTTCCTTGGGATGTGCGCCAAACCCGAGCGTGGCGCACACGGGCGCACACGTCATTGCAACAGCTCAAAAGCCGTGCACGACGCGCACACGGAAGTGCACAACGTCTGCGCACACACCAAAAAGGGGGCGGGACACGGGGTGTAACACGCGGAATGGGGAACAACACATGAAAAAGAAGGTGTAACTGGGAAGTACTGCTGGGAAGTACACGGAACGCCCACACGCACGCGAACCACACGTATTCATGGAATCAAATAGGGCAAACCCACACACGGGCAAAGACACGCACAGGCCTAAACACGTCCGCCACACGAAGGCAGGCGGTAGCATCCCTGCGCATTACAAAAGTGTGCGCAAACAAAAAGCACGTATATACAGCTATGATGAATATCCCATGCTGTGGACCCCTAGAATAATTGACGTGCACGCAACACACAGGCACCCCATAAAAAGAAGAAAAAGAGACAAGCGCCCCCCAGTAGCCCACGTGCGTGCAAAAATGACACACGTAGTATGGTGTGGCAGCCAGGAGCCCAAAAAATATTTACGCGATCAACAGGCAGGCCAGTATGGCCGTAAAAAAAGGGGTATGCGACAAACACGGACACCCGCTGTGTGCCTGTTTTTCGGGGGTGCGCAGGAAGTTTCACACGCGATTGGCCCTGTGCGAGTGGGGTATGTGTATTCCTGGGGTCCGCAGGAAATTTCACACGCGATTGGCCCTGTGCGAGTGGGGTACGTGTATTCCTGGGGTTCGTGGGAAGTTTCACATGCAATTGGCCCTGTGCGAGTGGGGTATGTGTATTACTGGCGTTCGCGGGAAGTTTCACACGCGAAAGGGCCCTGTGTGAGTGGGGTACGTGTATTACTGGGGTGCGCAGGAAGTTTCACACGCGATTGGTCCTGTGCGAGTGGGGTACGTGTATTCCTGGGGTTCGTGGGAAGTTTCACACGCGATTGGCCCTGTGCGAATGGGGTCATGTATTCCTGGGGTTTGTGGGAAGTTTTGCACACAAAAGGGCCCTGTGCAAGTGGGGTACGTGTATTACTGGGGTTCGTGGGAAGTTTTACACGCGAAATGGCCCTGTGCGAGTGGGGTACGTGTATTACTGGGGTTCGTGGGAAGTTTCACACGCGATTGGCCCTGTGCGAGTGGGGTACGTGTATTCCTGGGGTTCGCAGGAAGTTTAACACGCAATTGCCCCTGTGCAAGTGGGGTACATGCATTACTGGGGTTCGCGGGAAGTTTTACACGTGAAAGGGCCCTGTGCGAGTGAGGTAAATGTATTAGTGAGGTGCCCGGGAATTTTTCACACGCGATTGGCCCTGTGCGAGTGGGGTACGTGTTTTACTGGGGTTCGCGGGAAGTTTTACACGCGAAAGGGCCCTGTGCGAGTGGGGTATGTGTATTACTGGGGTGCGTGGGAAGTTTCACACGCTATTGGCACTGGGCGAGTGGGATACCACTCACCGTCTGCCTTGTGTGTAGAAGAACGCGTAGCCAACACCCACCCGCTGAAAAGTAATAGCGTGTGAACCCCAACGGCTGGAAAACACACACCCGCACCCCACGAAAAGCATGTACAGAGGAATGGAAAGCCACGTGGGATCTTCAACCCGTGCCAGGGCAACGCCCGTGCGCAATACATCAGAGACGCGCTTATGCGCTAAGGACCTTTGGTCCAATTAAACTGCGTACGTGTGCTCACGCGCTTACGCGCGAAGGACCTTACCTCAAATTACACGCTGACGTGCAAGATTTTCACGTGCCAAATCACTCCGTATCAAGCTGGCCACACAACAACACACAGAAAACCACGCTCCTGCCCAGAAGGCCGATTGACTGCCCCCCAGAGCCCCGAGCATGCTCCCACCTGCCATCTGCTGCTGCCTGACTGCCTGCTGCCCACGTGCCCTGCTATTTGCTGCCTGCACGTCAGCCAGGGGTGCAGTTGCTGTGACCACCCCTGCTGGAACCAAAATACTCCCGACTGGGATACCATCGCTCCACAGCCCAGCCCCAGATCCCAGTTGCCCACCCACTCCTGCCTCTGGGGTTGCCATGTCGGGCACAACACCATCTGGCACCAATGGCAACCCCCAGCCAGAGAGGCAGAGGGCCACCAGCTTCAGTGCCAGAGAAGTTGGTGTCCTGGTAGAGCAAGTCCTGGGGCAGTATGATGCCCTCTTTGGAAGTTTGCGCACCGACAAGGAAGGACGGACAAGGATTTGGATGGACATCGTGACTGCCATCAACACGGAGGGGGTGGCAGTCTGTGACTTACATCATGTCAAGAAGCACTGGGAGGACTTCAGGTCCAGGACCCTCAACAAGGCCCGGCGCCTCGCTAAGGCAGCAGATGGAAAGGGGCGCCGGGTCCAGCTGTCGGACCACCAAATGAGGGTCCTGGAACGCATATGCCCAGCGCTCTACATCCAGATCCTTGAGAGGCAGACCCGTCTGGTGTCGAGCGGTAAGTGTACATGCAGGGTGATTGGACAATGTGCGTGTCGTGGTGTGCCAGTAGTGTGCAGGTTGCACATGTGTTTTTGTAGGGCCATGTAGGGATGTGTAAGAACATTGGTGTGAGGCTGCCACATGTGTGTCCTCTCATGTGTGAGACACATTGATGGTGTATGTGTTGGTTAGCATGCTGGACAAATGCAGGTGTGGGAGCACACATTTTTGAATTTCTGTGTATGTACATTGGCATGGTTGAGGCATGGATGGTGGTTCCTAATGCATGTATCTGCACTGTGTACATGTGCATGTGTGTGTATTTGCCAAGTGTGCAACTGTGATGCAACATGGATGCATGTGACACTGATATGTAGAAGGCTGAATGGCAGATCTGACATGTATGGCGATCTCATTGCTGCAACAGTTGGAGGAGATGTAGATATGCATGTAAGTGTGGTGGCGTGTGTGCATGTATACTGCACTCCCTGTGTTTCATGTGATGTCTGGCTCACCTTTGGATGCTCATGCAGTTGTATGTGTATGGATGGTGCTGGCTGTTGTGATATGGCTGTGGAATTGCTCATGTGTGTGAGTTGAAATGACATGTGTGTTGGGGATTGTGATGCCATGTCTGAAGTTTGACACTGCCACTCATGTGCAACTGTCATGTGTGTATCAGTCCATTGTACAGTGCCCTGATGCCTGTGTCCTATCTCTCCCTGTCTGCAGCGTCAACTGATGAAGAGGGCGGAGAGGGTGCTGTGGAGCACAGCGGCAGGGATCGCACCGCCAGCCGGAGATACAAGGCCCGGCTCCCCTCCCAGGTTGTCATCTCGTCAGGGAGTGAGGAGTCCGGTGCCGCGTCCCGGGCCGCAGCTGCCGAGGGTAGGTCCAAGAGGCAGAGGTCAGAGTTGGACTCCTCACGAGCAGATGGGGCAGCTGAGACCCCACAGGATCCGACAGAGGAAGATGGCACGGAGTTATCCAGGTTGGTGGGGGGTTTGGTGGAGGAGGCGGCCATGCAAGGGACAGACACAGGGTCTGGAGGTGGGGATTCCACTGGTGCTAGTGGTGCAGTGCAGGGGCAGGGACAGGAGGCAGCACAGGCCACCG
Source organism: Ambystoma mexicanum (assembly GCF_040938575.1). NCBI lineage: Eukaryota > Metazoa > Chordata > Amphibia > Caudata > Ambystomatidae > Ambystoma > Ambystoma mexicanum. The sequence goes on along the minus strand of NC_090937.1, from coordinate 837,845,689 downwards.
TGAAGGTGCCTGTGTGTAATCCTGCCCCCGATCATGTGACTGCATCATCCTGCACCAGCAGGGATGCCTACGTCCAGACCCGTTTTCAGGGAGGGGATCCGCTTACAACAACTGGCCTTCCTCTCCCTGCGGACGTGGCTATCTGGGACCGGGTTGAGCCTGTCCTGAGTGGGATGGCGTTGCGTCAACGGGGCATGTGAGGTGACCTGCAGTGTTTTCGTGAGGACACTGCACGTCATCTCGAATGCCTCGTTGACCGCGTTGACCTACTGGGATGGGTCACCAGGGCCGGATTCCTCAGTTTGCTGGACCTTGTTCCGACCCCCTCCTCACCTGAACCCCCTATGCGCCAGTCGTCCTCCATGCCATCTTCCCACCCATGTATCACCTGGGTACCCTGTGGAGCTGCCTCAGACCCTGCGGCCAGGCTGGTGGAGGACACATCCTTGCCACAGTCGGGAATTGTACATCCAGCAGAGGTGGCCACCTCAACAACTGCACCCCAGCCGGAGGAGGATGCGCAGGCTGCAAGAGCCAGGGCACAGGCAGAGGCGCAGCAGCAGCAGCAACAAGGTGGGAGCCATGATGGCTCGGGGCCTTCAACATCAGAGGGGCAGGCATCGGCCACAGGGCAGGAGGACCCAGTACTGGAAGTGTCTTCTGTGTGGCAGCGGTTAGGCCATGCTACAGATGCGGAGCGGCAGCGGGCAGAAGAGGCACGACTCACAATGGTCAGGGCGGAGAACGCCATGCGTAGGGATCTGAGGCGGGCCGAGTGCCTCGAGGCAATTCACAGGGACCTAGAGGTCCACATGTCATTGTCCCTCCGAACCCTCGGGCCATGGAAGAGGACCGCCTCTGGGACATCGAGCAGGAGTTCGATGATGCCCTGGCCTGGGAAATCGGGGAGTGAGCCGTCGGACTAGCCCGCTGCCATTGTAAATAGTTTTTAGAGTAAGGTTTCCTTTTCCTTTTCCTTTTATTTGTTTGGTTGGGCTCATGGACCCTTTACATAGTTGGACAATGGATTGATTTTATTTATTTTTTGGATTTTGCACATGGATTTATGGATTTTTCTTTTGGACAGTGGATTGTGAATACTTTGATCATGGATTAATTAGAATATTTTTTTTCATCATGGACATGGAGTAATGGATTTTTTTTTTTGGAACAATGTCTTGTAAATGGTAAGACTATGGAATAATTTGAATTTTATTTTTCATTATGAACATGAAGAAATTGTTTCCTTTCGATTTGCGTTGGTGAAGGGAGAGTTTGGACTGTTTTTCTTTCAAATTTTTTTGGATTGGTTATAATTTTCATTCACTCATCTTTTGCACATGCTTTTCATTTCATGTTTGCTTTTTTTGTATGATTTAATTTCATTTATTTATTTTTGTACATAATACATATTCATATTTTATTTCCATGTGTGGGATTCTCTCATTGGGTTGATGCATGTGAAAATGTGTGTTTACACAATCAATGCCAACCAGTGTATCTGTATGACGGACATGTGTTGATGTACATAGTTGACTTTAGGTTTGTGTCTTGAGATAGGCATGTCAGTGTGGGGTGGATTGGGAAATCATTGCGTCTCAAGAATGGGGTGGCGTGATGTGGTTTTTTGGTGTAGAAGTGGCCCATGATTGTGCTTCTTTATTTTGTGTAGGGGGGGACATGAGTGGGGGCCTGCTGGCAGGTGCCCCTCACTGCTAGGGGTGGGGGTGCTGAGGGACATGAGTGGGACATGAGTGGGGGCCTGCTGGCAGGTGCCCCACACTCCTGGGCGGTGAGGGTGCAGTAGGACATGATAGGACATGAGTGGGGGCCTGCTGGCAGGTGCCTGTCACTGCTGGGGGTTGGGGGTGCAGGGGGACATGAGTCGGTGATCACTAGTGGAAGGTGACATGTGTGCTGGCTGGGGGCCATGGCCAGGGGTGCAGGGTAGTCCCCTGTGTTGTGGGTTGCCTGCAGGGGCTGTGGATGGGGTGGAGGGCACACCTGGGAGGACTCACACTGTCAATTCACATGTGGGACACCCGTGCACCCCACTAGATACACGTACCCGCTCTGACAGCGGAATCGCATGTAAAACTTCCCGCGAACCCCAGTAATACACGTACCCCACTCGCACAGGGCCCTTTTGTGTGTAAAACTTCCCGCGAACCCCAGTAATACATGTACCCCACTCGCACAGGGCCAATCGCCTGTAAAACTTCCCGTGAACCCCAGTAATACACCTACCCCACTCGCACAGGGCCCTTTCGCATGTAAAACTTCTCGCAAACCCCAGTAATACACGTACCCCACTTGCACAGGGCCCATTCATGTGTAAAACTTTCCGCGAACCCCAGTAATACACGTACCCCACTCGCACAGGGCCAATCGCATGTAAAACTTCCCGCGAACCCCAGTAATACATGTACCCCACTCGCACAGGACCAATCGCGTGTGAAACTTCCCGCGAACCCCAGTAATACACGTACCCCACTCGCACAGGGCCAATCGCGTGTGAAACTTCCGTGCACCCCAGTAACCTGGCTCCTACAGCTCTCCATAAATTATGCAGCAGTGTGAACAACTCATGTAATAAGGAAGGTTATAATGAGGCAAAGTCTATGATGCTAAAGTTCAAAAAGCTAAACTAGCGGTTAGAAGGGTGATTAAATTGATGAAGAGGACATGTAGTGACACTGTGGAATCTGTCCATGCTGTTAGGAAACTTAAAAATAGTTCTACCAACTGGACAAAGCAGCAAAAGGATTCCATTAATAATTCGCAATGGCAAAAGATGCTGCGAGTCCTTGCAGCTCTGATATTAAATGTATATGGGAGACACTTGTTACGTACACGGGCAATCCCTCAAAAAGACGAATAAATGGTCAGAGTACCTGGAAACAACATATACGTGATACCTGTTACAATGACGTTGTCCTCTAGGGATGGGGAAATAAGGGCTCCCTTTGAACTATACTTTGACAAAGATGATATTGTTCTAATTATCTTAAATGCTCGAGAATCCCAAGGCCAAATGGGCTGGCAAGTATTGTGCTAAAGCAAAAGCCAGAATATTGGGCTACTATTATAACAACTCTATTCAGTAAAATGTGTGCAGACGGGGTCATCCCAGCATTTTGGAGGAGTGCTGTACTGATGCCATTGTTTAAAAAATGCATCAGGATGTCCCCACAAATGATAATATAGTTTTTATGCTGTATGTGATGAGCAAAATCTTTGCTACCACGGTGCTGGGGGAATTGCAAAAATGGGTAGACCACGCTAGATTTTTGGCGCATTCCCAGACCGGTTTCAGAGGCGAGTCTGCAACCGTGCATAACATAATGTTGCTTGATACCCTGATCAGTAGGCTCAGACACAACCTCCCTGTATGTCCTGTATGTGGATCTGAAAGAGGCTTTTATACGGTTTGTCATTCGAAGCTGTGGTATAAGCTGAGAAATGATGGTATACCTGGCTAGCTTTTGTGTTATATATAACACAACGGTACCAGTAAGGTTGGTCAGTGGTGGGGCTGCTACAGGGCCCATTATAACAAATCGATGTGCAAAACAGGTGCCTGTGCTAGCCCCTCTGGTGTTTAACCTTTACATTTCTGATTTGCCTTATAGTCTAACCAATTGGTAAGACACATGTGGTGTGGCTGTCCTATGCAGATGACATTATCATCTTCGGCCATACTCATGGTCTGCATAGAACCTCAAAAGAGTTCTGTAAATATGCCACAAAGAACAGTTTGGTTCTAAATGTAGAGCAGATCAAATATATGTGCTATGGGGGAAAATGTTTCAGGAAAACTAAAATTCTGATCCCAAATGAGAAAATTGAACTAGTCCATGAGTATAAGTATCCTGGGATCATGTAACCACAAGGCTAAATACACAGAACTAATTGCAACCAAAGTTGTAAAGCCGGTTTGCTCACTGCTCTCATCAGCTATAGCTTTCAAGGGATTATATTATTATATAAACAGAGCTTTGGTCCGGCCATTTTAATGGTCTTGAGGCTTTTCTTTTACATTTATTATGTCACAGTCGACACATGTTGACTTTTCATAACAAAAAACTCATTTTCTACAGAAATTAAAAAGAAAAAGAAAACACATCAATTCATGAAATCATTCAAACATTAATAAGCAAAGTATTTGCAAAATTTTAAAATGTCATTAGCGAGAAGAATCTCATGTCCTGCAATTAGCCTTTCCCAAAATTCACCCATATACAGGCTTTCTTCTCTATGTACAAAACGTTTCAAGAGTTTGATTCTTAACTATTGATTTCCTCGACATTCCATCATAATGTGTTTTAGGGTCTGTGTGATTGGCATTTCACAGAATGCCCAGGAACTGGTACATGGAGAATCTCGATTCAGAAACATCCTCACTTCACCAGTTGGTAATAAACTCAGGAAGAGCCTTAGAAAATGTGTCCTGCCTGTTGTACTTGGAAACTTCCTGAGATACTTGGCAAGAAAACCCCTCGGTTTGTCTAATTTGGGCAGTGGTTTTGCAACCCTAGAGCTTCGAGCTTGAGTGATGGTGTTTGTCCAATAATTTCTAAGGATGCCAATTTTGAATTTCTGAGGATTATTTAAAAGCTTGTTCTCTGTGCATTCACAGCATTTCAGCATTTTGCGTGCCTCACAGTCTAGATTGATTAGAAAACTGTTGGAGCATCTGTTAAGCATTATGTTGATATTTTCTAACAGAGATCCAGGCCGGGAAAGCTGTATTCATCTGAACAGTGAAATAACTTTCCGGTCTACTAGTGTTTGCATAGATAGGAGACCCAACTCATATCTAAAACAGAAGATGTGAAGGTTCATCGGTAGGCCAAGTACTTTTTTGCATATTCGGCCTTCCAACCAGGCGCAATTTGGATTCTTGGTCACTGGATTTACTTCAACACCATTCAGCAGGGAAGGAATCTCCCTCAATTTGTAAAACCTTACTAAGGGGAGTAGTGAAAATCAACAGAAGGAAAAGAGTTGTTTTTTTCATTTAACATATCACCTGATACGCCTTGATGTCTATGGCAGGCTCTAGTGTGGCCAGTGTGGGAAAAGCCTTCAATTTGAAACCCAAATATGTGATTTCATTTGTGATTGGCACTATCTGTTTGTTTAGTGTACACATGTATTTCAGTGATTGTTTGCGGGCCTTTTAAATTTAACTATATGTGATTTAGCTGGATTAATGGACAGGTCATTCAGGTTTGCATCATTCTCCAGTGCATTCAGTATCCTCTGGAGCCCGACTGGTGCATAGTCCAGAAGAACCAAGTCGTCTGCATTTCCAATCCAATTTAGTGTTTCTCCCCACATCTTTGGGCTATTAAAGGCAGATGAACCTAATGCTTCCCACAAATCTGCTAGGTATAAATTGAGGACAGAGGCTATGATGCATCCCTGGCAGACTCCTCTTTCTGTCATGATGTCACTGGTTAGATGCCCTTCCGAATTCAGTCTCACTTGTAGCTTTGAGCTGTCATGAAGTGATACCATGATTGCTAAGAGGGACATGGGTATCCCCCAAGCTTTTAGTTTGCTTCACAGGGATTCTCAATTGGTGGTATTGATCGCCTGCAACAAGTCGGTACAAACTCCATACAAGATAGGCCCCCCCTTGTCCATGCTTTTTCACATACCATACTTGTGAGCATTTACTGAAGTGCCCATTCCCTTTTGGAATCCTAATTGATGTTTAGATAGGATTCCCTTTCTTTCAGCCCAGTTTCCAAATCCCTGAGTATGAGTCATGCAAAGATCTTGCTGTCAACATCCAACAGGATGCTCAGGTGGTAGTTCTTAGAGTTTGCCCAATCGCCCTTCTTATATATTGGAATGCCGGCTGCCCACTTCCATGACTCAAGAAGGCTTTTTTGTCTGACAATTTCCCTGTACATTCCTTCTAGGATTGAGGCTGACATATCTGTATCGGATTTCAGGATCTGTTTGGTCAGGCCATTGGGACCAGCTGCTCAAAGAAGATGAAGATCTCTTAATCAAATATGCTATTCCTTTTTTTGTTACGGTTACATGCCAAGGACAGTTTCTGTCAACTTTAAAAAAACCTTTTTCTGAGGGTTTCTTATATCGATAGCCAAAGAAAGAGCACCAGGTCAACTCTGAGCCAACAGAGCCCTGTAGCAACCCCTCCGGGACATACACGTTTTTAACTAGGGTCCAAAAATGTCTTGAGTCTCTTTGTTGCAGAGAACTAAGCATTAGCTCCCCATCATTCTGAAGGTGTAACTATCCTTGGCTTCTTCTGTAGTTATTTTTAGGGACTTTTGCTTAGCTGCGTATTATATACCTAGATTGTTGATATTTTCCCTGTTGAGAGAGTGAAATTATTTTTTTAAGGCCCTTTTCCTTTGTGCAGTCATTTCATCATATGAATGATTATGCTCGTGATGTTTCTTTGCTCTCCCTGTTCTTGGTGGGTCTAGCTCAGAGAGGAAGCCTGCAAAAGACTTCAGTGAGCATAGCTTTTGTATTTCTGAGTCTATTGCAGTGGCCCCGTAATATTTTATGTTTTGGTTCAAGAAGAGACTGTTTTTTCTGAACTTTCTGATCTGGTTTTTTCCTTTGTTGACAGCTATATCCCCTGTGTACACATTTATTTTTGAGTCATGAGGAAAGGCAAACTTAGTTGCTAACTGTGTAGTGTACAAGCAACTCAAAAGGAATTCAAAAACAACTGAAATAGAACTCAAAAAGAACTCTAACAAAATAATGAGATTTGACAACATGTTTCGGATAATTAATATCCTTCTTCAGGGCTTTGAGTTCTGTTCCTTCTTCACACATGTTTCGTTATTCATCTGTGTGCCTAAAGTGGACAATACATTTTCACATTACTACATACAAATGTATCCATTATTCCAAATTTCTGTCATTAACTCATGACTGATTTACTGCATGACGTCATAGGTACTAACCTTGAATGATACCCAGTACTTTAGCGAGAAATTGCATCCTATAAGACATGTAAGGGATATGTCAGTTACTACGTTCCCGTGTTCACAGACAACTATGAAACCCAGTGAGGTGGAAACTTACCCAGCCTTAGCCACATAGCCATGCGCTGGAAGAGCACTTCATGTATAAACCTTTCTGGCACAATTCAGCCGTTGACCAGAGAACGATTTGGTGCCCCACCTATGTGCATATACTAGAGGTCGCCATAGAAACACTGGGCATGCGCAATGTAAGCCTTGCGAGAACTGTGGCACTCTTTGTAGAGGCAAAAAAATGAATTTTTAAATGTACTCCCAACATACTGACATTTGCCAACTGTTCCATCTAATGTTATGCCAAAGGGGATAAACTATCCGGTAAGGGTAAAACAACTATCCCGTAGGAATAGGATAGGTTTATTTGGGCATGTTATGTGGATACACATACTTGGTCGTATGGAGAGTGGGACGACCAACTGGGGAGCCGGTCGTATAGCATTCCTCCCATCAATCTCTAAAGTAACCATAGCAACAAAAAGCCTGTGAGAGGCAAGCCATACCTGTCTTTAGCACCTAATTTGCAACCAATCTAAGCATGAAGAGCACCTGGTACTGTCTATGTCAGAGCAATGAAATAACTATGGAACTATCACTGCGATGCCCAAATGTGCCTGCTGTCAATGTGGTGTCAGTCCCTCTTCTGGTTGTTGTGCATGCGTTAAGGAATAGAGCAAAATGTGAACATACTCCAACCCCCAATATATCTATCCACCTGACATCACCGGTGAGTTTTGAGAATTATAATTGAACCTGTTCAGGTGATTTTCCTACAACCCTTCCAACTAGGGTTGCTCTCTGCCACTAAAGCCTCTAAAAACATGTCATCAAAGAAGGCAATGTATACATATTGTATTTTGTTAGTCTCATTGGCTTATGAATCAGATTTCTCCAATATGGCAACATATTCACTTATAACAACACATTTAGCCAACTCATTATGCAGTATATTTTTTAAGGGATGATCTTAGACCTCCTTATGTGAGTCTCAAGCCTCTCAGCCTGACAGCTTGCTCACATTCGCACTGGGACTGCCACAACTTTAGTTGTACATGAAGTCACATTGATCGTGAGGTGTCTAGTGTTACGAATCTTTATATATGCTCACTGGTCCTCTCGAGTTTCCCGCTCACACTCCCCCCAGAGAACATCTATCCCAAGTTTACACAAAACACATCAAATCCCACTCACTGGTCATCCCCTGTTGGCTTAGAGAGTTCAATGCCTCAATCCCTTTGTAGCAGCTTTCTCTGTAGGTCTCCAACCCTACTGCCTGCCAATATTTGTTCAAATATGACAAATCTCAACTGTGATATACTGTGCCTCGCTTCTATACAGTGTCTGGCCACAGGAGATTTTAGACTTCTAGTTCCTATATTGCACTTATGCTCTGTCTACCTGATTTTTGCCTTACATGTGGTCATTCCCACATAGTAGAGCCCACACAGGCATTTTATGGCATATACCACATTCATTGAATCACACGTACAAGAATGTTTAAGTTCAATTGCCTTCCCTGAATGTGGTTGCATTATCTTGTTTCCTGTAATAATATTCACGCAATATTGACAATTGCAGCAGGGTTGCACTCCTTTGTACCGTTTTTTCCGTACTTTCTTCAGAGGCAGTTCTGCTCTTACCAGGGTGTTTCTAAGCGCTTGACTATTCCTATAGACAAAGGTCAAGAGTTCCGGGAAGAGCCTATCTAGGATAGGATTGATTTGCATAATGGACTAATTTCATTTGATTATCCTCTTGGTTTAGCGCTTTGAACTGAGTAAGTAATGACATAAAAAAGAGGTGGAGCTCCTCTAGGTGACTTAGGTATAACTAGTGTTTCTCGTGGAATTTTCTACACTTTTTCCTGATGTGTCCTTAATCAAGTCGATATCTTATTTCCTTTCCTGGAACTTGCTTTGCAATTCCAATGATGGTTTCTTATATGCCTCATCACTGGATATGTTTTACCTATATCACAGGAACTGACTGAACGGTACACTATCCACTGTGCGTTTAGGATGGAAACTTGTCGCAAGCAGTAGGCTGTTCCTGTCCATAGGTTTAGAAAAGATCTTGGTGTTAAGGACATTGTTCTCATAATACACTGCTACATTTAGAAAATGTATTGTACTGTCACTGGACTGTGTTGTGAATTTAATCCTAGGATCTATGTTATTCATCATCTCCAAGAACATGTCCAGTTCATCAACATGTCCCCTCCAAATACCAAATACATCATCTATATATCTCACAAACATTGAGAGATTTTGCATTCATCTTTCTGAATTCAGGAAATGTTCATTTTCTAGATAAAGCATGTAGGTATAGGCATAACTAGGCGTCCTAGCAGCTCCCATACTTGTGCCAGATACTTGAAGATAACATTTCTTGTCAAATCTAAAGAAGTTGTTCATGAAAACCAATTTCAATAATGTCAGTACAAATACTCTATCCCCTATAGATTTCTCTGCTCCCAATAAGAGTCATTCCATGGCTTCCAAGCATGCTTCTTGTTTGATGTTTGTGTACAGTGAGGTCACATCCATTGTAAACAACTTGTTTCTCCCCTTAACAAATTGTATATCATGCAACTTTTATAGGAAATGCATAGTACCTTTTATTTAGGTCGGACTCCCCTGACTCAAGGGCCATATTACTTTGTCCAGGTATTTCGCAAGTGGTTCTAATAAGCTGCCCATTACAGCAATTATAGGATCTCCTGGTGGATTAATCAAACTTTTGTGAATTTCAAGTGTAATATATAGTACTGGCAGTGTAGGAGGTGGGGTCACAAGAAATGTCCTTGTATGTTCTGTGATTACTTCCCCATTTTCTGCCTCATCAGAAACTTCCTTAATAAGTGTCTGTACTTTTTCTGTCAGATCAAACAGAATATTTTGATAAGTTTCCCAGTCCATCATTTGTCTTTCTACTTCTTTCATGTAGTCCAGTTTGTTCAAAAGGATCAAGACACCACCCTTGTCAGTTGGTTTAAAGATTACTTATTACTTGTCAGGAAGGCCCTTGAGGGCCTGTTGCTCTCCTTTCATGAAGTTACCAATATGTTTTGAAGGGAATGTGATCTTATTAAAATCGCCCAACACTTTCCTCTCAAATGCAGACAAGATTTTATTTTGTATTGGTGGCCAAAAAGTGCTTTTAGTTGACATTTCAAGATATCTTGAAGATTCTCCACTGTCTGATTGTTCTTCTAGTGTGTCAAAATATACCTTACATTTTTATTTCCTCACTAAATAGAAAACATTGATTTTTTCTTTGCAAAGTGAGCTGTTGTGTTGCGGCACTAACGATGATCCTTTCTGTGGTACCCCTAATTCAAACTTTGAGAGCTGGTAAACAAAATGCTAACCACTAGGTCCTTTTTGTGTTACGCTCACCTGGTATCCACAGGGACTTAACCCAGCCGGGTTACTCGCTGGTATGCATCTCAGCTTTGCCCTGATGTGGTCTGCGCAGAAGGTTCTGCCTGAAAATACAGGAGGACTGTGTTCAAGACTGACCGACTGGGGTCAGTATCATCCCTCCACCCCCGTATGATTTCAGTCCCTTTGGCGCGCTCTCTTCACCTTGTAGTAGAATTAGGCGTGCTCTCCGTCCTGCCTTCTTTGCAGAGGCGTGTTGTCTTTCATGGGTGAGTGCGGTCCAGTTACTTCACCGACACCGGCCCGTTTGATATTGTTCAGGTAGGTCTTATTGCTGTTCTTTAGTTTTGTTGCTATCCTGCACGCCTTTCTTTGTTTAAAATGTCTCTTTTTTCTCCCTTAGGTATGTGGAGCTTCAGCGCGGTGAACTGGCTTGTTTGAGCCCCGCTGGTAAATGATGATGCATTAAGAGCGCTATGATGCAGTAAGTAAGCGCTATGCGCAGCGCTGTGAAGTCTTGCCTTTGCTAACCTGTGTTTTCCTTCCTTGTGGGTCGCGGTGTTCTTCAGCGCGAGTGGAATGTCCGGAGTGGTGCCATCCGAGAGGCAACCAGCCAGGTAAGCCTTTTGAGCAGTTCGTAATTTGTAAATGTCTCTACTGCCTTCTTCAATGTTGCCTCTATCTTCCTCTTTCAGGTCGTTCTGTCCGGGAGGCGTGTAGATTTGAGGAAACTGTTCTCAGTAGCTGCGAATGTTTAAAGATGAAGACTGCAGGTAAGATGCTGCTGCTATTGATGTTCCTTTTGTCTCCTTGCAGGTTCTGCTTCTCTGAGGTTCGAGGGAATAGCTGGACACGGTGAGCATCACGTTGCAAGCTGCAAAGTAGCGCAAAGCATGTTGTCTTGCTCGGGTGTGGTTTAAATAGCCCCAACAAAATAGTCCAGGTAAAGTAGTCCCTAGGCTGCCACACCCAAAACACTAGAGTGCATAGCTTGGTTCCTAGGAACCTAGGAACCAAGCTATGTGGATGCCTCCATGTTGGCTGACAATACAATAAAGTAGTTCCCAAGCACATTGTTTTTCATGGTGTATGAGCCTGGCGCCATAGGTGCCAGGACTGGCCCCATGAGGGCTTTTGAAGAGGGTGCCAGGCTCTAGAGGCCTGAGTCCTGACTCCACCTGGCCAATGGGTTTGACAGAGGGAGTTCTGGGTGAGGGTCGTGACATTTTGTTAACTTAATCTTTCTTTGCAGATTTTTTCTTTTGTCCCCTTCTGGTAGACGTTTTTCTAAAACATGAACTACTCCAGTTGTGTTACCATCCACTGTCAAAACTTCCCCCTCAGATGCAGTTTCTGAGGGCACTTCCAGTTCTACACTGGATGCGTCTGAGGATGTAGTTTCAGCTGTAGGTACGCCAGGTTTGGGTACTCTAGACTGATTGAATTTGGGGGTTTCCGGGCAGTAATATTGTTGTCAGCTGTAAACTATTACCAATTTGTAATCCTGTGCGTCTGACCAACATTTTCACATTTTTTTCACTTCTAATCCTTTCTTATATTTGTCTAGTTTCAAATTGGTATCCTGTAGTATCTGTTTAATTTCTTCATTTGACAGATTATCACTTAACTACTCTTTGATATTTTTAATGTCCTCATACAGGGTATTTAATTTCTGTGCTAGTTCCTCAATTGTTAGTAAAAATCAAATTGAGTGAACGTTTGTTCAGAATCTCACACCACTGCTCACAAATGTCAGGTTGTCCTTGCATAAAGTTGGTTCGAGTGCCACCCTGATGTCACATGGCATTCTCTGTGCTTTGTGGTATTGGGATAGGGTTGTTGCATGTAATTTAAGATTAATATCTCATTGGATGGTCCATTCTAATTGTCTGATTAAAGCTTCTGGTTTGTTTGAGGAGACCAGTTCCACACCTGTGGATCTTTTAAGCCTAGGAATCCTCCAGGCCTCTTCCTCACTAAATTCAAGTACCTCGCTCGGTTGGTTTCTGTAGAGTAAAATTAAGAAAAAGACATACTAGTAGAGGTAAATATGTTCACTAGACATGTGCACCCTTGTGGTTGGCCAGATGGAATGAAGTGTAATAAATAGAAAAAAGGGGCACTATTGAATATGCTAACTAAGTTTCAACTAGAACAACAATACATTTGAAATGTTGTAAATAAAAATCACTCCTGGTGCGGATGGGTAAAGTCTCTGGGCCTATGGAGACTCAATAGCCAAAACTGTGAAACAGCCTGTTGTTGCCAACAGGTAACCCAATCACACTCAATGCAGACAATGAGGTTCATTATAAGTGTGCTTGTCCGGAAACAACAGTGCCTGTAAGCTTACTGGAACCGTTGTTTCTGGATCGACACACTACAGGTTTGCCTGCCAGAGCCGATGTGCCCAACAGGGCTGACCCTGCCGGGCAGAGCGGCCATGGTAGGTGAAGCCATCATGAAAGCACTGGTACCGTTAACAACGGTGCTGGTGCTTCGGTGGTCCCCATTCCTAGAGAGTCCTGCAGGACTCTATGGGATTGGGGACTTAAAATTTGTCTGGGCTGACTTCACGGACCTCTGGGGTTGTTATCCCATGGTGTTATCGGGAAGTCAGGCACTGGTGAATCATTACGGGTCTGGTGGCATTGAAGTAGATAATAACTTATTACATCAGTTAAAGTGTGTGCATAAGTAAATTCTAAATAGGCCAGCATGTAACCAATCAACATAGTTTTATTAGATGAACATATTATTGACGTGTGTGCTGTATCACCCAGATGCTGAAGAAAAACAAATGATGTTTATACATCCATAGGTGAATGTCAAAGAATTCCACCTACCACATACCACTGTTTAGTGTACAAACAACTGAAAAGGAATTAAAAAAGAACTCAAATAGGACTCAAAAATAGAATAGTGAGATTTGCCAACGTGTTTTGGATAGTTAATATCCTTCTTCAGGGATTTAAGTTCTGTTCCTTCTTCACATGTATGTTTCGTTATTCATCTGTGCCTAAAGTGGACAGTACATTTTCACATTACTTCGTACAAATTCAACAGTTATACTAAATTGCTGTCATTAACTCATCACTGAATTACTGCATGGCGTCATAGGTTCTAACCTTGAAGGATACCTAATACTTTTGTACAGAAATTCCAGCCTATAAGACAACACATGTAAGTGATACATCAGTTACTACTTTGCAGTGTTCACAGACAACTATGAAAACTCAGTGAGGTTTAAACGTATCCAGCCTTAGGCAAGGAGCCGTACGCTGGAGTAACCCTTTTTGTATAGACCTTTCTGGCACAATTCAGCTGTTTTGTGTATGCCGATCTATAATATGTAAAGTGGGGGGACTTGTAGGACCTCTACCTTCAACAGAAAAGACCACACTGTCTAGCACGTATAAAAATAAACTAATTGCTAACGGGTGTCCACATAATAATCTGGACACATAAACGCTCACGCTTACCCAGTAAACTTGTGCAAGGAGGGTGGGACAGGCGACCGGAGAACTGGTCTGGTGCCCAACTTCGGTATTTATATTAAAGGTTGCCATACAAATGTTGGGCATGCACAATGCAAGCCATGCAAGTACGGCAGCCATCTTTGTATAGGAAAACTATTTTTCAGTGTACTCCCAACGTACAGACATTCATCAACTGTCTCACCTAATGTTATGCCAATGGGGGATCAAATGGGTATGGGTAAAACAACTATCCGGTAAGAAAAGGATAGGTTCTTTTGGACATGTTATGCGGATACACATACTTGGTCATATGGAGAGGCCTATCCTCCGTGCACACCTTTAGTGGGTAAGCGTGATCGTTTGTTCTGCTTAGACCAATGTGTCCAGATTATCATGTGGACACCCATTAGAAATTAGTTTACTTTTACACCTGCGAGACAGTGCAGTCTTTTCTATTGATGGTACGGCTCCTAACAGTCCCCCACTTTACATATTATAGATCGGCATACACAAAGCAGCTGAATTGTGCCAGAAAGTTCTATACACAAAGGGTTCTTACAGCAGATGGCTACTTGCCTAAGGCTGGGTACGTTTAAACTTCAATGGGTTTTCATAGTTATCTGTGAACAGGGGAGCATTGTAACTGATGTATCCTTATATTTTTTGTCTTACCGACTCGAATTTCTCTACAAAAGTACTAGGTATTGTTCAAGATTAGTACCTATGATACCATGCAGTAAATCAGTCATGGATTAATGACAGCAATTTGGAATAATGTTTGAATTTTTACATAGTAATGTGACAATGTATTGTCCACTTTAGTCACACAGATGAATAACTAAACATAGGTTTGTCGAACTAACAGAGCTCAAAACCCCGAATAAGGATATTAATTATCTGAAACACACTGGCAAATAATTTTTTTCTGTTTGAGTTCTTTTTGAGTTCTATTTGAGTTCTTTTGGAATTCTTTACACTAAATAGTGGTTTGTGGTAGGTGGAATTGCTTTACATTCACCTATTGATTTATGAACATCATTTGTTTTTCTTAAGTATTTGTATTTCACAAACTCTAAAACTGGGTGCTACAGCACCCACGTCAATAACATCTTCATCTAATAAAACTACGTTGATTGGTTACTTGCAAGCCTATCTAACATTTATGTATGCACTCACCTAAATTGATGTGAGTGCGATTGGGTTACCTGTTTGCAACAAAAGGCTGTTTCACAGTCAGGATTCCAGGGAATTCATCACTAATGAGGAGGAACTTGGGTATAGTGGAGTTTCGAACAGCGATTAACAGGTCACCCGATGGTCGGCAGCCTTTCTCCTTTATTACCCATTGGTTGAAAGCTGAGAAATCATCCACTCCCAGTCGTCCCATCAGCCATGTCTCCTGTAATAGAACCAGATCAAAATTGTCAAAGAATAATCAGCCAAACATGTGGGTCTTTAAATGAGCTAGAGTGGTGTGTGTTACAGCATTATATGCTCATCTCCTCTTTGGCTAGTAGAGAGATGCATTCCCTAGCCCTGGCTTTATCAGGACCTGAGTAATTATTTCAGGTAATAGGGGGTAAATCTTTGTTTTTAGGACAGAAATGCCCTCTGCTTTTTCCTCTCTTTCCTCCTGGGTGGGACCATTGCTTTTGGTATGCCTATGTTTCCCCAGCCTGACTCTTTTGTCTCGTTTAATTCTGTCTCTCTTGTGTCCCTGCTGTGGTACAATTCAGGGGGGATGGTGCGATTTGGTCACCGTAATCCCGACCCTATTTAAATCAGCGCTGGCATCCATCAGTTCACTTGCACCCACTCAAGATTTTAAACCTAATTCTACAATATGTGCATGTTTCATGTACGGAAAAGGCACACACTCTAGAATCTGAGATGAGAAGAAGTACAATGTCGGGATTTTTTTGAAAATGGATATCAGGGTACTTCTGTTAAGGGCTTTGTGGGCCCTCCCACTCATCAGACCCTCCATCCATAATCTTGGAATGGCAAAAGGATTGTTTCTACTTGTATGATTGTTGACTTTCCGTCTGGTCCTTTGTTCTCTATCAATGTTCTGTGTACCAATGTGTGTCTCTTCTTTCTGAGGTAACAATTTCTCACTAACAAAGCGAGTATTTTTCACACGTGTGTTTTTTTTTTTCTTTGGCTGTTTTGCATTTTCTGTGTTTGCCACAGAAGTAAACAATGAGGCAGTTGTTTCTGATGGCTCATTTGAAATTGGCAGCATGTTGCCAGGAGATCCGTTGCTCTTTTTCTTCTTCTTTTTTTGGGAGTTTTACATGCTCCTGCTTGGGTGTAGATGATATTTGCGGGGAAACTGTCTTTTTGTTAGATGGTAAGGAGATGGAGTTGGTCTGACTTTCTATTGCTACGCCCGGATCATCTCCTATGTGGGCGAGCCTCATGATCTCATCTAGCACAGATTATGAGAGCAGTTTATCATCCAGTAGATGGCAGCCTCTGTGTCATAATTTGGGCTGTCCCCTTTGTATGATAATGAGTTGTGTTTTTCTTCTTAAGATGTTATTTTCCCTTCTAATAATTCCATGAGGTGGCTCATTATTTTGAAGGCTGTGTGCATTTCTCCAATGCTCATTGTTTCTTTGATTGCTTCTGTTTTTAGGTCTTTTAAGGCATCTACTATTTCTAATTCCATTTGCAGTGATGAATGCTGGTTTTACTGCCTAAATGTTGGCAATACTGCCCTACATATTGCCTTATTTCAAATCTGGCATGTAATCGAGAGTAGGATTATGACACTGCAGATGGGGGATAACCAGGTATAAGAGCAGAGTTTGAGGAGAAGTATAATGGTTCCTGTAACATCTTTGTATAATATGGTTGTTTGCACGTATATTCTGAATTTTTATGGGATTGACTGAACTGTATGTTAGGAGTTTTGATTGTTTTTGATTGTTTGGTCTGTAAATACTACGGTTTGTATTAATGTCTGAGTTGGTTTTACAGAATATTAATGTTTTTGTGTTTGTGTATCTATGAAAAAAGTTCTTCGGAACTTGAATACAATAAATGAATAATAAATAAATAATATTATTATTGAAGATTTTTATAGCAATTATTTTTATAGCACAACACTAGTTTTGGAACAAAGGAGTGCTGTAGAGGTCATAGAGCAAGACATTGGTAGCGAGAATTTAGCAAGTTAGCAAGTAAACATCAGAAACAATCTAGGTTATACCAAGATGTATTTGGAAGTTCCAGGTCTTCAATTTACTTATTTCTACCCTGAACTGAACAAGACCTGGATCAGTCCGGATGGCTGTAGGGATGGTTTTCCAGAACACCAGAGAGTAGCATGAGAAAGATTATTTCTTAGTTTTCTCATTGCAAGCCCATCTACTTTCCACCCTGGTGATTACCTAACTGCTTGATGACCATGTGCCACCTGATGTTTTTAGTTTTGCCATACGTCTTACCTATTGCGGTTGCCTTGTTAGGCATGCAGTTTTCAACCAGAGTCTAGTTGGGATGGGAAGTCAGTGTAATTTGTGCAAAGTGGGGGAAACGTGGTCGGATTTCCTAGTGCCATTGATGAGGGGAAACACTGCTTTGATGGGGAGCAGATGAGCAGCCAGGAGCCCTGCAAGGAGGTTGTTACTCCCGTTGATATGCAAGATCACTACAGCCCACACCACTGTCCAATGGTGGGAGAACATATTGGAAATTCTTGATTGTGTGGAGTAAAGAGCTCTAATACTTGGGCATTTGATAACTATGTGTGATGAATTGTAGGAAGGAGAACTAGATATCCACATAGAAGTCTATGAATTTTGCTGAGCAGGTCAGGTGAAGGTTGGACCCATCTCAGCAAATTTCATCCTGCCACCTTTCAGTGGGGTTCTGCTGGGAGGGGTGTCTTAGAAGTCCAGTCTTGATTGTGTTAAATTTTAAGTAGGCCCTTCTCATACATGTTTAAATGGTTTATAGTCATAATGTCGAAAAAAAAATGTCGACAAACAAAAATGTCGAAAAATTTTTTTGAAAATAATAATGTCGACATCCTATACTTATAATGTAAAAAGTCATTTTTTCGAAAAAAAAATGTCGACAAAAAAATGTCACTTAAAACTATCAACACCTCACCCAACACCCCCCTGCCACCCCCCCCCACACCCCCCACCACCACCCTCCCACCCCTCATACTCAACACATTCTAATTATATATTTATTTATTTATTTATTTTTTCAATACATAAATAACCAAAAAGAGTATCATTTACTAATGGGGGGGGTCCCCCCCAACCCCCCTCACCCAACACCCCCCTGCCACCCCCCCACACCCCCCCCAACCACCCATCACCCCTCATACTCAACACATTCTAATGATATATTTATTTATTTATTTACTTTTTCAATAAATAAATAACCAAAAAGAGTATCATTTACTATTGGGGGGGGTCCCCCCAACCCCCCCTCACCCAACACCCCCCTGCCACCCCCCCCACACCCCCCACACCCCCCACCCCTCATACTCAACACATCTTAGTTATATATATATTTATTTATTTATTCTTACAATAAATACAAAATTTCGAAAAAATATCGAAAAAATGTCGACATTTTTGTTTGTCGACATTATTGTTTTTCGACATTTATTTGTCGACATTTTGACTGTCGACATTATGACTGCCCACCGTTTAAATAGTTGCAAAGCCTGACGAAAGGCAAATGATATTGTGTGGGCCCATGACCTTTAGGTACAACTGTGTCTATCCATTTACTAGTTTATTGCAATGTTGGGATTATCTAGGATTGAGGTCAGGGGTTCAATATAGAGGTAACAACTGAAATCTGAGGTAATGGATCCTAATGGAACCCCACAAGTGATGGGGTTTAATTGGGTGCTGAGGAAGCCCATCTGGATAGAATGGTTTCTGTCAGATGTGTAAAATGTGAACAATGTCAGGACAGTGATAAACAAGTTTATCCTGTGTCCAAGCAGGGTCACTAGTCTGTGATGGTTGAGCATCCATAATGCACCCAAGAGGTTTGGCACAACTAGCAGGCATGAGTTACCTTTGTCGATAACTTGAAGGGTGTCATCAAGCACATGGATGGTGCCTGTTTCAGTGCTGCATTTGGGGTGGAACACGGATTGGTAATGCTGGAGCAGACCGATGTTGCTCGGTTTTTGCAAGTAATTGGCTAGCAAATACCTTCTCAATCACTTTGATGATAAATGGGAGGCATGCGATTGGCCGGTAGTTTGCTAAGAGCTCTGGATTGAGGGTTGGGGGTTTTCAGTAAGTGGATGTATAAGCACATCTTTTTAAGATGTCTGGAAAAGCACCTCTGCTGAGGGAGGTGTTGACAATTCTAAGAGCAGAAAGGTCAGGGCAGGTATGTTTTTAAGGGAAGGTAGCTGGGAGAATGTCATCTGTGAAAGCGGTTGCTATTCAGTTTGCAAGCATGTATGAGAGGGCAAGAGGGGAGAGAAGTCGGCTAAGGGTTGAACTGCTCATGGGAGGATCTACAGATGGGTTCAGAGGATTTGGAGCCCCTGTTCTGGAGCCTCAGGGTTTAAATCTTCTTTTAAATTCTGTATTGATAGCCTCACAAGTCCCCTCAGTAACTCTGGGTCTGGTTTGGGGGTCGAGCTGTGTTTGACTGCTGTGAAAGTAGTTCTGTTACTGTCAAAGTCTGGTTTTAGTGTAATAAGTAGCTTTAACTTCAGATATTGGGGTTCACTTTTTGGATGGTAAGATGAACAAGGATAGAAGTTCCTCTGGTTTTTGAACCTTGTACCAACATTGCACAACACCACTAATGGGCCGTTTGTTAATAGAGAGCTCTTGAGTACACTGGTGCCATAAGCAGTGTGATTTTGTTATGGAACACATTTGGGGATAGACGGTCCCTCAAATCTAATATTTCTTCTCTGTCATATAGCACCAGTGACCTGAAGAAAGTTCGGAGGATATTACAAACTTTGCAAACCAGAATCTTTCTGAGCGACTCCCGAACTGGAAACACGTAAACGTGTCGACAGATGAAATGTGCTGTCATTGTTTGCAGAACATGTAATCACCTCTAGTTACTAACCTTACTCATTTAGAGTCAACATTGTTATATGTTACTGTGTTGTTAATGACTATTTCAATTATATGTTTTGGTAATTGTCTTATATTGTTTTTTATTGTGGATACATTATTAATTTAAAATGAACTTTCTTTTATCAGCACTTTAATTTGTTAGCTTAATTACAAATGGCTGAGGTAAATATACCCTAGTCCCCTGTGGGCCACTCGTACTACCTGTGTGTTTATGGGAGGGGTAAACTTGACTCATTTGTCTTGTTTGCTCAGCCACTCTCTTGGCTTCAGGAAATGCTTGCACACTTGTATCTTATGCCAGATTGAACTATTATTGGGTACACAGTAATAGTTAGATTGCTTTTTGGCTCTGACAAAGGTTGTTTTCACTCAATGGGCCACATCACCAGTTGGGCGGTATCCTGGCTGTAATACCACCCAACTGTAATAGCGTTAGCACCAACCGGTCTGTTGGCATTACCGCCAGACCACAGGTTGGGAGTTAACAGTAAATCCCCATTCCCCATTCCAATCGGGAATTTGCAGCTCAAATACTGTGCACTAATGCAGCCGAGTGTTATTACGCCAAAAACAGGGCACTAAACAGGATTTTCACATCCCGAAAAAAGCTGGAGGTAAAACAGTCCATTTAACACCAAATTTTTGATAGGACCAGCCTTTACATGTGACATTAATACTGTCATGAATACTGGGTGCTTAGCTGGGGCCAGGTGGGTAAGAGCTTGGCAGGCTCGGCACATATTACACACAAATATTCCTAGTTTTGGCATTTTCACCTAGCTAGTTTCAGTATAGTCTATTTCCTGTTTATTCTGCAGTTACTTCCTGTTTATTATCCAGTCACTTTCTGCTGCCAGTAAGGAAGTGTGTGATATTACTTGTGCGCTCTAGTGCTTGGCCGTGGCTGGTTATATAAGCCACTCCCCAAGACTCTCCAGCACTTCGTGTTGCATCCTGTATGCTGAGTAAGCAACGCGCTCACCGCGCTCCTGTTTTCGAATCCAGTCCACATGCTTGCAGCTCCCGAGTTCGTTTAGACCAGCTTCAGATCCTCCGTTGCGGCACCTCCTTCGAATCCCAGCAGCTCTGGTCCGATTTCTCTGCTCTTCGCGTGGTCTTCCACCAACTCCTAGTTTTGGCATTTTCACCTAGCTAGTTTCAGTATAGTCTATTTCCTGTTTATTCTGCAGTTACTTCCTGTTTATTATCCAGTCACTTTCTGCTGCCAGTAAGGAAGTGTGTGAAATTACTTGTGCGCTCTAGTGCTTGGCCATGACTGGCTATATAAGCCACGCCCCAAGACTCTCCAGCGCTTCGTGTTGCATCCTGTATGCTGAGTAAGCAACGCGCTCACCGCGCTCCTGTTTTCGAATCCAGTCCACATGCTCGCAGCTCCCGAGTTCGTTTAGACCAGCTTCAGATCCTCCGTTGCGGCACCTCCTTCGAATCCCAGCAGCTCCGGTCCAATTTCTGTGCTCTTCGCGCGGTCTTCCACCAACTCCTGCACAAGAAAGAGACTCATTAGATCACGCTCACAAGACTCTACAATTTCACACATACTCACCGTGTGTGATATCACCATTCCGGTTAGTAGAGCGAACATCCACCAGCTCCTGCAAAAGAAAGGGCATGTTAGACAGCGCTCGCAAGACCCTGCAACGCTGCGCATAATCACCGAGTGTGGCATCTCCATTTCAGTTCATAGCACGAACATCCACCAGCTCCTGCAAATCCACTAGCTCCTGCAAAGAAAAAAGACTCATTAAACAGCGCTCGCAAGACTAAATAACGTTGTGCATACTCACCGAAAGGTACCTTTCGATTTGCAAGCGCTTCAGTTGTTTCCAGCGCTTTAGGCAGCACTTGGGGAATAGAAGGACAGCAGTTATAAGCTCTTCCAGCATGTTCCAACCTCTACGCTGCGCAGGTATGTGAATCATACTTACCTGAAGAACTCTCTCAACCCTTGAGATTTCGGGTTACGACTGCCAGTGAAGTAACTGGCAACCCATACCTCAGCATAGGCATCGGAATAGCGCTGGCATCCATAGACACTGGCCAATAACTCCAAAAGGGGAGTGGGGCCACTCACCCCAGAAGAATAGCGCCCCTGCTGAGAGCAGGATGGAGAGTTCATCTAACTAAAAGCAAAGGTGAGCTGGGAATAGGAAGCAATCTGAATTTCTTCACAAGGGAGAGAGGGAGGGGGGCTCAAAGGTCCAGTCAGCCCAGATTTTAGTGTATTTATCTCTTTTGACAGGCACACTCTCCAGGTTAGCATGAGCAGGAGGGCACTCAGGACAAGGAGGTCTAGATACCATCGCTCCCGCAGAGACACATGTGAGTTTGACAGGACACGAAGCCATTCATATCGCTCTGCCTGAGCGATAGAGACCTCCGAGGTAGATCCTCTATCACAATTGCTAGGTAAATTGCGGGTAGAGGTGCATGCAGCTCGCTCTGAAACCAACGATTTAAGGTGAGAACTGGTGGTCAATAGGGATAAGACTGATGAGTTGGCTAGGCAGCTCTTACAAATGCTAGCGAGTTTAGCACCCCTGCTAGGTGGGGGTACCCAAGGACAAGCTTCAGCATTGTCAACCGTTGCACTGGTTCAAGTGGTTTTTCAAGGCAACATTCCCTTAGGCGCTCCAGAGCGATTCACGGGAGATCCCAACAAATTCAGAACATTGATGAATCAATGTCGCCTGTACTTCATATGCAAACCAGATTTATTCCCAACCGACCAGGCGAAAGTGGCCTTCGTCCTGTCCTATCTTGGAGAGCATGCCTCAGTTCCATTAGTAAATGGGGACGACCCATTGCTGAGAAAGTATCCTGGCTTTCAACTTGAACTAGAAAAGCGGTTTGCTCACCGAACTAGAGGTCAAGCCTTAGACGACAAACTGCTCTCCCTGCGGCAGGGCAGTCAGGATCTCATCGCATACATTGGAACATTCAATCATCTAATAGCTGAATCAGGCTTGCCCGAGGAAAAATGCATCACATTATTCTACCGAGGATTGCGGGGTGAATTAAAGGACGTCTTAACTCAAGTAGTCAACCCCCCTGGTGATTGTGCCAAATACATCGATCTAGCTATGCAACTGGACCATCATTTACAGAATCGCAAGGCTGACTGGGCCCGATCAGAAAGCAGACCGGTATACGTCTTACCCAGGGATGTTTGAAGCTGACAATCCACTGAGACACATTCTGAGCCCATGCAATTGGGCGTACTTCGGGGTCCACTCACTAAAGCAGAGAGGGAACGGAGTCGCCAGGAACAGCTTTGTCTATACTGTGGCCAATTTGGTCTTTTTCTTTAAAACCGTACGGCAAAGCCTCCACGGAAGGCAGTAGGAGTTTTAGACAACCCTAAAGAAGGCAAGGAAGCGGAAAACTCCAACGCCCGGCAGACTTAGAGGTCGGTTTGTCGAGCTTAGAACAGAATACCCAGACCTCACATTTCACCATTCCAGTGGTCCTGGTTAACCCAGCACCACCTGCCAGAATGCACGCCCTCAAGGCAGTCATAGATAGTGGGGCGATCGGAAACTATTTGGACAAAGACACCGCAAAGACTATGGGCTTGTCATTCCACACTAAGGACTCCATAGAAAATGTGACGGCCGCGGATGGGACACAACTCCTTTCTGGCCCCGTAACACATTGCACCACAGTAACCACCTTGCTCTATCAAGATGGTCACAGGGAAAACATCAAGTTTGATCCCATCGCTGCAACACAATTCCAAATGATTCTCGGAATACCGTGGGTGGAACTACACAACCCACGCATTGATTGGCGGGCAAGAACCATGACCTTCCCCATGGAATGCATCTCCTGTTATGATTAAGAGAGAGTCTCGGGTAAACCGTTACCAGCCTCACAAAAGATGGTAACTGGATTAGGTCTGTTGGGGGCCTTACCAATGGAGTACCAAGAATTCCAGGACGTGTTCGCTAAGGAGCAGGCTAACGTGTTACCACAACACCATGCTTATGACTGCCAGATCAATCTACTGCCGGGGGCGCAAGTACCATGCAGCTGGATTTATGCCTTGACTGAAGAAGAAAATGCTCATTGGAGGAGTTATCTGGATCAGTATCTGGCCAACGGTTTTATTAGACCTTCTAAGTCACCCGCAGCCTCCCCACTTTTCTTTGTACCCAAGAAAGAGGGAGACTTAAGAACATACATCGATTATCGGGCATTAAACCAAGTCACCATAAAGAATAAATATCCATTACCTCTGATACGAGTGCTGCTAGACCAAGTAAGACAAGCAAAGATCTTCACGAAATTAGACCTTTGTGGCGCCTATCACTTGGTGCGCATGAAAACCAACAATTTCAGCTCGCTTCAGACTATACATGAGTGAATAGGAAACTGGATAGTATTTCTGGTAGTGCTCGTTCAAGGAATTGGAATGACAGGTTTCACTCACCGGCTTCTCTCACTCGTGAGACCCATGGCTTGACAACAGCTACCCGCCTCGGTCTCCAGCACAGCAACCACAGCAATCAGGAAAAACAGTCTTCCTGCACGTCGAACACTGTGCAGCCTCTGGACTTCAGAGTTTGGTGGAACAGGACACTCTCAGAACATGCAGGTGCAATCTGCTGCATCCACATTCCAGTGTCCGTCTGGTTCCTCCACTTCTGCTTGGTTTGCTAGCTTTTTGCCTTCTTTTTTCCAAGTCCACTACTACAGCATGCACTCCAGTCACAGTTCCAGCTCCTCCTAATTGCCTGCACCTGTGGGGGCATTTTATGCCTCCCCAGTTCCTTCAGGGTTGGGCTGCTAGGCTTAATTATCTGACTACTGCTACTGCATGCCTATTCATCCCTCTTCCGTGTCCCAGTACTTGTGGGATTATGCAACTTGTAGTCCCCAACAACAAAGTTAGTTTTACTAACTTCTGCTGTTTGGCAAACAGCCATCAAAAGTGTGGGTTTACGGGGGATGTTAAACAAGGGGGTTTCCCAGTCTTCCTGGTCTGTTTCCCCCATGTGATCCTCCCGCAGTACACCACCCCCAGGGCCGTGATCAGGAAGTGTATGCCTTTCCCTGGCCACCTAAGAAGGATCCCAGGCCGGGTTTATGGGAGGATCATCACTGATTCATCACTGTGGGCAAAAGAACCAAACAACACCTTCAAGTGATGTGCCCCTCCTCATATGTCATTTCTCCCTATCTGTATTCTAATGCAATAGTTTAAGCTTATAGGTGGTGCTGTAGCACCACCTAATAGCCCAAACTAAAAAAAAATAATGATGATTGACATGGAGGTGATCTCATTGTCTGATGGCTCCACCCCTCCTTGCAGTCATCCAATAATTTGTCACTCTACTCTTTGCCTTCCCTGACTGTTGGGTTTGGCCATGGGTGTGAAAGCGAGTGAGCCCAATGATGTCCACATTACTGAGCTTAGCATGCAGGCACCTTGATTTAAATTGCAGTTTCAGTACTTGATTTGGGCAGTGTTATTCTGGACCAATCTCTGAATTTCGCTGTCTCTAAAAGTGTAATTATTTGGAATGTGATGTGTAACTGTAGCCACCAGCTGCTGTGCTAGCTTGTGCTAATATTGTCCCATCACTTCTAGGACTCTCTAATTTGGCCTTCACAGCCCC
This sequence comes from Ambystoma mexicanum, assembly GCF_040938575.1. Taxonomy (NCBI): domain Eukaryota; kingdom Metazoa; phylum Chordata; class Amphibia; order Caudata; family Ambystomatidae; genus Ambystoma; species Ambystoma mexicanum. Next base: position 837,820,059 of record NC_090937.1, on the reverse strand, counting down.
AAGGACAGCATGTTATGCATGGAGTAGTGCATGTTTGAGGGGGCCCTGCCACAATCTCAAATATCAGGTTTTATAAAGCAGGGTACTGGAGATGGGTATTAACAGTTCACCTTTTACATTAAGTTTGATTTGAACTAACCTGCTCAGAGTACAAAACATCAATACAAATACAAAGGAAAAGGAAATCAGGCGCCTTTAATCCCTTCAGAGGTGGATAAAAAGAGTACTGTTTAGATGAGCATTGAAACTCCTGATTACTTAAGTGCCATGTGGCAAGACTGCACTGTCTTGCAGGTGTAAAAGTAAACTAATTGCTAATGGGTGTCCACATGATAATCTGGACACATTGGTCTAAGCAGAACAAACAATCACATATGTTTAAAGTGCCCAAAATAACATGACTCAAATATACAAAAAATGCTTGTCCAAGGAAGAAATGTGGTCGTCACATTGGGGAGGTAGCCTGAGGAGTGCATTGGCAGGTACTTACTTTAGTGGCAGGCAGTGCTGGTATGGCAGCCCCCTGAGTCCTTGATTCTGCAAGAAACACAGTGAGGGTGCTCCTCCATCCACAGAGGCCGTAAACAAGTATATGGTTTCAAAAAGCAGAGATGTATAGTCCTAGAGGGCAACAATTCTGTAAGCAACTGTTTTTGTACAGCATGCTGTAAGAGCTGTATCATGTATTTGTCTTCTAATTGTTTGTATAGTGCCTTGTACCGCAGGTAGGCTGGGAAAATGCAATCTCGGTCAAATACTGGGCCACTTCTTAGCCATGGCACATTTGATCTGCAGTCGTTATTGGCCGGGGTAACCTCCTAGGATCCTTTGGCTCAAGAGAAAACAAAAGCATGTGACAGATAGGCTGCGTCCCCAGATGTAACAGGAAAGTAATGGAAATGATATTGACCCAATGCACAATAAATATGTTTTGGTGTCTGAACATTTTCATTGAGAATGTTTTCTCTGGCAAGCATGTGCTTGTTGAAGTGTTGAAAGAGGAGCTGTACAAATTAGAAAAAGCAGACATAGGTTGACATGCTTCTCTGCGAGTGTGCGTTTTGCAGCACACCTGTTACAGTTCATCTTTGGTGCAGGGCTGGCATCCACACCCTAGAGCCATTAGCACCTTGTGAATCTCAACCAGCGCCTAGCTAATGAGATGACTGACAACAAAAGGAGAGTGATAACAGTCAGGACCAGTGTGATATATTTGTTTGCATACACTGAGATGTTAAACTGTGGGAGGGGCCCCCACCTGGCTTCCAGACAAAGAAGCAAAGAAGTTTTTACACTTTTTTTAAAGACTTAGACATATGATAATGCATACTGTGCTGATGAGGTATTGCAACCAAGTTCAGAACAGATCAACTAAACCTCTAAATGGCCAGTTTGTGCATTCACTGCAGCCCAATCTTAGCGGCAATTCTATGTTTCTTTGCGGAATATATGAATACAATTAATTAATCAAAGTTTAAATGAATGTTGATAAATTTGAGTCAACCAGCAACTTGAAGAGGCAGAGTGAAAATACAGAACCACCAAGCGATCCCTCAACAAAGGTGAAAAACCTTTAAACAACAGACATAACAAGCTTGTGGTTGGATATGTTCTGCACAGGAGCATATCTGACAATCTTAGAAGCCTCCACCGTGTAATTGAGCAAGCAGAGGGGTAACCACAAGAAGTGGCAATTGTTTCACTAGACACAGTGAAGGCCTTCGACTCTGTCAGATGGTGATGGCTCATGGCAGCCCTAAAGAAATATGGTATTGGGCCCGGGTACCTGAAGTGGGTGAAACTATTATACAGCACGCCACTAGCCAGGGTCAAGACAGGGGCAATCATTTCAGAGAGGTGGCAACTCAGAAGGGGCACCAGACTGGGATGCCCTAGGTCCCAAATGCTGTTCATCCTTGCACTGGAACCTTTAGCGATATACCTGAGGCAACAATATGCGGAGGTGGGGATCTACACAAATGGAGGACCACACTTAATTTCATTGTATGCCGATGATATGCTGTTATATCTGAGGTAACTGGAGGAAAACCTGCAGTATATCCTAGAAGTAATAGAGCTATTTGCGATGCTGTCAGGCATTACTAAGAAGTCATGCATATTCCCCCTGGGAAGATATAAAAGGATTTCGCGGGAGAACCTACCTGTATTGCAAATACCCTGGGAAACTAGAACATTCAGATACCTGGGGATTGATGTCTATCATACGGTTGAGGCTCAATTCAAACATAACACAAAAAAAGCAGTGACAAATATTGAGAATGGCATGAGATTCTGGGTTAGGCTCCTCCTGGCCATGATAGGGAGGTGGGCACTGTTGAAGATGGTGGTACTGCTGAGGTTGTTACACTTTTTTGGGAATATACCATATATGACACCCAAGAGATTCTTTGTTAAACTTCAGATTATATTTAGAGGGTTCATATGGCACAACACCAGGAATAGAATAGCCCTATGGAAACTAAAGAACGTGTATGAAAAAGGGGGCATAAAATTACCAAACATTGAGGTTTACTATCTGGCCAGTCATCTACAATATGTGGCCAAGTGGTTAACGGAAGACTGAACACCAGAGTCCAGATTGTTGAGGGCGGACTGTGTCCCGTACTTTTTGAAAGAGTGGATATGGCTACCAAAACCAGAGCTCAAATGGTGCACGAAGATGTTAGAACTGGGATGGAAGATGTGGCTTAAGGCCTGCCAGACCATGGAGAACCCGACCCCGTGTTCTCCACAGGTGCCGTTAGTGGCACTGACAGCAAGGGAGGAGGACTTGAGGAAGACGCACATCAAGTATTGGGAGCTGGTAGGCATAGCAACACTGTGAGATGTATGGCAAGATGGGAAGATAATGGAATTCAATGTACTGGTAGAGGACACTGGCCTACACTCAGGGCAGTATATGACATACACAAGATTGATAAGGCGGGTGAAAGAAACATGGTCTGAAATAGTGCTGGTAGGCCAACCCGACACTGCCATTGAAACAATTTATGGTATATCAGAGGGGGGGCACGAGGTCTCCCGAATCTACAAACTGCTGATATCCAGGGTGGGGAAGGAATTGACTCAGCTGAGACGGGACTGGGAAGAGGAAGCAGGGGAACCCATGGGTGATAGGCTATGGGAGAGGGTGCAGAGATACAACAAAAAAGTGTCCAGGAACGCGAGGCTGCAACAGATCCAGCTATATGTCACTCAAAGAGCATATATGACCTCTCAGAGGATTGCTCGATTCAAGGGCGCCGAAATACAAACATGCCCCAAATGTGGGGATGATACATATGCTCTAGGCATGTCAAGAAATTGGAATATTCTTGGGAAAAGTAGCCCACCGCTTAACGGAAAAAGGGATCATGCTAGATGTGGAATCTGTGTGGGCATGCATGGTAGGGGATTCTCAAGACCGCGCACACTGAAACACATGAGCAAACTCAAGGACCTGACCTATGTACTTGCCAAGCGCAGCCTCGCCATGGGTTGGAAAGCACACAATTGGCCAAGGATAGAGGTTTGGTGTCAGGATCTCCATAAATGGGCAGAAGCGGAAACGGCAGAATGGAGCGAAGCGACAAATGGGGGGGGCAGAAACCCTGGCGGCCTGTAGAGACTTAGTGGCCACACTGTTCTGGTCCACCCAATCCTTTCCAAGCGAAGGTGACTCCTCCGAGAATACTGAGGGGGGGGACCACAAGTGGAAACACCAGCAGTGAGCTAGGTGAAATAGGCTTGATTTAAGAGGCAGGGTAATGGGGAGGCAGTGGACATTGCACGATACTGTATATGATGCTTGAAGTTATATGACACGCACTGTTTGCTTTGTTTGGGTTGTAAGGTTGTTAAAAAAATCAATACATTTTTTTAAAAAAAAACAAGCTTGTGGTTCAACAAGTTCATTATTCAGTGAAGACATTCACTTCTCTCGCCTTACTTAAGGCATCAAACACTCATGAGCCAACCCATTAAGCAAAAAAATACATCTTTTAATAGTTATTTTATACAATTTAAAACATGTAATGCTGGTTAATCAGCCACAAAATGAATACACCATCGCTAGATACCAAGAGCATTCTGTATAAAACACATCAATTTGTAGATCAGTCTATTTGAAATACTTGTTCCTAAAATGACCAGTGATGTGCCATTCACACTGAACATGCCTCATTCAAAAGCACTACTCAACTCACATACCATTCATACTGTTCTCTTCATACTAATTTCACACTGAATACATTAAAAAAAATCATAACAATGCCCAACATGTTTCTTTCCTTAAGATTTTGGTGTGCTAAATCACTGGAAATTCTTCAGAGGCTGTTTGTTTTGTACAAGTTAGAGCTTTCACTTTTGATGAGCCATTTAAATTTTCAGTTACAGTTCAAGCTCCTAATGCGATGCAACTCCCAAGTCTTCAGTCCTTGGTCATAACTGGTACTTATGCAATTGTGGATGTCTTCACCTATAAAAGAAGAACAGACAGTGGAAATCAAAAGTCCATATGTTTATGAATCTTAATTTCAAACTGGTGTCTGTTTGTAATCAATCAAAACAGATGGTGTGCCAATTAATTACACTGGTGATCTCAAAACCAGGTCACTATCTCTTCCTTGAAAAAGCTCCACATCATCAGAGCTACATCAACAGGTCCACCACACTTTCATTACGGGTCGAGGTTCCAAACTGTATCTTTCTGTATAGTCAATTCTACTAGGCATCTGCCTACACACGGTTAATAAATTTGATAGTTATCGAGTTCAGTTTATCTAGAGCATTACGCCTATAATATTCTAGTGTGTCCAGTGTTTCGCCTTTGTGAGGTTTTTTAAAAGACATGAGGAGTGAAGAAAGCAAACATGGCGTATTTCTTACCATGCTCACAGCTTTCTCCAAGCCTCTGTGGTCAGGCTAAGGTCCTTCCATGCATGATAGATTGTTCAAACTGAGATTATCCTTTAGAACTTCAATTGGAAAAGCTGAAAACCAAATGAAAACATTCTAGATGTTGACCTCCTTACGTTTGTTATTTCAGTCAAAGCTCAGCTCATGGCGAGTGCACGGAGAAATCAGGTCTTATAACCTGCTGGTCACAGTAGGTGACACTGTTGTGTAGGTTTCCTTTAAGTGCTTCCATAACAGAGCTGTGGTCGTATTACAGAGCATACCGTCATCTCTATCTTCAATTAGCTTTAATGCCCAAAGTCATTAACATTTCTAGCTCCTATGAAGGCATCGCCGGCAAAGGACACGTGCGAAACTGTCATAAAATCTATATCAAACATAACATCAGCGACTCGTGAGTATGTGGTCAATCTGCGGTGTCACTGATCCATAATTCTGACACGCACCATGTGTCGTAAAATATACTTTGTTGGTATCTTACCCTAGTTTGTAGTAGGAGACGTTTATATGTTGTTACTTCTTATAAGTATGTCGAGCTGCGAGCCGCGAGCCGTTCCTTACAATGTCAAGGGTCATAAGCTTATCAAGGATCGATCCCAATGATGTCTAGTCCTCAACATAAACACCCCACCAACGATTCTGCTCTCACTAGAGAATCACAAATGGAAATGTAATGGAATGAGATGTTGTAATGTTTACTGTATGAGGGCACATATCTGAGAAAATCTTTTCAGGAGAGATCTTACCTTGAGCGATTTGGCGGATTCGTTACGATCCCGTCCGGCGAGTCAGTCGCCTCCTCGGCACGTTGATATGTGAGGCACCATTGGTTGCTGGTTTTAACCTCTCGTCTCTCATGTAGCTCAATTCTTATTGGATCATGTTGCGTTTGTTGTTAGAGACTATCCGTAACGAAGTGCAGTCCTCTTTCTACCATTGACCTGGACATCCTCTCTACGGCCTAGCCCTCTCGCTGTATTCCACCGGTACGGAAACAGCATCCCCAGTTGGCGAACAGTGTTAGTTGTTATGTTGCTCATGGTTCTAAAGCAAATTCGATCAATCAAGAAAGATTTGATCAATGAAGGTGTATTCTCAAGATTCAACCACCATAAATTTGAGTTCCACCATGGTGAAGAAAATAGCTCAGTGAGTTAAGCACTTGTTGCAGAGATCTGTGTTTGTGTGACTGGGTTCATGTACATGTATTTACATGCTGTTGATAGGAGCATTTGCTGTGCTACTCAACAACATGCCTGCAATCAAAAAAACTAGTTATGTAAAGTAAAATAGAGTCATTATGATGCCAGTCTAGTTAGTGGTGGTGCATATCTTTCCTCACATGGATATTTTTTTATAGCAAGAAGAGCATTGGAAGATCAATGATAGCTGCTTCATTTTTCAGTGTCACCCATTCACTTATTTATGCAAAATGCTCAATGGGAAGTGACGTTAGTGTTTCTCAAAGCTTGCCCCTTTAATCTCTTCTTTACTCTAATTTGTGCTTTCTTTCAGATGTCTTTTTCATATTATGAGTCCCCTTTGATCAAAAACCTGTTAACATTAAGACATTCCTGTGAATGATCTATGTCACACTTTAAGAATGCACACAGAATGAGGAATTGACATCTGCAAAGGTTGCAAAGCCTTGGCTTTTTTTATTTGCATTAATACATACAATTATGAAGGTAATTCCATATCCAAAAGGGTAATTTGCCAACATGATTCTTATTTTTGTCAAATATACAACAAAAGCATAGTGTACTTGTGCCCGCGACATCAGTAGCCTGATCTCCAGCGCTTGCTCTGCTCATGGCATAGAGCAGATTCAAAGATGTCCACTCGACAGTAGTAACAACAGCCATGTTTCTGCAGGGCAAGTACAGAATTTAAAATATGCCCACTTTACTAAAGCTACAATGAAATATAGCAACCAATGCTAGTGGTCCGGTACACTCTAAATAAAGCTATGTCTGAGTTTAGTCCTGGTGCATGGTACTACGTTTGATCATGGTTGCTGCATCCCAATTCATATTGCACATGCGTCTGCTCTTGTGAGTCAGCTATGCTGTGGAAGGTGATGTGCTTTCTGGCCAGCCATGTGCAGACTGCCAAATGGCAGGAACAGGAACCTGGAAGACCATGTCCTTTCTTTGATCTCTTTGTGAGGGCAAGCAACACCCTCTGCCAGAGAATGCTGTCCTGGGCATCAAAGGAGCACACTCATTCAAAAGGAGATGCCTCACGCCAGGGTGTTGCATCTCTAAGGGCCTTTATTCTGGTGGGCAGGAGGTGGGATTAGAGGCCCTGGTCAATTGAAGGAGACTTACACCATCTTGTTTCTCTGTCTCTCTTTCTCTTTCCTGTCGCCTCCACTTCCTTTGGGGCAAAGCACTTTGGATGTGACATCAGAAGGGCAAAGTCCAGTCTCATCAAGACCAGGATTGGATAACTAAGTCAGGCTAGCTTTAGTCCAATCACTTGGGGACTTTTGCCTTTAAAATAGGGGGTTTCCCACCCCTTCTTTAGATTCTCTCAGATCATCTAGGATCCTCTCAAGACACTTCCATTGGGAAGGTTGTGCTTTACAAAGCCCTCAGCCTGTGGTGAAGAAGGAGCCGCACCAGGGTACATCAGGAGTGACCTTTGCTGTGGACCGGGGCCTACCATTCTGAACCAGAATCTCCTGTATCTGGGAGAGTGTACTCTGAATGGAACGACCCTGTCCACGAGTCCCCCTGAGAGGGCTTAACAGCAGCCATAGGGCCAGATGAGCCAAAGCTCCCTGTTCTACCGAACCAGCACTCTGTGTTAATCCCACTGTGAATGAGAGGGAAGGCAGCTGTGCTGGCTTTTGCACACCTCTATCACTTCAAACTATTGCTTGTACTTTGAACCTGCTTGACGCTGCCTAATGCCCCAGCTAGGCCTGCTAGGCCCTGATTGACTGCTCGACATCAGGGCCCAATCCAAATCACTAGTGAGTCACATGACGACTCTGACAAGGGGTTACAACCATGGTTCAGCCCAGCTATCCCTCAAATGTCCGCTTCATCAACCTGCACATCGACATCCCCAAAGTCACCACTTCGGCAATTATTGCCCACTGACTTGTACCGCTGGAGCATCACTCATTGACCTCTCCCGACTTGGCCTGGTTCAACTGCAAAGCAATCCTAGGACCATCCTCACGTGCACCATTGAGTGCCCCTCTTCTGCTGCACAGAGTGACCTCCTTTGTCCCTACTCGGAGCCCACCAAGATCTGAATCCAAGTAATTTTAACCCTGAACTGCCACCCCCGGGACACTTGGACCCTAGAGACTGGTTAGGTTATGATCTCAACTGTTTTCAACATCGGCATATCCTTTTGGTGGCTAATTCACCTACCACTTCTGGAACCATGCTCACAGTGCTAGGTTCTTCTTACATCTTCTCTGTTCTTCCTTCGGTGTGAGTTTTTGTACAGTATTTAAGGCATGTACTTTGGACACAGTAATACAGCAAAAATGGACAGGTTGAACTGTTAGGTTATCATTGTATTAAATAAGTACTTGCTTAACAATTATGTTCCTTCATTTTCTTTTGAAATTAATATATTATTTGAAAAACAAAGGGAACATGTCTTCAATATACCATCCTCTGGGGGAAACAGGTCACATAGATGTGTAATGTTTCTATTTTATCAACAACCAGATAATCCATTTAGTTGATTGAATTTGACTCAAGGTATGTAATACCTTCATTTTGCGGATTGGGGGGGCATGCGTTTCAACGGGTGTGACGTGGGTTTAAGAGGCTGTTGGCAGAGGACAACAGGCTCAATGGTGGGGCAAGGCTGTCTGTGTCCTTGGTCCCAGAAAGTGTTAAGATGGCCCTGTGCTGAGTGGCCATTAATTGGCATTAGTACCCGGCACGTGCGGCAGAACAGGAATACTGTGGCTGATTGGCTCATTTGCGAGCCATACCACACGGTATTCCCGTCCACGCCGTGCGTGCCAGCTACTCTGATCCCGGCGGGGTGCGTGGCAGCCCCTCAGCCAATGAGGAGGCTCGAAACGGGGCAATCCCCGCTCCGAGCCTCCCCCTGGCTGGAGGCTTCCTTCGACTCCGCCGGAGACCGCGGTACATTTTTTTTTCTTCTTTTTTTTTTCCTCCCCATCCCCTCCCTTCCAACCTCCCGACCCCACTTACCTTCTTTTTTCTTCTGCTCTTGGAAGCGAACGCGCTGGGAACATTTCTGTTCCCAGCGCGTCCGCTCCCGATGGCCGCCATGGAAAGGGAAAACGGACTACGTTTTCCCTTTCCATGGCGGCGGCCATTTTTTTTGCCGTTTTTTTTTTCTGTTCTGAAACGCGTTTCAGAACAGAAAAAAAAGCAATTAGTATCCTGGTCTAACGGGCCGGGGTACTAATGGCACTAAGCCCCTCGGTGACGGGCCAATACTCGCCCCGGGGGCATTACCTGGGGCGGTATTGGCCCGCCACCTCGTGGCTTATTGCCACATTAATAAGAGTGTACCGTGGGGTGGGAAGGGCAAGAAGTTCTAGGGGGATTTGGAGAAGGTTGGTCAGATTAGATGTGCAGTGTGAACAATTGCATTTGTCCATGCGGTCCTTGGATGGTGCGGGGATGATCACATTGTTATGCTTCACTAATAGGGAGGTGCACATTGCCTGGCCCTTGTCCCCCCCCATGTCCATGCCAGCACCGATGGGTGCCATCCAGATTGTTGTACTTGTTTTCTGATGAGCCATGGTGAAGAGGACACATTGGGGAGACTGCATAAAGTGGGCCTAAGGTGAGGGTTTTCAGCAATAGAAGTTGGATTGGATCAGATTAAGCCATTGGTGTCCCTTTAGTGAAGGGTGAGGAGGGAATCATCATCAGTGGATGGTGGGCAGAATACATAGATGAATCAGGTGGATTGAAAGGTGCAGGTGGGATTCCTAAATATGTTATGTTGTTGTTTTGTACTTTTTAATGCAAAACAACCTGCTTCTTATTAGGAAAAGGGCAATAGGGAGGGAAAGGTAGTGAGTTGGAAGGGATCTTAAAAAGAATATATTTACACGAAACGTTTGATTGAGGACAAGGTCGAGGTGTGCTTTTTTAGACTTCGGACCATTCTTACTGCATAGCGCTGTGCTAATTGCTGCTATTTATATATTTGTTGGGGGAGATAGACTTAGAATTGATTGCATATATACAGGGCTTCTGATCACCTTGTGCATGTGTATGATTTCATGAAGAGCAAGATTCTTTTTGAGATGATGAAGCTGATAGTAAGTGATTCTCCATGCGATGCACTCTGGAGGCCTGATAATAGCATTGGTTTGAATTCAATGAGTGGGCCTCTGAGTTTGTTAACAGATATTTTCAGAATTGCTAGTTTTGGGGTTAGGTGAATGGTAAGAGTAATATGTTGGAAACATGTGCTGATGTAATTGTCTCAGAATCCAGGGCCCTCATTCATATGATGCTTTTAATAGGGATAGGAATTAGTCATCTTTCCATTGGGTGATCAGCCTAAGAAGACTGATCTAGCCTAGTTCAGCGCTTTCCTTTCCACACACATCATGTGACAGTATAAGAGGATGTCGTGCTGAGCCTTTTGCTATGGCAGCAGCGTGTCAGCTCTGCTGGCTGTATGTCGCAATATAAGTATAGAATTCCACAACTCTTACAGAACGCAAAATGGCTTCCAGTACCTGTAGCTGCAGAACCACATCATGATAGATCAACAAACGTGGAGCTAGCAAGTAAGTAGAAATTACAAGCAAAGCCTTGTTTGATCACACGTGTCAGTGTTTCAACGACATGCATTCGTCTGTTGAAGATTGACATTTAAATTATAGCAAAGTATCCAACCGATTCCGAAATGATGCTGTGCTCTAATGTTCGTGCCACCATTAGATGATTGGGTGCGTAGTGTTCACGTTTGAAATAGTATAATTAAGTACATATATTTGATGAAACATCCATTTAAAATGTGAGCACAAACACACGCATTTCATATTAAAAACGACGATTAAAAGCAACATTAAATCTATGGTACCATAATCCCAAAATTATACTCAAAGGTAAAACCCAATACAATTTAAAAACCCAATTAAATACACTGTTTTGTGAACGGCAGAAAAGCCGAAATTTTCGTACTACGGTGGAAAATAATTACAAAATGCCAATCAATTCCAAATTTAATAAGAAAATGCCCCTTTTTAATGGAAGGGGGAACTATAGTGACAACCTTACCCTCTCATGACGTCTGCAGCGGCCTAGGGAAGTCGCTAATTACTGGCCTTTATTGGAATACAGCCCACTGCCTAGGATTATTCCTTACAGAGAGTCTTTCGGGAGCGATGCCTTAACGAGGCATTAACGAGAAAGCAATGTTTCCGATATATCTGAAGCTTGTTTACAAGGGGGCATTTGCAGGGCATTAAGTGTGCACTCTAATGCCTTCCTGGTGCTTAAAATGCAATGCAGATTTCCATTACTCTGTGCTTAGGCCCACATGCCAATAAAGGTCGTACTAGTCGTAGGTTCTTGCTTTAAAATGCCACCGCCAGTCTGGACTTATTAACATCACTTCATTCGCTTAAACAAGATTGATAATGTCAGTTTAATGTGTCCTTGATTCATAACACAATGCTAATGGAGCTATTATTATTAATCATGCCTTAAAATGCTAATTGAATTCCCTTCCATTAAAGTCTATCGATTGTTCACGCTTTTCTCTCTCCCATAAAGTAAGCACTGCAATATCTGCATTATTCCACACACGAACGCACTGTGCACTGAAAGTAAAGGAAGCGCTCCATACAAAGGGAGCACATTGGAAATAGTCATATTAAGTCAAACAACGCAAGCAACAGTTAACGTCTTTGATTTAATTATTTCAGGAAGACTTGATCTATGCATTTAAATTATTTAAAACGCCGATAATATGTGTGCTTAGACAGCATCAGTAGTCCGCAATACATTCTGTGTCACACAGTGAAAGCTGTGAGAACATACTCTCTCTTTGTATAGGAGATTATTAAAATAACTTCCCATTAACAAGGACTGATCTGGCCGCTGGAAGAAATATGGTGTTTTTTCGGTAATGCCAGCAAGCAGTATCGCACACCATTTGTTAAATGATCAACATGTGTTTAATCATAATGTCACAATCTATTAGAGTCATCATGACAGATCGTTTTCATTTAAATGTGTGTGGTTCATGATAAGGAATTACAACAGTTCAAGTGTGTATACGTTTGATTGGACTAAATGAAAATAATATAACAATATTGCACATTGCAAGGGCTTCCTAAATCCTTCATTTGGCCTTCAACAGAGTGAAAAGCAAGAATAGAGGTAATTACGTGAAATCGCTTCAGCTGAAAAATCTTCCATCTAACTGCAATGGATTCGGAGAGTTCAAGGCTGTCCACAGAGAGTGTACGAGCTTAGCAGGGAGTGTCTGCCTGCAAGTCTTACTTCCTGACTTTGTTACGGATTTTCCTTGCTGAAGACTTATGGCTGGGATGGACCATAGCAATACGAAAGGGGTTGTGATTTCAGAGAGCCCCACTCTCAGTAAACCCGATCCGAAAGCAAGGATACTAGCAGCAGGGCGCCCACTTTTTTCAGAGGGTGGACTCAGTCCACCCAGTTAAAATGAGAAACACTGAATGTTCTCTTTGAATTTATGAATTAAAGCTGATCTCAGGGATCGAATCACAGTTGTCAGCTTTGCAGGACAGACACTTCACCACTGCACTATATAATCTGATAAAAAAAACAGCAAACAGCTATGTTCCATTTCGGAGCTGCAAGTTCCAGAAAAAAAAAAAACATTTGTATTGGTTCTTGAAGTTTAAAACATGTACACCTTTTAATGTTTTCAAAAAACACTATTAGAAGAAAATACCCTCTCTTGGTTTTGTGTGGGTGTTGATTTTATGAAAGGCAATGCCATTCGTCATGTGCAATTTGGGTGGTTATGCAACATATTTCACCTTGATAGCACATTTTTGGCGAAGTCACATCCCATTGGGTTTGTTGATGAGTCCCTCAACTTTTATTTTTAGGACTTGACCCCTGACTAGCAGAATTGGAAACCTGCCATGTGTCTTCCTAAAGTGGTGGCTAGCGATCTTGGAAGAAATTAAGCTTGCTTTGTCAAACCTCTCTGGGAAGGTCTCTTCGCTGCAAAGTCCTATGATAGAGCTTGAGACGCAGTCTGGGAGCTTTGAGGGCAATATTTCGGGGAGTTATTGGGTCTGTAATCAGGTGAAGGAAGAGGTTAAGAAGCTGCACATAGGGAATATTTACCGGGATGTGAATAGCAGTGTTAACAACCTGCATACCCTGGGGGTACCAGAGTCACAGGATGTTTAAAGCAGTTTAGGGATTTCATATTTAAAGGCTTGTCAGATACTTTAGTCACTATCATCCTGGCCAAAACAAATACTGACAATGTGTAGTGATCAGGTCACCCAGACACTGGAAATCGTGACAGCACTTTGTCACCTTACCTAAAATATTCAACAAATAAACTGTCATTTTAAAGGCCAGGGAGGTACAGATCGTAATAAGGGAAGGTAAACCCAGTCTAGTCTACTCTGACTTTCCTAAAGAAGTACTTGATAAGAGAAAGCTTTCAAAGCAGCTAAGAGACTGGCAGAAGAAATGTTGATCACGGCCAGACTGATGAAGCTGGCTAACCTAACGTCTGTATTCCTCATTACGTAAAAGCTGCTCAAAACCATGAGCAGTCATGTATAACTTAATAGCATTGAAGGGACCAAAAAAAGGACCAGAAATGAAAATAATTCTGGTCTGTCCTGCGGGTTCTTTTCCAGCCTCCATCAGAGCAATTTGTACCACCCTCTGGGTTGATGACAGCAGTTTCTCCTCTATTGCACACCCCTGATTTTTCTCCACTGTGTGTCCTTAAACTCACCCTCAGATGAACCTCGGGACAATTTAGAGAATTTCGTCAGACAACAAATCTGTGGACATGCCCTCCTAGTCTCAGTTGGGAATACCTTTTCACTTTGAAAATGCATCACAATAGTTTGAAGGCAAGTGCCTTCATAAGGCTACTCGGGCCGGGGCTGTGCACTGACTGCCAGTCTGCTGCTTGTTCTGGCTTCCAAATGACAACCATTTTTACTTGAAATGGTGTAAAGTCTCCACCAATGGATTGCAAAGTCTCTCGTGTTCACCATCGTGTCCTCTCATTCAAAACATAAATCACCAAAAGGCCCAAGCAGCATGGTACCATATTTTACACCTTCATAAAGTCAATTGTTTCATACCTGCCCAGAATTTCAGAATAGTTGTTCAAGCCCTGGTTATTTCTTTTTGGAACAGTGGCCACACACGACTTGGCCCCTCTGAAAGCCTCCAGCATGTTGTAGCATGCCTTCTCACAGGACTAATAAACTTCGACTACTTCAAGCTCATCACAAAGATACTGGCTACCCCTTCAAGCACTCATCATGCTCAAGACTGCCCAAATCACCTATGAAGTAGTCTCAACCAAAACACAAACACCTAGTCTACCTGACCGAGAAGCTCATCATCTCGGGAGGCCAACGAACCACCAGAGGCCACAACATCGCCAGGCTTGAAACAATGAACTGCATGAGGGAATAGAACACAGGAAAGAGGCCTTTTGCTACTACATACACTGTCTCTGGAACAAGGTCCCAACACAGATAAGTCTCGCCCCCGCAATTTCAGAAAACACCTGAAGACCCTACTGTGAGTCTAGAAATTACCCTCGATTGCATAGGCAATGTATTTTGTTGGCCGAAGACCAACCACATCATGTATTCAGCATCGGTAGTACTGACTCATGAGCATGACCAAAGTGCGTCCATTTTGATGGAATAGAATTCACCATTTTGTCTAATTTTCGCTTCTTGCTTTCTGTTCAAACTGCTTTGCAGTAAGCATATTCTATTCCGCTATTTCATTGTTGCTCATGCATAGAGCAAGGCCAAAAGATACATGTTGAAACACAACGCAGGCAATCCAGACAGCAATGCCTGGTCTCCTCCCTCACAAGTGCTTGGAAGTAAGCAACAAGGCATTTAATCACTACGCAGGTGCCAGCTAGTCTCACTGATGTGGTAGAAATGGTAGGAACAAACAATTTATGGCTTGAATTATGCTCTCTTTTATGCCCCCCCCCTTCACTGAGCCCTGTAGAGCGAGTTGACCCCTAGCACACAAATAGAAACTAGAAGATAGCAAGGCCTGGAATGTGTCTCTGCCCTGCACGCAGCTTGCTTGAAAGAACCGTGTGTTCCCTAAAACAAAGAATCATGTCTGCAAGTCTGCAGATTGCAAACTGTTGCTAAATGAATGTCTGAGGGTGTCATATTTGTCACAATTGTCAATCATCGAATCCATTTCAAAGGAAATACATTATGGGCGGTATTGAACATGTCATTACTGATAGTGAGATGTTCGTTTTGTATATATGCAACTGTTGTATAATGCTCGCTCTCTTGCATCCCTCGGGGTCTGGAGACACACGTTGCGGGCGTGAGACCCAGTTGGCCAACTGAGACTATTTGCTTTGCAATAAACCCTAGCTTTTGGGAAGTGAACCTCGTGTCTGGCGTATCAGTTCGTGTTTGGTGATTGTGCCTTGTTTCCATACGCGAGGGTCCCCTAGCGGCCCCATCAAAATGGCACCCAAATAGGGACCCTCCCCCACTTGTTCCATCGTGTACATTGTAATATAAAAAAGGCGAGAAGAGAAAACGAAGCGAGGACGAGACGGTCAAGCCGGGATCAAGAGGTGTCAGGGGCGCCCCTGTGAAAGTGATGAGAGACTCCTTTGCAGATCTGTACACAGCTGATCCCTGATCGACGTGTCCGGCCAGAGAACAAGGAGGAGAGGGTCCCAAAACGAGGCAGAGTGAGCCAAGATATGCAGACATGATGATTTTTGGTTGCGTCTGTATGCCGATGAATTGCGTCTTGAAGGACAAATTGGTTGATCAGGTGAGTCGTGCCTGGATTCTAAATAACCCTGATATTGGTTGAAAGTTGGTTTTGCAAAATCAAACGCCCAGGGTAAGGTTATAATTAACCAAGCGTAAGGTTAAAACATGCCTGGGGTATTGTCTTCCTTCCTAGTGGGTTTTTTCCACTGCGGTAGAAATCTTTGGAAACTGGCTAGGTCGCGCCACCGTGGGGTCGCCGACTTATGAAATGTATGTAAAGTATGGTATGGGGTGGTAATGTTTTGTGAAATTTGGCATAGGCAAATCAGGCACGAAGAAGATTTACAATGGCCAAAACACGGGAGTTATGAGATTGCGAGGACAGATTATTTGGAAAAAGTATTGCTGCGAAAAAAACACGCCCTGCGGCATTTGGCGTCATTAGGGATTGGAGGAAGGAAGCCATGCTTCATTGGAATAGCAGGGAGAAAATTGCACGCAGGAACAAGTCAAAAAGAGAACGAGTGAAAGAGCAGAATTAAAAGGAATGGGATGATAATTTGAGAAAGTCAGAGAGATGTGGTCAGTTGGGGGTAGACACAATTTAGCCTCAACGAGAATTGCATTCATCAGATGAGTTAATAAATAAAATATTAACTGAGACAAGGCAAGAGCGCCCAAAAAGAGAGACTAAGAGGATTGCACCAGTGCCTATTGCTCAACCCCCTTCAGTTGCCCAGCCCCTTCCAGCTACTCAGATCCCAGTACAGCCACAGATCATACAGCCAGCAGCGCCGAGGTCTGCAACTCCAGCACTGCAGCAGCCACTCCCCATTCCCAGTCCGGTTGTTCCATCCGCACCTCCCTCCCAAGATACTCCCCTTCCCCCTCTACCCATTGAACTTGAATTCACTGTAATAAGAGAAGACAATAGAGGGAGGGAGGGAGGGGACGGCACAAAGTGAGTGCACTAGAGTAACCCATAGTGCGGTCAGCAAGGAGAGAAAACAGGAGTTGAAAGAACAGGCAGAGATGTATATAGACGGAAATGATGAAATATCAACGCTGGATTCGATGTATGATTTCAGAAAGACTGGTGAAAAACAGGTATTGTCGGAATGCATGGGAGAATATTTAATGGAGAGATGGAAGCAGTTAATTGGAATGGTACCACCGCAGAATTTGTGGGATTTGAATGCTTTGGCACGATGTAGAGACAGAGAGAGGAAGAGATAAAAGAACATGTGAACAGGATTTTTGAATTTAAAAATTAACTTGATGCATATGCTGAAATGTTTGCCTTGCCTGGGTATAGGGGCAAAGATATAACAAGGGATAGGAAAGAGGCGGTACCATATGTGCAGCAGCGATTTCTTCTGCCGTCAAAACAGGCGAGTGAACAATTTAAAATATGTATACGGGAGGCGCTAAAATGGATTACAGATTCTAGTATTCCCACGATGGAAGTGCATGAAATATTTGATCAATACACATTGCAATGAAGAGAAAAGCATTGCAGGTGATGGTTGAATATTTGCAGGACAGAGACATAGACAATAAACAAGCTAGCCCCCCCAAATTGATGGCAATATATAAAAGAGCAATAGAACGCGGAACGGGAGAAACAGCCTTATCACTTGATTTGGGAATAGTATTGCATATGAGGGAGGGAGGAGAAACAGTAAGTTTGGTATTTCCTATGAGGGAAGTCCCACCTACTTTTGTGCCGAAAGTAGAAATTCCTGCATCAGGTAATACACCAGCACAGGTAACGGAAGCACATTATACAGCACAGTATGTACATGTCCCGTTCTCCAGACAAGAGGTGAATAATATAAAACAAACGATTCCTGATTTGAGGAAGAATCCAGCGGGATTCTATAAGGAAATAGAGTCCTATTTGAGATCGTCCATTTTTGCCATGAATGATATAGACTTAATATTCCCAGTAATTTTGCCAGCGGATATATGGAAGCAAATAAGGAGCATAGATGATGATGATGCCTACAGTGCCACATGGGAAAATCTTGCAAGAGAGGATAAGGATAGAAAAGTAGGCGAGAAACCATCGCCAAATATGGCAGCGCTACCAGGATGAATAATACAAAAACTGAAAACAATCGTTCCTGAAAAAAGAATTGTGTGGGACAAATTAACTGTATGTGTTCAAAACAAAGATGAATTATCTACAGATTATTTTAATAGATTTGAGGAAGTGTTTACAGATTTTAGCAGACAGGATGTAAGCACGAAGGCAGGTAAAAGGCTATTTGTTGATAAGTATGTGAGAGGATTAATACCTCCAATTCAAAACTTAATAATGACATCGGAAAGTGCATGGCAGCAAAATCATTGAGTGAAGTATTGCATATGGCCCAGTATTATGACAATAGGGTGAACACAGAGAAAGAAAAAGTGGCAAAGGACAGGGTAAATTTGAAAAAGAGGGTGTTACTTCAGCAGGTGACTGGACACAATAGAGGGAGAGGGAATGCACAAGGGAGAAGTAATTCTAACATGCATGGAGGGCCTCTGGGATGAAATCAGTGTGTATATTGTAGAGGAGAGGGTCATTGGGGAGCGCAATGTCCACACTTGCAAAATAGGAATGGGTTTAGTCAGAGAAGACTGCACAGAGGACACCCGGGAACACATGGACAGAGTAGAAATAATAATATGCAGCAACACCAGAACAATCAAGGAAATGGCACTCAGAATCAGAGCCAAGAACAGAGTCAGGTTCCTTATAACCAAAATCAGAGTGGGCAAAATAAAGGAGAAGCAGAAACATTTTTGACACACAACCCAATACATATTATTGTGGCAACTACACATCGGATGATGTGTTGTTTCCCCAATATCCCCAATAGGACAGCCCAAGACAGGGGTCGGAACCGGTGTCTATTGCCGTGAATCAAAAAGGACCCTACGTAGAAATGAAAGTCGGGAATAGAGAGCACAACTTTCTCGTAGACACATGTGCGCAAAAAATGCTCAATAGACCACCACTTGGTTCCGGAAATACTGCTGTCAGAAAATTGTGGGGAGAATCTTTTAGGATTAAATTTGTTGAAAAAACTGAGTGCAGTTATCCATTGCACTCCTGATGGAGTGTTCTTGACAATTTCGCCACAGAATATACCAGTGTCCGAATTTGTGTACAAACCTTTGCCGGGGGAGTTGAGTGAAGTACCAGCTTGCATATGGGCAATGAATGACAATGATGTGGGATGCTTGAAAATAGAGCCAGTAAAAATTGTTTTGAAGGAGGGAGTAACGTTGCCACGTATTCCTCAATACAAGATTTCAATGGAGGGAGAGAAAGCATTGAAAAGTATTGTTTCAGATTTGGTAAAATTGAAGGTAATTGAAGAAATTACAGGTAGCACATGTAACAGCCCCATTCTCCCGGTGTATAAGAAAGGAGGTAATGAGATACTATATTGTTTCATAATTGATCTGTGCGCATTGAACAAAGTGGTTGACCCTCAATTCCCATTGGTCCCAGACGTCACCACGATTTTGACAATGATACCCACCTCGGCAGAATATTTTAGTGTGATAGACCTTAAAATGCTTTTTTCAGCATCCCAGTACACAAAGATAGCAGATACCTGTTTGCTTTCACTTTAGGAGGGTGGTCATTCACGCGCATTCCACAAGGCTATACAGAGAGTCTGAGTATTTACAGCAGGGCATTGAAAGAACAGCTAGATATGTTAGAACTACCGGCAGGTTGCGTATTATTACAATATATAGATGATTTATTAATTGCTGCGGATACGGAGAAAATTTGTAAAGAAAGTATCGTCTTGTTATTGTCACACTTAGCAGCACAAGACCATAAAGCTAGTTTGAAGAAATTCCAGTATTGTCGAAAGGAGGTGGCTTATTTGGGATACCTACTTTCGAAAAGAGGGGAGAAGACTGACACCAGAAAGAATAAAGAGTATCAACCAAGGACACAGACGAGTAACCACACTCATGATCACACAGGAAATGCAGTAAACCAGAGTCACGCACCACAACCAGATGAATGGACCAAAACAGAACAACCATTCAAAAGAATGTATGTTTTCGAAACTTCAATAACATAAACCGTATCTTCGAGAACTTCACTTTACTCCCAATCATAACAATCATTGAAACCAGAACTCACATGGTCACTCTGCTCATGGAGCACTAGAGGAAATCTACATCTGTTCACCCACCCTTCACATGATCTAGAAAAATACCAAATCATATGCCTACAAGAGACATGGATCAGTGAAACGCCAGCGTGCGATGGCTTTCTTACCTTTCTCAACCCCGCAGTAGTCAAACAACAAAGAAGACCAGCATCACGCCTTCTCACCCTAATCAAAATAAACCCTCAATGGACAGTACTGGCCAGTGAAAAACATTAATCCTTGGACCCAACTAACAAAAATAAGGACAATGGGCAACCACCAGACAAAAAAAAAAGACAAAACAACAATTGCAATATTAAACATCTACTGGAACCCTGCAGCAATAACAACCGAAACATTCATCGATGGAGTATTTATAACAATTGATAAACTTGCTGGAATTTACTACCAACTAGAAATAATAATCTGCGGAGACCTCAACATTAATTTACTCACACAGAATGGCACTCCTCAGACCCAAGCTCAGCTATCACCAAAAGCAACCAGATGGATGAACGAAATTCTCACTCGCGATCTTATCCTCATAAGCCATGCAAGAAACAACTCCCCATTGTACACGTCAACATGGTCCAGAGGATCCTCAACTGGAATCATCGACTATATATTCCTGTCACAAACTCTGAACGAATCAGTCAAGTCAGTCCAAATGATAATCTCTGACAAAAGGATCACAATCAACTAACAGTGCACTCATACTTCACTACTAAACAAGAAGAAATCTTAAAACCATGTGCACTAGAACTCAATGGAACATCATCAAGACTCTGCATTCCACAAGCGGCGATAGCTTGTCTACCAACGAAACTCCTCGCTTCCAAACTGACAGACGTTGAAAAACTGAACTACGAATGGATCCTGCTACCATTCCGACAAACAGTTAAAAAACAACCACAAAAAACCCACCTGCACACATACAACCAGGAAATAGCTGACAAGAAAAAATACCAGGCAAAATCTATACGGCAATTGAAGAAAACCAAAACGGCAGAAAATATTACACAGATCAAGAGACTGAAACAATCGTACAAAAACTGGAAAAAATCCCAACAAAAAATCCTCCTACAAGCAGATGCAGAAACTATAATGAAGACATACAATTCACACAACACAAGAGAGCTCTGGAATCTCCTTAACGATAACTTGCAAAAACAGCACAATTTGACGGCTAATGTACCGCAGGAAACATTGATCACACATTTTTCAAACATTTACGCAGCCCGATCAGCCCGAATCAGAGAAGAACCAAACAACAATAAATCAAAGTGGCTAGTAAAGGTCGACTACGATGATCTGATTTGCATGATCAAAAACCTAAATACATCAAGAGCACCTGGCCCTGACGGACTCTCCAAAGCCGTACTTAAGCAAGACCCACCAGCATGGGCGAACTTCATGTGCCAGATCATAACCATCATACATAAACTGAACCAAATCCCAAATTCTTGGAGATCAGCCACAATCATCCCCATCCACAAACAAGGACCCCGAGATCAACCACAGAATTTTCGTCCAATTGCCCTACTGGACCCGTTCAGAAAACTTTTTGCAACAACACTACTGAGGCAATTAACTGCTTGGGCAACACACAACAGCTGGATCTCAACAAGGCAAACAGGCTTTACCGCCAATGTCGGAACTAATATCAAGCTGATACTACTCCATCTGATCAAACACGAAGCCATTAACAACCACACCACCATACATACTGCATTTTTCGATCTGAAGACGGTCTTTGATGCCATATCATGGCAAAAGCTGTGGGCTAAACTTAAAACATGGAAATGCCCATCGAACATTCTGGAACCAATTATTCTACTATACTCAGAAACCTCAATAAAAGTGAGATTTAACCAAACAAGGAACAACTACCAAACGGATCGCCACATCAAATGGCCTAAAGCAAGGGTGCCCTTTAGCAGCAACCCTATACAATCTATTCACATCAGATATTGAACAACATCTGATCAGCAATCAAACTAATCTGCCGAAAAAAAATTAAACACCTGTTCCTGTTATGGCATATGCTGATGATATCATCTTGCTTGATAAAACCTCTTCTGGACTACAAGTAGCCTTCACAGCGCTGAGCGGCTACATGAACAACAACGAGTTAGCAATCAATACTTCAAAAACCAAGACAACGACTTTAACTAAACCACACACAAAAACACCACACCAACCAGTATTCAACATCAGTGGAACTCGACTAGAAAATGTGACAACATTCAAATATCTTGGCATACTAATTAATCAATCTAAGTCGGAAGAGCAATGGCTGGACAAATTAGAACAAAAGTTGCAAACACTGGCACGTCAAGGATGCATACTTCAAAAGAAACATGGAAAATTCTCATTTAGACCAATCATCGCTTACTACAGACTAAAATATATTCCTATTATAACCTACCGAACAGGAGCCATGATGAATGCCAAAACAGTCAATTGGATGAAATTTGAGGCAACCTTTTGGCGCAAGATTCTCCACCTCCCGCAGTCGTACCCAATGCCGAGAATATGACACGAAATGGCAACCCAATGAATTGCATCCATTGTATGCTGCAAAAGACTATATATCCACCGAAAAATCCTCTCCGACGAGAAAACTCCAGCAATCCAAATTTTGAAAACCCAAGCAAATACCTTTAACATCACGGTATTACAAAAATGGAAACAATCTATCACGAAAGAAATGGAATATGAAGAGATATCGGAAGAACTCCTAACTATGCGTCCACAACACGCCAAAACCAAACTTTTACAGGACGATTGGATAAAAACCATCCAAATGAAAAATGTCTACAAACAGACCATCCAATGCAATACAGACAACAAAAACAATCATGAACCATCACCATATCTTCAACTGTTCCCAGACCAATCCATCAGGACAACATTCTAAGTATCCATCTGAACATCTTACCAACAAATTCCCATCTCGCGATAACAAGGCAGATTGCGAGCACACAAAACTACTGCCAATTTTGCAAAGTTGAAACAACACCAGAAACAATATTCCACCTGGTCATGGAATGTCAATCACTTGCATCTCAACGCAAGCAATTCTGCACCTTTTTTGATCTCGCATCTCAACAAATGAATACAGAAGAAAGATGGGCTGCCATAATCAGAAAAAATAATAAATACATATACACAATCACTCTGTTCTTCACCATTATACTGGAACTCAATAGAAGAAGCGTCCGAATCACACCTTGAAGATCTTCTTTTTGTTTTTTTTGTTTTTTTGTTTTTTTTTTCTTCTCTTCCCGAATCGCATCCTAAAGACACAGATGGAAAAGTTTGCAACCAAACTAAAACACAATAAAAAAGTAAATAAAGAGTATCTCTGGTATGCCTATTCCAAAAACACAGAAAGGAGTCAGAGCCATTATAGGCATGGCTTCCAACTGGCGGCAGTGGATAGTAAACTTTGCAATCATTGTGAAACCAATGGTGGCATTGGCAAATAAGGATGCTGTGATGCCTTTGCAATGGAATGAAGAATGCTAGAGAGCATTTGATCTGCTCAAAACTGCATTGTGCTCCGCCCCAGTTTTGGGCACACCAAACTATGAAAACATTTTCAGATTGTTTGTGCATGAGAATGAAGGCTGTGTTGGCTGTTTTGACACAGGATACAAGGTGGACGAAATAGACCATGCGGTTATTTTTCTTCCGCGCTGGACCCTGTCGCTTGCGCATTATCACGTTGTTTGCGAGCCTTTGCAGCAGATGCTGCGTCAGTAAAACAAACTGAAGGAATGGTGCTGGGGCACACCTCAATTTTAATGGTGCCACATGCCATAGACGTTCTATCAAATAGAACGTAGACGCAACACCTCACGTCCGCTAGATTGACTAGATATGAAATTGTCCTATTTGCACCACACATCCAAATTATGAGGTGTAGCGCTTTGAATCTTGCAGAATTAATGCCACTGCCCAATGGAGAACTAGGTGAGATTGAATCACCTCCCCATGATTGTTTAATGGTTACTGAGGAAGAAACGAAAGGCAGAATTGATTTAACAGACACCCCACAGAAAGAGCCAGATGGAGAACTGTTTTGTGATGGCTCCTGCTTCAAATTACCTGATGGCACATCAACTGCTGCCTATGCTATTACAACACAGAAAAGTATTGTAGAAAGTAAAGGAATCCCCTACAGCTCCGCACAAGCCACAGGGATAATGGCATTAACCAGAGCATGTGAAATTTCTGAAAATCTGAGTGTAAACATATATACTGACAGCCAATACGCTTTTGGGGTGGTACGTAACTTTGGCCGACTGTGGGCTGAGAGGGGTTTCTTGACATCACATGGAACCAGAAATCAACATGGGCCTTTGATTGTACGATTGCTGCCTGCACTTATGTGTCCAAACCGCCTTGCAATAGTGAAATGCGAGGTGCATAAAACAGTAACATGTAAAGTGGGAGAGGGAAACACATTTGCAGACAGGATTGCGAAGCAAACTGCCACTGATTTGAATACCAAGATGTTAACAGTACAGTCAGAGGAAGTGCCTTGCATGATAGAGAATGGGATTGCGACTGTTAAAGAGATACAAGCAGAAGCCACTGCTGATGAAATACAGGAATGGGCTGAGGGCTCAGCAGAATTAGATCTAGAAGGTTGCTGGGTGGACAAGAAAAGTAGAAATTGGATGCTGCACAACTCCTATGTAACCGCGATGGTCACAATGGCCCACAGTCCCACACACATTTGTGCGAAAAAGATAGTCCAACACTTAGCCACAGTATGGCAAAACAAACACATAAAGAAATATGCAGAAAGACTGGTCCAGAATTGCATTACGTGTCTGCAACACAATGTGGGGAAGAGGACAGCGACTCCAACAGGTAGGTTTGGCCCACCTTCTATGCCATTCGAGGTAATCCATTTTGATTTCATAGAAATGGAAAGGTGTCAAAATTTGTAATACGTTCTAGTGGTTGTATGTGCATTCAGTAAGTGGTTGGAAGCATATCCATTGAAGGACTGCACTGCCATGAGCACTGCAAAAGTGATGTTGAAGGAGTACTTTTCACGGTTTGGCCTTCCCCGGGCCATATGGTGAGATAATGGCCCGTATTTTGTGGGTGCAGTGGTACTACAGATCTGCGCAGATCTCCAAATTGACAAACGATTCCATTGCGCCAGACATTCCATGAGTGCTGGCCTTGTTGAGCACCAGAACGGCACATTAAAAGCCAAAATTAGCAAAATCTGTGCGGCAAATAAGTTGCGTTGGACAGATGCATTGCCCCTAGCGTTATTGTGCATGCGCACATCTGTGCATGTAAGGAATGGGCTCTCCCCTTACGAGATCGAGATGGGGAGGCCGGCGAATGTTTGGTGTGCGCCTCAGCCAAGGCGATTGAGAGAAGTCGAGTATCCTGTGCTCAGTACATATTGTAACCTGTTAATACAGAAATTGTATTTGATTCATAAGCAGGTGCAGGAGGCTCTTCCCATCAGATATACTGGTCTGGGGCATTCGCTGCAGCCAGGGGAATGGTTTCTGTTGAAGAACTTTGAGAGAAAGTCATCGCTCGCACCCAGGTGACGTGGACCCTACCAAATCCTTTTGGCAACACAGACTGCAATCCGTGTGGACGGTAGAAAGGCGTGGATACATACAACACATGCGAAGAAGGTCCCATCGCCATTGAAAGAATTGACCGATCCAGACGAAAAAAGAGAGACAGCGGCCCCAGAAACGAAAGAAATTGATGCAAGCTCTTTGTCACAAAATCTGTCTGATCCTGAAACAAAGCCTGGAAAGATTGCTATAAAGGAGAAAGGGCTAAGAGTGCCCCAATGTTGCCCAGCAGAGTCTGCATCACTGCTGGCTGACACCAAGCCCGCATCGACACTTTGACGCCCACCACTTATCGTTGCGCCACAGGCTGGCACTGAGCCTGAGTCCGGAAGTGCACCCGCACTATTCATTGATCACACAGTACATGGGGTAAGGCGGTATAATTTATGGCCTCGAAACAAGGAGTGATAAAATCTTCGTGTTATTGATCTTTGTTGCCTCTGCTTCCCATCACGGATGAAGTGGGAATCGGAGGCGTATGGGAGAGAGGCGTGGGAGTTGTGCAAATCCGACAGCTCAAGAACGCGGCTCCCTGGTGCTATCTTTGAAAAAATCCATGTATAGATCACCCCTCACGGACAAGAGGGGCTCATATGGTATGAAGGCAATTGAAAACTGCTCTGGAGTTCTTTGAGCGATGTGCTGAAGCACGATAAATCTTGCCCAACGTAGAGCAATCCAGGCTGCTGAGAACTGGCAAAACACTTTGTTGACTTTCCTGAACTTACTAATATTCGAACGAGTGCAATGGTAAGAGGTATTCGCGACGAACATTGTTGGAGAAGAAGAATCAAGAAAAATGCCTGCACCAGCTTCTGCCCCTCCTGCACCAATGCTGATAATGTAGTAAATATAGAGACTTTAAGAATGCCGAAAGAATTGTATGCTGATCTTAACCATAGTCATGTGTGTTATGAGTATAATAGCACCAGTAATGACAGTACTGGTATTATGGTATTTAGAAGAAATACACCCATTAGAAGTGTTCTTGCCAATTAGAAATATTTCCGCTACTGAAAGCCCGGTCCATGTAATTACTTATAATCTGTCCCCAATGGAAGAGAGACATAGGGAAGGATATGGAAATAACACACTACTGCTAATAATGAATATGACACACTCAATTCTGAGAAAAAACAATTGTTGGGTGTGTGCTCACTTACCACAGCATGGTGGTAAGGGAATAGGTTGGTATGTGCAGCAATTGCCATTAAATTCTGCATGTTCGCATCCTTAAGTGCATTGTACTAAAGGAAATGGAATAAGAGTGAATCGGGTCAATTAGATAGAAAAAATATGGATGAATTCGAGGAGGCGGTAATGAAACCTGTAGGTTGCTCTATATTTACCAAAGCAAGATTAATAAGACCAGCAGTCACACCAAAAGATAGATTATATGTGCCATATCAATAATCTGTAATTACATTTCATATGAACCTAGAAGGAAATAAAGATACAGTGCCACCCTTGTATGCAGTACATTACAGACCATGCTCTGTTCCATTTCTTTTAAAGAAAAAAAGGCTCCTATTCAGTAGGGACATACACCCGGTGTATGAACATTGCAATCCTTGAGAGAGAGGAAGAACCAGTGTATACAGGTGACCCTGTCTATTTCATATGTGGAGAAAAAGCATATCCCTTGTTGCCTAGAAATTGGGGAGGTACTTGTTATTTAGGGATTCTGTTTCCAGGGGTGTTTCTTTCAAAAACAACCGACATAGCCAAACTATCCAGATCAAGACCACGACGAAACGAGGAGGGAGGATTAATTGCAGAGGACATAGCAAAATCATTAATACCATTTTGGGGCAAAGCAATAAACTCCTATAATATAAGACAACTGTCCAGAATATTAGAGAAAATGATAAATGAGACAACAGACATATTATACAACATGACATTGGAGGAAAAAGGGATTAGATTGATGACACTCCAAAATAGGATGGCTCTTGACATAATTTTGGCTGATTGTGGGGGAGCTGCAAAATCGTGGGATCATCGTGTTGCGTATTTGTAAGTGACTCATCACCTACGATTTTTGAAGCAATAAAAAAGTTGCATGTTTTGAATTCTGACCTCCATCCCCCAAAAGGTAGTTGGGAATTAAACATAAGCTCCTGGTTTTGGGAAATATTATGCTCATGGGGATGGAAACTAGTTGTAATCCTAGTAGAAGTGCTAGGAATATTTATGACATGTTGTTGTTGCATACACTGTTTACCAATAATTTGCACTGAAATAAGTGAGGAGTGTGTACATATAGTAACACAAAAAAAATCTCCTAGGTGCGATACTCAAATGAATCATGAAATGAAGACAGTGAAAGAATTCTTGTCAATCAATATTGATGACAATGATGACGATTATAGTAGTATGCAAAGTTCGGAATCAGATACTTAGTCAGAAGAGGATGAAATGTATGGATGATGCGTTTGGTTTACGGCCAAGAGGAGGGTCTGTGAGTCTAGAAATTACCCTCCCATAGCATAGGCGATGTATTTTGTTGGCCTAAGACCAACCACATCATGTATTCAGCATTGGTAGTACAGACTCATGAGCATGACCAAAGTGCGTCCATTTTGATGGAATAGAATTTGCCATTTTGTCTAATTTTCGCTTCTTGCTTTCTGTTCAAACTGCTTTGCTGTAAGCATATTCTATTCCGCTATTTCATTGTTGCTCATGCATAGAGCAAGGCCAAAAGATACATGTTGAAACACAACGCAGGCAATCCAGACAGCAATGCCCGGTCTCCTCCCTCAGAAGTAAGCAACAAGGCATTTAATCACTACGCAGGTGCCAGCTAGTCTCACTGATGTGGTAGAAATGGTAGGAACGAACAATTAATGGCTTGAATTATGCTCTCTTTTACAGCCCCCCTTCACTGAGCCCTGTAGAGCGAGTTGACCCCTAGCACACAAATAGAAACTAGAAAATAGCAAGGCCTGGAATGGGTCTCTCCCATGCATGCAGCTTGCTTGAAAGAACAAGAGCAGTGTGTACCCTAAAACAAAGAATCATGTCTGCAAGTCCGCAGATTGCAAACTGTTGCTAAATGAATGTCTGAGCATGTCATATTTATCACAATTGTCAATCATCAAATCCATTTCAAAGGAAATACATTATGGGCGGTATTGAACATGTCATTACTGATAGTGAGATGTTTGTTTTGTATATATGTAAATGCTCGCTCTCTTGCGTCCCTCGGGGTCTGGAGACACACGTTGTGGGACATGAGACCCAGTTGGCCAACTGAGACTATTTGCCTTGCAATAAACCCTAGCTTTTGGGAATTGAACCATGTGTGTGGTGTATCAGTTAGTGTGTGGTGATTGTGCCTTGTTTCCATACGCGAGGGTCTCCTAGGGTCCCCATCACTACTCTTCAAAGAACATCTCACCAGTCACTTTTCACACCACTCAATGCTTTCTCCTCCTCCGGAGTTCTCCCCTCATCTGCTTTCCCTACGCATCCTAGCTCCCCTACTGCCCCTGCATCCAACTTGCAACCCCCTTGTATGTTTTCTTTAAACAGTGCTACACAGTTCCTCAGCTAGTTCTGCGCTTTATGAATCCCATTCATACATGCACATATATTTACATTACAGGAGAAGATTTACCTCCTCGTCTTTCAATGAAGAATTCTTCTTGGCATGGCTCCTCTCTTCCTCTTCTAGGGAGCAACAGTGGGGTCACTGAATGGCACCTTCTAATTGATTCCAAGATATGGAGTGCATTATTGTCCAGAGATACATCACATGACTTAATGTCACTAAAAAAGATACTGCCCCTTATTACAAGTTTGCCGGTCCAGAAACAATGGTGCCAGTAAGCTTACCAGCACTGTTGTTTCCGGACCGGAAAACTACAAGTATGTGGGCGTGTGCCGTTTCGCCTGCCAGGGTCAGACCTGGTGGGCAGAACGGCGCCCACCCGCAGACTTTCATGCATGCACTGGCACCATTATTAACGGTGCTGGTGTTTCCGTGGTCCCCACACCCACAGAGTCCTATGGGACTTTAATGGAATGGGGATCAACATTTTACCGCTGCCTGATTTACCGGACCACCGGTGCTGTAATACCCTGGTGTTTACGGCAAGTCAGGCGGTTGTAAATCATTAGGGGTCTGGCGGCTGCCTGCCGGTTTTACCGGCAAGGTTTCCGCCAGACCCATAATGAGGGTCACTGACAGTTACATGTATCCAGCAAATGATCACGTTTATAATTTTATAAAGAAACAGAAGGCCACAATCACTGATTTCGCCTGGAGCCTAGTGCCCCTGTGGTGCAGGAGGGACACTTCTGCCCCAGGTACAGATGGGAGCACCGGCTAAACCACGGCTGACTGCAGCTGACAGCATGGGAAGGAGGCACTCCGACACCATCTCCTGTGTGCACCATGTCAAACAGGTACCACGAAGCTCTTCCTGCTTTCTGGATGCTGTCTGCGTGGTGCCTTTTAGCCTGAGTACTGCAATGATGCAGCGGACAGGCCGACCAAAACTGCAGTGGTAAACAAGTATGAAAACATAGTTTATTTGTATGTGTAAGGTGTGTATTATGCGTGCCGGCGGTGCATGTCAGAGGTGTGCATATGGTGCATGGGTGACTGATTGCTGTGTGAATGGGCTTGTATGTGATGTTGTATGTGCTTGTGTGTGTGTGAATGTTCGTGGTGGGTGGGTGTCCATGAGGAGAAGGCTGTGTGAGTGAATGTGGGAGAAGGTGTATTTTCCACCCACCTCAAAATCAGGAGCACACCATTTCTATTTATTGAATAAAGCTCTTTTTATTAACCTTGGACCCCAATTTTATAATATTGATTACCAAAAACCTCCCTCGATTTTCGGGACAAGAAGCATGCAGGCATGCACAGAAGGTCTATTTATTTATAAAATAGACATACATTACTCAATTTAAATATAAACAAATTATTCATCTATGAAATTCCAATGTTGATTGTGATTTCAATTCATTGGTCTCATCCCTTTTCTATACTATGATTACAAGAATGTGGACATTTGTAATACACACCGACATCAGCGTGCATACATTTTATTTACTGTGATCTCACCTGTGCCATGGATTGAAAAATGCATCTGGGTCCAGCATAAGGCTTTCATTTGTTAAAAAAACTAATTAAATCCGAACATGCCTGACTATCTAAATCTCTCTTTATTCCCCTTTGTTGAGAAAATATATCTCCCTCCTTTACCCGATGGCCATGTCCGAATCTTAAACAGTGTTATAGAAAGCTTAATTGAAACAAGCTATTTAACATTCCCGCATGTGAATCAGTTACACAATGACAGTGTATATTTTCTAAACTCACTTCAGTGGTATTTCAACTGCATTAATGTTAAAAGTGTACATTTCTCTTTTGCAATGGACAACTTAAAGGTGAGAAAATGGGTAACAATATTACCCTTATTCTTGACTTGATCAGCATCAGTTACAGAACTCTGCTGGTGATTTCAACATGATGACATTACTTCAATTACATTACCCTTCTATGGATGCACACACTGAGATATCCTTTTGGTTCTCAAAACACTTCTACTGTATGTGCGCATTACACAGAGAAGAAGTCACGGGACCTCCCAGCATGTGCACTTTAGAATCTATCCTGTCAAATATATACTATGTGCATACACTTCTGAAATATTCGTTAACTACTAAGAATGTACAGTGAATCTATGTTTCCTCACCTCTAAGCACCTACAAATAACATGGGCCAGGGTTTTTTATATTCCCCTTTAGAGCATCGCTCTGCTCAGGATTAGTTTCCCTTAATATTATTCTTAGATATGAATTTCTTTTGACTGTCTCAAAAGACAGATAGACAACCTTTTAAGGACTGGTTAAATTCTACACCTCATGAGCAGGTGGGCACCAGTCAGCAAGATGGTGCCAGATTCCCTCCATAGCCTGGCTCACTTCTTTCTATATTTGGACCTGTTTTCTGTCTTTCCAACTGAAGAAGGCCTGAATCTTCGGATCTCCAAGCAATATCTTCAAATGAAGTACAGCCTGCATGAATGGAAAAAAAGGATTGGAGGAGGCTGAATCCTGTGGAGGGGGCTTGTATTAGGAAAATCAGTACTGTGCATCATTAACTATTTTTGAGATAAGACTGAACATTAAACACAGTTAACAGGATATATCGGTATGTTAACACATCTGCTGCAGATATCTGTGTGTAAACCACAGTTCCAGGGTCATATCGATTTCGATATTTAAAAAAAACTTAAATATATGGTTTCATAAATCCTTTTAGACATCAAATACATCTTAAATGCAATTCAATCCAGTGAATCACAATATAAACATATAAAATATGTTAGTTCAGAAGTTCTAAGATTCATACAATTTAATAATCATCAATAGAATTGCATATTTTCTTCCAATTGCTAATAGATAATTTTAATATAAGGAATGAGTGAAATAGAAATTTAAGTCTGGATTCCAACTAATAAACCACACCTAAACCCCATGGAATTGAATGTTTCCCATGTGTAAACAAAATACCTGGATTATAAATAACGAACTTCATAGGTATTGTCGCACTCCAATAATACATGCTTTAATATTCCTATCGTCGCTGGACAAATAGATACGTGTCAGGGTGTATTCACTTTAGGATTACCTCTCTTAGGACCCCAAACATCCTGGTAGATTAACCCTGAATCTCATGAATAGCATTCTATAATTATTGTCCGGACACCTCCCAAGATATCCGGGAATTGTACTGTGTCGTCTATCAATATTAGCATACTTCTCAAGGAAGGTGTAATTAGATATAGCCTTACTCTGTCTAATCCAATCAAACGCTCCTTTTTTACATTTCTCCCTATGCTGGTTGACTGCGAGCAGATACTGTCATACCCTATCTCTTCCAGGTCTACATGACATACCCTTTTGAACCTATTTAAACCCTAGAAGAGCCATTAAATAAAGAATGTCATATAATGAACCGTTAGGAGGATGAAGGATTTCATATACAATCATCATTTATTTTAATAAAACACTTTTGAGGACAAGGGCCTCAATGTAAATTGGACGGTTCGCAAATAAAGTGCCACTGATAACATGTACCGTCACGTTTCCAGACCTAAGTATTGTATTGCCAGTCAGCTAAGTGCTGGAGGTATATCCGCTAGCCTACTGGCAAAAAACTGCTGATATTACCACGCAGGTAACACCAGCAAATCCCACCATGGAGTCCTATGATACTCCATGGAATGGGGATTTACTGGCATTTGAGCCACTTGGAATCTGCCGGTAATTACGGCAGAGCAAGTGGCAGAAACGTATTACAGTTTGCCGTTATCTCGTAATGAGCCTTATGCAAACCAAGCTCTAGTCTAATGATGACAATAGATAACGAGAGGGAAATAACCTTTTTTTTTCCAAACACAACCTTCTAATATATCCATCCTTCTAACATTAATAAGAGACCATAACAGAAATGCACATCTGCAAGGGCTGATGGGCTGGGGCAGGATCAGGTTTATGTTAAGTGGGTATGATGCCAACTATAATATGTCTGATATCACTTAATATATATAATGCCCAGAACGTCACTGTCACTGTCCACATCCTCTGTCAGACTGCTCGGATGCCAAGGTCCATGTCCTAACAACCATGTTGCAAAAATAATTGCTGTAGCCTTAATTTATAATACAGATAGCAGGATTGATTATGGGGTGGTAGAGTAATTTTAAATGTGATAGAGCAATATTGCTGCTCTCGTTTTTAGATCATGTTACCAATTCTCATATTCCATATTGTAATTGCATATAACCATAAATTCATGATTTCAAAAAACACCCTTGACAATACTGTTTGGAATTTTTCACTCAAAACACATAACAACAAAATATAGTTTGTGACTCGGTAAGTTCTTACAACTTACCCTTTCAACCTTTGTTATAGTATTCGTCTTCCCTATCACTCCACATCTACCACATATGGTCATTTACTGTGGCAAAACTCACATCCATGCAATTGGAGAAAAACAAGTTTCTATCTTTCCATTGTTTCACACCATATCCTTAGAGTTCTGGCTTTATTTGCCTCATTTATGTGGATACCCAAGCATGTTTCAGTCCTTCACAACCCTGAACCTTCCCTAGGTGGGCCAATTTTGTTGTTTTGCAGAAAGTCATATTCACCATCAACAACATCATCATCACATTATCACTAGATGTGGCATATTTTTGTCCTGCCGCAAGAGAAAGCTGTAAGGGCCATTCTTTTGCACAGTGGAGGGATGTATGTGAGGATTAGATATAGGCCGAAAGCAAGTGACACACTCTAGGAATGATGGCCTTAATTAACCATTGCCATAGTAGAGCATGACGGTTCATCAGGCCCACAAGTTCATAGTCCTCTTGGAAGCTGCTAGCAACCATGCAGCCACCCCATCCAGTCCTGGTGTGCAGGAGGGAGAGATTTCTAGCATACCTAAGTGCCAGGGTGCAGCATAGTGGAGACAGCAGGCAAAGCATGCCCAAAACCCAGCACATATTCTGCTTGCCCAATCGGTACCCGCTACACTGTCAGAAATGGCAAATAGTAGGCCCCTGTTGTCCACATCAGCCCTACAATCATTTGGGGGTTGGGCAGAAATGGCAGCATGCATATTAGTAAAGGACCACCTCGACTAAATCCTGTAGCGCCAAGGGAACTATTGCCTTTATAGTGGGTTCTCAGCTGGGGAAAACTGGTCCATTTTATGGTGGCAGAGAAACTGAGGAGAAACATGGAGCTCCACTGCCCTTCCTTTCATTTTGGCACTGTGCAGGGAGGAACAAATGAGTCAATCATGATGAATGGACTGGCCTTGCATGGAAACTATCACACCCACCATAGTGGCAGAGGTCTGTTGGAGAACTGGAGAAATTGACAAAACACACTTTGGTAGAGATTAGGAATTATAATTGCCAACTGTGCCCTTTGAAAGAGCCAGATACATTTAGTTGGCAGAAGCAGAGTGTGGAGGATCCTGTGAACATTTAGAGAGAGGTTGTTTTATGTGGGACAACCAGTGAAACTTAGTGGGTGTGAAAAACACCTGAGACAATCATAAGAGGTGGATATACCCTTTGGGAGAACCTGAGAATATCAAGGGGTAATAATGCTCTGCAGACCTTATTGTGTGGTTGCAGCTTGTGAAAAAAAACAAGAACATTAATAAGTGTCGGTACCCTCTGGAAGCACCTAATACCCACAAGGGGTAGTTACGTTACTGCCTGTAAAATAACCCATGAACCATAGTGATAACCTGCACACTGCTAAAGATTCAAAGAAACTCAGTAGATGTCTTTGCCCCATGGAAGAACATGAAAACCTTTAGCAAATGTGTGATCCGGATTCTTAAACATTAGTTGTGCTATAGTCAAGGCAACTACATCTGTAAGAAAGCAACAGGTCATTGCATCTGAATCATAGCCAATACTACATCTATCTATCTCCTAATCACAAACGATACAAACCTACACTGTCCAACTCTTCAGTGGCTGACATGTGCCAGGCAATGAATCATTATCATCATCATCCAAAATGGTGTATTGGGTATACGTCGATGGCATTTCATAGTGATCCACAATGAAGTGCTTGTTCAGTTTTACAATAAAAGTCAATTGTTCACATGCAGCACTGTGCTGCTTTTTGTGCAGTTAGGGACAATAGCCCTGACTGCACTAAACTCCCTCTCAGACTGCGCATTTCCAGGAGGGAACAGTAACTACACAATGGGCCTCATTACGACTCTGGTGGTAGCCGTTACTGTTATACAGGAACGGCTGCCGCTGGAGTCGTCATTTTTCCGGCGCCCAAGAATGATGCCGGTGCATCCAACGTGCACAGGAACGGCTGCCGCTGGAGTCGTCATTTTTCCGGCGCCCAAGAATGGTGCCGGTGCATCCAACGTGCTCTGCTCACGGGTGCCTTTGCAGCTGCCAGGTAAGATTTTACGGCTGCAAAGAAGGCACCCACGAGCAGAATTTGTAGTTTGCCGGTCCAGGAACTATGGTACTGGCATGCTTACCGGTACCGTAGTTCCCAGACCGGCAAACTTGTAATGAGGCCCAATGGCTCGTACAAGTGATGCTGGCCCGATGGGCAGCTTGCAGTAGCAATATTGTAAAATGTAAAAATCTCATCCAATGGGTAAAAGTGTCCAATAGGGAGGCGTCAAGCAATGTCTGGCAGAGGAATAGCTGTTTGTTTCTGGTGACCCATCTATATTCAATATGCACAGGTCAATGAGGAGGGGGTTCCACAGATTATCTGCCTCGTAGCATTCACACGCACTACTCACAAAGTTTCCAATAGGTGTCAGTGATGTACTGCTTTATGTCACAATCTTTTGTGTGCTTGATATGTGGTCGACAAACTTTTTGCTGGTTGGTGTTCTTCCAGCTGCCTGAATTCTTTCTCTGAATGATGTTACAAGCCTTGCAACAAAGTATCCTTGCACCTCTGCACAGTGGCTCCTCCTTGTGATGCTTGCTGCAAGTCCACCTACCCTGAAACATTTGGATTGAAAGCGTTTGTTTTTACATTGAAATGTGGGTAGCAATTACTGTATAATATCTTAAATCCAAATACCTGTGGATCACATCACAAGGTTGAATGAAGATTACTTACCAGCTGTGCCACATCAACATTACCTGCCAAGGCATGTGCCCTTGCCATGTTGGTCATGTCGAGCTCCAACAAGTGCACAGTGGGAAAGCCTCACTCAGGCAGGCATTGTGATGGTAACCCACGTTAGGGCTGCATTGAAAGGTCAGCCATTAATCAACAGCTGTGACTTGCAGTATTAAGAATGCCTTGTCTAGAGATCTGCAGTGAGTGTTGCAGTAATCTGTGATTACATTGCACTGCTTATGTTGTATGTCCAAAATGTGCAAAATAGAGTTCTAACAGGTTGCCACTTAGGTCTTCAGGTTATGCTGTGGTATCTTGCCACTGAGATCTTCAGGTTGTCCAGTAGTAACTTGTGGCACACATACAGTTTGCAGAGTGCATTGTCTCAGCTGGAATGGGATATAATCTTTAAGGGCCACAACAACTGTTTTGTTTTTCCACAGGCTCACAAGTTCTGACCACAAGGTGAAGGACATTCACAAAGCAGATGTGTGTTGTCATTCCAAGAACATTTGATCCATTATCTGCTGTAACAAAGCCCAAATGCAAACTGCCAGGTCTTAGCCATAGTGTTTCCACCTCCTCCATTTTCTTCCAAATGCTTCTTCCCCTAAACCCTTGCATGCACATGGTTTTCAGCTGCAAATTGTACACACTCCTTGAGCTACTCCAGAAACACACTTGACTAGTGGGAGGAAAGAATAGAAATCTGTTGTGGCAGCCATGTAGTGAACGCTCTGACCACTAGCCCACATGTCCATGGTGAAGTGAACTTTTTTTCCGAAATGACTTCAGAAGTTCAAACCCCACTTTAGTGATAACTTCATTGTACAATTCTGGTATCAATTTGTTGAAGGTATAAATAACATCTGAGAACCTCCAGAAGGTTTATCGACCTTTCAAATAAGGCACTGTAATCCTTTGTTTTCCACAAAGGAGTAAAGTGGGAGATATTCTCAAAACATTATATCCTGGTTAGCACTGAGCAGGTGCTTCATGTCTTGGGACTTGTGCCATGTATGACCACACTGAAATGCTTCCATTACCCTGCTATGATGCAATGAGGGATAACTGCTTCACCACTTAGGTGTTGGTGGTAATGTTTGGTGTGCTAATCCAAAACACAAATAAAAAGGAAGTATTTGCTGGTATAATTTTGTGAACTGCTGGAGGAAGACTGCGTGGCTGATGGTACAGGGAGGGATATGCCTCAGATAGTTTGTCGTATTTGCATATCTGTGTATGATGCTGCAGCATATACAGTGGCATACATGTTGTACCCAAGTTGGTCCCTGATTTCTCTCAGCAAACAGTTTTCTGGAAAATAGTATAAATGGCTAGTTGTATTTGCAGTTTGTTCTCTGAAAAGTTCTGGTACTGTTTTGCCTTTCATGGTGTGCTAGCTCCAGGTTGGGCCTGATGGTGAAGTGGAGGTGGTGCTGGTGGTGTTCTGTATGCCAAAGAATGATTGGTGTGATGTGCTTTGATGTGACAGGAAGGCTGTTTCTCAAAGAGACTGCATTCAGGTGGGGGCATTGCTTGTAAGAAAAGTATAACATCTGCATCTCTGGTGTCATTCCTCTCTGCATCCTCTATTGCTACTTTCCAATATCAATGCTTATTCCCGTCTGGACTCTGATGGAACATAATCTTGGTGTTGATCAACACCCATCTTATTATTACTACTGCCTGACCCAATGTGTGGGGTGGAAGGGATAGAGAACACAGGTTTTCAATTTCCTCCGTTGTGCAGGACTTCCTCTGTTGAAAGACCCTGATGTGCAGTAGATACGATCTGCACAAATCCCAATTCTGTCATGGAGATAATAGCGGAACATAGAGTATAGCCTCCATTAAGGGTCCTCTGGGATATTCAGTGTTGTGGTGCAAAATCTGTGCATTTTCTTCTACTTGTGCATGCACCTGGGAGTGGCCTTTGACAGTGGGTGTGGAATACTAGTTGTATGATACCTTCATTTCTATGAAGGCAATTCTGGCCTTCCCAGTCCATGCAACCATTGCAGCTGTAGTTTGGATTTAGCATGTCTCCCACTACCTATGGTTCATTTTGATGTTGACACGTTGATCCAAATGTGTCCAACTGTGAGTCATCTGACTGCCCAAATATCTGATCCTCTCTCCCAACAGTGTCATTGAGTGTGACTGTACCACAAGTTTCCGTCACACATTCCAGCTCCCTGCACTCTCCCTAGGTATCACCTGATAGCACATATCTTATTCTTTCAATTCAAGAGATGGACACTGATTGCTGTGTCACCTGCCACCTGCCACCTCCCCCACTACACCTTTCTGAATGGTGGGTATTTTGCACCACGGGCACGTACGTGAGACCAATATTCGTGCTACATACTAAGAGGGAATCCCACATATCGATCAACTCTATTGGAGTCAGCCAGCGGGAGGAAAACAACCATCGACCACACAGTTGCAACAATTCTGTGGAAACTGCATGTGGGAACTTTTCATCCTTTGTTTTATAGGGCTGCTGGTTAAGGGATATCCCCAATTGGAATCCATCAAACAGCAGAGAGGGAACAAGCTGTTTGCAATGCTATAAGAGGACTGATGTGCTGTTGATGGAAGATGGAGGTGCAGAATAGAAAATTGCCAATCACAAAACGTTCTAGGAAAAGCAGTCAACTTTTCAACAAAATCAATTCCACACACACCATTTCGACCTAAAAACAAGATTGTTCTTTATGTCCCGATGAGGTGCACTGGTGGAATTTCTCCTTTTAAACCAGTTGTCCGAAACTTGAGTCGACATGACTACAGTTTAAATTCATTTTAGGAATCTGATTGTAGTTTGTTTACACAAAAAATATTGGTGATTGAATATATTGAGTGATTTGACAATATATGCCAACAGCAGATGAAATATTGATGCACTTTGTTTGACGACGAATATCGTGTAGCATCTAAGGTGTTATGTTAGACCAGATGGTTTTTTCTAAACAAATGATTATTACTGCATTTTTTTCTTGCACAAGTATGAATGTTTTTTTTGAATGAGGATGAAAGTGATTGATACAAATGCTTTGATACATGAGGTCCCAGGTTGGTGTGGTGTTTTTATATAATCGAATAGTACGAGTTTAGAGTTCGATGTATTTCTTCCATTTAAGGTTTTAACGTTTGTTAATCAATGACCGTCATTTTTGTACACATTTTTAGATATGATGATGACATTAATGTAAGAAATTAACAATAAAATAATAAATAAGTAATGAAAAGATTTTTTTTTTTAAATCAATTGTTACTAGAAGGTATAGTTTTCGAATTGCCAATTAACAATATAAACGCAAAGAGGGTCTCTACGCGTCACATGAAACTTGTACTTTTTGTGACCTCCTCCAATCACGGCTGCTTTCTCCCAGCACAATCAGGGAAGTGTGACTGTCCCACGCGCTGCCCTCAGGGTTTCCTGACTCCTTCAACTCCACCTGCCAGGTGTCAGGGGATGTGTTTCATCCATTCACTTCAAGAGACAGACACTGACTGGTGTGTCACCGGCTGAATCTCTGCTGCTCTGTCCTGTCACAATCAGGCAAGCATGATTTCCCACATGCTTCCTCAGAATTCAGAGTTCTGCCTGCTCCTTGATCTAGGTGTGACCTGATGATTCATGCTTTGACTACTCCCTTCAAGAGACAGACACTTACTGATATGTCACACCACTCCCCAAATCTCTGATGATAGCACTTGTGTTGTTCACCCACTTCAAATCCCCAAACATTGTTACACCGTGTTGTGTTACCAAAACTTGATGTAAATCACACTCACTGTGCCTCATCACAAGTTGGGTGGAGCAGTAAAAATGCAGCCGTAACACTTTTAAAGCTCTGCCCAATCTCAAGTGTGACCCTGCCATGGAGCATTCACCTCCAGCTCTCACCTGGAGGTGAATGCACCAGTGGTAATCCATTTTTGGTGGTATTACCACCAGCGCTATTACAATCAGCGGTAATAGCACCAAAAAGCCCCATAGAGTCCTATGGACTCTAAATAAAATGCAGACAAACAGCGCCACCACAACTTGTGATCCGGGGCAAATTGTTCCAGGACCGAGTTGCAGTAACGCTGTTAGTGTTGGGTGCTATACCAGTTGTATTACCACTGGGATACCACCCAACTCATGATGAGGCCCACTGACTGTGTCCAAATCAGTCACTACCTCTTCCTATCATAATACTCAGCAATATAGGCCTGGCTGGGGAAGGAATAGCATATCCATTAAACCTGACCAATATTTTTCATGGTAAACTGTGAATAATGCTTCCCACTTACAGCACTAGAGGCCACCCTCTACCACTGTTTACTCTAGAGAACAAGACGCATGGAGCATGGCCCTGCACGAAGTCCATCTTTTAACTTAACAAAGCACATGACTGCCCTCTGTGGCTCTGAGTGGTTCGGTTTTGCTTCTGTCTCTGGCTACAGAGCACCTGGAACAAACCACAATTCAGTTTATGACAATGGGACAAGCAACATCTTATGAAAGTTTATTCCCCGTAGTGCTCCTCATTTTAGTTGTTCCTAGCTACCCTCGTGTTCTCCCACAAGACCTTTGCCTTCTCAGTGGAGAAGGTGATTGCTTGCCTTACCATCATTTTGCCAGACAGCTGAACATCTGGATGAGTAAAGTTAAACACATGATTATCACCTCTTGCGGTTGATTTGAGGATACTGTTTGCTGTTTATTCATGGGGCTGTTTTTCATCTGCCTTCTTTTATTTTATAACAACTTATAGGATATGGTTTGGAGGTATTCATAGAATGACACGCACAGGTACCACTCTATAGAACAGGGTGCCTCCTTCTGATGCCACATTCCACACATCCAATGTCCAATGTACCTCAATGTATTGCACCTTCTGAAATATGGATGGATAGATAGATAGATAGATAGATAGATAGATAGATAGATAGATAGATAGATAGATAGATAGATAGATAGATAGATAGATAGATAGATAGAGGCTGCATGTTTCCAGGTCCCTAGAGATGGAGGTTTGTGAGGAGATAGGTGATCAGCAGAATGAAATGGGGTATAGGATTATTGTAGGTGTTGCCAGGGGTTGTATACTACTTGACCTTTTCACAATTGACCTTGGGAGAATTGACCTAATTTAGAAGGTCAATTAGGACATATATGCGGGGGGAAACCCCCCGCAACATCCCAACCAATGCACAACCCCATGCAACCCCCACCCAATCCCCTTATATTATTTATAATACAAAATCAACCCAATACATATGTAAAATAACGAAAATAATATAAAGGTCAATTGTGCAGAAGGTCAATTTGGACCACTATAATTAGTTCAATTGTGCAAAAGGTCAATTGTAAAAGGTCAATTTGGGTAACACCATTGTCAGGAGATCCAGTGAAGCTGCAGTGTGACTGCCTGAAGCAGCATACTTTATCAGGTATTTCCACAGTGTGCCTAGTGGGCCAACACCTCTGACCTGAGTTGCCATAGGCTAGTGTGTGCAAACCTTGCAGCAGTGAAAGGCTGAGATCCAACACCCAGTACATACCTTTCACTTGGGGATGAGAACCTGCATCAAAAGCAAAACACAAAAACCTTCCCCAAAATCTGTATAACAAGCCAAAGAGACCATCTTAAGCCAAGCAACATTAGTGAGAATGAGACATCTGGCTCAGTGTCAGGACCCCTGTCTTTGGGTTAACATATGACACCAGGCCACACACTAACACACACACACACACACACAAATGGGGGTAAATGCATCCATGCTCTGTATAAATGGGTACTGTTAGTTAGGACCTGGAGACTCGCATGAAGGAGACGAGCTGCGGGCATGCAGAGCCTACAGACCACAATTCCCACCATGCACTGCCATACCCTGAGAACAGGAACATGACACTAAAATCAAGAACACCCTAGAACTGGCCAAACATAATATCGTAGCAACCAAATTGCTCCACAAGAAAAACTCTGACAGGAAACAGCATCCAGACCCCGAGTATCAGACAGGTGTTCCTCAATGGGTGTCTACTAAATATTACACCTAAAAGGATCCCACACATTTCTACGTTTCTATATGTAGTGCTATACCTGGTAGTGAAGACAAAAGGGAAGGCAGCAGTGAAAGTGACTAGCCAGCCTCAGTTCAAGTACACCCAGTGTTCCATGTCGCATTGGCTAAGGAGGCACACATCAACATCAGACAAGGCAAGAAGCCACCATCACCAGTAGTAGTATCTCAGGAACATGAACACAAGGTAAAAGACATCCTTGATGCCAAAAAAGTAAGGGAAGAGCTACATTACCCAATTGATTGGAAACGTTATGAACCAGAAGAAAACTTGATGGAACCAGCACAGGGGGTCCATGCAAAGCACTTAATCTGATAGTTCCATCTAAGCAACACAGACACCCTGCTCAGGAGGGAGCTCTTTAGGGGAGTGTACTGTCAGGACCCCTGTCCTGGGCTTTACATATTACCCCAGCCCACGCAAACACAAACATGAGGGCAAGTACATTCATGTCATGCCTAAATGAGTGCAGTTAGTTAGGACTTGGAGAATGCATTTAGTTAGGACGTGGGCCGGGAGGAAAGCTCAGGGGCAACAGGCTCACCTTGGAAGCAAGACGACACAGAGCAACACAGGTTCGATCCCCAGGTCCACGCTTAGAAACCTCTGGGTATTAAGTGCATTACAAATAACCAATAACAATGTCATCAATGAGAAGAGCTGGGATGCATGCAGAGCGTACAGACCACAATT
This sequence comes from Ambystoma mexicanum, assembly GCF_040938575.1. Classification (NCBI taxonomy): domain Eukaryota; kingdom Metazoa; phylum Chordata; class Amphibia; order Caudata; family Ambystomatidae; genus Ambystoma; species Ambystoma mexicanum. Next base: position 837,776,955 of record NC_090937.1, on the reverse strand, counting down.
CCGATCATGCACTGCTGCTGTCCAGGACCCATGCTGAGCTCCCGAGACTGGAAATAGTCATGCCCTTTACCCTGCCCGTGAATGACCGCTACTCGTAGCCCATCATGGTGAAGACCCTGTGAAACCAGCCTTACTGTGACATGTCTGCAAAGACCATGAAGACATCCATCCCAGGGCTACACACTCAAAAGGAGAGGATGAAGTAATGAGGCTCAAGCCTCAGTATCCAATAATCACAGCTGATGGATAAGATCTGCCAGCAAGAAGAAGAAAGAAGCAGCGAGCCCTGCTGGTTCTTGGCATTAGCACTGTCAAGAACTCTTTACTTACCTGGGACCAGAATCCCACATCGTTCAATAATTCTTTGTGCTGCCGTTCTGCTGCTCGGAGCATGTTAGGCAGAATCATATGCATTCCCAATCGCATTGCCTTTGGGAACACTAAACACAATTAAGACTACAAGTGTAAGTACAATTTCACCTTTGGTACAAGCCTGTTCTACACAGTAATGTGGTAGCATTTGCTGAGCAGCCGGACTTATCTCAAGAATAAAGTGAGCAGTACAACAGGTTACACAAAGGACTAGCACATGCAGTGATTCAAACAAACACTTACCCAATGATTCTTGGTAAAAGAATATACATTTATTTACACAGTAATTTGGAAAACATTCCACTAGTTAGAGCAGCTCAATATCACAATCTAATATACTACAATACACAACCAATCTGCTTCTGAGCAAGTTCAGCTCCCCAGAAGTGGGAGAAAAATGGCACGTCAGTTACTTTAAAAAGGGGTAAAAAGACAAGGTTATAAGAATCAACAGCACAAATACTTTCGTAGGCAGGGAAAGGGTTTCAGTTCACTACAACCAGCAATTCAGTTCAATAGGCCTGGGCCAATGTCAATGGTCTTGTATAGGATAGCACAGTTGTGGTAGTAAATGGTTAAGTCTTTTCCAGGGATTTTAGAAGAATTTGGTCAGACGAAAAGTTAGATACTGGATTAGGGAAGGACAAGCCTTCAAAGTCGGGAAAGTTTTACAAACTTTCACCGCGGCCGAACAGAGTTCTGCACCGCACTTGCACAGTAACTTGTAAGTGAAGAAAAGCTGCAGCTGAGGCAGATGTTCATGGCAGTTCCTGCAGATCTCGCTGTTCCTGAGCTTCAGTTGTGGGGACAAGAAGGAGGCCATCAAGAGGTTCTTGCACTGCCCAGGGAAGAGGCCACAAGCTTGGCAAAATGTTGGCTTAAGGTGAGAGTGCCTTTAAAACCACGAACTGGTATCCTTCCCACTGGCTATTCAATTTTCAACAGCACTCTGGAGAAAATTCGACCAGTATGGGGACAGTGTCCAGGCGGCTTAAGAGTTGGTTGTTCCCACCAAACTCAAGGAGAGAAGTTAACCGTGAACGGCTTCTCTGTCGATGGAGTGTCAGGCAATTTGGACCTGCAGCAGGGCTTCACCGGTGGACCAAGAGTTGCAGCAGTCGTCTTCCTTCAGCTCGTCTTCGGTTCTTTCGTTCCAGTGGTCGACTCTGCTTTCCAAGTCCCAGAGACCTTCTTTTAAACAGTTTTCCAGCATTCATTCCAGCCTGGCTGTCACTCACACAGCAGGGTGGCTGTCCTAGCCAGACAGCCAGCCGGCCAATCACTCCAGCGAGCATTCAGGTCTCCTAGGAGACTAATCACAGGGAGTTTCGGGTACCTCCCTCACATCCTGTCCACCTCAGACACTCAAGTGCCAGAGGAAGGCTTCAGGACTGAAGCCCGCCAAAGGCCAACGAACAAAGGGACCAAACTTGGCTTGGCGCGCAGAGACAAACACGAGAAGGACCTTTCCAAAAAGAAATGGCAAAAAAAGTTGACCAGAGTCTGTTTTTACAGATAAGTCTTGGGCGTGTTATTGGAAATATGGCTGACCCGATTTTGAGCTACTAGTGTTCGCGGTCGGGAAAAATCATGGTAGTTTATTTAAAACTACTGCCACCAGGCATTTCTAGTGGGAAAGGGTAACATTTGACTGTTACATGAGTGTTTAGACTCAGGGGAAGCTAGGCAACCCCGCCAGCACTCTATAGGAAGATAGTGTGTGCTGGGTCTGTAAAGTTAAAAAGACTAGTCAAGTTAATTTAACTTGACATGCTCTGGGAGACAATAGTCAGTCCCAGAGAAGGTAATTAAATCTTGGGGAGTCTGAAAGATACCCCTGCGTCACTGCACCGAGGGTGCTGTGTGACACACAGAAAAGATGATGCCTATGGAGTTGTTTTAAAACTCCATCTCCAAAGAACACAAAAATAAAACCCACTAAACATGAACAGTTCCAATATATAGCAAAAGAACTGGAGGGGTCTAAGGTAGAGGAAATTTAGCACTTGGGTGAGAATTCTCTATAACAGAGCAGTATCTTCATCTCATGTGATCTGAAAAGGAAGCAGGACAACAAGTAATTACTCACCATTATCAGTCCAGCATTTCTCTCCATTTGCCATTGCTGAATGCTGCACTCTGTGGCCCTGACACTGTTTTCAATTGCAACATGCAGCGCTCAGCACGCAAGTGTTCTCAACAACGTGGCTCCTCCTGAGAGTACACTGGAGCTCTGAAAGCTATGCTTTGCGGCTGGGACCCTAAATTCTCTTGCTGCCAGGGATGTCATTTGGGGGTGACCAGGGGTCACAGCTGCTACCTTTGGGGGCTGCAGTTGCAATCCTTTGGGACTCTTGCGACCCCAGCATTTAAAAATAAAATTGAAAAAATAAATGGGAGCTCCTGGTGTAGCGCCCCTATCCCTTGGGGGCCTGCAACACCAGGTTTGGTGGGGTCCCGGCCAGTCCTTACCCATCCGGGTAAAGGCTGAGCCGGGCAGGAACACAGTAGGGGTTGGAGCTGACCCGTGACATGTGGCACATGTCACTTGCCATGTTCAGCTCCAACCCCTTCTCCCTTGGCTTCCTTGCAGCTCACATACAGGAACCAGGAAGCTCTCACAGCTTCCTGGTTCCTGTTTGTGATCAGCACAGAGTAGCCGAGGGGGCCTGGAAGGACGGGCCAGAGCTGCAAGAAAACGGTAAGAAGGTTTTTTTTGTTGTTGTTTGTAATATTATGTGTATTTTGCATATGTGAAGTGCATGTTTTTGAATGTTTTAGGTGGGTGGGTGTTTGCCTGTGTAGCGAATGTAATGAGTGGGTCTAAGATAACATGTGAGTGACTGGTGGGTGAATGAGAAGTGATGTTATGAGATGTGTGCTTTTGAATGTTCTGGGTGGGTGTGTGCCTGTGCCGAGATTGTAATGAGAGGATGTAAGAGAAAGTGTGAGTGACTGGTGGGTAAATGAGAAGTGATTTGATGTGTGTTGTGTTCAGGGTGGGTGGGTTTGAACCTGTGTAGAGAATGCAATGAGTGGATGTAAGTGAAGATGTGAGTGACTGGTGGGTGAATGAGAAGTGATGTGATGTGATGTGTGTTTTTGAATGTTCTGCATGAGTGGGTGTGTGCCCATGTAGAGAATGTAATGAGTGGATGTAAGAGAAGGTGTGAGTGACTTATGGGTGAATGCAAAGTGATGTGATGTGATGTGTGTTTTGGAATGTTCTGGGTGTGTGGGTGTGTACCTGTGTAGAGAATGCAACAAATGGTTGTAAGAGAAGGTGTGAGTGACTGGTGGGTGAATGCGAAGTGATGTGATGTGTGTTTTTGAATGTTCTGGTGGGTGGGTGTGTGCCTGTGTAGAGAATGCAATAAGTGGATGTAGGAGAATGTGTGAGTGAGTGACTGGTGAATGAATGAGTATGAATGTGATGGTGTGTTTTTGAATGTTCTGGGTGGGCAGGTGTGTGCCGGTGTAGAGAATGCAATAAGTGCATGTGAGAGAAAGTGTGAGTGAGTATTTGGTGGGCGAATGAGTATACATGTTGTAGTGTGTGTTTGAATGTTCTGGGTGGGATTTGTTGTGTGCCTGTGTGGTGAATCCAGTGTGAGTGCAAGTGAGAGGGGTTGTATGGGTGAATGGCCGGTGGGTTAAAGGGGATGCGTGTGTGTGTAAGGCCCTGGGAGACTGGTGATCAGTGGAGCATTTTTGCCACACCCTTTATTGACTTTGCATGTTTTACTGTTATTTTTTGGACAGAAGCAAGTTCATGTGTGCCATTCCCTGGTTAGACTGGCATTTTGGTTCAGTCCGTGTAGTCATTGCTTTCTGTGGCATGACATTTATTACTCGGCATCTCTAAAAATGCAAACATGATAAGTAGTGTTACCTTGCTAGACTGATGTTTAAGTGTAGCACCTGTACATTTTTAACTGTAGCATGACTTTGTATTAACTGAGCTTCTATGATGAATCAAGCATGATAAGTGTTCTAACGGGTCTAGACTGGCTTACATTGGAACCAGTTTGAACAGGTTTCCATATTGTGACATATCACTTTTAATGGCCAAACCAATGGGAGTATGTTCTTACATAGGAGAACTGGAATATATTGGCAGAGCCAGGTTTGTGCATTGAGCCAGTAATTATATTATACAAAAAAAAATCTTAAAGCAAACATGAGTATGGTCTTTTATTGGAATACTGGCATATGTTGGTGGAGCCAGCATGGAAATGTATGGGCACAGCCAGCATACAAATGTTTTTTTTTCTTTTATTTATTTTTTGTTTTGGTTAATAAATAACCTTTACACAATTTCACAAATAGAGATATAGAGATACTTATAAAAGGGAAAAAAACCAAAAGGAGAAACTTTATCAAAAAACATAAATGGTACAATGCATTACATTTCGTACATTAAGCATTAAGTCCGTATTTTACCAAGCCAAAACTAAAGCCAAAACTCCCTAAACGTAATATGGAAAAGATTCAATAATATGATTATACAGATCCAAAATGTAGTTTCTCAGTGTTAAAATAGGTTGCACAACTCATATAGAAAACGCATTGCTGCCAATTTTATAGAAGCTGTGTTGACATGCATCAGGACCCACTACAGTTTTTCAATACAAACACGTTTGATACAAAGTTTTTAAAACAGTTTATGCACTGCCCCCTCAGAGCTTTACATTCCATCAATAGATGCCGTAGCGTTTCCCTATGTTCACAAAGGTTACAAAATCGGCAGAACACCATTTCATTGCTTATCTCGCCCCTTACCCACATTAAATCTGACTCGCATACAATTTTATTGAAGGGATCTTTTCACCTTCAGTTGATGTTGTAATAGAGTTTCTAGAGTGGACCCCAATTTCGTTAGGGACAGCAAGCATTCTTCATAAAAGGAAGAAACAAAGCCTACCTGAGGCAGTCCTTCACGTATGCCCTCCCCCAATAATGAGTAAAGAGATTCTTTCGGACCCATAAACAGTTTTCTACACAGAGACAGCCTTCTCCATTCCACCATACTTTTAACAGATTGTAAACCTAGATCGTAACAAATTGCTGGTAATGTCACGCACTTACGTAAACAGACCTCCAAATAAGGGCTTCATATTTATTCATCTCTCCAACTACCCATACTGGGAACAATTCTAGGCCGTAACACAGGCGCGGTATGGTCTTTGAGCGGTAAAAACATGAAATTGGTAGCATTGAAAATGTACCATATTTCATGTCCATTTTCTTCATCTGCACAGTTTGTTTGTGCACCCGATCTTCTAAAGTTACGATAATAGCACTTTTTAGGTGCAGTAAAGATAGGAAAGGCCAAATAAATCATAGAGGTCTTGACCTCTAATTTTACATTATTTAGAAACCATGTATAACCGATTGGAGTAGTGCGTTAACTTAACCTCATTACAACGGTCGTTTGTGTGTTTACCTTCCTGTCTGTGGTTCAGTGGACTAATGTAAAGACTACAGGGTCCTGTGTTTGACCTCATGGTCACAGGTATCAATCCCGGCAGGTCCACTCAGCCCTTCATCCTTCAGTGGTCAATAAAATGAGTACCATTGGGTAACAATATCATCTGGTACTAGCGCCAAGATGCCCTTTTGGGGGTGAACGTGTGCTTTACAAATATGCCTGTTATTTATGTTATGTTACCTTTAGAGAATTTGACACAAGATAGTCATTGAAAGTGATCATTAATGTTTGAAGCACAGCAGTATGAAGTCAGCCGCATAGATTTTCTGCCCCTCGTTCTTAGGCAGAACAAAAGTTGCCACATCCAGTATTTTGCCTGCATCAACCATATGTAGATTAAATAGAGCTGGGACAAATAAAGAACCTGGCCGGAGATCATTGTGGGTAGAGATGGTGTCAGATAGGAACCCCTCTCTGTTCATGCATATTTGGATGTTCATGTAGATGCATTAATAGAGACAGAAGGCCCCCCAGGAACCCCACATTATTTTATTTGATCCATAGTATATTTCTATCTACTAAGTCTGAAGGGGCCCCTGAGGGACCCTCGAATGTGGAAACAAGGCACACTCACCACACACGAACTGATACGCCAGACACAAGGTTGTATTCCCAAAATCTAGGGTTTATTGAAAGTAAATAGTCCCTGTTGGCCAAATGGTCCCACGTCCCGCGACGTGTGTCTAACAGACCTCGGGGGACACAAGAGAGCGAGAATCGTACATCAGTTACATATATACAAAATGAGCATCTTACAATCAGTAATGACACATTCGATGCCGCCCCTAATTCATTCCCTTTGAATTGGAGGTAATGATTGACCATAGTGACGAATATGACACCTTAGACCATTATATTTAGCAACAGTTTATAATCTCGGACCTACAGACACAAGTCTTTATTTTAAAGAACACAATGCTTCTGTTTTCGTGGACAAGCTGTGCGTAGGGGGATGGCACATTCCAGGCCTTGCTATCTCCTGGTTTCTATTCACGCTCTAGAGGTCAGCTTACTCTCTGGGGCCTCACAGTGCTCAAGAAGGGGGGCCGCAAAGAAGAACATAATTTAAACCTTATAATATTAGTTTTGTACATTGCTATTCTTCTAGGGAGACTCGCTGGCATCTGTGTACTGATTAGAATGCTTTGCTCCTCACCTCCAAGGATACGTGAGGGAGGGAACCGGGCATTTCTGTCTGGCTTACTGTGTTATGTTTCAACATGCCTTTTAACAACCTTGGACCATTGAAGCAGAATAATATCTCAGCAGAGCAGTTTTACATGAGGCAAAGAGGCAGTGTTAGAGAAAACAAAGAGAAAACAAAATGGCGATTTTGGTCATCTTAAAATGGCTCCACTCTAGTTAACCTAATGAATATATATTGACTAATAACTATATATTCTTAACACTGAAAATGAGGCGGTTGGTCTTCGGCCAACCAAGTATCCTACATTGCCTTCCGTTCGAGGGGCATCTATTTTTTCTAGACTGACAAACCCTCCTCTTGGCCGTATGCCAAACGCCTCATCCATACATTGCATCTTCCTTCGACCAAGTGTTTGACTGTAACTCTGATTCTGATTCTGAATCCTGCACACTCGTCGTCTCCCCTTCATTATCATCAATATCGATTGCCATTAATTCTTTGATTGTTTTGGATTCATCACCACTGCGTGTGTTTGCTTTAGTAGTGTTTTTTTTCTCCATCATATGTACACAATTTTCACTAATCTCTGTGCATACTATAGGGAGACAATGTATGCAACAACAACATGTCATGAATATTCCTAGAATTGCTACTAAGATTGGAAATAGCTTCCATTCCCAGGATCATAACACCTCCCAAAACCAGGAGCTTATGTTCAATTCCCATCCTCCCTGAGGGGGGTGAAGATCAGAGCTCAAAACATGTAACTTTCTTATCGCCTCGAAAATTGTGGGGGGAGGAGTCGCTTACAAATACGCAACACGCTGATCCCACGATTTTGCAAACACCGCCGCGATCAACTAAGATTATATCGAGGGCCATTAGATTTTGCAGTGACATTAATCTAATTCCTTTTTCCTCAAGGGTCATATTATATAATATGTCGGTTGTTCCATTTATTGTTTCCTCTAATATTCTGGACAGCCGTCTTATATTATAAGAGTTTATTGCTTGGCCCCAAAATGGTATAAATGATTTTGCTATGTCCTCTACAATCAACCCGTCTTCAATATTCCGGCGAGTTTGTGACCTGGTCAATTTGGCTATGTCTGCTGCTTTTGAAAGGAACACCCCAGGGAACAGAAAACCTAAATAACATGTACCTCCCCAGTTTCTAGGTAACCAAGGATATGCTTTTTCTACACATATAAACTACACAGGGTCTCCCACATATATCGGCTCTACTTCTTTATCAAGGAATGCTACGTTCTTGCATCTAGTGAATGTCCCCACCTAAAAAGAGCCTTTTTTTCTTTAAACAAAAGGGGACAGAACGTGGATTATAATTTACTGTATAGGAAGGGGGTTCCGCATCCTTATTTCCTTCTGGGTTCATATGTAACGTGATCACAGATGATTTATAAGGCACAGACAATCTATCCTGTTGCATTCTCGCTGGTGTAATCAATCGTGCTTTATGGAATATGGATCAACCCACAGGTTTCATAATCACTTCCTCAAATTCATTCATGTTTGTCTTGTCTAACTGACCAGTTTCACTCTCGTTCCATTTCCCATAATACAAGGCACTCAGAGAGGTATAGCATGCAGAGGTCAATGGCAGGGGCTGTACATACCATCCTATTCCCACCATGCTGTGGCAAGTGGGCACACACCCAACAATTGTTTTTTCTTAGTATTGAGTGTGTCATGTTCATTATTAATAGTAATGTGTTGTTCCCATACCCTTCCCCTTTTCCTCTCTTCCATTGGGGACAAGGTATAGGAAATCACATGAACTGGGCTTTCTGTCGTGGAAATGTACTTCTAGAGGGTGCATTTCCTCCAAGTACCATAATACTGATACGGTCAATATTGGGGCCAGTATACTCATTATAAACATTATTATTGTTCAACCCAACATACAATTCTTCCGACTATTCCCTTTTTGTAACCGTCTACGTGTTGCATTTAACTCATTATCAGCATTGGTGCAAGAGGGGGCGAAAGCTGATTCCGGCATCTTTTCTCACGGTTCATCTTCTTCCACTGTGATCGTCGTGAATATCTCCATGCACTCGTTGGAATGTCAAAAAGTTTGATAAATGTCTACAGTCTTTCTATGCCAGTTCTTATCAGCCTGGATTGCTCATTCGTTTGGCAAGATTTCCGTGCATCTGCACATCACTCTAAAGTTTCAGAGCAGTTGCCTTTGTACCATGTGCACGCCGCTTGTCCGCGCGGGTTCAGGACACATGGATTTAGCACCGAGGAGCCGGGTTTGTTGGGCCGTCTGATTCGCACAACTCTCACGCCACTCTCCTCTAGGCCTTCCTACTTCATCCGAGAATAGGAAACAGAGGCAACAAAATCACAAAAAGATGAAGAGCGTGATCACTTCTTTTTTCTGCTTCGCAGGTTATACTGATTTGCTCCCGGTATCGTGTGATCGACAAATAGTGTGGGTACACTTCCGGACTCAAGCTTGGAGTCAGCCTGGGGCCCAATGACAGATGATGATGGGCGCCCAGGCGACGATGCAGGCTGTGGCGCAACAGAGGATGGTGGGCGCCACAGAGGTATACTCTTGGTGTCAGCCAGCAGTGATGCAGAATCTGCTGGACAACGTTGGGGCATTCTTTGCCCTTCCTCTTTTATGGCAATCTCATCAGGCTTTGTTTCAGGATCAGGCAGTTTCTGTGGCAAAGAACTGGCAATTGTTTCTTTCGTTTCTGGAACTGCTGTTTCTTTCTGTTCGTCGTCTTGATCAGTCAAAGTGTCAAGTGGCGGTGGGGCTTTCTTGGCATGCGTGGCATGTATCCACGCCTTTCTCCCATCCACCCGTATTGCCGTCTGCGTAGTCAGGAGGATCTGGTAGGGCCCACGCCACCTGGGTGCTAATGATGTTTTTCGCTCAAAGTTTTTAATTAGCACCCAGTTTCCTGGCTCCAATGCGTGTCCTGGGCCGGTGTATCTTATGGGCAACGCCTCCTGCACCTGCTGATGAATGAAACGCAATTTTTGCATTAACAGATTACAATAAATGCTGAATACAGGGATTTCCACTTCCTTCAACCTTTTCGGCTAAGGTGCACACCAAACATTTGCCGGTCTTCCCATGACGATTTCGTATGGGGAGAGCCCAGTTCTCGCCTACACAGATGTTCGCATACACAGTAGCGCTATTGGCAATGCATCCACCCAACTTAGCTTGCTGCCTGCACAGATCTTACTTATTTTGGATTTTAGGATGTCGTTGTGACATTCAATAAGTCTGGCACTCATGGGGTGTCTGGAGCAATGGAATCGCTTATCGATTTGGAGGCCTGCACAAATCTGCAGTATTACTGCACCTACAAAATGCGGACCATTGTCCGTCCATATGACACGGGGCAGACCAAAGCGGGAGAAGTATTCCTTCAACATTACTTTCACCCTACTTATGGCAGTGCAGTCTTTTAATGGATACGCTTCCACCCATTTGCTAAATGCACATATAACCACCAGAACATACTTCAAGTTTTGGCATCTCTCCATTTCTATGAAATCAAAATGGATCACCTCAAACGGCATAGAGGGAGGGCCAAAACTGCATGTTGGAGTCACCATTCCCTTCCCCACATTGTGTTGTAGGCACGTGATACAATTCTGTACCAGCCTCTCTGCATTCTTTTTTATGAGCGGATTTTCCCAAACTGTGGCTAGATGTTGAATTATTTTCTTTGCACAAATATGAGTGGGGCTGTGAGCCATTGTGACCATTATACTTACATAGGCCTTTGGCAACATCCAATTCCCACTCTTCCTGTCCACCCAACAATCCTCCACATCTAATTCTGCAGAGCCCTCAGCCCACCCTTGGATTTCATCAACAGTGGCTTCCGCCTGCATCTCTTTGACAGTGACAGTTCCATTCTCTATCATACAGGGCACTTCCTCCGACTGTACTGTTAACATTTTTTTTTTCAAATCAGTGGCAGTTTGTTTTCCAATTTTGTTTGCAAATGCGTTTCCCTCTCCCACCTTGCATGTCACCTTTTTATGCGCTTCACATTTCACTATTGCCAAGTGCTTTGGACACGTAAGTGCAGACAGCAATCGTACAATCAAAGGGCCATGTTAGATTCTAGCCCCGTGGGATAGTAAAAACCCTCTCTCGGCCCACAGTCGGCCAAAGTTATGAACCACCCCAAAGGCGTATTGGCTGTCAGTATATATATTTACACTTAGGTTTTCAGAGGCTCTCGTTAAAGCAATTATCTCTGCTGCTTGGGCGGATTTGTAAGGAATTCTTTTACTCTTTACAATGCTCTTTAACGTGGTGATGGCATATGCAGCAGTTGAAGTGCCGTCAGTTAATTTAAAGCAGGAACCGTCACAAAATAGTTCTCCATCTGGTTCTTTTAGTGGGGTATCACTTACATCAATTCTCCCTTTTGTTTATTCCTCAGTAACCATTAAACAATCATGGGGGGGTGATTCATTTCCACCAACTTTTTCCTCGGGCATTGACATTAATTCTGCTAGATTCAAAGCGCTACACCTCATAATTTAGATGTGGGGTGCAAACAACACAATTTCATATCTAGTCAATCTAGCAGAGGTGAGGTGTTGCGCCTGCGTTCTATTGAGTAGAACGTCTATGGCATGGTGGCACCATTAAAATTAAGGTGTGCCCCAATACCATCCCTTCTGTTTATTTCACTGACGCAACAGCCGCTGCAACAGGTTGCAAACATCGTGGTAGTACGCGCGCTACAGGGTCCAGCGCGGAAGAAAAATAACCGCACAGCCCATTTCTTCCACCTTGTTCCTGTGTTAAAACAGATAACGCGCAGCCTTCACTTGAGCAGAACATAGTACAGTTTTGAGCAAATCAAATGCTTTCTGACATTCTTCATTCCACTGTAAAGGTATCACAACATCCTTCTTTGTCAACTCCACCATTGGTTTTACAATAAAAGCAAAATTCACAATCCACTGACGGCAATAAAAAGCCATGCCTATTATAGCTCTGACTCCTTTCTGTGTCTTTGGAATAGGCATACCAGAAATGCTCTCTATTCTCTCCGGCGTTAGTCTTCTCCCTTCTTTTGAAAGTAGGTAACCCAAATAAGCTACTTCTTTCTGTCAGTACTGGAATTTCTTTCAGCTTGCTTTGTGGCCATGCGCAGCTAGATGAGTCAATAACAGGACAGTACTTTTTTTTACAAATCTCTTCAGTGTCAGCAGCGATTAATAATTCGTCAATATACTGTAGCAATACACAGTCCGCCGGTAGTTCTAGCATATCTAGCTGTTCTTTTAATGCTTTACTGTATATACTCGGACTTTCTGTGTAGCCCTGTGGAATGCGTGTGAATGTGAATGATCATCCTCCTAAAGTGAAGGCGAACAAATATCTGTTTTCTTTGTGTACCGGAATGCTGAAGAAAGCATTCTTCAGATTGATAATGCTAAAGTATTCTGCCAAAACAGGAATCATTGTCAAAATTGTGGTAACATCTGGAACCAACAGGAATTGAGGATCTACTACCTTGTTTAGTGCACGCATATCAATTATGAAATGGTACGGTAATTCATTACCTCCTTTCTTATAGACTTGAAGAATCTGGCTGTTACATGTACTGCCTGTAATCTCTTAAATCACTCCCAATTTCACCAAGTCAGAAACATTTCAGACATCCCACATCATTGTCATTCACAGCCCAAATGCAAGTTGGCACCTCACTCAATTCCCCTGTTAATGGTTTAGACACAAATTCAGATATTGGCATATTCTGTGGAGAAATAGTCAAGAATTTCCCTTCTGGTGTACAGTGGATAACTGCGCTTAGTTTTTTCAATAGATTCAATCCCAGGAGATTTTCCCCACAATTCTCTGTTAAAAGAAATGGACAATGCTCAGTAAAAGGGCCTATTGTTACTGCTATGGCTTGGACTCAGGATTTATTACTGGGGTACCTGCGAACCCTACTGGAATATTTTGTCACCCTGACAGTGGTATATCTGGAACTAAGTGATGGTCTATCGAGCACTTTTGCGCCCCCGTATCTACGAGGAATCTATGCTCTTCATTCCTGACTTTCATTTCTACGTAGGGTCCTTTCTGATTCACGGGAATAGATACTTGTTCCGACCCCTGTCTTGGGCTGTCCTATTGGGGTAACAACACATCATGCGAAGTGTAGTCACTGCTATTATTGTGGTATGCACCCGTTTGAGTATCAAAAATGTTCCCGCCTCTTCCTCTATTTCCATTTTGCATACCCTGATGATTTTGATTCTGGGTAAAAGTAGTTTGATTCAGAGCCTGGCCTCGATTCTGTGCTCCATTCCCTTGACTATTCTGGTGCTGCAGAATATGGTTTCTGTTGTGGCCATTTGTTCCTGGGTGCCCTCTGTGCTGTCTTCTCTGACCGTACCCACCTCTATTTTGCAAGTGTGGACATTGCGCTCGCCAGTGTCCTTCCTCTCTCCAATACGCACATTGATTTAATCCCAAGGGCCCTCAATGCATGTTCAAATTACTCCTGCCCTGTGCATTTCCCCTCCCCTTTTGTGTCCTGACACTTGCTGGAGTAACACCCTTGTTTTCAAATGTGTTATTTCCTTCACTTCCTTCTCTTTCTCTCTATTCACTCGATTTTCATAATATTAGGCCATGTGTAATACTTCTCCTAACGTTTTCGCTTGCTATGCACTTTCTGATGTCATTATTAAGTTTTGAATCAGGAGTATTAATCCTCTCACATATTTGTCAACAAACAACCTTTTTCCCGCTTCCGTGCTTACATCCTGCCCACTTAAGTCTGTAAATACTTCCTCAAATCTATTAAAATAATCTGTAGCCAACTCGTCCTTACCTTGAACACACGCAGTCAATTTGTCCCATTGAATTCTTTTCTCTGGGACAAATTCTTTCAATTTTTGTACTATTTGTGCTGGCAACGCCATCATATTCGGCCCCGGTTTCGCGCCTACTTCTTTATTTCTATCCTCTTGCATTATATTTGCCCAAGTGGCGTCGTAGGCCGTCTCATCATCTACCTTCCTTATTCGTTTCCATATATCCGCTGGCAGGATTACTGGGAATATTAGATCTATATCACTCATAGTTAACACTAATGATTGCAATAAAGACTCTACTTCTTTATAAAAGCCCGCTGGGTTCTTTCGTATATCAGGGATTGTTTGTTTTATGTTATTTACTTCCTGTCTAGAGAAAGGGACGTGCACATATTGGGCTGTGTAATGTGCTGGAGGTACCTGAGCTGGAGTGGTGCCTACCACTGGAATCTCTACCTTTGGTACAAAGGTATGGGGCACTTCCCTCATAGGAAATACCGTGCTCACTGTTCATCCCCCCTCTCTCATATGCAATAATATTCCAAGATCGAGGGATAAGGCTGTTTCTCCCATCCCTCGTTCCAATGCCCTTTTATATACTGCCATTGTCTCGGGGGGGCTGGATTTCTTCTCGCTTATATCTCTGTCTATCAGATATTCAACCATTATCTGTAGTGCTTTCCTTTTCATCGGCAAAGAATATTCATCAAATATTCCATGTATTTCCATTGCGGGAATACTAGGATCTGAAATCCATTTTAATGCTTCTCGTATACATATTTTTAGCCTAGCACCAGTCTGCCCTGGTGGCGGCAAGAACCGCTGCTGTCTAGTGGGTACTGCTTCTTTTCTACCCCTCTCAATATCCTTCCTCCTATACCCCGGTGTGGCAAGTATTTCAGAATATTTTTCATCAAGTTCATTCTTAAGTTCAAAAAGTCGGTCCACATGCTCTTTTATTTCTTCATCTCCCTCTCTACAACGGGCTAATGCATTCAAATCCAACAATCGTTGTGGCGGTAAACTCCCAATTAACTTTTTCCATTGTGCCGACAGATATTCCCCCATGCATTCTAACAATACCTGTCTTTCATTGCTCCTCCTGAAATCATACATCGACGCTAACGTGGCGCCTCATCATTCTCGTCTATATACATTTCCGCCTGCTCTTTCAGCTCTTGATTTCTCTCCTTGCTGATCGCACTGCGGGTCACTCTCACACATTCACTTTGTTCCAGTTCGCTTATTGAGGGAGCAGTCAGGACAGAGACATCCTCTTGAGCGGGAGGTGCGGAGGGGGCAGTGAGAGCGGGAGATGTCTGTTGGGGCAGTGGTAATTGCGAAACACTCGGGGCGGGCTGACTAGTGGGCAGTGCGGTTACTGATGCAGCCTGTGGCTGTGCTGGGGTTGGGAGGGCTGAGCAGCAGCTACTGACATAGTCATTTTAGTTTCTACTCTCGGGCCTTGTTTTGTTTCAGTTAATATTTTATTTATCAACTCATCTGAGGAGTGTAGCTCTCTTTGTGGATATATTTTTTCAATATTCAACTGGTCGCGTCTATTTGCCTTCCTCAAACTATTACTCCACTCCTCCTCCTCCTTTACCTCCACTTTTGCCGCTTTTGAATTATGCCTGTGCGCATGTTTCTCTCTACTTCTAAATCGGAGCATTGCTTCCCTTCTCCAGTCCCTAAGGATATCAAGTGCCGCAGGGCGTGTTTTCTTACTTATCAAAACCTTTTCCAGGTTATCTATTCGGTCCATCTCAAAACTCCCATTCCTCGGCCACTGAAGATCTTCCTGCTTTCTGGTTTGCTTATGCCAAATTTCACAAAACATTATCGCTCCCACACCATACTTCACATACATATCGTAAGCCGGCGTTCCCCCCGGAGGTGCGACCTGGCCATTTTCCAAAGATTGTCCGCCGCAGCGGAAAAGCCCTGCTAGGGTGGACAATACCCCAGGCATGTTTAAACCTTACCCTTGGCTAATCAAACTTACTCTGGGTGTTTGATTTTGCAAAATCAACTCTCAACCAATATCAGGATTACTTACGAATCGGGGCACGACTCACCTGATTAGTCAATTTGTCTTTCCAAGACACAATTTGTCCGTAAACTGATGCAACCAATGATGTTGTGTCTGCGTATCTTGGCTCTGCCTCGTTTCGGGACCTTCACCTCCTTGTTCGCTGTCCGGGCACGTCAATCAGGGATCAGCTGTGTGCAGATCTGCAGAAAGGAGTCCCATCGCTTACGCAGGGGCACCCCGAACACCTCTTGATCCTGGCTCGATCGCTCCTGTCCTCGCCGTTCTTACCGCCTTCCTTATTTTGCAACTCACGCGATGGAACAAGTGGGGGAGAGTCCCTATTCGGGCGCCATCTTGAAGGGGCCCCTGAGGGACCCTCAAATGTCGAAACAAGGCACAATCACCACACACAAACTGATACTCCAGACACGAGGTTGTATTCCCAAAATCTAGGGTTTATTGCAAAGTAAATAGTCCCAATTGGCCAAATGGTCCCACGTCCCGCGACGTGTGTCTAACAGACCTCGGGCGACACAAGAGAGCGAGAATCGTACATCAGTTACATATATACAAAATGAGCATCTTACAATCAGTAATGACACATTCGATGCCACCCCTAATTCATTCCCTTTGAATTGGTGGCGATGATTGACCATAGTAACGGATATGACACCTTAGACCATTATATTTAGCAACAGTTTATAATCTCGGACCTACAGACACAAGTCTTTATTTTAAAGAACACAACCCTTCTGTTTTCGTGGACAAGCTGTACGTAGGGGGATGGCACATTCCAGGCCTTGCTATCTCGTGGTTTCTATTCACGCTCTAGAGGTCAGCTTACTCTCTGGGGCCTCACAGTGCTCAAGAAGGGGGGTCGCAAAGAAGAACATAATTTAAACCTTTTAGTATTAGTTTTGTACATTGCTATTCTTCTAGGGAGACTCACTGGCATCTGTGTACTGATTAGAATGCTTTGCTCCTCGCCTCCAAGGATACGTGAGGGAGGAAACCGGGCATTTCTGTCTGGCTTACGGTGTTATTTTTAACAACCTTGGACCATTGAAGCAAGATAATATCTCAGCAAAGCAGTTTTACATGAGGCAAAGAAGCAGCGTTAGAGAAAACGAAGAAAAAACAAAATGGCGATTTTGGTCATCTTAAAATGGCTCCACTCTAGGTAAGCTAATGACTATATAATGACTAATAACTATATATTCTTAACACTGAAATGAGGCGGTTGGTCTTCGGCCAACCAAGTATCCTACATTGCCTTCCGTTCGAGGGGCAGCTAATTTTTCTAGACTGACAAGTCAAACGCCTGGGATAAAACCATGGAGGCCATATATATTGCCAAACCATTGATACCCCAAACCATTTGTTGTGGGCACATAATAAGAGCCCACCCAAGTCTGTTCCCACCTGCCTTCTGAATCCAATCTGTTGAGTGAATAGGATTTCATTTTGGGAACTCCAGTCAATATACTTTAACACAATGTCAGATACGATTTTAGAGTCCAGTAGTGCTATTGGATGGTAGTTCTGTGGGCTAGCCCTATCGCCCTTCTTGTAGAGTGGGATAAGATATGAGATCTGCCAGGAGGCGGCAAACATTTAGTTATTACAATATCTTTGAACAAGAGATATATTGCCCTAGCCCATAAATCAGCATTTTTTTTTAAGGTAGAATTCGTTAACTGATTATTCCCCGCTGCTGTTAATGGACTGGCCTTGTTTATTAAGTGCTGAATGTTGTCTATTGTAAATTTTATGCCTTCAGCCCATCCAATTCAGGGAATAGCATAGCTTTCTTGCCATACATGCTACCAACGTGTCCAGCCCAAACCCTTTCAGATATCACATTACTTTGGGTTGTGGACTGGTTGATCACCATGGCATTTATCGGGGTCCTGAATTGTCTGGTACTGTCATCTTTCAGGGCCGCAATCATATTTTCATTATCATTTTGGTACATATGCACACGGTGGCCCTTGTTTCAGTTTCTCAATTTTAATTTTGCCTACCTTACCGCCTTTTGTTTTAGGTGATTGGAAATTGGATTTTTTAGAATTGTACATATTTCACTATGGCACAGTTTCTTTTGATTCTGTACCACCAAGTCAAACACATATTTATGCCTTTTAGTTATAGACTGAACTGCAGTGTTTTTCATGTTTTAAAAAAATTAAAGACTGGATATAGGGACCAAAAGACATGTGTGTATATGTAAGCAGTTTAGTATCAATGGTGGACTGGTGAAACCAGTCATAAAGAGGTTATTTCATTTGCAGACATTACCTTTGTGCCAGACAATTTTGGATTTCCTGTTTTTTACACTCAAAAGTTCTGTATAGTATTTCCTTATATTTCCCCTCACAGAAGGATATAGGGAGACCTGAAGCATCTTATTGTCAAATTTGCTATTTTTTATTTTAAACTCTTTTACTTGGTCAAAAAGGCACTTAGACATAAACATATAATCTATGTTTGATGTACGCTTGCCATCTGACCATGTGGCGGAGCTCGCAGTGGAGTCAAGAAGCAGGTTTACAGGATATAGACCCCAATTGACAAAAGTATCTAGCCAGATTTGACCTTGGATAGTCTTTCTCTTACTGAAGGGGGAAGCACTCGAAGGGGCGTTTGAATTTTTGAGTTCACTAATCATCAAAGAACCTATTGCCAACTCGGCACAGTAGTAATCATTACTGTCTGGCAGCGGGCATTCTGAATTTAGGTCATCTACTATAATTATCTGCCCCCCCAAGTGTGTTAATAATCCAGTCTTTGATCAATTCATTTATCGCTCTTAGGGTCTCACTAAGATTTGATAGGGGGTTCCAATATATATAAATCAAAAGGATGGCTTGTCACGGATACTTTAGGGGAAGATCCAGCATGACAGCTAACACTCCTTTTGCAACATGTAAGGAATTCATAAAATTAATGCCATACCCATTTTATATAGCTATTAACAGCCTGCCAGCTGGCGCCCATCTTGGCCCTCTTGGTGGCAAATTTGAATCTGAAGTCACAACCGCCAAAACTCGGAATGGTAATCAAACATGTTTCTTGGAGACAGTTTATTTAAGATTTGCTTAACCTGTGGCATAATTCTGTGGAGGCACATAAGTTAATAAAGCCTCTGGAATTCCCTGATGTTATCGAGAAGTGTTGTGTCTTGCTTAAGCTGGGTTTTTAGACCTTGTAGTTGTGAGATTGATTCTCTCAGAGAGAGAGCAAGCCATCTCCAGTTTTGATCTTCCTCCAAACGGTCTGAGGACCCCGCGGCTCTCTGGTCTACATCACACTCATTTTTCCCTAGCCTTATGGGGTCGTTTTGGGAGCCATAATATACGTTACTAAATCCACTGCTAAAGGTTAAAAGATCACATCTCAACTTGTTAAAATGGTTTACCTCTGCTAGCAATGCTCTGTACACTACACAAGAGTGAAAAACCAACCGGGCATGGTCGTACCAGTCAGGATGAATAAAGTCTACCAATTTCAAGTCTGCAGATGTTATACGTTTTAAGCTTGCAATTTCATTTAGCAAAGCTAATACACTCCACCTGTTTAGTAAATTGGGTCCCCCATACACGAACATATAATACATTATCAGGCTTGGGTCATCCGGGAATGCTGGTTTTCTCCATTGGACAGTACTAAGTATGCTGTTAAAGACAGACTTTGAGGGCCGCGGCTCCCTTGGAGAGTGATAAGTTGAAGGATGGTGAAGCAAGGAGCCATTTTGCTCCGTATGGCCAAGATCCTTGCCAGTATTATGGCTACTTTCATTTTCTTTCCTTTGCAGACCAGTTGGGATCATCGGGTCTCTATCATTTTGCACTCCTGCCTGAAGGGGAGTAGATTACCTGATTACTTTTGTCCCCTCTAGTTATTGTCCCTTCATGGTCTAGGGGTGTGACACCTGCTACCATCTTGGATCACCTCCACCAACTCCCCTTTCCCTTTTTTTAGTAAAAGATCATCGATTCCTGGACCCGCATTCCAGTTCAGTGGTTCCTTCCCTATCTTAAAGGATTTGTTTTTCCTGCCTTTGTGTTTCATTGCGCTAATGAGGGAGTCTGTGGCGGCAACTTTATTTCCCTGGCATGTCGTGTCGAACAATAGTTGGGCTCTGCGGAATTGTGCGGTACTGCTTGCCCGGGTCTGTGATTCACCTAGGGCTGTGATGTTATTATTTCAATGCAGTCCCCCACCTCACTATCGAGTGAACAATCAAGGTTCCCAGTATCAAGAGTGTCCGCAATTTCACCCCTTACCATATTTCTCAAAGAGTTTCAAGGGCCTTTATTCTGTCCTTTATGGGAATCCAAATTATGCATTTTGTTCTTTTCCCTGGCATTATTTCTTTTAAGGCATTTCTTGGTAAGATTGGATCCTTCAATTTCTATAGCTGCTGACACTTGACATTTCTGGGGGATGACCCTGCCATCCAGTTTTCATTGCCCGGTCAGAATGATTTATATCCAGGCATGGCTCGACCTGCTTTTCTGCAGGTAATGTTGACTTAATAGATATTGTGTCAGGCACCAGTATATCTTTATCAAAGGGGACATAGTTACTGCATGTGTCTTCATGTCTTCGAGCATTTAGGTTAATCATTTGAATGGTGATGGCCCGTAGGCACTTGGTATGCACCCCCAATTCTCTCAAGATCATATCTTGAAGCCCCCCCAAGCCTCTGCAAATTGCCCCTTCATCCTGGTTTGGCCCTGGCACCTGAGACGAGGGTGGGGAGAAGTATCTAGCCCCTCACCCTGTCTCAAGGGATATTGAGACAGGGCTCACAGGGAAATTTCACCCACACCAAAGATGGGCAGAGTATCCAGAAAGAACAAGTCCACCGAATTAGTTGAGGTGAGGACTTGTGCAAATTCTTCCTTTTCTGCCGGTTGGTCTGACAAGGCTGGGAAGTCCAAGAGTAATGGCGAGAGTTACCTCCCATGCTGGTTCGTCAATGCCTCTGTCATCTTGGTAGGGGATGGGGGAGGGCGGAAGGGGTAGGACTAGAGCTCTTGCCATACTGTTTCTTCTGGAAGTAAACACAAGTGGTGCAAACAGAATATCTTGTTGGTGAGCAACCATTACAGGTTTTTCTTTATGGCTTCGCATAGTGGATTTCATTTTTTTGTAGCAGAAGTACAATGCGTGAAATTGAAAACAGCCTGTGATTAAGATCAGAATCTCCTTACCAGTCAGCGTATGAATATGAATTAAGCTCAAATTACTTTCTAGGTCATCAATAGTGTATATTAATAAAGGGCAACTGCTATGGTACCTTTTCCCACTGTCCCAGCGAACAGTAAACAGCACTCCGAGAGACTCCCGGTTGAGCGCACGCGTGTGCGCGTGCCCCGTGCCTGAAGTACTGTGCCAGCTGTTTTTGGGTGTGGTTTCCACATAAGTAAATCAGAAAGCGTTTATCCCACTATTAAGTAAAGACAAAAAGCAGTGTTAGGACCGGTCCAGAAAGTCATAATCAGTATACAGTTCAGTTCAGGTCCGTTTGAAGTGGATGTAGATTTAACCGTTCAAGAACATTCCATGTCCGATACCTTTCCAAGCAGGTTCTTGCGACCAGGATAGCGTGTCCGGGCATTCGGGCAGCAAACAGCACTCTGAAATACTCTGTATAAAAAAATGTTTTTTTATACTGGCATATATTGCAGGGAACAGCATGATAATGCAATGGGAAATGTCCTGTACATTTTTGGTGACTTGCATCTATTGTACTTTTTCTCATGATTTACCCTACACCCTACAAACATCGATGGTTGGCTTTTTACCCAAACTGTTGGTCTTTTAATAAAATTTTCCCTGAAAATGTGCTTTATAATGCACCATTTCAACACATTTTTGAAAACATTTTCTCAGGGGAAGGAGAAGAATACCCCCAAAACCCCCGAACCCATTTTAGTTAGTTCAGGGCTCCTGCTACACTCGATCGCAATCACATACTATTTACACCCTCCAATATTTACACCCTCCAAACAAACAACTCACCAGCCACCACTTATTTGTAGACCAGGCATCACTCCCTTCTTTCTAAGTTATGTTAAACATTTAAGCTTTGATTAAAAACATATTGGGCCTCATTATAAGTTTGCCGGTCTGGGAACTACGGTACCGGTAAGCTTGCAGGGGGGGAGCAGGGTAGGGATCAGGGGGCTGTTCACTGAAAGGTTATCTCAGTGGTACACTTTACATTGCAGCTTTCCAGTGTGCAACATCAACCCTGGGAAGACGAAGAGGCAGACAAGGGACACCCCCAATAAAGACCCATTGCCTTCATTGGGCCCCCCAAGGTGGTGTATCATTCTAATTGTGGCAGACCTGGTGGTGGAATTGGTGGGTCCACAGCGTTCTCTCGAGAGACCAGTCGGTAAGAGCGTGACACTGAGGAAATATATTGGGCCTCATTACGAGTTTGGAGGTAGCCATGGTGCTATTAGCGCCATGGCTGCCTCCAAACTCGGGTCTGGGTTCCTTGAATGAGAAATTACCGGGTCATTCCAACCTTGGAGGACCCTGTAATTCCTCATTCAAAAAACCCATCCCCATTCTTCCCACGGGCCCGTTAATATCGGGCCCGTTATTAGCTCCCTGGCCCCCTTGCGGGACCCGCAAAGGACGTCTGATCTGACCAGACGTTCTGAGTGGGTCCCGCAAGGTAACCTCGTAATAGGGCGGAATGGGTTTATCGGCACTGGCACCATTACCGGTGCCGGTAAACCATTCTGCCCACTTCGTAATGAGGCCCATTGTATTATTTTCTGCATAGATCTACCCTGTATGTGCGTTCTTTCCTGTACCTCATTTTTTCCCCAAAATGCAAAGTGGCTGAATGTTCAAAGTGTTTTTGCTGTTTCCCACTATGTCTGTAATTCAGCAGACCTATCACTTTGAACCCGTAATCCTGCACCATTTTAAATTTCTTTTAAAAAGGTCTCACCAGTTCGTTGGCGTGATTTTGTTTGATTGGGTTTCAAGTAAGGCTGTCCAATCTTTAGCTGAGGCTTTGCTTTACTGCAGCACACCGTAACTTTGTACATGGTCTTAGCTTTGTTGACTATGCAAAGCCCAAGTAGCCAGAATCCCAGTTATAAAAAGTAGGCCACAGAAGGGGATGTGACAGTTGCTGTATCCGGGGTCAAGGCTTTGCAAGATGCAGACTCTCTGTTTAAATTGACCATAGCTTTAGAAAATAGCTTGCAATCTCCTCATTCTTGGGATGCTTGTGCTTCCTGCCTTCCGTCAAACCTGAACCTCCATCAGAGCACATAATGCTATGTGTGTGAAGGTTCTTGCAGTGTCCTTAGATCAACATAGATGATCAGCTGAAAGTCATCCCCCACCCCCTTCCCTTCTCTGACATTGCTGCTAACAAATATCAGTATTTAATAGATCCATATCCTGCAGTATATCACTTGCCAACATCAGCCAGGCACTTAAAGTGCTGTTGACATTGAATTGCAATCGTGATTTTTCCCAATAATTGTCCAAAGCATTGCTTTCAATAAGCACAAATGCATGCAGCGCTACCAATAACTTTCATCATCTTACCATATTGTGTTGCGAGTAGTGACGCAATGCTGGAATTCATGATTTTGGGACACGTTTGTTGGGCACTGGGCCATTTTTCTTTACCTGCCTGGGCGTATTTGTTGTGCCAGTCCGACCCTGCAGCCAGTAAGAGATCACAGCTAGAGCATACTGCTCTAGGTGCCCGGCCAAACCTGGGATCTTGCTAGAAAATGGGATTATCTGTTACCCACCCAGATAGATAAGGGTTTGAATTTAGAGAGGCACACAAATAGGATCTGACTCAATTTCCTACTTTGCGATTCCATTTGGAGCATCTACATGAAGCAGGAGGAAGTATACACAAAAAATACACTCCACTGGCATCAGAAAGCATGTATCTGCTGCGACAGCTCAAAGTACAATCCATACATCAGAGAGAGATAGAGAGGTCTCCTCTATGCAGCCTATTGAACATGGATGAAGTCAGGTTATTGGTTCTCTTAGCAGACAATACAAATTGGTGGTTGACAGAATGGGGCCCTGGACCTAAAGACAGAAAGCAGAAGATTTGGCCAGAAAAAAGGCAGGCCAATGTCTGAGAACCCACCAGTTCTTACAAGTTAATTCACTGTTGCATTTACACATATTCCTAGTCAGAGGATTATAACACTTTCCATGTGAAATCTCTACATGGGAAATCAAATTTTGACCAATAACGTGCTTCTGAAAAAGATTGTCTCTTGCTGATGGGAATGGTACCAGCAGAACGTCAACCTTGTTACACATGGGATAATCATTGGGTAAAATGTGTGTGTTATTCCCTAGCTATCCTGCCGTTTTCAGTTCTACCAATGAGATATCCATCAAATTCTAGGTAACATTTTAAAATCTACCTCTTGTTATGAAAGGAGTCTTCGAATCGAGCCACTGAAAATGTTCAAGTTACTGTATGTGTTTACCCTTAAGCCTCAGCTACAAGGGCCCTTTGCCTTAGTTTATTCTATCAAGTGATATTGTGATGTGCTGCACTACGCAAGTTTGGGTTTAAGCAGGTGGTAGAATTAGGCCTTATGAACATTACCGATTTGTCCTTTCCCCATGCGCAAAATGTAATATGCCACAGCAATATAGATGCCATGGCCATTATTTACAAAAGGTTTAGCACGACACAATGTGACTTTGCGCCACAAATGTACACATTGTTCTACGCTAAAATCTATTCACTGATGTATGGATTGTACTTTGAGCTGGCCCTTCCCACCTAGAGCCCTGCAAAAGCGATTTGTGCCAGATAGAACTTGGTGCGCGGGAAGGAACAGCACAAAGAAGGAAAAGGGGGCAGACATGCACATATCCTAATTAAAGGAGGAAAATTAGGATCAACATGGGTGTGGGGAGGGAGGCACTAACTGCAAAGGAGAATGATCATACCACCACCCGCCACCCATTGCAAAGTACACATTCTCTATGAAACCCCACCTATAAAAAGCACAGTACAATCCCAACTAATAATCCATTGCCACTATGCCAGATCCTGCATTGCTCGCACTGATATTACTTAATGGAAGGAGGAGGACCATAATCTTCCATTCACGAACATCAATTTTTGGGACGTTTGACAGGTCAGAAGAAGGATGCAGACTCTGATAAGCAATTTTACTCTTATCTGTATTAAAGAGTAATATGATACCTATCTTTCCCTATGCTATGGGGTGCCCCAACATAACAAAACTGGCTCATCAGTCGTCAGTGAATGTCTTAACAGAATCAGTCCAGTGTCCAAAGTAACTCTAACAGAACCTACTACTAAGATAACAACTAAGGACAGAAGAATTACTCCCTTCTCCTGAGCATTTGCTTCTCACAAACTTCTTGTTCGATAGTTGATTTTTAGAAGACTAGTTTGTACAGTTCATTCAATACTTTATTGTGCTTTTGTTTCTTTTCCTCTTTATTAATATTCTCTTTGGGTTTATTGTCCTCCTCTTGTTTCTTTCTGTATAGGGTTTTTTTTTCTCTCTCTTTCCATGGTAAAATTATACTAAATTCATTACTCTCTCCTTTGGTATTCATTTCCCTTTAACACAATTCATAATCCTTAATCCCTTTCTGATGTGTGTTTTAGGACTGGTATATGGATACAGCCTTATCGTCAGGCTTTTATTTTGCTTTTTTGCTCTCTTCTTCTGATGAACTTTCTGTGCCTTGACTGATACATGTATGAGTATTTCAGTAATGATTCTCATTAGTTTCTCTACGTTTAAATGGTACATTCCCTTTGTCCTGATTGGGACGAGTATGATTGGTTGATGCAAGAGGAGGAGGCCATTGCAGGCCTGCTCATGATTTCAGGCTAGCAGTCTACCATAAAGGGGTCAGCACATCCTGCCTCCATCCAGACAGATCCCACACTTCCATCCAATAACGCCATCCGTGATGCAGTGCTGCCACTGCTGGTGGGTATCTTGAGGTTTCAGGCATCTCTCAGTGATGCTGTTCATGTGACTCATGAGCTGCTTGCACAGAATCACGGTCAGATGGGCCACATCTTGTCACAACTGCTAACAGCACTGCTTAGCAGTGGCCTCTCTCAACAGGCCACTTCAATGGGTCCTCATCCTCCTCCTCTGTGCCAAAGCTTACCTCTACTGAGGCCTCCATGTCAGCAATACCATGGCCCCCATGCCTCTGTTCCACCATTTGATAGTCTGGATGTCCCTGTGTCCCTGGTGGAGGTGGACATCTGTACAGTGGCAGTTGAGGTGGTCAAAGAGCTGGTCCAGGAACAAAATGTGGACTAAGATGTGGAGGAATCCCAGGCAAGTGCTGGCAGTGCAGGTGCAGTACTTTCCCGATACAGACTGTCATCAAATCGGAGGGAATACCTGCACCAGAGACAGATTGGCAAGCAGCAGCAGATGTTGGTGCTCATGAGGCAAATCCATGACAAAATAGTTGCCAGGAGGACACATGCAAACGTGGTGCAGGTAAGGCAGGATGGGAATGGTACAAGATGGCAGGTACATGCCCAGGGGTCTTCCCAGGTGGAATTCCTAAGGTGGCATGATGAGGAGAGGCATCAAGCACATGAGGTGACAAGTGATAGGGCCACGGCCGAGTACGCAGAGAGGTTGGCACAGGCTGTTATTCTGTGCAGAGTCTTGCAGGGCAGCAGGATACTGAGTCAAGAATGAGGGAGGCCCTACCTGCAGTAGGCCAATGCTGAGGGGGAATTGTCCTTGGCAGAGACCTTTTCCACTGACTCCTGCTGTACATAGTTCTTTAGTAGTAGGTTTCCTTTTATTCTATTTATTTGTTTGCATTAGATGTTTTTTCCTTCCATATGTGTACATTGTATACCATTAATACATGAATATTGCATTATTCAATGCAACAGTTTGCTGTCTCTTTGTGCCATGTGCAGCATGTCTTGGCTTGCTGTTGTATGTGTGCTTTTGTGGTTCTTTGGCCACATGCACCATTCATTTTCGCAGGATCTCCAATTGAGTGTGTACTGTGGCAGTCAGGCAGTTCTAGGGCACACTCTGAGGCTTGTAGTGGTAATGGTCTATTTACTGGGGGACATGTGGGCATGTGTTGGTTGTGTGTGATGTTTAGTATGAGGACTTCATGGCCAATGTCCGTATGGGGACTCTGGTTGATGTAGGGAAGTGACATGTTTAGAGTTGTCCGAGTTTCAAATGTGTAGGCAATACATCTGTTGATTAGCAAATTATGTGCTTTGTGGTCCAGGCATGATGTTCATTATTGTACATGGAATGCGTGGGTGTGTCAGCCATGTATGCTGTGGTTGCCATGGCACTTCCTTTGTAAATGCTTTCATGGGTGTTGATGCATAGCGGGGGTTACTTTAGATAGGCATGGTGGCATTACGTAGGCAGACTTGCCCAAATATGGTCATATAATATAATATCTATTTCTTATATCAGGCTACACCTTTGGGTCTCAGATCACTGAAATAACAGATTGCATTATTATGTCACAGAGTGGTACTCAATTTATCCACCTTGGAAGGATGAAAGGCTGAGTTGACCTTTCTGATTTTCGAACTTGCAACATCAGGCTGCACACAGATATTAGGGGTGAGCATTCATCTTGCTGTGCAATCTTACCAGCATCTGGGCATGTGTTTTGCCAGTATGGAAGGGAGCATTGCAAGCGTGTGGATTGCAAGCTAAGGTTGACTAACACCATTTATGGTGCAAGGGGATTGCATGTTGGCTTTTGGTGTATCTGTGGTGGTAGAGTACGATCTGAATTGTGTGCCTGATGGTGGCAATGTGTTTTGACATTTTTTTAATAGGGAGTATTTTTCCGAAGATGTTTTGGGTCTCTTGACAGATATTCTCCAGTGCAGGGATATTTGAGAGATCTGGAGATAGCTCATTCACCTCTGCCCATTCACTTGTCCAGATTGCTTATTCTTCTATGTAGTGTTGCTGTATGCAGCCACAGGTGTTTCGGTGGCCCTTTGGCACTTGCTTGTCCATTTGAATGTGCTCACACTTCCACAATAGATATGGCTTATTGTCAATGTGGATGATAAGAATGGATGTTGGATCCCTTTGATTCAATAGTCTCTCCACCTCAAATGAGGACTGAAGGGCAAATGACCAAGCTGTAGCAGCAGGAACCATGTGGTTGACTGGTATGCAGCTGAGTGTCATCCAAGGGGAAGGCATGGAAGAGGAGACTGTCCTGAAACCACCAGCACTGCTTTCGAGTGATCATGTTGGAGGATGATATCTGGCAGGTTTAGTTCGAGGAAGATGCAAGCCAAAAGAGTTGAAGAAGGTAAATGATCATCACTAAACTGGGCCATTGGTGTTGATGGTGCATAGCTGGCAATAGTCCTTGCACTTACAAAGATGACACCACCATTCTACTGAGCAAGGCCTGCATGCATGTTCAGCAGTGACTAGGGTCTGTGAGTGGGTGTGGGGATCCATTGATGTTGGGTATGTGACTGTGTCCTTTGCACAGCAGTTAATCCGTGTGGGCCAGCACACAGTTGTCTGTGTTCAGTGGTGAACATGATTAGTTAGTACATCAGTAGGAGGCGAATTGTGGTCCTAATTGCAAGAGGTATGGAGGGGACATCCACTGAGCTGTTGTCAAGAGAGTGGTGCAGCCAATTAACATGGGTTTGGGTGAGGACTACTAAAGTGCACTGGGGTTTCATCATGGACCTTTGCAGCAAGCTGATTCAAAAGTATTTCACTCACACATTTGGCATTTCATCCAACAGCAGGTGCCAGTACTGTGCTATGGCTGTGTAGGTGATGTATATTGGGGTGGCATGAATGTGAGTTTGCACCTTGTTGGGGCAAGTACTGCATGGAAGTGGAATGGCAATAGAATGATGCAGATTTTGAGGCACAGAGTTGTGGAACTACTGGGACAAGGACTTGTGAGTGCAGCCTTAGTGTGTTATTGGGTGCCACAAATTAGTGGCAGTACTGGGATGAAGACATGTGGGTGCAGCCTTAATATGGGATTGGGAGTGCAGATTAGTGGAGGTACTGGGCGGAAGATTTGTTGGTGCGACCAATGTGGGATAGGGGGTCACAGATTAGTGGAAGTACTCGGACGAGGATTTGTACGTAAGGCCAATGTGGGTTTGGGGGTCGCAGATTAGTGGAGCTACTGGGACGAGGGCTTGTTGGTCCCTGTCCCTGTTGAGGAGTGAAAGTAATGGTGATTGCTGATAAGTAATCCTTGATTACTACTTTCCCATTGGTCGGGTCATTAGTGCTTGGACAGCGCTATGTTTGTTATGTGTTGTGGGCGTGTCAGGCGCTATTCGTTTATCTTTTTTCTTTACACTGCAGGCATATAATTCTGTGAATTCTGTGAATCAGCTCCCGGCACAGTGCATTTGGGATGCGCAATGTTTGTATAACTGAATTGCATAAGAAATGTAATGCATTACTGTGATACATGACATCTCATACATAAATAAAGCAGCTCTAAAACTCACTGTCATATAATACATTATGAATTTGAAGTTACCAGATGTTCCCTTGCATTCTGATCTACATTTCTAAGACAGGTTTTGCTGTCCCAAAAGTCTTGTTCCAGAAGCTCCGTTTTGAATAGGTAAGGTAAAGTGGCCTATTCCCACTCTGTCTAATCTATTCTGAATCATGTGTCATTTTTCTTGTACATTTTACAATTATAACTGAAAATGTAATTGTTGAAATCAGTATAACGTATAAAGTAATACTGATTGAAGTATAATCTATCACCTTTCCTACCTCTGGCTCGCAGCCTAGAAAGAAAAAGTTTATGAAAGCACTCCTGGTCTTCAACCGAGGACTGCCCATTGCTGACACCTATGTCAGTGCTTCTTCCAGGCTGCCTATAACTGACATCCTCTTTGATGTGCCCTCTGCTGACATATGAGCTCCCCATGTGGTCTCTATACTCTCCCCCTTTTTTTTCCTCACCCATTAATGGTGGAACCAGATGGGAAGTTCTCTTGGTACACTTCACATCCTCTAGGTGCATCATTAATGTATATCTGAATGGCACCATCACGGCCCAGGGCTCCCAGCCCAAACTCCTTCTTCTTGATAGGTGTCTTCTGTCTCTCATCAATTTCCTTCTACCTCCTGCCATTCCTCATTCTGACACCCTCCTGGCCCCTTCTTCACAACCAATGGGTGTAGCACATCCCTGTACCTCTCCTCGGAAAACTTTCAAAGGGGGTAATCAGCTTCACTAAGCTTCTCTTAATGCCCGCTCTGCCAATAAATACTCCTCTGACATCTGTCTTCTTATTGAAGACTTTGACCTTGTTGTTCCTGCCCCTACTGAGACATGGTTCAATACCAGCTCTGTCACTGCTCTTGACACTCTTCTACCTGAAGGCTACATGATTTTCTCCAAACTAGTCCAAACTGGCCTGGAGGCGAAGTGGCCCTAAATTTCCCTCAATGTGTCCCTGCTACCATCATGCCCACTCAATCATATTCCTCCTTTGAATGCCTTGCCTGCAGGCTTGGTTTTTCTCCTACCTTCTCTCTTACTCTCACCACAATCTACAGTCCCCCTGGACCACTCTCACTCTTCCTCTCAGAATGGGCTGGCCTAACCTCTTCTCGCATGTCCTCTACGTCTAAGCTTCTCTTCTTTGGAGATTTCAACCTTCATCTTGATTCTTCTGATGCAGCCATTGTTCTCCTGTGTGACCTCTTTGACTCTCTTTCCCTCACCATTCTTCCCCCTGGTCCAACCCACTCAGCCGCACACACCTTCGATGCACTTATCTCAACTGACATCCCCATCTCTAACCCTCTCACCACTCCTCTCTCCTGGTCTGACCATGCCCTCCTCTCCTCTGGAGCTCTTGGACTCTTGGGCTCTGGCTCAGCCTCTGCCCGCACTGCCAGTCTCCTTCTCCATCATTCGACCAATTAAGTGAGTGTCAGTTACCGCTTTTGCTGCCACTTTCACACCCGCCCCCTTCCCACCCCGGCTCTTGACTCTCCCAATAATACATCCCTTGCTAACTGTCATCTCTACATCTTCAACACCCTTTACACCCTTGCCCCTGTCATGAGGATCCATTTGAAGCCTGCCTCCAAGTGCAACAGCTGGTATGATTCTGACCTAGCCTCTCTGAAACTCAGGTGCAGAGTAGCTGAACGGAAGTGGCAGGCTTCAAACTCATCAAAAGGCAATACAGTCTCTCCATCAGCTACAAGAAGAGGGCCCATATCCAGCCCACATCTCTCGTGCCACCAACAATAAGGCTGAACTATTCAAAATCTGCAAGGAACTCACCAATCCCCTGTACTCTCCACTTCTCCTCTTCCATCCCAGGCCATCTGTACTGCATTGGCCTCCCATTTCACTAAAAAAACCAAGGACATCCTGTCCTCACTCTCCTCTACCCCCCTCCCTGCTCCCCCACCTCTTACCCCTACCTTGGCCCCCTCTCTCTCTCCCCTATACTCTCCTCCTTCTCACCCATTGCAACGGATGAGGTCTCTAAAGGAGTCCGCTCTATTAAAGTTTCCTCCAAACAGTTACTCCCCTGCTCCTCCAGAACTATTAAGGAAAACATATCCACTCTCGCTCCCGTCTTGTCCGATTTCTGTTACCATACCTTTGCCACTGGCTCCTTCCCACTATCCCTCAAGAGCTCCCTTGTGAACCCACTCCTAAAAACACTGTCTGCTGACCCCTCCTGCCTGACTATCACCCTATCTCCACTACCCCCTTCCTTGGCAAACACCTGGAGGAACTGGTCATCTCCCAATTGACCCGCTATACTGTATTTGTTGGCTGTCTCCCTGACCACAGGTCTGGCATCCAGAGGCATGGAAACTGCTCTCCTGAACACCGATGAAGACCTGCTCTCAAACCTTTACCCCAACTCTCCCCCTGCCCTCATCCTCCTTGATCTCTCTTCTACCTTTGACATGGTCAATCAACATCCTCATAAAGGGGCTCCATGATACCCTTGGGATAACTGACCTTGCATTGGATTGGCTGACCTTGTTTCTTTCTAATCAACCTTCCCAGGTGCAACTGAACCCCTTGTTCACCTCCATCTCACTCTCTACCTCTAGCGTCCCTCAGGGCACTATCCTATCACTGTGGCTCTTTAACATTTAACTTGCCCCTCTGGCCCATTTGATTTCCTCCTTATCTCCTCATTTCCAGTGTTATGCTGATGACACTCAGCACTACTTCAAGCTTTCCTCATCTACCTTCTCTTCCCCCTCTCTCATTCCTGACTGCTATTCAGGCTTGATGCATGACTGATGATCTCTGCCTTAATGCCAGTTAGACCGAGATCCTTCTCATTGGGACTGCTGCTCCCTGCTTTCCCTCCACTCTCTGACTGCCCTCCTTGGACCCCCTCCCCTCACCATCTTGTGAGTGAAACAATCTTGGTGTCATCATTCACTCCTCTCTCTACTTCTTCCTTCACATCAATGACCTTGCCAAGAAGGCCCACTTTCAGCTTTGCCCCCTCATAGGTATTCTAACCTTTCTTACCTTCCCACAGAAACTCAATGTCTAGAGAGTGCTGGTTCTCTCTAGGCTGGACTACTGCAACAGCCTCTTCCTCAACTTGCCTCTTTCCATTGTTGCCCCCTTCAACTAATCCAGAACATGACTGCAAGATGTATCCTTGGCCTCAAGCCCAGGGACTGCATCCCTCCAATCCTCAAGTCTCTCCATTGGCTCCTGGTGTCTGAAAGGCTGAAATCCAAGACCCTCTGCATCATCCACAAGACCTTCCGAGGACTGGGTCCCTGCTACATCCAACTCCCCCTCTCTAAATTTGTCCCTGTTAGTGCCCTTTGGTCCTCTAGTTTCAGCTCTCTTCAGATCAGACATTTTTCCAAGCAGAGTGTGGGGGAAGATCTTTCTCTTCGGCAGGATCCTCCCTCTGGTATAGCCTTCCAACCACTCTCAGACTTTAGACAGATCTCCTTAAGTTCTGGCAGTTTCTCAAGACCTTGCTCTTCTGTACCTCTCTCTCCCTCCATGCTAGCTGCCCCCACAGGGGGCCTGGTTCACCTATGAGCCACACAGAGCATCAGGCCCTCCCTGACCAGTCTTTTCCACCACTACCCCAACCAGCACTGCCTCTCTGGGACCTTTTCCCTGAGTAGCCTTAGGATAGGCCCCCTTCTTGAGTCTGGTCTGCCTCCCTTCCCTCGCACTTGGAAGGTGGTCCTCCTCCTTCATCCCCTGGCACTTGACCCCTCGCCCCCGGGCTCCTTTCCTGAGCACTTGCCTAGCCCCTGGGACCTCCCCCTTGCATTTTTTGCCACTGCACTTCCTCCCTCCCCTTGTATCTTCTGCCCCTGCACTTATCCCCCCCATCACTCCCCACCTGCACTTCTTGTATCTGTACTCACTTGCACTATCCAAATATCACATCTTTCGTTCTGTCCTGCTGAGATATATGACCAATGAGTAAGTAATCTATTGCCCCTGCCTGTGTGGAGGAGGTTCTAAGTGTACATGAAACCTGTCTTTGGAAGCAAATATATTTAATGCATGCACTCTTTTTCGCTATATCATACTGCCCATCTGTGGTGGATTTCCATCTGTTAAGGGAAACTCCTGTTTTTCAGTATTTCAGGAGCTAAGTAACTGGATTCTGCATAAATGTCAGGTCTGACACCCACTCTCACTTTCATAAAGGGCTCTGTGTATTAAAGGTGTAAGTGGTAAGGACACCTATGTATATTGTCTTTTGGTAATCAGTTACATGGCATGCCAGCAGCTGTTAGTCCACATAACCACCTAACCTGGAAGTGCGCACAGAAGAGGAAATGCCCATATGCCATGTTGGCATGAACTATCGTTTAAAATGCCAACTGGCTTTAGGATACGTGACTATAACATTATAGTTTTCAAGTGACATTCCTTGATTCAGTGAGCACCAAACCTTTTATTCACGGGAGTATATTATTTACGTTGAATTACAGGTAGGCCCTAAACTGTGCTCATAAAATTGTGTTTATTTTAAAAGTGCAGCCCCAAAGCATGTTCTTCTTTCATGCATTCCGGCTGACAGTTTCCCAGCAGCCTCAAAAGGTGGATTTATATGCGTGCAAATCCTAAAAGCCTCTAAGTATTTATTTGTGGCAGGCAGAGCAAAACAAATGTTACCACGCTTAAGTGCAGAAAAAAAGCATTGGAGACATTTCTCAAGCTATCTTAAGTTGGCTTTATCACTTGACTCTAATATCTAATGGCTGGAAACTAGCTTCAAATAAATAGTGGCTGCCCTAGAATAAATATACAGCAATATACCACCAAAGATGAATATTGTGATATGCACGCGATTTGAAGTTACAACCAATCTAAAATGTGCTATTTTCGTTCGATTTCACTATTTTGCCAAATGCACATTGGGTATTCAATGAAGGAGACATATTCTGCATGCATTTCCCTCTTGCAAGAATGGCTCAAACTACAACTAGGAATCCATGTGTAGCTGAAAGAGAGAATGCAACCCCGTAAGGACATGTGGAACAGGCTACGATCCAGGGGCAAATAGAGTTCCCACGAAGCCTGCTACCATGGGTGTGGGGTCAAAGGAAAGGGAATTACAGAGGAGAGTTTTTGATCTACAGGTGATAGCAGACGTGGGAGCTCGGTACAGCTACCAAAGAACTTGAAAGGAACAGAAACATTCTCCCATCTTGGGAATTGCTGGCATCAATTTCTCCTATCACAAATCACAACCTGCATGTGCAAAAGAGCTTCTGGTTAAAAGAGGGAAGACGCTAGTCAGCAATGGTAATGGCCGCTTCGTTGAGTGCGCTTGAACATGTAGCAATGACCTGCTGGGATTAATTAAACAAATTAAGGATTGATTACCCTGCAATGTGGTGAATACTTTCTGGTGCAGTCCAAAGTTCTCAGGCACATACTCGTGCTTAAAGATAGGTTTTCATAAGTGATTAAAAAGCTGTTTCCTCAAGACCTCTCAAGGACAAAGAGGTTAACTGCAGGAAGAACACAAATCTTGACTGCTGCTAAGAAACTGGTATCCATGACTTCCTTGTCAATTTTAGGCAGGTGTAATTAGACCTAGAGGTGCCTTTGGAAACATTTTCTGGTTTGGGAAGAGCAGAAGGCGTTACGAATTCTACAAGGCAACCAGTCTCGAAACAGGCAGGATTATAAAGTACAAGGGCACCAGCTGTGGAAGTTGCTGTTACTCAGCATTTCAATTGTAATCTGTTTTGAGGGCTAGCCACACTGCGATCCCTGATTGTGGCAACTAATACTTAATCATATAGCGGCTTTCTGATACCTGTGCAGCCCACCACAACAAGATGCCTGGATTGAATCTTGCCCGTCTGCTGCAAAGGGAAGTACCAATGATCCACCGTGACACTGTTAAGCCTATTTAAGAAACGTTAGTGTACTAGTCATCAACTTCTGCACTTTCCACTACATTTCTAGCTACCCTGACCTCCTGGCCTTTACCTTGGGTCTCTGTTTTTATTCAGTTAGTTGCCTATTTTTGCATAGTCTTCTGCAGTGCAATTCTTCCACTGCTAATCCAGATCTCTCAAAACCTGTGGCCCATGCTACCAAGTTACAGTAAATGAAGGTATATAATGCACTTTCTATCTGTTTTACTATTTTGATTGAAACACAACTGAGCTGAGTTGTGGTAGAAGTGTTGCATAGTGCTTGGAAGCTTTGCACTCCCTTGCCTTTCTTCTGTTCATTAGCACCCACGGAGTGGGGCACAGGCAAACAGGTTCTACAGATCACAGACTGAAACCTGTAATCTCAGCCTGTGTTCCACAGAACCTGCACGCTGCCTCCCCCACAGCCATCCTCTCCCACGCCCTCCAGTCTCTCTTTTTATTTTTTTAATATCCGATCCCCACTTACCTGATTGTGGCGGTGGCCGCATGGAGCAGCAGCAGCTTCCTGTTTCTGGCCAACATGGTCATAGAAGAGGATCCCTGCCTTCTATAACCATGGTAGCCATTTTGGAACAATATTTTCATTTCATTAATTGAACGGGACGTGTCCCGTTCAATGAATGAGAATCCTTTTTTTAGCACCCTGGGTTATTGCCTTGGTAACCCAGAGTGCTGATGGCGTTAACACCCCGTTCCAAGGACTGGAACGGGGGTAACAGCCCAGAAGCCGAAGTTACCGGACCGTTCCAGCCCTTAGAATGAGCTGTTAACACCACAGTATAATATTCAATGGAAATATACCAAAATGACACCTCTAGAATTCCTACTGCTGAAAATTCCGACTTTTGTTTTTTATTCGACCCCACTTAGACCACATATATATGTGAGGGAGTGCTATGGTATATAATACAAGTACGGAGGGTTGCAGGGGGAGTCCCCCCACGTATGTATGTGATGTCAAGGGGGTTGAAGAAAAAAAAAGTCAGCATTTTCGGCCATCAGACTTCTGGGGTAGCAGATCACGGCCTTTTCGCTCAATATTTGTCCATTTTCTGTCTCTACTGAAATGTTGGTTTTATTGTCAAGTCTACCCGCCTGCACCCATCTTCATTTCGTCCCTAAACCTGACTCTCTTTTCTGTTCTCACTTTTCTTCATTTCTCTCTTGCACTCTTACTTTCTTTTGTCTTGGCCCCATTCTTCTCTTCATCACTCTCACTGATTTACGTTCTCTTTCCACCACTTTCTCTTGCTCTTTCTCTCCTCACTTCTCCTCACCAATTCGTATTTTTCTCGCTCTCACGACCTCTCTCTGTATCTTCTTTACAACCTCTTTCTCTCTTTCTGCACTATGTATGCAAATATAAAATGCAATCCTTAATGTGTGGACATATTTCTTCTACACATCTTGTCTCAAAAACACATTTCTCATAGAGTGAACAGGTGGGAACTAGTGCAATTGCACAGTTATTGCCATGTTATTTAATTTTCACAAAAGGTGAATGAATTGTTATTATTTTGTTGTATTTGACAATGAATGTCTGTTACTATTAAAATGCCCAGGGAAAATCATATGTGGGTTCGTATGTAGATTAGGAGCAGTATTTTGTAATCAACGACTTGTTGCACTGCTCCCCTCCTCCAACTACTACTATCAATAATACAAAAATAATAATATCACTCTAGGCACAAAAGGCGTACCTGTTTGTGTCAGTTTTTGAGAGTTCAGACAGCAAAACTGCTGGTTTACTTTTACTTATACCCTGCTGTTAGTAAGTTGTTTTTCTTATGCTTATTTCTTTATATTTTCATTCTAGATATATCACAATTATACATTAACAAAGTATTTACTTGACAGGTTTTCATGACCTGGATCTTCCACCCAATCACCAATGCAACATTTGGAACATGTTTTGTACTGTTTTAATATCATATATTGCTTTATTTCAGTGAACGTAATTATTTAAAATTATTTTTTATTAATGCCTATGGCTAATAAATAAGCCTTTTGCATGCATATCACAGCAGTAAATGTCAATATATCTACACATACAATATATACAATCATTTGAATATATAAAATGTATATAAACCTCTAATAAATACATGTCACTCTCTATTAGTAACTATACAAATCATCAATATACAATATCACCACAATACATATCAAGTTCATGTCACTTTACCTATTAGTAACTATACAATTCGGATAGCACTGGTGGGTTACAGCCGAACTCGTAATGAGGCCCAATATTGAAAAGTTTACTACAGGTCAGTTTTTTAGTAGTGTATAAAGATGTTGAACCAAGTTCATTTCTCATTGCAGCAACAGGTACTGCCGTTGGTAAGCCTAAAAGAGACCTGAGTATCTTTCCTTCTAAAATATGTAACCAGTCCACATGTTTTTCTGGAATGGTTTCTAATCCATAACAAATACATGGGACAATTGCTAATAGGTCCTCCAACTCTTTTAATAAATCCCTCCAATATTAGCCAATACCCCAACACTGCATGACTTTTGTTTTAATATAGATAGTGGTATTGGCAAGATGTGGGAACACTGTAGAAGGGAATGCCTAAATATACATAGGAGTTCACCACCTTTTAATTTAGTACCACTAATATACCATCCACACCTATTAGTGCGATGTCCGTTACCCAACATCTGCATGGCTTTAGTTTTCATGTAATTGATTTTCAAATGGTTGGTTTACGCAAACTGAGCCAAGTTGTCCATGGCTCTTTGCAGACCAAGCGGGGTGCCAGCGAGTAAAACTGTATCATCAGCATAATTGATCCACGTTGTAGGAAGCCCCCTCAATCCTAAGCAGGAGGGTGCGACACACACTCAACGTCTCACCCATATTGGCCACACAGAGGTTGAATAAAGGGGACTAAAACGTACCCCTGCTTCAATGCTCAATTTGTAGGCTTGGGGGAGAAAATATCCCCCTCTTGGGTAAATCAAACAGTGATAGTCGTATCGGTATATATAGGCCTTTACAAAGTATAACATATGTATCTCTGCTCTAGCACCTTGAAACATCTTTTGTGCTAGATGGAATTACAAATAATGTTCTCAGACCAAATAAACGGACAGACTCAAGGAATATGGGAAAGAACTACTTTATTCTCATTTCATAAAGCAGGGAGAACTGACAGGCATCAGACTGATGCATGCACGCTCACACAGTAGCTTGATTACATAGAGGTCCTATACCCCAATATGCATCATCGATGGCGTCATTCTAAGTGACAAATTATGAAATCTATTTAGGGAAGGGATTGGTTAAGGGAACATATCTACGTATAGAAGATAAACAAATTAATGCATCATTGGCTGCCCCTTGGCTGTAGGACACGCCTTGAACTACCTCTTAATATGCATAGTACTGATTATAGTGTACAGATTGGCAGTGTATTGGCCTATGCAACATTACATGTTAGGTTCTCCCTTACACCCACTGATTTGTTGGCATGCTATCCCAACCTTGGACTTTTGGCTCTTTTGCAGCATGTATGGGAAACAAAGCCTAGGTATCAGACTACTCCCCGTTTTCCGAATTAGTCCATCATCTCTCATCAGTTGGCAATAAGCCAAAGTCTTCCATCTGTAGTTGACCTTGCAGTCTGCACACTGTCCTGGAACATTCAATGGAGTGTGAGCACACCACTATCTTCATCTGACACTCTAATGAATAGCCCTTGTCTTCGATGTTCTGAGTCACATGAGAAGAGACCATGGGGTCGATTCATGGAACAAACGTTCGCCGAAAATCCCAGCGCAAGCAGGCGCAAGGTGGCGCAAGTGTGAGAAATCAAGCGCACGCGTGCGATACAAGGAAGGCCCTGCGCTAGTTTCCCGCTGGTCGTGCGCCAAATCCATGCATGTTGCACATGGGCACACACATCATCAAACGGCGTGCGCTACGCCACATCAAAAGCGCACATAGCGCGGCGCACACAACAAAAGTGGGCGTAACAGTGGGCGTAACACACGGAATGGGGAACAACGCATGAAAAAGAAGGCGTAACTGGGCAAGTACTGCAGGGAACTACACGGAACGCCCACACACACGCGAACAACCCGTATTCATGGATTCGAATACGGGAAACCCACGCACGGCAAAAGACGCACACAGGCGTCAACGCGTCCGCCACACGAAGGCAGGCGGAAGCGTCCCCGTGCACAGTATAAAAGTGCGTGCAAACAACAAACACGTAAATATACAGCTACAATGAATGCCCCATTTGTCGCAGCACTGATTGTGGGACACCGCAGGAGGAGGAGAATAGCCAGGGCACGCATTTTCTCACCACGGACAAGGCTTTTTGGGATGCCTGACGACCAGGTCTACGGCAGGTATAGGTTTCCACCCCATATCATCTTAGACCTGGTCAGGGAGAGGGAAGATGACCTTACATCCCCCACCCTTTGCTCCCACGCATTAAGCCCCTTGGAGAAGGTGCTCAATGTCCTGCATTTTTTGGCCACTGGGTCATTTTAGCAGACCACTGCCATAGTGGGGGGGTCTCCCAGGCCACGCAGTCACGCTGCCTACACCAGGTCTTGGCAATCATGACAGCGCGCCCCTCAGTCCGCAGGCACATATACATGCCCAGAACACCCGCAGAAAGGCAGGCCGTTGTCCTAGATTTTTACAGGGTGGCACACTTCCCCAAAGTGCTCGGTGCCATAGATTGCACCCATGTGGCCCTACGTCCACCCAGGGCCACTGAGCACATCTACCGGAACCGCAAGCACTGGTATTCCATCAACGTACAGGTGGTATGCGATGTAAAGGGAATCATCACCTCTGTCTATGCAAACTACCCTGGCTCCACCCATGACAGTTTCATATACAGAATGTCCGCCCTGAGCCGGGCTCTGGAAGCTGGGCAGCATGGTGACACATGGCTCCTAGGTGAGTACAAATGCCTGTGCACATGCATGCAAGTCACACACAGACAAATGCCCAAACCCTAATAATCTCAACTATTATCACCTCCCCAGGGGACAGCGCCTACCCTGTGAGTAACCACATGATGACGCCAATCCGGAACCCCACCACACCACCCCAGGTAAGATACAACGCGGCCCATGTTGCAACCAGGGCCAAAGTGGAGCGCACATTCGGAGTGCTCAAGTCACGCTTCCGCTCCCTTGACCGCTCTGGCGGGCAGCTACTCTATGCACCCCCAGTAGTGTGCAGGATCATTGTGGCAGCATGTGTCCTGCACAATATTGCAACACGGCAGGGCGTACCGGTGGACATGGTGGTGCCCCCACATCTCCAACCACAGGCACAGGCCCTGCCCATGGGAGGGGATAGGGCACGTGGCAAGGAAGCCCGGACCCAGCTTGTGGCCACATTTTTCACCTAAACTCCCACCCCTGCGGAGTGCACACAGGCCTGGCACATACCAGGTGACAATCGATGATGACAAAGAGACAGTCAACTGTCACAACCTTACCACCCTGAGATTGTTGCCATGGAAGTGCCACATTGTGTGCATCCCTAGCTACTTAAACACAAGCTATCCTGTGTGACCAAAAGGCACACATATGATATATGATATGATATGGCATTTGTAACACGCCTATACACAAGTGTTGCAAGGCGCGACGAGGCAGGGAGGGGGGAACAAGGGAAGACAGACAACGATCCTACTAGGCCAGGTGTCATTTAGATTGCGCAAGTGCAGGGGTAGGTGGAAGGGAAAAGTGAAAGGGGAAGGGGAGGGGGGAGTGCAGTACAGGGTAAGTAGAATAAAAAATAAATAAATAGGCCAGCTGGTGGCAAGTGCAAAGGTAAGTGCAGACAAGTGCTGGGAAGGGGTGGCTGTAGGGATACAGAGACAGTCCCACAGTGCAGGGGTTGCCAGGGAGGCAGTGCAAGTGGAGAGTGGCTGGGCCAGGAACCGAGGTCGGTGAGAGTGGCCCAGTTGCAGATTCAGTGCAGTTTCAGTGAAGAAATCAGCAAGGGAGAGGGAGAGAGAAAGCAGAAGCAAAGAGGGAGGTGTTGAGGTGCTTCCGGAACCGGAGATGGTTCTCCTCAAGTTTCAGGGAGGCAGGAAGGCTGTTCCAGAGGGAGGCCCCTGCCGCGGAGAGAGATCTGCCCCCAGCTCGTTGCTTCGAGTATCGGCTGACTCTGACATGCAAGGTGTGAATCACACACACACCTGTAAAACAGGCCATGACCATCACTGTTATGTCACTCAAACCCTCCAAAACCACATGACATGACAAGCAATAGCCATACACCAACACAGTACCAATAAGGTACACACATTGCCATGTGAAAAATGTAAATTGACATCAGACAATGATGCCTGACATAGAATCAGATGAAATGACTGACCAACAACCTCCCACCCAAAATAAGTCATTCCCAAATGCATCACAAAAGTAGTAGCCGCAACATAACAATGAATGCCTGTCTACATGCACATTGTGCATTGCAAAATCAACACTGCAGCTTCTGTGTGCTGTGTCCAACTCCTGCAACACACTGCTCAGCGCACAGCACAGTGAACATCCATTGTGTGTGATGCACACCCTGAGCATCACATCTAAGTGACAAACAACATCAAAAAGCAAAATAGGCATGTACAGATCCATAATTGGTCACAGAGCATGTGTTGCAGGGACACAGTGGGCAGCAGAAGGCAAACAGAGTGTCCATGTGGATATCGAAGGGTGGTTGTACATGTAGTGCATTATGGTGCGAGTGTGCGGGTCAGCAAGGACATGCACTCAACATATGCATGTGCAATCAAGTGACCATCAGTGTCCTCTACACATCACATGTGAACATTCACCATGTGTACACCCCAGCATGTCAAACCACAACTATCCCCTCACACCTGAAAGGTAAACACAACACATGAACATGCATTGATCAGCAGAACACATCATGTACATAG
The DNA here is from genome assembly GCF_040938575.1 of Ambystoma mexicanum. Lineage (NCBI taxonomy): Eukaryota > Metazoa > Chordata > Amphibia > Caudata > Ambystomatidae > Ambystoma > Ambystoma mexicanum. The sequence continues at coordinate 837,734,639 of NC_090937.1, read as the reverse complement.
GATACCACAATTACAATATCAGGGTTCCCATCACACTGCAGGGCAAGGCAACTATCAACAACAAAACACCCCCCCTCCCCCACAAATGACCATGACCTGCAAACAACTGCACCTGGGTCATGGAGCCTTCAACCCTCAATTTCACCTGGCCACAGGATCACCCTTCCCCTTCGTCACCATCTCCCACCTTGTGTGTTAAAAGAAGCCTGCACCCTCAGAGTCCACCTTCATTTGCAAAGACACAAAATCCAAGGCAGAAAAACGAACCAGAACAGCCTCCAGTAGATGACTTGAAGTAGCAGTACCTCACAAAGTCCAAGTACTACCACAATGATGTAACAACCAAGTAGCACAGTAAAAAAATGTCACAACAGGATGTGAACCATGTGTGGTACATAACATATAATGATGCACCACGAACGGATGTGTACTGTCACAGCTCCCGTGTACAGGCGCAGGAGTGGCACGAACCAACCACCCCCACCGTGGCCTGGGTGCCTGCAAGGTCAAACTCACACAGGCCTCTGAGACCCAGTGGGGAAGGAGGGTCAGGGATATGCAGTCGGGACAGCCGTTGGCATACTGGATAACTGGAATGAGGAGCAGGAGAGGGGAGTAGGAATGACACGTGAAAGTAGGGAATGCACTAAAATGGAGTACTTGCATTAACACATACACAATCATAACAAACTTGTACATCATTGTCAGGGCCTTCCGGAGTCCAGGCGTAGGAGTGGCACGAACCAACCACCCCCTCTAGGGTTTTGGCGTCTGCAAGCTTGGGGCTTACACAGGCATCCGCAACCCCAGCGGGGAAAGAGGGTTAGGGAACATTGGTTGGATAGGTATGGGAAGCATGAACACCGGGTAGAGGTTACAGGGTTTAGAATTGGATAGGACTCGGGGTGATTATGGAAAAAAAACATACCAAATTTAATTACACATTCATCCATGCATCAGTGCACCCCCCAGCAAGCCTATGTAGAGCAGTTTGAAAGAAAAACAACAAGACACTCAGCTCTGGTTTTGAGTGCTGGCCTCCTGCCTGCGCACTCTCAGGTCCGGTTACAGGAGCACTTCAATGCTGCAAAGAGAGCCACAGTTAATAATCTGTGCGTGCCCATAACACACAAACACACCACCAAATATGCCCCATAGCAACAAACTATTCTACAGACAATCTGGTGTGGATGCTTCGTACCCATACGTAACATTCCCCCTGTGATGGTTCATACACAGTCAATGCAGTAAGTCAGGCGCCGGTGGGTACGTGGCAAATGGAACACCAATGTGTCACAATTCACACAACATGCAATGTTCCCTGGGTAAGCAGACAGACGCATATAGCAAGGTATGACTTCAGAAAAAGTCGTGTCCCACCATGACCGTAAAAAAATAGGCAGTGCATGTTTCAAAATGTACATGGAAATGAAATGCACTGCACCCGAGTCTGTCCCTTGCTGTATGTCCCTGTGAGCTGCTCCGTTCCATGTCTCGGAAGGCTACATGGGTGATACAAGTGCCTCAATGGCCCATGGTGGACCGGAGGGTATGTGCCACTGCCCCTGCAGGTGCCCCAGACACCCTTACAATCAACTAGCCATCAGTCCACCAACACATCTGAGCTGTATTGTGCGCTTCAACACCAATATTCATCCAAGCTCACCGTCAGTGCTGCAATAAGCCTGCATGTGCAACTGGCCTGGTGGAAGCTTTGCTGTGTTGTGGCCCCCCTGTGCTGCTCACCTTGCCTGGAGTTCTTTGAAACACGTCAGCAGTTCTAGGATGTATGGCTGCAATCCCTGTGCTTCTGCTTGCGCACACATGTGCATGTGGGCACCAACAAACGTGTCCAGAATCCAGACGTCCAATGGGCCATGTCTGCTAGCAAAGGTGGTCTGGAGGCTCATCCCCCTGCAGAAAGGGCATGCAACACATGATTAATGCTTTAGAGTCATCTGTGTGTGTCTCTTCAGGCATCTCATTACTGGACCATGTCAGAGACGTACATCAGAAATCACACCATCAGTCCGTCTTTCACATCCAAAGTGTGGAACACACTATCTACGGCATGAATTGCAACAAGCACTTGTACATTAAAGATAAGAAACATACTACACAATGCATAGCAATGAATGTACACATTAATCATGAAACACCCCATCTAGCAAAAGCAGAACAGTGGCCAATAACACCGCAAACATCCCCACTAGGGGTGTTAACACATATTACACAGCACCAGACATGCCCCAGATATGACAGTCCAAAGCCCTTGTGTAATAGGCTGTTACACCGAATCATCCTTGCGAGCCCATGGATAAGGGAAGCAGGAGTGGCATATGTGAGTCAAGGACCCCAAGCAGCAAACACATACACAAGACAAGCCTGAAGGGCCCAGCTGGAACAGACAGTGGATGCTTTCAAAAGCCACAAAGCACCGCACCGTCACATGAAAGCAGAATAGACAAGCAATTTTAAACTATATTAACTAATTACACTAACTATGAAAAACCTACATTACCTAATTAAACTAACTATCAAACAGAAACTTAACTAACTAAACTAAATAAAAATCAAAAATGGCCACATACGACCCGGGGGGAGGCATCCAGGAGGCAGGAGGTACAGGGTGCTGCTCAACACCCACATGCGATGATGCTGAGCCAAAAAAAAATGTGGGAGATAGATGGTCGTCCGAGTCTGGCTCATCCTGGAAAGGAGGACGTGGCACAGTAGCCTGGCCACGCCTAGCCGCAGCTTGCATCTCGACGGTAGCAAGTCTGCCGGACGGGTGAGCCTGGTTCTGTGTGGCGATGTGACGTAGGTCTGCATGCAGAACCTCACATGATACACGTGCTTCCTCTTGCAAGGTAGCACGTGTAACACGGAGTTCCTCCTGCAAGGCCTGGCTGGACAACCACTGCACCTCCCGGCAAGCCTGTAGCTCAGCCGAGATGGTACACTCAAGCTGTGCAAACCTCTCCTCTGCCCGCTGCCTCTGGGACATCATAAGGACACCCAGAGTGGATTGAGGGAAGCATACTCCTCCCTCAGGGCATCCATGTGCGCCTCTGCGTGAGCAGCAATTGCTTGACACAGAGACGATATTTCAGCCTGGCGTGTCCTGTCTGAGGCCGCCATGCCCAGCCTGACCGAGCGGGCCGTGGACCGTGCCGCCTGCTGTTGGAGAAGCACCTGCCTAGCAGGGGGGAGCACAGATCGGGCCACACGCTCCATGCTCTCAGCGATGTTCTCCATTGCTGCCCCCTGCCGTTCTGAATTGGCAGTCATGTCTTGCTCCCACTCAGTATACTGCGGTTGCGCGCGGCGACTGCGTTGCTGGGCTTGACCCCTGCGGGACCAAAGGACCGGGTGTCCTCGCTGTGTTGGCACCGCCCGCGACTGCACGACTACATGCCCCTGTTGACGTGATGTCCCAGGCACATCAGTAACTGGTGTACAGGGTAACCCTGCGGCCCGATCCACCACGGCGGAGGTACCATGACTGTCTGACCCCTCAGTGCAGGTGTCGCAGACAGAGGAGTGTCCACATCAGAATCACTCACCCCTGACACATGGACTTGATGCTCATCCAACTCGACATGGACGTCAGATTCGTCATCAGGGCTGGACTCATAGGCAGCCAGAGACAAGATGGACTGTAGCACTTGGGGGTTTTCGTGGCCTACCACCCCACGACCCCCACTTGTGCCGGGTTGATGTAGTGGTAACAACCCTGTGTCTGGCATGACAACACCATCCTCTGGCTCCATTGCGTCATCATCTGAAAAATATAGAGAAAAAAGGTCACTACACATGTCAGAAGCACACAACACACACACACACCGACAACAAACACATCAGGCAGACATGTGACACACAGAATAGAACCTGGCATGCATGCTGGTTCAACTTTGAATTGCTTCTGTGATCAAATCTGTTGAAAGGTGGCAGTTTGCATAGAAGTGGGTCTATGCAGTGCAGCTAATGTGTCTGTCACTCACTACCTACATGTACAAGGACTTCATGGTGTGTGTCAGGAAATGTGAAGGCAGTGCAAGGTCAAATTCAGGCATCACGTGCAATGTGCATTCAATGGGTAGCATATCTACAAGCAAAGCACCCCTCCACTCAAGTGCAAAAGCAGGGATGCCTAGCATGGTATCAAAAGGCTGACCATAGACCTGTGTATTGACAGGCAGTGTTGACTGGCATCAACAGCTTAATGTGATTCAAGTGACAACACTGCAAATGATGATGGGACAGAAAGCAAGACACTTGATGAAAACTCTGGAGGCCGCCCACGTGTGAAGAAGACACTACAACAGTCGGACAGAGTCATTGGCCATTAAACAGGCTGAGGCCTGTGACCCACACAGATTGTCAGACCCTAAACATGTGTGCAACGCAGTACTGAGCCACAGTTGACATGGGAAGGCTGATGAGATGCCATGCAATGTATGTCACCCAGGAGTTGTATTACAGTGATCATCCAGTCAAGGACACATAGGGGCATGCGTGCAATGCACATGGAGCATGAATGAGCACTCATGTCCCTGCGGGGCATCTGACCTATGCACAGTACAGATAGATACCCTGCATCAAGTACTAAGGCTGTACCACACAGCATATGTCTCGCAGATTGTCCGCTGGAAGTTAGCATGTACACAGGACGCATGAACAGGAAAGTACCCAATGGCAAGATTGAAGCAGACCAGTGCAAAGGTGGAACTGGGGTGCAGAGTGGCGGAGGAGGGGCAAGGGAGCATGCTTACATGGAGTACCCGCATGCAGGCAGAGGACACATGCACGTCAGTCATGCTATGACATTGTGCCTGGACTTAGAGGAAGGTCACCCCATACCACATGCAGAAGGGCCAGTGAGCTGGAACAAGGACCGGATGGGTAGACTGGTAACCAGCATGTGAGTAGGGTGCAATAGTGGTGATGCGGACAGTCCCCGTCTGCTCCACATGTCCACCATCCAGCAGAGCAGACATGCATCACGGAAGCATTGCATTACTTGCACATCAGAACCATGTACACGTCACATGTAGTGGCAATCATGGACAACACATCCCACAAGTAAAACGCACATGTCCTCATTAAACACGCATCAACACTCAATGGACTGGGCATCAAAGTCCAGCATCTCTATCACTCCTTCGACCGATTCAGGTGGAATGAACTCCGCAACGAGTGACTCATGCGGAGTGAGCTCTTCCTCCTCTGGTGCAGGCCCACCGCCAGTCACCAGAGTCAAGTTGTAATTTGAGGCATGCTTAGCCTTAGCGCTGCGTTTGAGGTCATTCCAACGCTTTTTGCACTCTTGCCGTGCGCACCTCATGGCCGAATGAACTGACATGTTCCGCAACTTGCTTCCAGTGGGTGTCACGGTGGGCAGCCGCAGTCTGACTATTGGCACCCACTACCATGTCCCGGCTGTGGCCCCGCACGTAGTCCACGAGGAAGTCCAGTTCCTGCTTGTAGAAAGGCTTCTTCCTCGACGTGCAGGAGGTCGTGGCTGTGTGTGGGGTCTCAGCCTGTGCTGCAGGTGCAACCTTCCTCCTCTTGGACTGTGGCGCAGACCCTGGCTGGCTAATGCTGCCCTGACCAGTATGGCCAGTGGGTTCGGTGGATTGAGCCAAGGGAGTGGCAGGTGGAGGGGCGACCAAAGGCCTGACTTGTGTCAGTGGCAGCTGGGTGCCCTCTAATAGACCCTGGGCAGCAACATCGGCTGTGGCAGGGTCATTGACCGCAACGGTCCTGGTTGGCAGACTCACAACCGTGGTGTTGTTGGGTGCATCTGCCCCTGCACTTGCCAACACCCGGCTGTTCGGGGCAGCAGATGACATAACTGCCCCAGGGGCACGTGTCTTGGTCAGAGCAGCCCTGCATGCCCCTACGGTTTCCCTCCATGCCTGTTGGAAATCTTCCAAGGGCTCCTCAAGTGCCACCGCAGCCTGCGCTGGCAGACCCTGAGCCTGGGTGGCGGTGTCCACAGCTGCACCTGCAGCTACCACTACCCTTTGGCCCGTGGCAGTCGATGGAACGGACTGCCGGGTCACACGGGCGCCAGTGCCAGATGCAGAAGCTGCTTCTCCCGGAACCACAGGGTGTGGTGGCATGACTGCACCGACACATGGCACAACATTGTGCTCAAGTGGCGCACCCCTGCCTCTTCCCCTTCTGTGGCCGCCCCGGACACCCTAGAGTCCCCCTACTCCCTGGTCACCACGGCCACGTCCCCGACCACGCCCGCCACGAGGAATACGCCCAGCTGAGGCGCCCCTCACATTTGCTGGCCTCCCAACCATGGCACAGATGTAGTAGTGTCGGCACAGATGGAGTAGTGCCAATGGGAGGTGTACAGCACAATTGACCTGGGCAATTGGGGTGAAGGGGGTGGGAAGCAAGATGTTAACAGCCACCCTGCACCTGCAAGGCTGTATGTGACCCCGGTGATGTAGTGACGGATCATGCAATGCTCAGGCACCCCAAAACTGCAGTAAAACCGTGCACGCAACCCTGCAGCCTACGTGCGTGGAATCAACTTCACGCAGTACGCGGTGGGACCCAGTAACACGAATAAAACGTACGCATGGGACACGCAGGCTACTATGACCTCGAAAATGGGTGCGATACACAGGGGCACCTGCAGTGGGAAAAATAGCGTGTGCGACTCACCGTCTGACTAGCGCGATGCAAAAAAACACGCATAGCCAATACCCCTGCCAAAAGAAGAGATACGTCCTTGATAGCTGTGAAGTTGTGATGGCGCGCGAAACAATAGGAAGCAGCAACACACGTAGGTCTCCACGAAAAGGCACGTACAGCAAACTGCTGCTCCCGCTCACCTTTAACCCGTGCTGACGGAAACGCCCGCGCGCGTCACGTCACTTACGCGCATGGGCCCTTTCCTCGGATTACACGCATTCACACGCGAACGTGCAGTTTTTTCACACGCGCTGAACCACTATGCTAACTTCACGAGGGAAGCGCCCGTGCACGCCCGCGCACGTCACGTCACAGAGGCGCTTACGCTTTAAGGGCCTTTGGTCCAATGAAAGCGCATACGAGTGCTGACACGCTTACGCGCTAGGGGCCTTTCCTCGAATCACACGCTGACGTGCAGATTTTTCACGTGCCAAATCACTCTGTATCAAGCTGGCCACGCGAAAACACACGGAAGACCACGCTCCTGCCCAAAAGGCTGAATCACTGCCCCCCAGACCCCTGAGCACGCTCCCACCTGCCATCTGCTGCTGCCTGACTGCCTGCTGCCCAAGTGCCCTGCTGTTTGCTGCCTGCTCATCAGCCAGGGGTGCAGTTGCTGTGACCACCCCTGCTGGAACTGAAGACTCCCAACTGGGATACCATCGCTCCACAGCCCAGGCCCAGGACCCAGTTGCCCTCCCACACCTGCCTCTGAGGTTGCCATGTCAGGCACTACGCCATCTGGCACCACTGGCAACCCCCAGCCAGAGAGGCAGAGGGGCACCAGCTTCACTGCCACCGAAGTTGGTGTCCTGGTGGAGCAAGTCCTGGGGCAGTATGATGCCCTCTTCACAACAAGATGCGCCAACAAGGAAGGACGGACTCGGATCTGGACGGACATCGTGACTGCCATCAACGCGGAGGGGGTGGCAGTCCGTGACTTCCAACATGTCAAGAAGCGCTGGAAGGACTTCAGGTCCAGGACCCTCAACAAGGCCCGGCGCCTCTTGAAGGCAGCGGATGCTAAGGGGCACCGGGGCCACCTGTCGGAACATCAGATGAGGGTCCTGGAATGCATATGCCCAGCGCTCCACGTCCAGGTCCTTGAGAGGCTGACCCGTCTGGAGTTGAGCGGTAAGTGTACATGCATACTAATTGGAAGCTGTGCGTGTGGTGGTGTGCCAGTAGTGTGCAGGTTGTACATGTGGTTTTCTAGGGCCATTTATGGATGTGTATGTACAGGGCTGTGAGGCTGACACATGCAAGTCCTTTCATGTGTGAGACACATGGATGGTGCATGTGTGGGTAAGCATGCAAGCCAAATGCAGATGTGTGAGCACACATGTTTGGATTACTGTGTATGTCAGTTGGCATGGTTGTGGTGTCACACATGGATGTTGGTTCCAGCTGCATGTATCTGCACCATGTACATGTGCATGTGTGTATATTTGACAAGGGTGCAACAGTGATGCAACATGGATGCATGTGACACTGATATGTGGAAGACTGATTGGCAGATGTGACATGGATGCCGATCTCAACACTGCGACAGTTGGCGGAGGTGTACAGATGCATGTAAGTGTGGTGGCGTGTGTGCATGTGTAGTGCACTCCCTGTGTTTCATGTGATGTCTGGCTCACCTTTGGCTGCTCATGCTGTTGTATGTGTATGGATGGTGCTGGCTGTTGCAATATGGCTGTGGAATAGCTCATGTGTGTGAGTCGAAATGATATGTGTGTTGGGGATTGTGATGCCATGTCTGAAGTTTGATAATGCCACTCATGTACAAATGTAATGTGTGTATGAGTCCATTGTACAGTGCCCTGATGCCTGTGTTTTATTTCTCCCTGTCTGCAGCATCAACTGATGAAGAGGGCGGAGAAGGTGCTGTGGAGCACAGTGGCAGGGATCGCACCGCCAGCCGGAGACGCAAGGCCCGGCTCCCCTCCCAGGTTGTCATCTCGTCGGGGAGTGAGGAGTCCGGTGCCGTGTCCCAGGCCGCAGCTGCCGAGGGGAGGTCCAAGAGGCGGAGGTCGGAGTTGGACTCCTCGGCAGCAGAAGGGGCAGCTGAGAACCCACAGGGCCCAACGGAGGAAGATGGCATGGAGTCACCCAGGTTGGTGGGGCGTTTGGTGGAGGAGGAGGCCATGCAAGGGACAGAGACAGGGTCTGGAGGTGGGGATTCCAATGGTGCTAGTGGTGTAGTGCAGGAACAGGGACAGGAGGCAGCACAGGCCACCGTGGAGGTGCCTGTGTGCAATCCTGTCCCTGATCCTGTCACTGCATCATCTTGCACCAGCAGGGATGCCTACGTCCAGACCCGTTCTCAGGGAGGGGATTGGCTTACACCAACTGGCCTTCCTCTCCCTGCGGATGTGGCTATCCGGCACCGGGTTGAGCCTGTCCTGGGTGGGGTGAAACCCCTATGCCCCAGTCATCCTCCATGCCATCTTCCCACCCATGTATCACCTGGGTGCCCTGTGGAGCTGCCTCTGACCCTGCGGGCCAGGCTGGTGGACAACAGATCCCTGCCACAGTCGGGAGTCGGACGTCCAGCAGGGGTGGCCACCTCAACAACTGCACCCCAGCTAGAGGAGGATGTGCAGACAGCAGGAGCCAGGGCACAGGCAGTGGCACAGCAGCAGCAGCAACAAGGTGGGAGCCATGATGGCTCGGCGCCTTCATCATCGGAGGGGCAGGCATCGGCATCGGCCGGAGGGCTGGAGGACCCTGGACGGGAAGTGTCTTCCGTGTGGCAGCGGTTGGGCCATGCGATAGATGCGGAGCGGCAGCGGGCGGAAGAGGCACGGCTCACGCTAGTCAGGGCGGAGAACTCCATGCATAGGGCCCTGAGGTGGGCCGAGTGCCTTGAGGCCATTCGCAGGGACCTGGAGTTCCAGATGTCATCATCCCTGCGAACCCTCGGGGCCATGGAAGAGCAGGAGTTCGATGATGCCCTGGCCCGGGACATCAACATGTGAGCCATTGGACTTGCCCGCTGCCCTTGTAAATAGTTGGATAGTGTTAGGTTTCCTTTGTTTTTTTCTTTATTTTGGACCTTTTGGACAATGGACCACATTTTTGTATATAGTTTTTTTATTAGGTAGGAGTTTTTGATAGGTTTCATTTCTTCAGTTGGGATCATGGACCCTGGATTGTTCTTCTGTATATAGTTATCTGTTGGATTCTACTTTTTTGTTTGGATTTCCCCATGGAGCAATGGTTTTCACTTTTGTTTTTCCCTTGGATTTCATTTTTGGAACTGTAACTTTGGACACCTTTCCTTTGGATTATGATTTGTTGTTTTTCATTATTTTACAGACATGCAGCTTTTCTTTTTTAATTTCCATTGTCGTTTGTTTGATTTTAATTCCATTCATGTTGCTTTTAATACATTTTTTTCTTCAAACTTCGATCTGTGGTATTATCTCATTGGTTTCATGCATGTCATGATATGGGTTTTGAGATTCACTTGCATCCATTGTGTGTGTGTGAGGGACATGTCTTCATTTACATACTTGCCATTGGGGTTGTGTCATGTAATTGCCATTTCTATGTTGGTGGATGCAATACTTGGGTGGGTCTTTGGCATGTGGAGGCTGGTCATAAGGGCCAGGGATCGAGATTGTGATGGCGTGTTGGCTGGGGGACATGTGTCGGGGCCTGTTGGCAGGTGCCCCGCACTGCTGGGGGGTGGGGGTGCAAGGGGACATTAGTGGGACATGAGTGGGGGCCTGCTGGCAGGTGCCCCGCACTGCTGGGGGGTGGGTGTGCAAGGGGACATGAGTGGGGGCCTGCTGGCAGGTGCCCCTCAGTGCTGGGGGTTGGGGGTGCAAGGGGACATGAGTGGGGGCCTGCTGGCAGGTACCCTGCACTGCTGGGGGGCGGGGGTGCAAGGGGACATGAGTGGGGGCCTGCTGGCAGGTGCCCCTCAGTGCTGGGGGTTCAAGGGGAAATGAGTGGGTGCTGCTGGCAGGTGCCCCTCAGTGCTGGGGGTGCAAGGGGACATGAGTGGGGCCCTGTTGGCAGGTGCCCCACACTGCTGGGGGGTGGGTGTGCAAGGGAATATGAGGGGGGGCCTGCTGGCAGGTGCCCTGCACTGCTGGGGGTGGGGGTGCAGGGGGACATGAGTGGGACATGAGTGGGGGCCTGTTGGCAGGTGCCCCACACTGCTGGGGGGTGGGTGTGAAAGGGGACATGCGTGGGGGCCTGCTGGCAGGTGCCCTGCACTGCTGGGGGGTGGTGGTGCAGGGGGACATGAGTGGGACATGAGTGGGGGCCTGCTGGCAGGTGCCCCACACTGCTGGGGGGTCGGTGTGCAAGGGGACATGAGTGGGGGCCTGCTGGCAGGTGCCCTGCACAGCTGGGGGGTAGAGGTACAAGGGGGTAATGCGTTGGTGATCACTAGTGCAAGGTGACATGTGTCTTGGCTGGGGCGGCATGCCCATGGTGGATGGGCTGCCTGCGAGACATGCCCAGGGGTGCAGGGAAGTCCCCTGTGATGTGGTCTGCCTGCAGGGGCCATGGAGGGTGTAGAGGGAACACCTGGGAGGACCCACACTGCCAATTCACGTGTAGGAATCCCCTGCACCCCTGAAATACACGTACCCCACTCACACAGGGCCTATCGCATGTGGAACTTCCCTGCACCCCAGAAATACACGTACCCTGCTTACATCGTGTGTTAAACTTGCCCGCACCCCAGAAATACACATACCCTGCTGCAATCGCATGTGGAACTTCCCGCGCACCCTAGAAATACACATACCCTGCTGAAATTGCGTGTTAAACTTGCCCACACCCCAGAAATACAGGTACCCTGCAGAAATCGCGTGTGGAACTTCCCGCGCACCCCAGAAATACACGTACCCTGCTGAAATCGCGTGTTAAACTTCCCCGCACCCCAGAAATACACGTACCCTGCTGAAATTGCGTGTTAGACTTCCCCGCACCCCAGGAATACACGTACCCTGCTGAAATCGCGTGTTAAACTTGCCCGCACCCCAGAAATACACGTACCCTGCTGCAATCGCGTGTGGAACTTTCAGCACACCCCAGAAATACATGTACCCTGCTGAAATTGCGTGTTAAACTTGCCCGCACCCCAGAAATACACGTACCCTGCTGAAATCGCGTGTGGAACTTCCCGTGCACCCCAGAAATACACGTACCCTGCTGAAATCGCATGTTAAACTTCCCCGCACCCCAGAAATACACGTGCCCTGCTGAAACCGCGTGTTAGACTTCCCTGCACCCCAGGAATACACGTACCCTGCTGAAATTGCGTGTTAAACTTGCCCGCACCCCAGAAATACACGTACTCTGCTGCAATCGCGTGTGGAACTTCCCGCACACCCCATAAATACACGTACCCTGCTGAAATCGCGTGTTAGACTTCCCCGCACCCCAGGAATACACGTACCTTGCTGAAATTGCGTGTTAAACTTGCCCGCACCCCAGAAATACACGTACCCTGCTGAAATTGCGTGTTAAACTTCCCCTCACCCCAGAAATACACGTACCCTGCTGAAATCGCGTGTTAGACTTCCCCGCACCCCAGGAATACACGTAACTTGCTGAAATCGCGTGTTAAACTTCCCCGCACCCCAGAAATACACGTACCCTGCTGAAATCGCATGTTAGACTTCCCCGTACCCCAGGAATACACGTACCCTGCTGAAATCGCGGGTGAAACTTCCCGCAAACCCCAGGAATACACGTTCCCCGCTTGCCGTGTGGCGGCCCTGTATACTGGTCCAGGGTTAGCGCAGCCCTTTTCACTGGATTGGGGATTTTGATGGCTTTTCCTTGCGCGAGGGGCGTTCTTGGGGGCGTTACTGGCGCTGCTGCAGGGTCGCTGCGCCACTCTGCACCGCGGCTGCTTTTGGTGGTTAAAATCCATGAATACGATGTGCGCAGAAATGGATTTTGGCGCATGCGGCTGGCGCAGACTATTGCACACGCACACTGTGCACCAGCCGCGTGCGCCACTTGTGCGCTTAATTCTTTGAATTACCCCCCATAAGTGTGTCCATTTCAGCCTTCTATTAACTGCTATTTGATTCAATTATTCAGGGTGCTGTTACTCCTCTTGGCCTCTGTTACTCCTCCTGGCCTCTGGAGGCTTGCTCGCTCTACCTTGCATAGAGTTCATATACTTTTAATTGTCCAATGCTTTGGCCCTTGCAGACGTTTTCTTCCACTTTAATCTCAGAGAAATGTGCCCTTCGTTCACAGCTTATCTTGGTTAACTCCCCTTGTGCCTTGTAATTATTTCTTAAAATAGTATCCTTGATCCTTGGCCAACATAGCCTTCCTGTTGTTTTGCACACAGAGTTTTCCAGCCTCTCCTGATTCTGCAACCTTGGTCTGTCTCTGAGGTAGCATGGTTGAATTCGAAATGAGCCAGAATCCATCTTCCTATCATAGCCGTCCTTGCCACATTAGATATTCCACAACAGCAAAGCTCTATATGTTTCTTTTCTACCTTGCGTTACTGCCTATTTACAGTTATTGACCAGTAAGTAAATTCATCTTCTTTTTTATTCAAGATTACTTTAACTTTAGGTACATGTTTCTCTTGGTGCTTCAGTTACATTGTCACTCTTAAGTATTTTCATATGATTTCAGCATAGGTTTATATAGCCTCTTCATGACATCACTCTGCCCTCATCATATTTCTCTTTAAAGTTCCATGATATACATAGGTGTGTGCTAACATCCTTCCATGCAGCATACTTCCACACTTCCAGTGCGCGGGTAAATTCTGTATGGATGTCTGATTGCATTACATCTCTCAGACACTCGATGTGGTATAGGAACAATACATGGTGTCCCATGTATAGCCCTTCTCCTGCTGTTCCAGTATGATGGCGGTGAGGGGGCCGGAGCTAGGGTAAATGCATTCACCTGCTCCTCTACAGATCAATGCCCCATATTTTCAATTTGGTCCATAGAGCATGGAGATCTACCCAATCATATGCTATTGTATAGTCGACGAAGCATAAATAAAGAGCTCTGTCAGTCCCACTCAAAATGTCAGCCACAACTAGTGCAAAGACAATATAGCCTTTATAGTGGAGTAGCCCTTCCTAAATCCAAGTTGCTGGGGATTTAGCAACTGTTTCCCACTGGCCCACTAATTCAATAGGTACAGTCATATTCCTGTGTTGATTTTACTGCTGATGTCTTGCATAGCTTATAATCTATAGTTATTGGGATCTGTATAGGAACCACGCTCATGAATAGGTACCAATATTGAGTTATGGCAGCTACAAGGAAGCACACCCAGTGTGCAGATCTTAGTTTACATTACGTGCAACAATGTGGCCAAAAATTGAGGGTTTACCTTAGATACGACATTAGGTTATCCATCGGGGCCAGGGGCCCTCAATGTTTTTAATTTGACCAAAATATTTAAGATGTCCATTATGTCAAAATTCAACACTGGAACATCCAAGTTTGAAAAATGGGCCTCAATGTGTATATAATATAGATCCCAATAAAGCCTATTTACATGTGCCTGCCAATCACCCTCTGTAATAGCACACATTTCTTTAGGGGCAGTTGTGGCCAAGTAGGTCCGATAAAGATAACAACACTTGCATGAGTCATGAGCAAGAGCCAGGCCATATACCATTTACCAATTGGAAGATTTTTTTACTGGTTTTATGGCTGTGTAGCCAATTCTTAAATTTAGTAGTGATAGACCCAATCTTAGTTTATTGTTCTTGATGGCTTAAGCTCCTATCTTTTTTTAATAGCAGCCACCCTCTTACGAAGCTGGCTCTTTTCCGTATGGATGTCATAGTGAAAAAGTGGGGCATTACCTTTTCCATGTACAGTAATCTTACCCGCCATATGGAGCCATGGCCTGATTAGTGCTAATAACTCACCCAAGTGTTCCTTGCATTGATTTATGAATTCTTCTGTATTATATAATCATTGGCCCTTTTTAGCCTAGCCTCAGTCCACACAATTCTATTACCCTAAGCTGTGAATGAATATTTAACTTAATATGATTTCCTAATCTTCGGTGAGTCTACTTGAGACATAGGCTTCAACATGGCATGATCACTAAGTGAAATATAATTTCATAATTCAGTAATCTACTACATAAAATTTCAGTAACGAATATACAATCCAAACATGAGGCAATGAGACCACTAGATCATATAACAACTTCTAACAAACTTCATTTCTTACTAGGGATGAGTGGGAAAAGGTTGAAATCTTGTAATGCTTCCAACCATCTCTTTCCCTTTATAATTAATGATTGTGAGTGTTCACTAAACTGTATCCACTGTTCCTCACTTTGGGTGTCATCTTCTAGGGTGATACACTGAGCATCAAAGTCACCGGTTATCATTATATACCCTCTGGGATTCTTTAACTTCCACAAGAACAATAACTCAGTCATCCATTTCGGCAATGCCTCAGGCTGTGTACCATTTGGAGGGTCATAAAGATTAAGTATTAAAGTACTGACATTTCGATCAAGAAAGTTCTTAGTTTCTACCATTAGGCAATTGTCACAAATTGTACTATTATTATAGCCTACTGCCGCATAACTTTGATGGAGACCTACACACAGGCCACCCTTAGGTCTACCAATACTAGCCCTGGTGGCCGGTTGTACAAATATTTGGTAACCATCCAAATTAAGGGGCCGATTCATGGAACAAACGTGCGCCGAAAATCTACGCGCAAGCAGGCGCAAGCAGGCGCAAGCAGGCGCAAGCGGAAAAAAAGAGGCGCACGCGCACGCGTGCGATTCATGGAAGTCCCTGCGCGTGTCTTCCTCGGGATGTGCGCCAAACCCGTGAATGGCGCACACGTCACTGCAACATCGTGAAAGGCGTGCGCGACGCGCACAGTGAAAGCGCACAACCGCAGCGCACACACCAGAAAGTGGGCGGGACATGGGGCGTAACGCGCGGAATGGGGAACAACACGCGAAAATAAGGGCGTAACTGGGGATGTACTGCAGGGAAGCAGACGGAACGCCCACACGCACTCGAACCACACGTATTCATGGAATCGAATAGGGCAAAGCTACGCACAGCCAAAGACACGCACAAGCTGAAACACGGCCGCCACACGAAGGCAGGCGGTAGAGTCCCAGCGCATCAAAAAAGTGGCGCGCGGGAAGTTAAATACGCGATTGAGCGGGTACGTGGATTTCAGGGGTGCGCGAGAAATTCTACACGCGATTGGCCTGGGTACGTGTATTACAGGGGTGCGCGAGAAAATCTACACGCGATTGGGCTGGGTACGTGGATTTCAGGGGTGCGCGAGAAAATCTACACACGATTGGCCTGGGTACGTGTATTACAGGGGTGCGCGAGAAAATCTACACGCGATGGGCCTGGGTACGTGGATTTCAGGGGTGCGCGGGAAGTTCCACACGCGATTGAGCGAGGTACGTGTATTCCGGGGGTGCGCGGGAAGTTACACACGGGATTGAGCGGGGTACGTGTATTTCCGGGGTGCGCGGGAAGTCAAATATGCGATTGAGCGAGGTACGTGTATTCCGGGGGTGCGCGGGAAGTTCCACACGCGATTCGGCCGGGTACGTGGATTTCAGGGGTGCGCGGGAAGTTCCACACGCGATTTGGCCGGGTACGTGGATTTCAGGGGTGCGCGGGAAGTTCCACACGCGATTGAGCGAGGTACGTGTATTCCGGGGGTGCGCTGGAAGTTACACACGGGATTGAGCGGGGTACGTGTATTTCGGGGGTGCGCGGGAAGTCAAATATGCGATTGAGCGAGGTACGTGTATTCCGGGGGTGCGCGGGAAGTTCCACACGCGATTCGGCCGGGTACGTGGATTTCAGGGGTGCGCGGGAAGTTCCACACGCGATTTGGCCGGGTACGTGGATTTCAGGGGTGCGCGGGAAGTTCCACACGCGATTGAGTGAGGTACGTGTATTCCGGGGGTGCGCGGGAAGTTACACACGGGATTGAGCGGGGTACGTGTATTTCGGGGGTGCGCGGGAAGTCAAATATGCGATTGAGCGAGGTACGTGTATTCCGGGGGTGCGCGGGAAGTTACACACGCGATTCGGCCGGGTACGTGGATTTCAGGGGTGCGCGGGAAGTTCCACACGCGATTTGGCCGGGTACGTGGATTTCAGGGGTGCGCGGGAAGTTCCACACGCGATTGAGCGAGGTACGTGTATTCCGGGGGTGCGCGGGAAGTTACACACGGGATTGAGCGGGGTACGTGTATTTTGGGGGTGCGCGGGAAGTCAAATATGCGATTGAGCGAGGTACGTGTATTCCGGGGGTGCGCGGGAAGTTACACACGCGAATGAGCGGGTACGTGTATTTCGGGGGTGCGCAGGAAGTTCCACACGGGTACGTGGATTTCAGGGGTGCGCGGGAAGTTCCACACGCGATTTGGCCGGTACGTGGATTTCAGGGGTGCGCGGGAAGTTCCACACACGGAATATGGCCGGGTACGTGGATTTCAGGGGTGCGCGGGAAGTTCCACACGCGATTGAGTGGGGTACGTGTATTCCGGGGGTGCGCGGGAAGTTCCACACGCGATTGAGCGGGGTATGTGTATTACAGGGGTGCGCGGGGAGCAGCACACGTGAATTGCACGTGTGGGTCCTCCCAGGTGTACCCTCTACACCCTCCACGGCCCCTGCAGGTGGCTCACACAACAGGGGCCTACCCAGCACATGTCCTGCAGGCACCCCATCCACCATGCCCATGCCCACCAGCCAACCCACATATCAACTAGCACTACTGCCCACCAACGCATGTCCCCCTGCACCCCCAGCCACCAGGGGCACCCTCCACCAGGCCCCCACCCATGTCTCCCACCACCCCCACCCACCAGGGGCAGCCTCCACCAGGCCCCCACCCATGTCTCCCACCACCCCCACCCACCAGCCACCAGGGGCAGCCTCCACCAGGCCCCCACCCATGTCCGACTCATGTCTCCCACCACCCCCACCCCCCAGCCACCAGGGGCAGCCTCCACCAGGCCCCCACCCATGTCTCCCACCACCCCCACCCCCCAGCCACCAGGGGCAGCCTCCAGCAGGCCCCCACCCATGTCTCCCAGCACCCCCACCCCCCAGCCACCAGGGGCACCCTCCACCAGGCCCCCACCCATGTCTCCCACCACCCCCACCCCCCAGCAGTGCAGGGGCAGCCTCCAGCAGGCCCCCACCCATGTCTCCCAGCACCCCCACCCCCCAGCCACCAGGGGCAGCCTCCACCAGGCCCCCACCCATGTCTCCCAGCACCCCCACCCCCCAGCCACCAGGGGCAGCCTCCACCAGGCCCCCACCCATGTCTCCCAGCACCCCCAGCCACCAGGGGCAGCCTCCACCAGGCCCCCACCCATGTCTCCCACCACCCCCACCCACCAGCCACCAGGGGCAGCCTCCAGCAGGCCCCCACCCATGTCCGACTCATGTCTCCCACCACCCCCACCCCCCAGCCACCAGGGGCAGCCTCCACCAGGCCCCCACCCATGTCTCCCACCACCCCCACCCCCCAGCCACCAGGGGCAGCCTCCACCAGGCCCCCACCCATGTCTCCCAGCACCCCCACCCCCCAGCCACCAGGGGCAGCCTCCACCAGGCCCCCACCCATGTCTCCCACCACCCCCACCCACCAGCCACCAGGGGCAGCCTCCACCAGGCCCCCACCCATGTCCGACTCATGTCTCCCAGCACCCCCACCCCCCAGCAGTGCAGGGGCAGCCTCCAGCAGGCCCCCACCCATGTCTCCCAGCACCCCCACCCCCCAGCAGTGCAGGGGCAGCCTCCACCAGGCCCCCACCCATGTCTCCCACCACCCCCACCCACCAGCCACCAGGGGCAGCCTCCACCAGGCCCCCACCCATGTCTCCCGGCACCCCCACCCCCCAGCCACCAGGGGCAGCCTCCAGCAGGCCCCCACCCATGTCTCCCAGCACCCCCACCCCCCAGCAGTGCAGGGGCAGCCTCCACCAGGCACCCACCCATGTCTCCCAGCACCCCCACCCCCCAGCCACCAGGGGCAGCCTCCACCAGGCCCCCACCCATGTCTCCCACCACCCCCACCCCCCAGCCACCAGGGGCAGCCTCCACCAGGCCCCCACCCATGTCTCCCACCACCCCCACCCACCAGCCACCAGGGGCAGCCTCCACCAGGCCCCCACCCATGTCCAACTCATGTCTCCCACCACCTCCACCCCCCAGCCACCAGGGGCAGCCTCCACCAGGCCCCCACCCATGTCTCCCAGCACCCCCACCCCCCAGCCACCAGGGGCAGCCTCCAGCAGGCCCCCACCCATGTCTCCCAGCACCCCCACCCCCCAGCAGTGCAGGGGCAGCCTCCACCAGGCCCCCACCCATGTCTCCCACCACCCCCACCCACCAGCCACCAGGGGCAGCCTCCACCAGGCCCCCACCCATGTCCGACTCATGTCTCCCACCACCCCCACCCACCAGCCACCAGGGGCACCCTCCACCAGGCCCCCACCCATGTCCAACTCATGTTCCCCACCACCCCCACCCCCCAGCACTGTGGGGCACCTGCCAGCAGGCCCCCACCCATGTCCAACTCATGTCTCCCACCCCCCAGCACTGTGGGGCACCTGCCAGCAGGCCCCCACCCATGTCCAACTCATGTCTCCCACCACCCCCACCCCCCAGCACTGTGGGGCACCTGCCAGCAGGCCCCCACCCATGTCCAACTCATGTCTCCCACCACCCCCACCCCCCAGCACTGTGGGGCACCTGCCAGCAGGCCCCCACCCATGTCCAACTCATGTCTCCCACCCCCCAGCACTGTGGGGCACCTGCCAGCAGGCCCCCACCCATGTCCAACTCATGTCTCCCACCCCCCAGCACTGTGGGGCACCTGCCAGCAGGCCCCCACCCATGTCCAACTCATTTTCCCCACCCAACATGTCATCACAGTCCAGATCCCTGGTCTCTATGGTCAGCCCCCAAATGCAAAACACCCACCCGAGTTTTGCATCCACCCACTCATATTTTGCAATTACATCACAGAACACCAATTGCAAGTTCCAAAACAAACACATGTCCCTCACATACAACCAATGGGTGTCAGTGATTCTCAAAACACATAACATGAAATGCATGAAAACAATGAGATACCACACATTGAAGTTCAACAAAAAAATAATGTATTAAAGGAAAGATGAATAGAAACAAAAATGAAGAAACAGAAATGTGAATGGAAAAAAATGAAAAGAAGCATGTCCGTTCAAAACTTAAAAAAATAAAGAATATAGAAATCCAAAGTAATGTAGTATAAAGTCAATGTCCACCAAACAAAATCCAATGTGAAATAAAAATAATAAGCCATTGATCCATGGAGAATGTTAAAAAAGAAAGTATGTACAAGTCCACAACTATGTACAATGCAAGAAGCCAGGGTCCATTATCCCAACAAAATAAAGGAAACCTAACTAACTACACTAACTAATAAAAAAAACTATATACAAAAATGTGGCCAATGTCCAAAAGGTCCAAATGAAATAAAAACAAAAATGAAACTTAACACTATCTACATAACTATGTACAAGGGCAGCGGGCTAGTTCCACGGCTCACTTCTGGATGTGCCGGGCCAGGGCATCATCGAACTCCTCCTCAATGTCCCGGAGGCGGTCCTCCTCCATGGCCCCGAGGGACCGCAGGGCCGTCGACGTGTCCACCTCCAAAGCCCTGCGGATTGCCTCGAGGCACTCGACCCGCCTCAGGGCCCTCTGCATGGAGTTCTCCGCCCTGACCATAGAGAGCCGTGCCTCTTCCGCCCGCTGCCGCTCCGCATCTATGGCGTGGCCCAACCGCTGCCACACGGAAGACACTTTTAGTCCTGGGTCTTCCTGCCCTCCGGCCGATGCCTGCCCCTCCGATGTCGAAGGCCCCGAGCCTTCATGGCTCCCACCATGGTGCTGCTGCTGCTGTGCCTCTGCCCCTGCACTGCCTCCTGCTGCCTGCACATCCTCTGCCGGCTGGGGTGCAGTCGTTGACGTGGCCACCCCTGCTGGACGTCCGACTCCCGACTGTGGCAGGGATGCCTCCTCCACCAGCCTGGCCGCACCGTCAGAGGCAGCTCCACAGGGCACCCAGGTGACTGATGGGTGGGAAGATGGCACAGAGTACGACTGGCGCGTAGGGGGTCCAGCTGAGGAGGGGGTCGTGGCAAGCCCCATCAGACGGAGGAATCCGGCCTGGGTGACCTGTCCCAGCAGGCTGACGTGGTCAACGAGCCATTCGAGATGACGTGCAGTCTCTTCATGAAAAGACTGTAGGTCACCTCGCATGGCCCGTTGACGCAACGCCACACCAGCCAGGACAGGCTCAACCCGGGCCTGGATAGCCACGTCCGCAGGCAGAGGAAGGCCAGTTGACGTCAGCTCATCCCCTGCCTGAAAACTGGTCTGGACATAGGCATCCCTGCTGGTGCAAGATGATGCAGGGACAGGATCAGGGACAGGATTGCACACAGGCACCTCCGCGGCGGCCTGTGCTGCCTCCTGTCCCTGGTCCTGCACTGCACCACTAGCACCAGTGGGATCCCCACCCCCAGACCCCGTCTCCGGTGCTTGCACGGCCTCCTCCTCCACCAAACCCCCCACCAACCTGGATGACTCTGTGCCATCTTCCCCCGTTGGGCCCTGTGGGGTCCCAGCTGCCCCTTCTGCTGCCGAGGAGTCCAACTGCAACCTCCGCCTCTTGGACCTCCCCCCGGCAGCTGCGGCCTGGGACGCGGCACCGGACTCCTCACTCCCCGACGAGATGACAACATGGGAGGGGAGCCGGGCCTTGCGTCTCCGGCTGGCGGTGGGATCCCCGCCGCTGTGCTCCACAGCACCTTCTCCGCCCTCTTCATCAGTTGACGCTGCAGACAGGGAGAAACAAAACACACGCATCAGGGCACTGTACAATGGACACATACACACATGACAGTTGCACATGAGTGGCATTGGCAAACCTCAGACATGTCATCACGATCACCAACACACATGTCATTACAACTCGCACACACGAGCCATACCACAGCCATTTCGCAACTGCCAACACCATCCATACACATACAACAGCATGAGCAGACAAAGGTGAGCCAGACATCACATGCAACACATGAAGTGCACCACACATGTACACACACCACCACACTTGCATGCATGTGTACACATCTGCCAAGTGTCGCAGTGTTCAGACGGGCATCCATGTCACATCTGCCCATCAGGCTTCCACTCAAAGCTGTCACATGCATCCATGTTGCATCACTGTTGCACCCTTGTCAAATACACACACATGCACATGTACACAGCGCTGATACATGCAGCTGAAAAAAACATACATGCGTGACATCACGGACATGTCTACTCACATACACATTCATACAAACTTGTGTGCCCACACAACTGCATATGGCATGCAAGCCCACACACACAGGCACCATCCATGTCTCACACATTACAGCCCTCGCATGTGTCAGCCCCACGGCCCTGTACACCTGCACCCATACTCGACCCCATACAAACAGATGTGCAACCTGCACACTACTGAACAATCACCACACGCACTGCTCACAATCAGGATGCATGTACACTCACCGCTCGACTCCAGACGGGTCTGCCTCTCAAGGACCTGGACGTGGAGCGCTGGGGATATGCGTTCCAGGACCCTCATCTGTTCTTCCGACAAGTGGCCCCGGCGCCCCTTGGCATCCGCTGCCTTCAAGAGGCGCCAGGCCTTGTTCAGGGTCCTGGACCTGAAGTCCTCCCAGCGCTTCTTGACATGTTGGAAGTCGCGGACTGCCACCCCCTCCGCGTTGATGGCAGTCACGATGTCAGTCCAGATCCGAGTCCGTCCTTCCTTGTCGGCGCGGGAACTTCCGAAGAGGGCATCATACTGCCCCAGGACTTGCTCCACCAGGACACCAACTTCGGTGGCACTGAAGCTGGTGCCCCTCTGCCTCTCTGGCCGGGGGTTGTCAGTGGTCACAGATGGAGTTTGCCCCGACATGACAACCCCAGAGGCAGGAGTGGGTGGGCAACTGGGTCCTGGGGCTGGGCTGTGGAGCGATGGAATCCCAGTCGGGAGTCTTTGGTTCCAGCAGGGGTGGTCACACCAACAGCACCCCTGGCTGATGTGCAGGCAGCAAATGGCAGGGCACGTGGGCAGCAGGCAGTCAGGCAGCAGCAGATGGCAGGTGGGAGCGTGCTCGGGGCTCTGGGGGGCAGTAGTTCGGCCTTCTGGGCAGGAGCGTGGTCTTCCGTGTGCTTACGCGTGGCCAGCTTGATACAGAGTGATTTGGCACGTGAAAATTCTGCACGTCAGCGTGTAATTCGAGCAAAGGCCCTTAGCGCGTAAGCGCGTCTGCACGCATACGCATTTTCATTGGACCAAAGGCCCTCAGCGCGTGAGCGCGTCTGTGACGTGACGTGCGAGGGAGTATCCCTCATTGCACGTGATGACAGTACACACGTGGATTCCAACCAATCGCGTGTGAAAGTTCACGGGACCCCGGAACACACGTACCCAGGCCAATGGCGTGTGGAAGTACCCGCGCACCCCGAAACACACGTACCCAGGCCAATGGCGTGTGGAACTACCCGCGCACCCCGAAACACACGTACCCAGGCCAATCGCGTGTGGAACTACCCGCGCACCCCGAAACACACGTACCCAGGCCAATGGCGTGTGGAACTACCCGCGCACCCCGAAACACACGTACCCAGGCCAATCGCGTGTGGAACTACCCGCGCACCCCGAAACACACGTACCCAGGCCAATGGCGTGTGGAACTACCCGCGCACCCCGAAACACACGTACCCAGGCCAGGCCCCTCCGATCACACGCGATGACACCCGAATACGGGAAACCAACGAGTCCGCCCACACGGAGGCGTCCCGCGCCCGCGCACAGCATAAAAGTGCGCGCAAACAACAAACGCGTATATACAGCGACGATGAATGCCCCATTTGTTGCTGCACTGATTGTGGGACACCGCAGGAGGAGGAGAATAGCCAGGGCACGCACTTTTGCACCACGGACAAGCCTTTTTGGGATGCCTGACGACCAGGTCTACGGCAGGTATAGGTTTCCACCCCATATCATCCTAGACCTGGTCAGGGAGTGGGAAGATGACCTCACATCCCCCACCCTTTGCTCCCAAGCATTGAGCCCCTTGGAGAAGCTGCTCAATGTCTTGCATTTTTTGGCCACTGGGTCGTTTCAGCGGACCACTGCCATAGTGGGGGGGGTCTCACAGGCCACGCAGTCACGCTGCCTACACCAGGTACTGGCAATCATGACAGCGCGCCCCTCAGTCCGCAGGCACATATACATGCCCAGAACACCCGCAGAAAGGCAGGCCGTTGTCCTGGATTTTTTCAGGGTGGCACACTTCCCCAAAGTGCTCGGTGCCATAGATTGCACCCATGTGGCCCTACGTCCACCTAGGGCCACTGAGCACATCTACCGAAACCGCAAGCACTGGCATTCCATCAATGTACAGGTGGTATGCCATGCAAAGGGAATCATCACCTCTGTCTATGCAAACTACCCTGGCTCCACCCATGACAGTTTCATATACAGAATGTCCGCCCTGAGCCGGGCCCTGGAAGCTGGGCAGCATGGCGACACATGGCTCCTAGGTGAGTACAAATGCCCTTGCACATGCATGCAAGTCACACACAGACAAATATACCAACCCTAATAATCTCAACAATTATCACCTCCCCAGGGGACAGTGCCTACCCTCTGAGCAACCACATGATGACGCCAATCCGGAACCCCACCACACCACCCCAGGTAAGATACAACGCTGCCCATATTGCAACCAGGGCCATAGTGGAGCGCACATTCGGAGTGCTCAAGTCACGTTTCCGCTCCCTTGACCGCTCTGGTGGGCAACTACTCTATGCACCACCAGTTGTGTGCAGGATTATTGTGGCAGCATGTGTCCTGCACAATGTTGCAACACGGCAGGGTGTCCCGGTGGACATGGTGGTGCCCCCACATCCCCAACCACAGGCACAGGCGCTGCCCATGGGAGGGGACAGGGCACGTGGCGAGGTAGCCCGGACCCAGCTTGTGGCCACATTTTTCACCTAAACTCCCACCCCTGCGGAGTGCACACAGGCCTGGCACATACCAGGTGACAATCGATGATGACAAAGTGACAGTCAACTGTCACAACCCTACCACCCTGAGATAGTTGCCATGGAAGTGCCACATCGTCTGCATCCCTAGCTACTTAAACACAAGCTATCCTGTGCAACCAAAATGCACACATATGACATGTGACATGACATGAGCCATACACAAGTATTCAAAGGCACAATGAGGCAGTGGGGGGGGAACAAGGGAACACAGAGAACGGTATTACTAGGCCAGGTGTCATTGAGATTGTGCAAGTGCAGGGGTAGGGGGAAGGGAAAAGTGCAAGGGGAAGGGTGGGGGGGAGTCCAGTACAGGGGAAGTAGGCCAAAAAAATAATACATAGGTCGCCTGGTGGCAACTGCAAAGGTAAGTGCAGACAAGTGCTGTGAAGGGAGGGCTGTAGGGATAGAGAGACAGTCCCGCAGTGCAGGGGTTGCCAGGGTGGCAGTGCAAGTGGACAGTGGCTGGCCCAGGGACCGAGGTTGGTGAGAGTGTCCCAGTTGCAGCTCCTGTGCAGTTCCAGTGAAGAATTCTGCAAGGGAGAGGCAGAGAGTAAGCAGAAGCAAAGAGGAAGGTCTTGAGGTGCTTCCAGAACTGGAGATGGTTCCCCTCAAGTTCAAGTCAGGCAGGAAGTCTGTTCGAGGGGGAGGGCCCTGCTGCGGAGAGAAACCTACCCCCAGCTAGTTGCTCTGAGAAGCGGATGACCTGGACATGCAAGGTGTGCATCACACACACCTGCAAAACAGGCCATGGCCATCACTGTCATGTCAGTCAAACCCTCCCAAACATCAACATGACATGGCAAGCAATACCCATACACCGACCCAGTAACGATAAGGTACACATTGCCATGTCCTAAATGTACAGTGGCATCGGACAATGATGCCTGACCCGGAATCCGATGAAATGACAGACCAACAAAAAGTCCCACCCAAAATACGTCGATTCCAAATGCATTACAACAGTCGTAGACGTAACATCACAATGAATGCCTGTCAATATGCACATTATGCATTGCAAAATCAACACTGCAGCTCATGTGTGCAGTGTCCTACTCCTGCATCACACTGCTCAGCGCACAGCACAGTGAACAGCCATTGCGTGTGATGCACACCCTGAGCATCACATCTAAGTGACAGACTACATCAAACATCAAATTAGGCATGTACTGGAACCATAACCGGTCACAGAACATGTGCTGCCGGGACACAGTGGGCACCAGAAGGCAAACAGTCTACACGTGGATATGCAAGGGGGGGGAGTACATGGAGTGCATCCGAGTGCAAGTGTGTGGTTCTGCAAGGACATGCACTCCACATATGCATGTGCACTCAAGTAACCATCAGTGTTCCCTACACATCACATGTGAACATCCACCATGTGCACACCCCAGCATGTCAAACCACTACTATCCCCTCGCACCTGAAAGGAAAACACAACACATGAACAGGCATTGATCAGCAGAACACAACATGTACATAGGACAACAACATTACAATGTCAGAGTTCCCATCACACTGCAGGGCAACGCAACTATCAACAACAACCCCCCCCCCTCGCAAATGACCATGCTCACTGAACAACTGCACCTGGGTCATGCAGCCTCCAACCCTCATTCCCACCTGGCCACAGGATCACCTTTACCCTTCGTGTCCATCTCCCACCATGTGTGCAAAGAGATGCCTGAACCCTCAGAATCCACACTCATTTCCTAAATCACATAATCCAAGGCATGAAAAGGAACCCAAACACCCTCCAGTAGATGACTTGACGTGGCAGTACGTCTCAAAGGCCAAGTACTACCACAATGATGCAACAACCAAGGTAGCACAGCAAAACAATGTCACGACAGGATGTGAGACATGTGTGGTACATGACATAGGATGATGCACCATGAATGGATGTGTACTGTCACGGGTCCCCTGTACAGGCGCCGGAGTCTCATGAAACAACCACCCACACCATGTCCCGGGGGCCTGCAAGGTCAAACTCACACAGGCCCCTGAGATTCTGGTGGGGAATGAGGTTCAGGGATATGCAGTCGGGACAGGTGTAGACACACTGGATGACTGGAATGCGTGGCAGGTGAGGGGAGTAGGAATGAAACATGAAACCAGGGAATGCACGAAAATGTACAACCTGCATGAACACATGCACAATCCAAACAAACTTGGACATCATTGTCATGGCCTTCTGAAGTCCAGGCTCAGGAGTGGTACGAACCAACCACCCCCTCTAGGGTTTTGGCGCCTGCAAGTTCGGGGCTTACACAGGCATCCGCAACCCCAGTGGGGAAAGAGGGTCAGGGAACATTGCTTGGATAGGCATGGGAAGCAGGAACACCGGGTAGAGGGTACAGGTTTCAAAATTGCATAGGATCACGGGTGATTAGGGTAAAAAACATACCAAATAGGACCACACATACATCCATGCATCAGTACACTCCCCAGCAAGCCTATGCAGGGCAGTTTGTAAGAAAATACAACAAGACACTTAGCTCTGGTTTTGAGTGCTGGCCTCCTGCCTGCGCACTCTCAGGTCCGGTTACAGGAGCACTGCAATGCTGCAAAGAGAGACACAGTCAGCAACTTGTACGTGCCAATTACACAAAAACACAACACAAAACATGCCCCATAACAACTTACAACTCTACAAACAGACAATCTGTGCTCCATGCTTCGTACCCAAATATAACATCACCCCTGTGAAGGGTCATTCACAGTCAATGCAGTAAGTCAGCCGCTGGTGGGTGCTTGGCAAATGGAACACCAATGTGTCACAATTCACACAACATGCAAGGTTCCCTGGGTAAGCAGACAGACCCATATGGCAAGCCATGTCTACAGAGCAAGTTGCGTACCACCATGACCAAAACAAAGTTGCCAGTGCATTTATCATGAAGTACGTGGAATAGACATGCACTGCACCCGAGTATGTCCCTTGCTGTATGTCCCTGTGAGCTGCCCCTTTCCATGTCTTGGAAGGCTACATGGTTGATACAAGTGCCTCAATGAACCTTGGTGTACCGCAGGCTATGTGCCACTGCCCCCGCATGTGTCCCAGACAACCCTACTATCAACAGCCATCAGTCCACAAACACACCTGAGCTGCATTGTGTGCTTCAACACCAATATTTGTCTAAGCTCACCCTCAGTGCTGTGACTAAGCCTGCACGTGCAACTCGCCTGGTGCAAGCTTTGCTGTCTCGTGGCCCCCCTGTGATGCTCACCTTGCCTGGAGTTCCTTGGAACATGTCAGCAGTTCTAGGATGTGGGTCTGCAATCACTGTGGCTCTGCTTGTGCACACATGTGCATGTGGGCACCAACAAACGGGTCAGGAATTACGTCGTCCAATGGGCCATGTCTGCTGGCAAAGGTGCTCTGGTGCCTCATCCCCCTGCAGAAAGTGCATGAAACACATGATTAATGCATCAAAGTGATCTGTGTGTGTCTCATCAGGCATCTCATTACTTGACCATGTCAGAGAGTCACATCACAAATCACACCATCAGTCCGTCTTTCACCTCCAAAGTGTGGAACACTATCTACAGCATGATTTGCAACAAGCACGTGTACAGGAAAGATATGAAACATAATACACAATGCATAGCAATCAATGTCCACATTAATCATGACACGCCCCATCTAGCAAAAGCTGAACAGTGGACAATTACACCTAACTCATCCCCACTAGGGGTGTCAACACAAGTCAAAAAGCACCAGACATGCCACAGATATGACAGTCCAAAGCCCTTGTGTAAAATTCTGTTACACCGAACCATCCTTGCGAGCCCATGGATAAGGGAGGCAGGAGTGGCATATGTGAGTCAAGAAACCCAAGCAGCAAACACATACACAAGACAACCATGAAGGGCCCAGCTGGAACAGACAGTGGATGCCTTCAAAAACCACAAGGCACCGCACTGTCACATGTGAGCACAATAGACTACAAATTTTAAACTAACTCAACTATTAACTAATTACACTAACTATGGAAAACCTACATTACCTATTTAAACTAACTATCAAACAGAAACTTAACTAACTAAGCTAAAAGAAAAATCAAAAATGGCCACTTACGACCCGGGGGGGAGGGGAGGCACCCAGGAGGGGGGAAGTACAGGGTGCTGCTCAACATCCACATGCGATGATGCTGAGCCAAAAAAAATACCTCCATGGGCTCAACGCCTTCACAGCACGACCTATGTGGGAGATAGATGGTCGTCCGAGTCTGGCTCATCCTGGTAAGGAGGACGTGGCACAGTAGCCTGGCCACGCCTAGCCGCAGCTTGCCCCTCGTCGGCAGCAAGTCTGCCGGACAGGTGAGCCTGGTTCTGTGTGGCGATGTTACATAGGTCTGCATGCAGGACCTCACGTGATACACGTGCTTCCTCTTGCAAGGTAGCACGTGTAACACGGAGTTCCTCCTGCAAGGCCTGGCTGGACAACCGCTGCACCTCCCGGCAAGCCTGTAGCTCAGCCGAGATGGTGCGCTCAAGCTGTGCAAACCTCTCCTCTGCCCGCTGCCTCTGGGACATCATAAGGACACCCAGAGTGGATCTGAGGGAGGCATACTCCTCCCTCAGGGCATCCATGTGCGCCTCTGCGTGAGCAGCAATTGCTTGACGCAGAGACGACGACATTTCAGCCTGGCGTGCCCTGTCTGAGGCCACCATGCCCAGCCTGAGTGAGCGGGCCGTGGACCGTGCCGCCTGCTGCTGGAGAAGCACCTGCCTAGCAGGGGGGAGCACAGATCGGGCCACACGCTCCATGCTGTCAGCGATGTTCTCCATTGCTGCCCCCTGCCGTTCTGAATTGGCAGTCATGTCTTGCTCCCACTCAGTATACAGCGGTTGCGCGCGGCGACCGCGTTGCCGGGCTTGACCCCTGCGGGACCCAAGGACCGGGGGTCCTCGCTGTGTTGGCACCGCCTGCGGCTGCACGACTACATGCCCCCGTCGACGTGATGTCCCAGGCACATCAGTGACTGGTGTGGAGGGTGACCCTGCGTCCCGATCCACCACGGGCGGAGGAACCAAGACTGTCTGATCCCTCAGTGCAGGGGTCGCAGACAGAGGAGTGTCCACATCAGAATCACTCACCCCTGACACATGGACTTGATGCTCATCCAACTCAACATGGACGTCAGAGTCGTCATCAAGGCTGGACTCATAGGCAGCCAGAGACAGGATGGACTGCAGCACTTGGGGGTTTTCGTGGCCTACCACCCCACGACCCCCACTAGTGCCGGGTTGATGTGGTCTTACCAACCCTGTGTCTGGCATGACAACTCCATCCTCTGCATCCATTGCGTCATCACCTGAAAAATAGAGAGGAAAAGGTCAGTACACATGTCAGAAGCACACAACACACACACACACACACACCGACAGCAAAGGCATCCGGCAGACATGTGACACACAACATATGACCTTGCATGCATGCTGGGTCTACTTAGAATAGCTTCTGTGATCAGACCTGTCGAAAGGTGGCAGTTTGCATGGAAGTGGGTCTATGCAGTGCAGAAAATGTGTACGCCACTCACTACCTACATGTACAAGCACTCCATGGTGTGTGCCAGCAAATGTGAAGGCAGTGCAATGTCAAAATCAGACATCACGTGCATTGTGTATTCAATGTGTACCATGTCTAGAAGGCAAGCACCCCTCCACCCCAGTACCAAAGCAGGGATGCCTAGCATGGTATCAAAAGGCTGACCATACACCTGTGTATTGACAAGCAGTGTTGACTGGCATCAACAGCTTAATGTGATTGAAATTACAACACTGCAAATGATGCTGGGACAGTGGGCAGGACACATGATGGAAGATCCGGAGGCCGGCCACGTGTGAAGAAGACACAACAAGAGTTGGACAGAGTCATTGGCCATTGAACAGGCTGAGGCCTGTGAGCCACACAGATTGTCAGAGCCTAAACATGTGTGCAACGCAGGACTGAGCCACAGTTGACATGGGGAGGCCGATAATATGGCAGGCAATGTATGTAACCAAGGACTCATATTACAGTGATCATCCAGTCAAGGACACATAGGGGCATGTGTGCAATGCACATGGAGCATGAATGGGCACTCATGTCCCTGCGGGACATCTGACCCATGCACAGTACAAGTGGGATGCCCTGCATCGAGTACTAAGGCTGTACCACACGGCATATGTCTGGCACTTTCTAAGCTGGAAGTTAGCATCTACACAGGACACATGAACATGAAACTACACATTGGCAAGAATGTAGCAGACCAGTGCAAAGGTGGAACTGGGGTGCAGAGTGGCGGAGGAGGGGCAAGGGAGCATGGCCACATGGAGTCCCGCATGCAGGCAGAGGAGACATGCATGACGGTGGGATTGCATTACTTACACATCAGAACCATGTACACGTCACATGTAGCAGCAATCATGCACAACACATCCCACAAGTGAAACACACACGTCCTCAACAACTACGCATCAACACTCACTGGACTGGGCATCAAAGTCCAGCATCTCTCCCACACCTTCGACCAATTCTGGTGGTATGAACTCCGCAACGAGAGCCTCATGCGGAGTGAGTTCTTCCTCCTCTGGTGCAGGCCCACCGCCAGTCACCAGAGTCAAGTTGTAATTTGAGGCACGCTTGGCCTTAGTGCTGCGCTTGATGTCATTCCAGCGCTTTTTGCACTCCTGCGCCGTGCGCACCTCATGGCCGAATGAACTGACATGTTCCGCCACATGCTTCCAGTGGGTGTCACGTTGGGCAGCCGTAGTCTGACTATTGGCACCCACTAGCATGTCACGGCTGTGTCCCCGCACGTAGTCCACGAGGAAGTCCAGTTCCTGCTTACAGAAAGGCTTCTTCCTCGACGTGCAGGAGGTCGTGGCTGTGTGTGGGGTCCCAGCCTGTGCTGCAGATGCAACCTTCCTCCTCTTGGACTGTGGCGCAGACCCTGGCTGGCTAATGCCGCCCCGACCAGTATGGCCAGTGGGTTGGGTGGATTGAGCCGAGGGAGTGGCAGGTGGAGGGATGACCAAAGGCCTGACTTGTGTCAGTGGCAGCTGGGTGCCCACTAATGGACCCTGCGCAGCAACATCAGCTGTGGCAGGGTCATTGACCGCAACGGTCCTGGTTGGCAGACTCACAACCGGGGTGCTGTTGGGTGCATCTGCCCCTGCACTTGCCAACACCCGGCTGTTCGGGGAAGCAGATGACATGACTGCCCCAGGGACACGTGTCTTGGTCTGAGCAGCCCGGCCTGCCCCAATGGTTTCCCCCCTGGCCTGTTGGAGATCTACCAAGGGCTCTTCAAGTGCCAACGCAGCCTGCACTGGCAGACCCTGAGCCTGGGTGGCGGTGTCCACAGCTGCACCTGCAGCTACCGCTACCCTTGGGCCCGTGGCAGTCGATGAAACGGACTGCCGGGTCATACGGGTGCCAGTGCCAGATGCAGGAGCTGCATCCCCCTGAACCACAGGGGGTGGTGGCATGGCTGCACCAACACATGGCACAACATTGTGCTCAAGTGGCGCACCCCTGCCTCTTCCCCCTCTGTGGCTGCCCTGGACACCCTGGAGTCCCCCTACTCCCTGGTCACCACGGCCACGTCCCCGACCACGCCCGCCACGAGGAGGACGCCCAGCTGAGGCGCCCCTCACCTTTGGTAGCCTCCCTACCATGGCACAGATGTAATAGTGCTGGCACAGATGGAGTGGTGCCAATGGGAGGTGTACAGCACAATTGACCTGGGCAATTGGGGTGAAGGGGGTGGGAAGCAAGATGTTAACAGCCCCCCTGCACCTGCAAGGCTGTATGTGACCCCGGTGATGTGTTGACGGGTCACGCAACGCTCAAGCACCCCAAAACTGCAGTAAAACCGTGCACGCAACCCTGCAGCCTACGTGCGTGGATTAAACCTCCCGCAGTACGCGGTGGCACCCAGTAACACGTATAACGCGTACGCGTGGGACACGCAGGCTACGATGACATCGAAAATGGGTGCGATACACAGGGGCACCCGCAGTGGGAAAAGGAGCGTTTGCGACTCACCGTCTGACTAGCGCGATGCAGAAAAACACGCGTAGCCAATACCCCCGCCAAAAGAAGAGATACGTCCTTGAGAGCTGTGAAGTAGATGGCGCGCGAAACAACTGGAAGCAGCAACACACGTCGGTCTCCACGAAAGGCACGTACAGCGAACTGCTGGGCCCGCTCACCTTTAACCCGTGCTGAGGGAAACGCACGCGCGCGTCACGTCACATGCGGACGTGCACTTTTTCACGTTTGATTACGCGCATTACACGCGGATGTGCAGTTTTTCACGCGCGCACGCTTATGCATGGGCCCTTTCCTCCTATTACACGCGGACGTGCAGTTTTTCACGCGCGCTTACGCGCATTACACGCAGCGTGCAGATTTTTCACGTGCCTAATCACTCGGTATGAAGCTGGCCACGCGAAAACACACGGAAGACCACGCTCCTTCACAGAAGGCCAATTCACTGGCCCCCAGTGCCCCAAGCAGCCTCCCACATGCCATCTGCTGCTGCCTGCCTGCCTGCCTGCCTGCCTGCTGCCACCGTGCCCTGCCATTTGGTGCCTGCACATCAGCCATCTGCAGGGGTCCAGTTGCTGTGTCCACCCCTGCTGGTACAGAAGAGTCCCGACTCAAATGACATCGCTCCACAGCCCAGCCCCAGGACCCAGTTGGTCACCCACTCCTGCCCCTGGGGTTGCCATGTCGAGCACATCCACATCTGACACCAGTGGCAACCCCCGGCCAGAGGGGCAGAGGGGCACCAGCTTCACTGCCACCGAAGTTGGTGTCCTGGTGGAGCATATCCTGGGGCAGTATGATGCCCTCTTCGGATCGTCCCGCGCCAACAGGGAAGGACGGGAGAGGACGCGGAGGGGGTGGCAACCCGCACCATCCAGAAGGTCAAGAAGCGCTGGGAGGACTTGAGGTCCAGGACCCTCATGAAGGCCCGGCGCCTTGTGGAGGGGGGCCGGGGCCGCATGAGTTCCATCCAGTTGAGGGTCCTGGAACGCGCACACCCAGCGCTCCACAGCCAGGTCCTTGAGAGGGAGACCCGTCTGGAGTTGAGCGGTAAGTGGCCAAGCATTGCTGTGTGAGACAGGGCATGTTGCAGTGTGCTGGTTGTCTGATACTTGCCTGCATGTGTGACATAGGCCATGTACGCATGTATGTGTGCAGGGACATCATGGTAATGCATGTGCGACCTGTAATGTGTGAACCGCATGGTTGTTGCATGTGTTTGAATGTGACATGGGGAGCCCTGTGCAGATTGCACACATGACAGCATGGAAGTCTCTGTTCCTGGACATGGGTGGGGGCCTGGTGGAGGGTGCCCCTGGTGGCTGGGGGGTGGGGGTGCTGGGAGACATGGGTGGGGGCCTGGTGGAGGGTGCCCCTGGTGGCTGGGGGGTGGGGGTGGTGGGAGACATGGGTGGGGGCCTGGTGGAGGCTGCCCCTGGTGGCTGGGGGGTGGGGGTGCTGGGAGACATGGGTGGGGGCCTGGTGGAGGCTGCCCCTGGTGGCTGGGGGGCTGGGGGTGCTGGGAGACATGAGTCGGACATGGGTGGGGGCCTGGTGGAGGCTGCCCCTGGTGGCTGGGGGGTGGGGTGCTGGGAGACATGGGTGGGGGCCTGGTGGAGGCTGCCCCTGGTGGCTGGGGGGTGGGGGT
Organism: Ambystoma mexicanum; assembly: GCF_040938575.1. NCBI lineage: Eukaryota > Metazoa > Chordata > Amphibia > Caudata > Ambystomatidae > Ambystoma > Ambystoma mexicanum. The sequence continues at coordinate 837,700,078 of NC_090937.1, read as the reverse complement.
GCTGGGAGACATGGGTGGGGGCCTGGTGGAGGCTGCCCCTGGTGGCTGGGGGGTGGGGGTGCTGGGAGACATGGGTGGGGGCCTGGTGGAGGCTGCCCCTGGTGGCTGGGGGGTGGGGGTGCTGGGAGACATGGGTGGGGGCCTGGTGGAGGCTGCCCCTGGTGGCTGGGGGGTGGGGGTGCTGGGAGACATGGGTGGGGGCCTGGTGGAGGCTGCCCCTGGTGGCTGGGGGGGTGGGGGTGCTGGGAGACATGAGTCGGACATGGGTGGGGGCCTGGTGGAGGCTGCCCCTGGTGGCTGGGGGGTGGGGGTGCTGGGAGACATGGGTAGGGGCCTGGTGGAGGGTGCCCCTGGTGGCTGGGGGGTGGGGGTGCTGGGAGACATGGGTGGGGGCCTGGTGGAGGCTGCCCCTGGTGGCTGGGGGGGTGGGGGTGCTGGGAGACATGAGTCGGACATGGGTGGGGGCCTAGTGGAGGCTGCCCCTGGTGGCTGGGGAGTGTGGGTGCTGGGAGACATGGGTGGGGGCCTGGTGGAGGCTGCCCCTGGTGGCTGGGGGGGTGGGGGTGCTGGGAGACATGAGTCGGACATGGGTGGGGGCCTGGTGGAGGCTGCCCCTGGTGGCTGGGGGGTGGGGGTGCTGGGAGACATGGGTGGGGGCCTGGTGGAGGGTGCCCCTGGTGGCTGGGGGGGTGGGGGTGCTGGGAGACATGAGTCGGACATGGGTGGGGGCCTGGTGGAGGGTGCCCCTGGTGGCTGGGGGGGTGGGGGTGCTGGGAGACATGAGTCGGACATGGGTGGGGGCCTGGTGGAGGCTGCCCCTGGTGGCTGCGGGGTGGGGGTGCTGGGAGACATGGGTGGGGGCCTGGTGGAGGCTGCCCCTGGTGGCTGGGGGGTGGGGGTGCTGGGAGACATGGGTGGGGGCCTGGTGGAGGCTGCCCCTGGTGGCTGGGTGGGTGGGGGTGCTGGGAGACATGAGTCGGACATGGGTGGGGGCCTGGTGGAGGCTGCCCCTGGTGGCTGGGGGGTGGGGGTGCTGGGAGACATGGGTGGGGGCCTGGTGGAGGGTGCCCCTGGTGGCTGGGGGGTGGGGGTGCTGGGAGACATGGGTGGGGGCCTGGTGGAGGCTGCCCCTGGTGGCTGGGAGGGTGGGGGTGCTGGGAGACATGAGTCGGACATGGGTGGGGGCCTGGTGGAGGCTGCCCCTGGTGGCTGGGGGGTGGGGGTGCTGGGAGACATGGGTGGGGGCCTGGTGGAGGGTGCCCCTGGTGGCTGGGGGTGGGGGTGCTGGGAGACATGGGTGGGGGCCTGGTGGAGGCTGCCCCTGGTGGCTGGGGGGTGGGGGTGCTGGGAGACATGGGTGGGGGCCTGGTGGAGGCTGCCCCTGGTGGCTGGGGGGGTGGGGGTGCTGGGAGACATGAGTCGGACATGGGTGGGGGCCTGGTGGAGGCTGCCCCTGGTGGCTGGGGGGTGGGGGTGCTGGGAGACATGGGTGGGGGCCTGGTGGAGGGTGCCCCTGGTGGCTGGGCGGTGGGTGTGGTGGGAGACATGGGTGGGGGCCTGGTGGAGGCTGCCCCTGGTGGCTGGGGGGTGGGGGTGCTGGGAGACATGGGTGGGGGCCTGGTGGAGGCTGCCCCTGGTGGCTGGGGGGGTGGGGGTGCTGGGAGACATGAGTCGGACATGGGTGGGGGCCTAGTGGAGGCTGCCCCTGGTGGCTGGGGAGTGTGGGTGCTGGGAGACATGGGTGGGGGCCTGGTGGAGGCTGCCCCTGGTGGCTGGGGGGGTGGGGGTGCTGGGAGACATGAGTCGGACATGGGTGGGGGCCTGGTGGAGGCTGCCCCTGGTGGCTGGGGGGTGGGGGTGCTGGGAGACATGGGTGGGGGCCTGGTGGAGGGTGCCCCTGGTGGCTGGGGGGGTGGGGGTGCTGGGAGACATGAGTCGGACATGGGTGGGGGCCTGGTGGAGGGTGCCCCTGGTGGCTGGGGGGGTGGGGGTGCTGGGAGACATGAGTCGGACATGGGTGGGGGCCTGGTGGAGGCTGCCCCTGGTGGCTGCGGGGTGGGGGTGCTGGGAGACATGGGTGGGGGCCTGGTGGAGGCTGCCCCTGGTGGCTGGGGGGTGGGGGTGCTGGGAGACATGGGTGGGGGCCTGGTGGAGGCTGCCCCTGGTGGCTGGGTGGGTGGGGGTGCTGGGAGACATGAGTCGGACATGGGTGGGGGCCTGGTGGAGGCTGCCCCTGGTGGCTGGGGGGTGGGGGTGCTGGGAGACATGGGTGGGGGCCTGGTGGAGGGTGCCCCTGGTGGCTGGGGGGTGGGGGTGCTGGGAGACATGGGTGGGGGCCTGGTGGAGGCTGCCCCTGGTGGCTGGGAGGGTGGGGGTGCTGGGAGACATGAGTCGGACATGGGTGGGGGCCTGGTGGAGGCTGCCCCTGGTGGCTGGGGGGTGGGGGTGCTGGGAGACATGGGTGGGGGCCTGGTGGAGGGTGCCCCTGGTGGCTGGGGGTGGGGGTGCTGGGAGACATGGGTGGGGGCCTGGTGGAGGCTGCCCCTGGTGGCTGGGGGGTGGGGGTGCTGGGAGACATGGGTGGGGGCCTGGTGGAGGCTGCCCCTGGTGGCTGGGGGGGTGGGGGTGCTGGGAGACATGAGTCGGACATGGGTGGGGGCCTGGTGGAGGCTGCCCCTGGTGGCTGGGGGGTGGGGGTGCTGGGAGACATGGGTGGGGGCCTGGTGGAGGGTGCCCCTGGTGGCTGGGCGGTGGGTGTGGTGGGAGACATGGGTGGGGGCCTGGTGGAGGCTGCCCCTGGTGGCTGGGGGGTGGGGGTGCTGGGAGACATGGGTGGGGGCCTGGTGGAGGCTGCCCCTGGTGGCTGGGGGGGTGGGGGTGCTGGGAGACATGAGTCGGACATGGGTGGGGGCCTGGTGGAGGCTGCCCCTGGTGGCTGGGGGGTGGGGGTGCTGGGAGACATGGGTGGGGGCCTGGTGGAGGCTGCCCCTGGTGGCTGGGGGGGTGGGGGTGCTGGGAGACATGAGTCGGACATGGGTGGGGGCCTGGTGGAGGGTGCCCCTGGTGGCTGGGGGGGTGGGGGTGCTGGGAGACATGAGTCGGACATGGGTGGGGGCCTGGTGGAGGCTGCCCCTGGTGGCTGGGGGGTGGGGGTGCTGGGAGACATGGGTGGGGGCCTGGTGGAGGGTGCCCCTGGTGGCTGGGGGGTGGGGGTGCTGGGAGACATGGGTGGGGGCCTGGTGGAGGCTGCCCCTGGTGGCTGGTGGGTGGGGGTGGTGGGAGACATGGGTGGGGGCCTGGTGGAGGCTGCCCCTGGTGGCTGGGGGGTGGGGGTGCTGGGAGACATGGGTGGGGGCCTGGTGGAGGCTGCCCCTGCACTGCTGGGGGGTGGGGGTGCTGGGAGACATGGGTGGGGGCCTGGTGGAGGCTGCCCCTGGTGGCTGGTGGGTGGGGGTGCTGGGAGACATGGGTGGGGGCCTGGTGGAGGGTGCCCCTGGTGGCTGGGGGGTGGGGGTGCTGGGAGACATGGGTGGGGGCCTGGTGGAGGGTGCCCCTGGTGGCTGGGGGGTGGGGGTGCTGGGAGACATGGGTGGGGGCCTGGTGGAGGCTGCCCCTGGTGGCTGGTGGGTGGGGGTGCTGGGAGACATGGGTGGGGGCCTGGTGGAGGCTGCCCCTGGTGGCTGGGGGGTGGGGGTGCTGGGAGACATGGGTGGGGGCCTGGTGGAGGCTGCCCCTGGTGGCTGGGGGGTGGGGGTGCTGGGAGACATGAGTCGGACATGGGTGGGGGCCTGGTGGAGGCTGCCCCTGGTGGCTGGGGGGTGGGGGTGCTGGGAGACATGGGTGGGGGCCTGGTGGAGGCTGCCCCTGGTGGCTGGTGGGTGGGGGTGCTGGGAGACATGGGTGGGGGCCTGGTGGAGGGTGCCCCTGGTGGCTGGGGGTGGGGGTGCTGGGAGACATGGGTGGGGGCCTGCTGGCAGGTGCCCCACAGTGCTGGGGGGTGGGGGTGCAAGGGGACATGTGGCTTGGCTGGGGGGCATGGCCATGGTGGATGGGCTGCCTGTGGGACATGACATGGGGTGCAGGGTAGTCCCCTGTGGTGTGGGATGCCTGCAGAGGTCGTGGAGGGGGTAGAGGGGAGACCTGGGAGGACCCACACTGCCAATTCACGTCTTGAACTTCCCGCACACCCACCACCCGCGCACCCCTGAAATCCACGTACCCAGGCCAATCGCGTGTAGACTTTCTCGCGCACCCCTGAAATCCACGTACCCAGGCCAATCGCGTGTAGACTTTCTCGCGCACCCCTGAAATCCACGTACCCAGGCCAATCGCGTGTAGACTTTCTCGCGCACCCCTGAAATCCACGTACCCAGGCCAATCGCGTGTAGACTTTCTCGCGCACCCCTGAAATCCACGTACCCAGGCCAATCGCGTGTAGTCTTTCTCGCGCACCCCTGAAATCCACGTACCCAGGCCAATCGTGTGTAGACTTTCTCGCGCACCCCTGAAATCCACGTACCCAGGCCAATCGCGTGTAGTTTTTCTCGCGCACCCCTGAAATCCACGTACCCAGGCCAATCGCGTGTAGACTTTCTCGCGCACCCCTGAAATCCACGTACCCAGGCCAATCGCGTGTAGACTTTCTCGCGCACCCCTGAAATACACGTACCCAGGCCAATCGCGTGTAGTTTTTCTCGCGCACCCCTGAAATCCACGTACCCAGGCCTATCGCGTGTAGACTTTCTCGCGCACCCCTGAAATCCACGTACCCAGGCCAATCGCGTGTAGACTTTCTCGCGCACCCCTGAAATCCACGTACCCAGGCCAATCGCGTGTAGTCTTTCTCGCGCACCCCTGAAATCCACGTACCCAGGCCAATCGTGTGTAGACTTTCTCGCGCACCCCTGAAATCCACGTACCCAGGCCAATCGCGTGTAGTTTTTCTCGCGCACCCCTGAAATCCACGTACCCAGGCCTATCGCGTGTAGACTTTCTCGCGCACCCCTGAAATCCATGTACCCAGGCCAATCGCGTGTAGACTTTCTCGCGCACCCCTGAAATCCACGTACCCAGGCCAATCGCGTGTAGTCTTTCTCGCGCACCCCTGAAATCCACGTACCCAGGCCAATCGCGTGTAGACTTTCTCGCGCACCCCTGAAATCCACGTACCCAGGCCAATCGCGTGTAGTCTTTCTCGCGCACCCCTGAAATCCACGTACCCAGGCCAATCGCGTGTAGACTTTCTCGCGCACCCCTGAAATACACGTACCCAGCCCAGCCGCGTATGGAAACACCCGCACACCCCTGGAATACACGCTCCCAGCTCTGCGTTTGCTGCTGCCCTTTGCGCTGGGTTGGGGATTTTGATGGCTTTTCCCTGCGCGAGAGGCGTTCTTGGAGGCGTAACTGGCGCTGCTGCAGGGTCGCTGCGCAACTGTGCGCCACGGCTGGTTTTGGTGGCTGGAATCCATGAATACGCTGTGCGCGGAAATGGATTTTAGCGCACGCGGCTGGCGCAGGGATTCGCACGCGCACACTGTGCGCCAGCCGCGTGCGCCACTTGTGCGCTGAATTCTATGAATCAGCCCCTAAAAGTAGTGGTAAGCCAGGTCTCCTGGAGTAGGAATATGTCTGTTGCCATCAAAGCAGCATAACCCATAGGTTGAGATGTAAATTATCTAAATTCCCTCGTATTCCATGAGAGAACATGGCCAAAAATACCCAGAGCCGAAGATCAATAATCAGTATGTTCCAGTACAGGTACCCAGTGTTCAATAGGCTAAGATCACTGTGCAGCTTCAAATTGCTGCTGATCATAAACCTGCTTAATTTGAGTCCAGGCAGATGTAGTTGGATCTTTACACTCCATGGTACACAGTGAAAATTTAAACTGCTCCTCATTAGGCAGGCCATGTTGTAATTGTATGAAATAGCCCAAAGCATAACATTTGTTTGCAAATGAAATGTCTTTCCACAACCATACAGCTAACACATTTGACCACCACCCAATCGGATTGACTAAAAAAAGTAGGTAGCTCAATACATGCGTTGTCTTGTGGAGCCATGATACACAATTCCTCAAGTAACAGTAATATCAAATTTCCTCTATTTAGAAATGGACTGTTACTAGTGGGTACTATTTCTCCAATGCAAAGACAACATGAATAATATGAAGGAATATTAAGTGGCGGCCCCCATTGCTGATTAAGAGGTTTTAATGCTGTGGAATAACAATCCTCATAATCTTTTTGGGAATACACAGACTGAGCCTCAAGAGTAGCCGATGTATAAGTATGTGCTTACGCTGTCTCCTGTTCAATGGCCTGCTTAGCCATAACCCTCAAGTTCACATTCCCTGGCACAGTCTAGAGGGGTTCTATGTCTGTATGAGGCCTACATTGTATACCAATGTCTATTTTTGTCTGCAACACTTGAGTATCCGGACATTTATCTCTCAATTTAGATTCTTTCTGGCTATTCATTGCTGACAAAATTATGGGGGTCTCCTCTGGAAATTGCAGACATTTGTCAAGTGTGCTACACTGGCACTTGGTCTGCTTGGATATATTAACTTTCCTCAGGAGGTTAGCACCCGTACCGTTAGTATCATTTTTCCTCTTTTTTCATTTGCATGGCTGCTTCATCTGGCCACGTAGTAACAGCATGGTCACTGTAGGAGATTCAGCAAAAGCCTGTTCAAAACAATCCCTCCTTTGATTTATGCCCAGGGGCAACATTGACGTATCTGAAATTGAGAGCAGTGTATTTATCATACTGGATTCAATAGATGTATCTTCATCCGGGTCTTGTTCTACCTACTGTTCTATAGTCTTTCTTTTCTGGCCCATTCCCATAGCACTGTTCAACAATATCACAACCACTACCATGGCTAAGATATTCTTCATTGATCTCTGCTCATTTGCCAGGATAGAGCATAAGCTGAAAATCACATCCATATTTACAGCTATGGTAGTAAGGCCTGGCATAAAATTAGAGTTATTTAAATTAGAATCTTCTTGAGTTGTATTATCCGAGGTATCCAAGCTAGAATTTTCCAGATCAGCTAGACCGTATTTGCTAAAAGTTCAAGGTCCGGAGTTACAGACAAGTCGGTAGGACATAGAGATGCAGGAGCCTCGTCACAGGCACCTTCCCTTTTAATGATTTGCGTCTCAAATTCAAGCACGTAATTAATAAGGAGTTGTTATTATCAATATTAGCTATGGAGTTAGGTTAACTGGTGACTACAGATGGACCAGAGAGTCGTGTCATCAACAATATAGGAAAAAATGTGAGATCTTTACTCGGTCCAACAGTAATCTGTGAGCTAACTGTGTTAACCTAGTGCTGTTCAGACCTTCATTTTGTAAGTGTCCTCGGGAACTACTATTCGAACACTCCGGGACCGACCTCTGTAATGTGGGGGGGGGGCACTTGTCCCTCCTTCTGTGTGTGATATTAGCTCACAAGAGAAAGTATCGGCCGTAGCAAGTATCTGATCCATTGTCAACTTTATGCGGTGAGATTTGGAAATGGTTTGACTTCCTTTTTCCGTGGTCATGTGCCAATTTGCATGACTACTCAAGGGGTAGACTCGAGGCGGCAGAGTCTTAGAAGCTTTCCTCTCCTAGAGTAGCTGTTCAGGACAAAGGATGTAAAACAATACAGTTGCTCAAAGCAGTGGGCCCTGTTTCCCCCCTCCCAATGGCACCACCGTGGACCACTGCAGACCACTCAGTAGAACCACGCCACGCAGCACTCTGTGGGCCTCATTACGACCCTGGCGGTAAGGGGTTTACACCAGCGTTAGCTGCGCCGACCCCTTACCGCCAATTACGAGGTCCCCTAGCGCCATGGTGCTTTTAACACCTGCTTTTAGCAGGTGTTAAAATCCATGGCGCTAAGGGACCATGGAGTTAATTACGCCACCGTAATTTACAGTGGCGTAATTAACGCCTTCCCCACTCCCATTATGCCCTATGGGGCAAAAATGGGAATGGGGAAGGGTAAATGGGGATTGGGGACTTACCGCCCCGCCAAGGTCGGAATGGGGCGGTAAGTCCGCCAACCACCATGGCGTAAACGTAGTTTACGCCATGGTGGTAAAGTCACGGCCCAGGCGGTAACTTACCGCCTGGGTCGTAATGAGGCCCTGTGTTGGAATTGTGTTTAAATTTAAGTCCTGGAAGACTGCAGCAAAGTGCTGCTCCCACGAGTTGTAGACAGTGCAAACATACTCCAATGGATCTAATGACCTGCACGCACAGCATATTACTCAGTAGAGCCACTCTGTGAATCTAATAGTCTAGCCTCTTATTATCACATACTACACCTATTTCCTATTTCCAAAGTGGTTTCAAAATATTCCCAGGAACATTTTTAAAGTGTGTGAAGCTGATGTGGCTGCTGCCAATAGTACTGTTTCCTTGTTGCCACAGAAAAAGTGCATTAGGAAAGCAAGTACAATATTCTTAAACACCGATAATAATCCATCTTCTTGGTCAACAGGCAAAACATTTCTGTCACCACTTCCGTCTCCAGTTTTTGATGTAATACACCTGCCAATAGCGAAGCTTAAGGGAACTTGACTCTTGTAGTCTGCCAAAAATGTCTGTATGATTAATGACCTTGTTATAAATTGGCAAACTAGTAACCCAACGTGTAATTTGCCGGTCGCATACCTGGGCGCCACCATATCACTACTAGTGTCTAGGCACTCTAATTCTTGGGGAGCCAGACGTTTTTCAAAGATATCTCATCACTGGAAAGCAAATGCAGCTTTCTTTTAATGCTACTTCCTCACTTCAGTCGATTTTCTTAAAAAAAAGGTTAAATGCTGCTTTATTAAAATGTCAAAGTGCGGCTTCATTTGTAAACCTTATACACTAATAAAACAAATAAAACAGTCCTACAACGTTCCATTCTTTGAATCCTATTCCTACTAAAAACGATATATCCTCATGTACCTGATTGACTAAGCAGCTTCTCAATTATTTTCTAGCATTGAATTAACTCATTACTCAAGCTCAGTTGTTTGCCATTAATGCAACAAGGCCAAAAGCTCTCTGAAATAAGGGCACCTTAATCATGAACACATTCCCTAAGAGAACTTACTCTAATGTTCACTAATACAGTACACTAATGTTCATGCGGCTTTAGAGTCTCTGTTTCCAGCGACTCATTGCATAATCTACACAGTGTTTTATCTTAATCGATTTTCAATCTGGGCGAGGAGCTTGTACGGTTTCTAATAAACTCAGACATACAATTGAATGCCTCTTATATTAGTCTTTTTTTTTACTGAAATATGGTTTTATCTTCTCTCTGCTGTACCTTATTCTGAATTCACCCCTGATAGTGACTCCATCCTCTGTTTATATAGAACACAAAAATAGGAGGGGCTGTATGCTTTCTTGAATATATTTTATTTATTTATTTTTTACATTTATAAACGGCCTAAACCCTTGGGCATTGAGGCACTGAAAAAGACCAGTTACACGTAAGGTACATTGTCAATACAGCATGTTTGTCAGGGTGGACCCAACGACCCTGGCAACGAAATTTGGTATGGGTAGATTTCATAGGTATCAATGTTAGGCAAACAGCTATGTTTTGAGGGTATTTTTGAAGGCCGTGTGGGATTCTTCTTCTCTTAGCGAGGGCAGGAGGGCATTCCAGTGCATGGCCACGACTGCATGGAAACTGACGGCTCCTCCTCTGGCTCTGTTGACCCTAGGTAGAACGAAACGTTGAGCGTGGGCGGACCTTACTGGTCTGATGTTGCTTGTTCTGCTGATTTGTTGTGTGAAGTATTCTGGAGCCTTGTTCAGGAGGCATTTGTGCGTGATGGTGAGTACTTTAAAAATAACCCTTTCTTGGACGGGGAGCAAGTGCACCTCTCTTCTTGCTGTGGAGGTGTGTCCCCTTCTCGGGATGTTGAGTGCAGATCGAATCACATTGTTTTGAATTACCTGCAATTTATTGATGTATTTCTTAGATGTACCCGCATAGAGAGTTTTGCAGTAGTCAAGTCTAGCTCGAATTATCGCACGTGCAATGGTGAGGCAGCTCTCAGGTGTGAGGAATTGTCTAGCTGCATTGAGGAGCTTATATGTGTAAGAAGCTGCCGAGGAGATTGCATTGACCTGTCTTGTCAGGGAGAGTTTGACATCAAGGTACACTCCAAGAGTTTTCACTGAGGCTGAGACCGGTATAGTAATCCTTTCTATCGTCAAGGACGCGTAGTCATAGGAGAGCTTCCTTAGGGACCCTACTATCATAATCTCAGTTTGTTCATCATTCAAACATAGTTGGTTCATGGCCATCCAGGCCTGGATGGTCAAGTATATTCTGTTCACTGCCTCTCTGTTGGTGGCATGGGGTCCTGACAGGGGGAGGAGGATCTGAGTATCAACAGCATAGTTGGTGATGCCTTGCTTTACAAATAACTTACTCAATGTCTGTTTTTCCATTTGAGTTACTACAGTTCTCTATGTGTACCTCATCTCAATAGAGTATAGTCTTTTATTTAATGTACCATCCATCGAGATCTTGTTCACAACTTCTGGATACACTTTCAGATATGCCCCACCACTTGACATATAACTGCAAATGATGCAATGCTGCATACATCTACCTTTAAAAAATAAATCTTTTATTGTGATTTAATTTGTAAAAAACATTTCGCAAATGTCAAACCCACGAAACAGATAAAAATATGCATCAATACATGATTATACAATGCAAGATTTACAATATTTAAAAACCATTTAAGCAGTCATTATTTTTTACAAATGCTATCTATCACTGCTAATCACGGTGATGTCTGTTGGGCCGCAAGGATTCTTAGCCATAATTGATCTGTTTGCAATCTTGATTCGTGCTTTACAAATTAACTTAACAACCAATTCCTAATTGGAAATACAACATCACAATCTAGAACAAGGTGCTTGAGAGTCTCAATAGATAATACGGAGAGTTCTTTAAACTTGGCTGTTTGTGTAACTTTTATTTTCTTTTATACTGTTGATGTTCTCCTACTCCCTTCACACTGCCTTGTAGACCTTTAAAGCCTTCTGAGTAAAATGTATGTAACAGCACCTTGATGCCTTCGGGCTTAGTGTGCTACATACATTTGAACATAAATAAATAAAAAATACATCGCAAAACCGACATAGTCTGTCCTCTTGTGCAAACCTTTACCTTGCGCCCATCACTTCAACAGTTCAAAACCGATGTAACCTTAACCTAACAAAATCATTTCTGAACTCATGTGAGGGATAGCGGAGCTAAGAAATCACTTTAAAAGTTTTCACATCCATCCATGAGTGATAAGGCAAGTGATATTTCATGATGCAGTCTCTATTTGTGATCCAATCTTGACAGTCAAGTCTTAACTTTGTTTTATTAGGGAGTCAGCAGCAGCTCCTCAAACGCAAAATCAGCAGAATTCAGGATATTACAACAAAAAACAGACCATTGGTTAACAACCTTGCAAGCTTTGTTTAGCCATAAAGAATTCAAATCCTCAAAGAGGCATTATGCTGGAGGATTTAAAATGCTGTGAAATAACTTGAGCTTCTTCCAATTAACCACATATTGTATTGACAAGAGACTAAACTCCTTCCTGATCACACTAATAGGAACAACTATCGTGTGGGCTAAAACTCTCTGCCAGAGTAATGCCTCCAATTTCCCCCAATCATCGTAACCAAGTTGTGCTTCAGCACTGTAAATTATTTAGATAACATTTTAAATGTATATGAAATGATATTTTATTCATTTCGCGCTCATACACAAGTGTTTCCTCAATATCAATAAAGGGGGGATAGAAAGGCACCCAAACCGCTTTTCCAACATTTTCATTTGTGCTGCCGCCACCATAATTGTCGGCTGCATAGATATGAAAAATGTTTGTTTGTCCAGTTGTTTAGATGACAAACGCACTCCACAAATATTTAAACTGCTCAACAACTTCAATTTTTGTTGACCCAAGGAACCAATTGTAATGTTTCTTCTTTTTTGGATGCCCCTTTTTCAAGATCAATTGGTTTTTGAAACAATGATTTCGAGATACAAATTAGCGAGGTATCCTGCTACTACATTTAAAGAGTTTTGTAGTACAATTTGGGGGTCTGGTCGAGCAAAACCAAGTCATCTGCATATGTGTCTGCTTAAGGAGCCCAAACGGGGCGGACAGGCCTTAATTGGAGTCAAGGCACTTTCCAAATCACGAATATAAAAATTAAATAAAAACGGCACTAAAACACAGCCTTGGTGGAGTCTTCAATGGGTAGGTATAGGGCGAGAGTAGTTACCGTCTTGATCAAGACGAACTCTAACAGTTAATCACTCTATGTAATGCCACCAGAATACTTACGCTTACTCCAGAGTTCTGCCTGTTTACTCAATCAAAGGCATGCGTTCAATCCACGAAAGAAACATATATAAACTGTTTACCTCTTCCAAGTGCAAGACGTATCCACAAGGAAATTATGTAGTGAGGCCTATCAGGATCTACATGAAACCATACACCTGATACACTAAGACAAAACAGAAGCGTCAGTGGGATAACACTTAAAACATGACATAAAAAGAGAAACCTTAACCAGTGCAGTTGTGTATTTCAATTAGATACAAAAGACTTCTTGACTGTTTTGAGTCGGGTTTTGACAGTTAAACAAAGAAAATTGCTTGTTTACTTTTACTTCAACTCTGGTGTTAGTGTTACTCGTATGTCTATTTGTTTATACTTTGATTCTGGATATATTCTGGATGTATTTAATAAGTAAAGCAACCCTGACTAATGCAGAGCAAATCAAAACTGCTGATATTGAAAGAATGTCCATATGGTAAAATCTTCACAAATGATTATTACTTGCCTGCACTGTCAACATCAACTTCTCAGCACTTGGAAATACGACTTACTTTTTGTGTTAAACATGATTCAAGTAGCCAAGTCTTCTTGTGCACTCAAATTAGTTTAATATACTCAAAGATCCCATATCCTAGAATAACGTATTATTGCTAAGGTACAAGAACATGCAATGCTCAACAACCTATAATGCTGATAAGTGACACATGTTTAGTTCTCTCAAAGCCAGTGGAATTCTCCATTAGAATATATTTATTGCACGATTAACTAAAGTGGTGTTTTCCTACCTTTAAACACGATGGTCAATTTTAATGTCACAGCTTCTTGGAATCATTAAGTGGGTAGGTGTGTGCTGAGGAAAACATCCAGATACAGTGTCAGGAATGATTGGGCGATTCTGGGTTTCATACTGGGCACGTACTGCAGCACCTTTCAGTGATTGTATTGGAAGGTGGTCTTACAAATACCAAACACAAAGTCAACAACGTAGAAGATCAAGTACTTGAAGAACCTCAAAATTCAAACAGAGATCTTAAAATAGGTCTGGGATTTCTGACACACTATGGCCTACTTTGAGCTTGACCCTATTAAGCTAACCTCATTGATAATCCCAGAAGGCAACAAGAGATTTTCAGCTTTCAGCATCTATGGACACCAAAAGGTCAACTTTGTGTGTCTAAGCCCAAATCTCGGGAGGATAGCTCAGTGGCAACGTGCTCGCCTTGGAAGCAAGACGACACAGCGCAACACAGGTTCGATCCCTGGGTCAGCGCTTATAAACCTATGGGTATTAAGCATGTTATAAACAACCAATTACAATTACAAAATGGTTGACACCCATTATCAAGCATGAGGCCCCCTGAGATGATAATACTAATAATGATTCAGTAAAAAAACGAATACAAATCTATCAAATTCAGTGAAATCACGTTCTTTAAGGGACGTTATGGTTACAAGTAAAATAAATTAAAAAAACAGGAAATTCACTCGTTATGGTAAGCTATTCAACCACAACTCAAGCCACTGCCACACCCAGGACATCAAAGATGACATTGCAAATGACATCATCAATGACATCACGGATGACATCACATGTCTGGGGTGGTTGTCTTTGTTCATGTCCTGGGTGTTAGTGTTAGCAGTGCACGGTGGTGGTGGGAGTTATGGTTGCATATCTTAACAGAACTGGAGAACTTCCCGGGGTTTCCGATTTTACTTGTAACCATAACGTCCCTTTGACAATGTTTTTGTTACGCTCAGAACTGAGCTGTGTAATAGGCCTCCATGTTGTATTGAGGTCCAAATCTAGTATTACTTTATTCCTGATAATGAGCCTGGCGCCAAAGGTGCCAGGACTGACTCCATGTATGTTTCTGATGGAGTTTTAAAGCCCTTGGGGCCGTGTGAAGGGCTTTAGCCCCACTGCTGCCAGGGGGCTGTTATACCTGAGGGGGTCAGGGGCATGGATCGTGACAGCTTTTTAACTGAATTTGAGAGGTTACAAGCCATCCCAAAAAATACATTCACCAACCCTATAATGCAGAAATATGTATGGATGTCCTTAAACTTTTATCCAGTTCGCAAACATCCCAGCAATGTCCCGGAACATCTGAGATGTTTGTGGAGGAATTTTATGGCATTTTATGCCCATATCTTACTTCATCCTCATCACCCCTCACCTCCCAAAAAATTATTTAATTTGTTTGACAAGAGTAATGTTGTGTTTGTTAATATGTTTTTACTGCCATGTTCGTGGACTATGGGTGCAATTCACGAATCCACCATGGCATCCATTAAAAATGTTTTGACACACCTCATGTTTTTAATTGGCCAATCAGTTGTTGTGTACAATGCCTGCAAACATTATGCAAAGCCCTGATTGGCCCAGAGGCATCCACGGACACCGAATCAGGAAGTGAGTCTGCAAAATGGACACAGATCTAGGTAAATCTGTTTGAACAACATTTTGGCTATTTTAATAATATCTACTGCAGGGATTTGCACCAAATTTGTAAAAGCATGCTTCGGGACCAAGGTGCTGCTCCTGGCACATGTTTGGTGCAAATCTGTTCAGTGGTTTGGGCTGTAGGAATGAGCAAACATTTATTTTCTTTATGTCTATGAGGATTTCAGTTTTGGGACACCTCTATAACTTTGCCACCCCTTGATGAAACCAAACTAAACTCTACGGATTCATTCTGGGATGGCCATATACTTTTGGTGAGGATTCGTCAAACAGTGCCAAATTTATAAGCATCCCAAAACTGTTCTTCGTATCGGTTGAACAACTTAACCATAACTACATTATTAATAACAATAATAATAATAGTAATAAAAATGTGTTTTAATAGAGCACTTGTTGCCACATACCTACAGCTTTTAACATGTGGTATGACAGCCCCATTTTAAATAGTATTTCATTTATTGATTTTGGAAGGATGAAAGGCAAGTTAGCCCTACTAAAGGAATGGAACTTCCAAACACCAGATTGACATCGTATTAGAGACTAATGTTTTATTTGCGTAATTCTCCATTATTGACTGTATAGCAGTGGATATTGACCCATCCAAAATTGGTAACATATTTTGTATTCAGCAATTTTTTATGCAAGTCAGTACGCCATTATCAAATATGAAGAATACTTAAATAACATAGACATTGCATCATTTAAATATTGAGAACATTTTTTAATTGGCCACATCATGTACATGCCTCCAAGCACCTGTAGTGAACACCTTATGTGGCCCAACACTGTATAAAACTTCAAAAAAACATATTCTTACCTCTGACATAATACTTTAATTTAAAAAAAAAAAAATTGGTACCATTCAAAAGTGTTATAGGGCCTTACATGGAAGTATATGGATGTGGCTGACAAGGAGATGAAGGAATTTAGCTTACAAAAAGTTAAGCATGGTTTCAGCAATGATATTGTAACCATACCAATAAACAATTTTAGACTCTGCATGAAGTAAATATGAAACAGCACATGCTACTCCTAAAATTGTGTTTTAAATCTTGCATTTCAAGATTGCCCTAAAATGCAATTAATTCATGCACACACTTACCCGATCCCAATTTCAAAACTCATCGGGCCTCATTACGACCTCATTCCAAGGTTGGCGGGTCGGTAATTCTCCATTCACCATGGGCCCTTCCCCATTCCCATTTTTGCCCCATAGGGCTCAATGGGAATGGGGAAAGCGCTAAGTATGGTGCCGCAAATTGCGGCACCGTACTTAGCACCAAGGTCCCTTTGCGGCACCCTACTTTAACGGCTGGTAAAACCAGCCGTTAAGGTCGGGTCCCGCAAAGGGACCTCGTAATTACGCGCTAAGTGTTTAACGGCGCCGCAGCCTTTTACGGTGCCGTTAAACACTTAGCGCCTGGGTCATAATGAGGCCCATTGTTTGTTTGCGGGTACATATGTGTAAAAATGTTGTGCAAATGGCATGTGCCTTCTAAACAATAATTCCAAACACTGCAAGCATTGTGAATTATTTTCAAATGAGTATAGTAGCATTTATTTCCTGTTTCCTTGGTTTATATCTATGCACATAATGTGGAATAGAATTTCCTGAATACTCTCCCTGCGGCCAGTGAAGGTCAAAGTGAAACATTCTCCCCTGTTTATCTCTTTGTGAGGGAACTGCTTAGCACTATTTCTTTTTTGTTACTCATTCACTGTGTGACCACCATCTGATGAAGAAGTCTAAGGCCGTCATTACAACTTTGGCGGAGTGCCCAGTAATTCCTCCCTTCAGGAACCCGGGCCTGGACCTTCCCCATTCCCATTTCAGCCCCCATAGGGCTGAATGGGAATGGGAGAGGGAGCAAACAACGGGCCGATTACGAGCGGCCCGTTGTTTGGTCCCTTTTCCCCTCGCGGGACCCGCTCTGCACGTCTGGTAAAACAAGACGTGCAGAGCGGGTCCCGCGAGGGGACCTCGTAATCAGGCGGTATGGGTTTGACGGCGATGGCACCTTTACCAACGCTGTTAACCCCTTACCGCCTGACTTATAATGAGGCCCTTCAAGTGTCTTTAAAAGATAATGGGCTTCATTACGAGGCCGGCAGTAGCCGTGCCCTTATTAATTGCACATTCCATGGGGCAGGAAAAAAATAATCTCCATTCCCATTTGAGCCCCGTAGGGCTCAAATGGGAATGGGGAGGGAGCTAACAACAGGCCCGTTGATAACGGGCCCGTTGTTAGCTCCATGGTCCGCTCGCGGGACCCGGAAAGGACGTCTGGTTTTACCAGACATCTTTGCCGGGTCACGGAAGGAAACCTCGTAATAGGGCTGAGTGGGTTTAACGACACCGGCACCATTACCGGTGCCGTTAAACCCATTCTTCCCACCTCGTAATGAGGCCCAATTTGTTTAATCAGCCAGGCATAATACTTTTGGTAAGTCCAGTAAAAGGTATGAAAATTTGAGTTAATTAAAAGGTCTAAAAAGAGTGTGATTTTATGTTATTGTGGTTTATACCACACACCATTGTCATTTTCAGGGTCTCCAGGTACTCTGGCAGATATGAGAAGGGTTTAGTTAGTGGGATTGGGGCAGAAAAGCACAAGAGAGCTTTGATGTGTTGTTGGTAGCTTCAGTTACCATAAACCGGTCACTCTGAGCTTGTTTGTTTTTAGTTGGTAGATGTTGGGTGCTGTTTGGAGTATGAGTGTGTAAGGGGTGATTTATGTGTGATTGGTTTAGTTTCCTGTTGGGTGTTGTGGAGTGTGTGCAGTTTTTGGGGATTTTAGTTTTTGTTGTTGCTGCAGTGCCGGTATGAGTGTGGTTTGTTCAGTGTTTGAGGTAGAGTAAGCAGAATGTTGGCAAGTTTTTAGTAGGGTTAGTGGAGAATCCTCTCTGTCCGTGTGTGCAATAGTTATATTGAACCGTTGTGTTCATATTATTATATAGTGATTTGAAGTAGAATGCTAATTTCCTTGAGTGTCCCTGTTTCGGTTCATCAGAATTCAGTTGTTTTTGGAGTGCACAGGCTTAACTTCTGAAAACAATCACACATCAGAAATGCTTGACTGCACAGAACACTGAAGACTGGGCCTCAGTCCTACTTACAGTTTCTGCCACTTGGTCCTGCAGATTTACTGCAGGATTACAAGTGGTGGTAGGACAGTGTTAGTTCCCATTTTTGGAGTCCACAGGTAATTCCACCGTTTTTTTTATTTTTGCTGAAGGTAAATCCTCCACCCACTTTACCACCAAACTTGTATTACAGCAGTACAGTAATGCAGAGGTATCACGGTGGTAACATAATTTCCACCTGATTACTGCTGTTTTTTCCTGCACCGCCGTACTCCTGATGAAGCCCACTGTGTTTTTCCCTGCTCAACATCCTCCATGGGTGACAATAGTCTTCAAAGAAATTAACAGGATCTACCTGAAACTTTAGGAACTTTAAAAAACTAGAAGTTTTGGTTTGAAGCCTAAAGTGTTCTACATTGAATGTTACATGGTAAGGGTACTGCGTGTAGTGGTGCATGTGCATGTTTTTTGTGTCCGATCTTTATGGCGTGCTCATTGTGTATGGTGTCCTTTGTGTGTTTGTACATGAGTGGGTTTTTGTGTTTTCAAGTAGCTGAATTACTCGTATTTGGGAAACATTATAAATCATTTTAGAGTTCACATTTTCTGGAATGAGCCACATTGCTTGCTAAGCACCATTGATGATGTGATATATTATCCAAAAAGTGTGATTGCTAATGTGCCAATACCAGTGTAAAGATAGTGTTCTACTGCACACCTAAAGTTCATAAATATGAAAAAATGGTAAAGCAAATTTGGGTGCACAGGATGTAAACACACCGCTGGCCCATAAAGTGTAATGATTGCATGTACAAGAAAATATACAAATAATGAGAGGATATACCTGTCTCCTGCACACCTTTATACTGGGAAAAACCAGTCAATACTGGGTCCTTTACTGTGAATTCACAAACAGAATTGTTATTAACACAATTGATTATTGTTCATTCATTTCAATAAATATAAATCATAATTCCTTAGTCACATTATCAGAGATTTTTCTTTTATTATTCAGTAGTTATCTTTTTTCAAATAAAAAGAAGAGATCAACACAGTGTGGGAGTATAATCCCTTCATCGGGAGCAAACAAGTATAACATCTGTAAAACGATTTGAACAGATGCACTATTGCTTCCTTTGACAATTCTACATTAGTATACAATAAATGAAATAACCACAATATTCAACTGGATTCTTTCAATGAATGATTAAACTATGTATTAACCAAACCACATTCTAATGAAGCTAGATCTAATATATAGTGATGTATAAATCTCAAAGATAATCAGTTGTCTATATTTCCAGAATTAAGATATTCATTCTCTCGCTCACATTCAATACCTTACATGCATTTGTATCCAACCGTGCTTCAGTGCTCTGCTCCACACTTGTCTCTCGGTCCACCTTCACACCTCCTGTCCTCACCCAAACACCTGTCTCTCTGGTGTGACTCTGTCGGCCCTTTAACCCGTGACTTCCTGGCTGCTTCATTCCTGCCCCTTCCATTGTTTCTGTGATGCACCCGACTCTAAGGGCCATTCAGATCCTGCAGTACTCCCTAGGATCGGGTGAACACATGGCAACATTTCATACACCCCTCTTAGCCTCTCCCTCTCTTTGTGCACAGTTTGTCAGTTAACACCTCCAGTTCTAATATATTGTTGTTCATTCAGCTTTCTCGTTTGTCTTTTCATAGGCAAGTGATAGTCTTCTCCCCTGCATCAGAGGCTGACTCTCATGAAAGCAGAAGATCATTCTTGACATTATTAAATAAGTGAACACAGGATATGAGGATGGTTGGGGGTGGGGTGGTATCCTTTGCAGAAGGAAATGTGAACTCCACAAATGGACTTTAGCTCCAAGTTCCCTTTCCTATGATATTCCGTACTATTATGTACTATGTATCACTAGTTATTTATTTTCCTTTTAGCTGACACTTATTACGGCTCCCTTTTCCCTGAAGGCAATGCTGGATATGAATGCATGTGTGATGGAGGGGAAGTCTTGCTCCGTCCGCTCTTGTAGTTACTGGAGCAAAGACGCTGTCTTGCATCTACTGCTGGTCTGAATTTGTTCAGACAATGGACGGCTGTTTGACAATGGAAGTGGTTATGGGGCGATGGATGAATGCCCCTTTGCTGATTCGATAGATTCAGAAAGACTCTCTCTGCAGTAATCCTCACACTGGGCAGGGCACGTCACATGCTAGAACAATGTTATACTTCAATGAAAGGGGCAATGGCCTTCCATATCTATTACTGGGTCTATTGTTCTCAACAGGATGGGTTGAACATGCCAGAAAGCCTAAGGTGTGTTTTATTGATGTTTCTTTAGTTGCTCCAACAAGAAACATGTAGATCCCGGGCCTGGAAGGTGGCTTACATTAGATATGTGGGATTACAAGGGATGTATGCTGCATTCTTTGGTTTGCAAGCCAATGAATGCAATCTTCTGTGTTCGCCATCTCAGAAATAAAACAGTGTGACTGGTTTGCTTGCACATAACAAGAGTGTCACATGGGATTTCCCATTGCTGGTGACTTTCTGCAGCCAATTGTTCTGTTCTCTCACCCCTGCTTGACATTCTAGAATCTTAAGTCCTGAAACAAGTAAGAATAAGATTGTGCTAGAAATGGGCATGGAAGGAATTTGGCGATAGTGTTACCAACAGCATCTTTTAAGGCACCTTTGGGTGGTTCAGGGGCTGGAGCCCTCCCAACCCGCTCACACCATGTCTGGGATAGGATTGACTCTAGCATTCACCATTTTAGGCCTCTTTCTCCATGTCAGGATAAGTCTCCATCCTCCCAGAACACAGTCAAGCCCCTGACATTGTCACATTTTGTCAAAAGGACTGCTTTTCTAAGCCAGTACAATATTGGATGATTGTCCTTATCTGTGAAAATTGCTTCAAGTAGATAAGCATTCACATTCGGACTAACTTATTTGTCCTCCATGTGTTCTTGTAGACCTATTGGTATTGAGAATTACTAGCTCAGTATGAGTGTGTTCTGCATGTTCTCCAGGTTTTCAGTAGTGCTCACCAAATATGGCTGAAGTGGAGTGTATAACAAAAAGAACATAATTGATGATGATAAAGAATACAATTATTTTGACAAACCCCACATTACTTTTTGTCCTAACATCCCTATTCATTCCATTGAATGTTTTGAATCTGAGGTATTGACCGACATCTGTTAACTGAGTTATCAGCGCAAGTATTGATCTAATTTATCTTGAACAAAATGCAAGTGGTTAGTACCTTGTTAAAACAACTGGCAATTATAATTAGACCTGCTAACAAAGGCAGCTATACAGTGATCATGGACAGTGTTTAATATTCTGTTTTGCCATTGAATCTCTGCGGCAGTAACAGTAACCAAATCCAATGCTACAAGCAACGATGAGCACAAATCGTTATCTGGTGGGCATATCGTGCTAGACACGTGTAATATGGGCAGCTAAAACCCAGACACGTTCAAATTTGGGAAGTTAAAACCCAGACACATGCGGAAGGACAGTGACATTCTAAATCACACGTCATCAAGAAGAGATAACTCAAAAATGTTATCTAAGAACTTTGACCAGAAGGTGAAAAACACTATACTTATCCGACCCAATATATTACATCGCAGAGGGGCCCAGAATTTAAACAACATCCTGGACACACGGCTCTGCCATTTGCTGTTGAAATCACACTGCAGAAGTTTGTAATTATGCGAATACACTGGATAGTTTCATTATTGACATATCCGTGCAATCAGCGTTACACACACTAAGAAATTGAAGTATCCCACGTGCATGGTTCATGCCCCAGAAGAAACCTGTAATACTTACAGGTCCTATTAACATCATTAACATCACTTGTCCTGAAGACGGATTCAAAAGAGCACATAAATAAGATTGGTCCATGGATGTGTTTCTTTTGAATCTAGAAACACAAAAATATGTAGACACTAAACAGCGAGGGACTTTGCATATGAATTACTGTGAAGAAGCCTCTCTCCTGTGTTACTAACCTCACACTTATAAAACTATCCTCAAATAATAGAAGATAGTCCAATTAATATGTGTGTTTGAGAAATCAGTCCACATGTATATTGTTGGATACAACAGTCATTTTGTGTATATTTTTATAATGTATCTAAGTGTTTTTACATTTGTGTATACTTTCACTGGCCATGTGTGTCTGCTAAAGCAATGCTATGCAGACTCATACAGTTTGACTAGTGGGCGCCCACAGCCTAAGTGTGTAAAAGCATGGTAGCTGTTTGTGGAACCTGTTTGCTGGTTGATATTCTGCATACCTAAAACAATACATTGGTGACATTTCCACCTATCTAATGCTCGATGGGAACCCTATGGAATGGATTCATTCAATTATTACTGACAAATTAGTTAGGGCACATGAGAATGAATTTATCTCACTAAAATCCCATCATGTCAGTCTTCTATGGGCTCCCGAAAATCCATAAAGATGTAACTAATTCTCCACTATGCCCTATAGTGGCAGGTACTAGATGTTTACTGAACATCCGGCCCAATACATTGATGCAATTCTTCAACCCTTAATTCAAAACTTGAAATCTTCCTAAAGGAAACTCACCATTTCTTGAGACATCTAGAAATGCTCAACAGAATACTGAGGTACTGCCTCCTCTTTATCATTGATGTAGTCAGCTTGTATGCTGCAATCCTGCATGCTGATGGTATTCATGCTGTTGAATCGTTTCTCTTACCACACAAAAGCGTTGGGGCTAACAAAGGATTTTTCTTGGAACTTCTCACAACAATTTCTTCAGCAACAACAAGGATTATTACTATGAAATAGCCGGTACATCTTGGCCACATCACCTACTTAGGCCAGCACTTTTATGAATCAATTTGAGACTCATAATGTTTTATTAAACAGTCTTTTGAGTCCCGACATGTACAAGTTCCTCTGCTATATTTACGATGTTTTAGTAACCCAGCGAGAGACAATCTGAATGCAACAAGCATTCTGATTGGCTCTCGCCAGGTCCCTACCCAGCCGGGAATCCATCCGTCGGAATTCCACGGCCTTTGTCCCCGGCGGGGGGCGTGGCAACCCCTCAGCCAATGAGGAGGCTCGAAGCGGGCCCTTCCCCGCTCCAAGCCTCCCCGCAGCTGAGAGGCTGCCTTCGCCCCCCGCTGGGGACTCGGGTAAGTCTTTTTTTTTTTTATTTCCCTTAACCCCCAACTTACCTTCGTGGGCCATCCCCGCTCTGCGCCTCCACACGGCTGGGGGCTTCCCTCGTCCCCCGCCGGGGACGCATGTAAGTTTTTTTTTTTTTCCCTCTTCCCCCCGTCCCACTCCCGCCCTCCCAACCCCACTTACCTTCTTTTTGATCCTTTTTCGGGAGCGGATGCGCTGGGAACACTTGTTTTCCCAGCGCGTCCGCTCCCGATGGCCGCCATGGAGAGGGAAAACAGACTCTGTTTTCCCTTTCCATGGCGGCGGACATTTTTTGCCCACAGGGCCTTCAGTAAGGCGCTCGCTTCGCTCGGGTCCTTACCTATCGGCCCCGGGGCATTACCGGAGTCGGTAATGCCCCCGACGCTCGGGTTCTATTGCTTGAGTGGGAATTTGGAAGGGTTCAATTAATGATTGTGGGGACTTCAACTTTTTAAATGGAGTTGATGGTAGAGGCCAATTCCCTAGCTGAACCTGATATACAACTTCTTCAAGCCAAAGTGAGATATCTATTTGACGAGCAATGGTTCTTTATGAACATCTACTATAAGCTGATAAAAACAGCATACTTAGGGCTGATATTTTTCACCCACAAAGGATCATACAACCCCAGCCGTTTTCCCAATTTGTGAGGTTGAAAAAAATTCTGATGAAAACTCATTGACTGAACATCTGAATATCATGGCTTGAAAGTTCAGTGAGCATGGATATGGCCCTACTACCACTACTACCCTACTACCGTTGTACCAGCTTGTGGGAACATTCCCTTAAAGGAGAGACTCACATTATTAGACCACCATCCACACCTATACACGCCTGTAATAAATTAAGTCTCTAGATATTCCCATCAGAACTCTTCCCTGAGTAAATCTTGTTTCCAGAAGCCCTCACTGTGTCCTTTAAACACTGCCCAAATTTACATCAGCATTTGGTAACAGCTGAAAGAAATTGATAATCAAATGTTATTATCACCCAAGAAAAAGGGTACATTTCCCTGTTTGAATGGTATAAACTGCAACTACATCATGAAGGGGTCCTACGTAGAATACTTATCTAAAGGACATAAGGTCTATTTAAGGCATTTTGCACCTCTGTACTCCCAGGAAGTTATTTATGGAATTAAATGTTCTTGGAGCTAATTTTACATGGTGAAGACCAGTCGCAAACCTATGGTGATGGAACGAGCATCGCCTTTCCATTCGACTGAAAAAGCTTAACTCCCCCCTAGCCTGACATTTTGTTCAAAATCACCACAGTCCAGTGCAGTTACAGTTTTGCATTCTGGAAGTTGTCCTGAAATACAAAAGAGGTAGTTACCTTGACACATTTTCGATTTTTAGCCACAATTACCTCAAGGGCTTAAATGACCATAATGAGGTACGCCATTTCCTGTCAGCATTTTTTGGCTGATACAGGTGTTAATAGATATTGGGTTATTCCATACTCTTTCTGCCAGAATCGTATCAGTTTGTATCAGTTCTCTTAATATGTCAACTGAGATGTTACATTATGACTAGTGAATACCCGAACATTGACACATAAAACAACCTGGGTCATTATACTATTACCATAACCAACATAAATGACGTTCCTTTATTCTATGACAAATTGATAGAAGTATATCCAGAGTCAGTAAATATTTATAATTGCTGAAGTCCACAATTGATTTACTATATAAGGCATGCTCTATAAAACATATGTACGAAGATTGTATATATATATATATATGTATTTATTAATTTATTTACAAGAGGAACAATGCTCTTTTGATCACACAAGAATGTACAATAGATAAGAAATCAGATTTGATGGGAAGCAGTGTGTTTTTTACAATGGGGCCAGTTTGAGGGACATTCTGACGGTTGTGGAAGGGACTAAAAGGAACAGTCACCGGGGACAATACATACGTGAACATAAATATATTAAGGACAACCAACGTTGGACATGTTATATATTATACAACTGCTTGTGTTTATGTTTAATTTTGACATGGTCTTGCCATATATAATGTATGATTTCTGTGTATGCTTTTCATAGGGCCTCTAACAAGACAACACTTTCAAAAAAGGATGCTAATATTTGAGGCTGCAATATTGCATGTTATGATAGGTTATTTATAACACACTTAATACCCAGAGGTTTCTAAGCGCGGACCCGGGGCATAGAACCTGTGGTGCTCTGTGTCGTCTTGCCTTCAAGGTGAGCATGTTGCCCTTGAGCTATCCTCCCGAGGTCACATCTTACAATGCAGGCAGTAGTCTAGTTCCACGCTTGGCATATCTCATACTGTGCACAATGATGCAAGGCGTTACATGGTGCCATTAACTTGGTCCTGGTTTGTAGGCTGCTTGCCACAATAAATATCATTCTGAATGAGCCGCTGTAATATGTGACTCTGTCAATACGGATGCTGATTCAAACCCCACAATATTGTGAGCAGGTAAGCGAAGATAAGGGACCTGGATGTGGCTATTTACTCTTTGAGCCATTGTGAACTTTGGTTGGGGGTTTGTTACTCCATGCAAGTATACATTATGATGAATCCTGCAGAGCTATCACTGATCCCCCAGTGATGGGCTACCCCCACATGACAGGGGACAGCAGCCACAACCTAATCCTGACCCTGGGGGTGGTATTATGAGGGAGGATCATGTGGGAGGGGACGACTACCGGGAGGAGGTGATAACTTCTTAAGGAGAGATGCTGTATTCTTCCCCCTTATGAGGACAACTATATGACACCTAAACTTGTGATGGCATACTGTCACTCTAGGCAGAGTACTATTCATACCTCATATGCACATAACACACACATAAAATCTCCTGTCCCATGTGTTTTTGTTCTAACCATAAATCCTAAACAAAAGAAGGAATCTTAACTGAGGGAGAAGGCAGCAGCACAGTAACAGACTGTGCTGGAAAAAGCAGCTGGTTCCAGGTGGCCACTCACAAGCATTACCTACGAACGTGGTGCAAGGCCATAGGAGACACAGCAGGCACTGTGGGAGAACCATTGAGGAGCCAGCAGCAGCAACACAGCTACTGGGAATGCAGTCATGCAGAGAATCAGAAATCTTACTAGGGGTGAAGGCAGAGCTGGCAGGGGAGCTGGAAGAAGGTCTGCAGAGAGGGAACCGTCATCCCAGAGTGACAGCTTCACCACAGCAACGTGCCAAAGGTCAGGGATGGTATCAAACACCTTTGAGTCTGTCAGGACATATTGGGGAACCCGGGGTGTACCGACAGGCATGTGAACAAGTAGAAACGTGTTTTGAATACCGATCAAGTAAACAACAAAGATAGAATTTGCACAAGTCTACGTGAATTAAATGTCAATGTGGGGAAAGTTGGAACAGGTAGTGCCTCAAGCCAAAGATGTATAGATACAGTGAAGGAATATAATGGTGCTATACTAGAGGACAGTAAACTCAGAAAGTCCTGGTGAAAGAAACACATCAGGCAGTGAGCACTTTGGGGGCAAGATACCTGGCAGAGTAGCACACCAGGCCATCTGCAAGATCCCAGAAGGAGATTCCTGCCAGAGGATTATACCAGGCAATCCATTAAAATTAAGTCCTTATGAGAAGATACCTGGCAGGAGTGTATACCACAGGATCTGATGAACCTAGTGATCGCTTCCTGGCAGGAGAGTACACCAGGAGGTCATCCTTAAGAAGTTGTGGTTTGAAAGAAACACTTTTGCCATGCTTAAGGAATTATTGTGTGAAGGAGACAATTGTGCCACCCTATATGAGAAATTCAGGGGAAGGGAACCACCCTATGGATCCAAATACTGTTTTGTTGGATTTATCTATTTTGTTTTAATTGTGAACACTTTGCACAAAGCCTAAGTCGAAGACATTTCCTTACACACTTAGTTTTTCATTTCTAGTGTGAGGGTCAGATTAGTATGTTTTGGACACAAGGAAGGTTTACATATGTTTGATGATGAGACACACAGATTGATCTTTAGATTTAGTTTCCTAGACAGGGAAACACTCTTCATTATAAGGACAGAGAGGCCTTTACCCATCCCTTTTATTTTAATAAAGGTGTCTAATGTTGAAAACAACACAACTTTGTGTCTGCTTCTCATTTCTGACCAATCACAGCATTGAGTAACAACACTACATTGATCCATAGGTTACACACCCTGTATACTTCCTGCATTCTGGCACATATTGATGATAAATAGAGCTTCATGCATTAGAATCTTGGTGCTTTCATCTGAATTGATTTCCTCTGTGTTCCATTATCGTCCTTGTGTATCTCGATCCCTTATAATTCTTCCAGCAAGGACTTGCAAAATGTCACTAAAACTAATTCATATTTTTAACTGCTTGATTACCTATAAGGAGCGTAAGGGCGAAGCTTTGTGATTTATATTGCCTTGAATATAGGAATGATCTTCATTTTCATATCACATTTTGTTTGATTTGTACCCTTTAACAATTCTGATGAAGGTCTACAGACAGAGGTAAATTAGGTGAGGAGGTTCCACTACGTCCTGAGGCTACCCATTGATTTTTGGAGCTATATCTTAATAGACAGAATGTATTATCAGTGCTGACTGTGTTGCTTGAATGTACTCACTTATTTGTTTTTTAAAATGTACTTTCACACCTTTGGAATACATTATACTCTATTTGAATGATATAGTGACTCCATTTTTATTTCAAGATTTATGTCAAAGTTTCTATATCAAAATGTTTATGCTGTATGAATAACATTGTGTTGAGCATCATGAGCCTGATCATGATCATTTTCGTGACATCCCTTTGATCGTGTTGAGTACAATTGTCACAATGTCTTTGTGCTGCAATTTGCTTTACAACTTCTACTTCAATGCCTTTTGCATCTCTTACACTTTCTGTTTGTATTGGGTTTTCTGAGTTCACCTCTGCCACATGTGGCTAAAAAGTGTGCAACGTAAACTTTAAATGTGGGCTGGGAACAGATTATTTACAGTGCCGCCATGTATGAATCCACATGGATTCTTGAGAGCACATCCCTCAACATCTGTGCTGCATCCATCAGGTCAGGCTAGTCTTGGACTGGTTCAGCTCTAGCAGGCAGATTAATGACAGTACCTCTCTAGGTGATGCAGTCCTCCAGATAACATGCATGGTGGCCTCACCAAAAGTCTGCAGCAGTGAAATAACATCAAGCAGCGCCTGCTACTGGCTTGGCATTGCATTGTTCAGTTATCAGTTGCAACATGTGCAAAGTCAAAGTGCAGTAGGTGGCACATATAGTCTTTAAGATGTGCGGTGGTGGCAATTTATGACACACCTGACATTGGAATATCACATTTCCTGCACTGTAGGGGGTGGCTGAAGTGTGATACAATCTTCTGGGCCAAAGCAATCATTTACTTCACAGGATGGAACTTTTTGGTGGGATGTTTTACCATAGCGTTAATGACATGCACAATGCAAGGGAAAATTATGGTTTTGCCAACTCACCAGGAGGAATATTAACCACATTGTCATCTACAGCAAAGCACAGCTGTTAGTGTTTGGGATTTAGTCACTGTTTCACAACCTTCTCTTAGATGTCACTTCCCATGCGGCCTCTTTCATAAACTCCTTCCTTGCACGTGGTAGCCAATCTGCATGCACATTTCCCCTCCGTGGACAACTTTGGAATTGGGTCTCTTCTGAGCTGGTCCCCCAGCATGTTGCAATATTTTTGTAGTCAATGCTGGTCCACTTGATCATGATGAAATGGATTATGTGGCTCTCAGATCACATGCTTGCTCTTCTGGTAAAAGTAATGTGCTGTACAATTCTGGTAGAGCCTTTTGTGAAAAGTAATGGTGACTAGAAATTTCCCTGAGGTAATCAGCTTTTCCCATAAACTGCCAAAGACTAGATTTTTCAATAAAGGAGTACAATAATCGGTCCATAGCCATCATTACACTAGTTTATGCTTAAACATCTGCACTCTAACATGTGACCAGTTATATGTATGATTACACCCACAGGACTCACTCACCACTATCCAGGCACAGAGATGGATTAGTAGTAGACCTGTGCGCAATGCACACCACTTTTGGATCCGTGTTGGAGCTTGATGCACCGTGCAATGACAATAACAACAATTCTTTTGTGGTGACAGTATCAAGTGGGGTTGTAATGGGGATTGGCTGCTGGTAGGAGTGGATGATGCTGCCTCATTTGGGGCTGCAAAGATGAGGAACCTAATTTGGTCTCAGCCTTCCCTGGCATAGCTACTCTTGCACACAGTGTTGGTGGTGCAATGTCATTGTTCCTTGTCCTGTTTGAAGAAATTACAAACTTCGATAATTGCGGTGAGCAAAGGAATGTCCCATTACACACATTTGGTTGCAGCAGTGCTGGTGGCCGGCTACCTGCTGATATTTGGCACATTTATATCTGGAAGACTGCTTTTGAAAGACACTGTGGTGGAGCAGCTGTTCTGTCTTTCCGTCTTTTTTTCTCAATATGGGAAAGTGTCATGATCACTGCTTCCAAGGAGCCAGGATCAGCCCAACGTCCTTGGAAGCAGGCCCCTAACCCTGATACTAGGCACCAGCCGGTCCCTACAGGGACCTTTTAGACCTTGTCCTGGCGCCGGTGGCACCAGGCTCATCAGAAGCATCGGTCCCGGCACTGGAAGCGCCGGGCTCATCATTGGTGTGAAGGTGCTTGGGTGGACTTACCTGCGGCAGACCATGCTGCTTACTTACCAGACTCTTAGAAGTCCTCGGTGAACTGGGACTACTTTCTTACCTGGGTGGGGCAGCTCCACTCCCTGGATACAGCACTGGAACTCTTCAGGAAGCAGGAACTCTTTTCTTACCTAGGCGGGGCCGTGGAAGGAGACGCCTCATCACTCCAAGGCTATTTAAACCACACCCGATTGATGAAATGTGCTTCGCGTTATTCTGCATCTGCAGCAGAACGCTCACCGAGTCTGTTCCAGCCTTTCTTCTTTGGATCCTGAACCTGCAAGAATTATACTTACCATTCTGGTACCCGATCAACATCAGCACCTGCAAAAGACCAGAAACAACAGGTTAGCAGAACGAACTTTAACACGCAGCGCTTACTTACCTGATCCATCGGCAGCTGCCGTGTCTCACGCTGCACCTTCGCCTGCAAAGATAAACAGCATTAATATACTTACCGGCACGCTGTGCATTCCGGATTCTTCACGCTGCATCTTCACCTGCAAAGATAAACAGCATTATTCTACTTACCGGCACGCTGTGCATTCTGGATTCTTCACGCTGCATCTTCACCTGCAAAGATAAACAGCATTATTCTACTTACGGCACGCTGTGCATTCCGGATTCTTCACGCTGCATCTTCACCTGCAAAGACAACAGCAGTGTTACACTTACCGGCACGCGGCGAATTCCGGATTTCTTCATTCTGCATCGTCGCCTGCAAAGACAAAGAAAGAGACAGTAAGAGCGCTTGCCATACTTACGCAATTCCAGGCGCTTCACTGCCACGCATAAAAAGACTATAAAGACTAAAGGTGTCCAGAAACTTACCAGTCGTGCAGACAACGACGGTACCCATCCTCTGAAGTCAAGAGGCCAACGTTTCACCAGTGAAGGAACTGGCAACGGCACCCTGCACTAGACGCAGATGGAGAGCCCAGCATTCACCTATCTAAGGTGAGCACGTTGACCTGGGAGGGGGGCTCAACAGACAAGCTGGGAGGAGAGAGAGATAGGGACATTCAACAACCCAGACCTTTAATCCCCATATTATTTCACCTGCAGAAACCTCACCCTTCGAGTTCGACACACAGTGCGGAGAGGTTCGACCCCAGAAGCCAACCGAATCCTGCACATCACGTTTCATGTTACAGACACCTTCCTGCCAAGACCCGCGCCTCCGTGGGAATCAGGTGAGCGTTACAGAACACCAAGCCCACCACAAAACTCCTACCCAGGCGCAATGGAAATCTCAGATACTGATCAACTAGCCCAGTTGCTTGGGGAATTAAGAGCAGAAGTACATGCAGCTCGCCAGGAAACGAGCTCTCTAAGAAGAGAACTGATAATTTCTAAGGAGCGAACAGAGGACCTTGCTAGGCAGTTGTTTCAAACGCAGGCAGGACAGACACCTTTGCCCGTTCCAGGAGGGAGTTATCCTTCTGCATCAGCTTCAAATCCAGTGCAAATCAATCTGCCCGGTAATGTGCCCTTGGCTCCGCCCAAACGCTTTGCTGGTGATCCAAAGAAATTCGCAGTGTTCATCAACCAGTGCCGCCTGCACTTCTTATGTCGACCAGCTGCATTCCCAACAGACCACCCCAAGGTGGCTTTCGTGCTTTCTTATCTCAGTGGCAGCGCTGCAGATTGGTCGATCCCTTTAGTCACCCAGGTTGATCCGGTTTTACACGATTTTCAAGCCTTCCAGTCCAGCATGGAGAAACTGTTCGCAAGACATGCACAAGGGCAGGCCTTGGACAATGAACTTCTCTCATTACGACAGGGTAACCAAGACCTCTTGACTTATATAGCCTCTTTCAATAGACTCATAGTGGAAACACAATGGCCCGAGGACAAGAGAGTAACGCTTTTCTACAGAGGCCTGCGTGGAGAGCTCAAGGATGTGCTAGCGCAAGTTGTGAATCCTCCACAAGAATGTTCAGACTATATTGACTTAGTTGTCCAACTGGACCATAGACTACAGAACAGGAAGGCAGATCGTTCCAGATTTGATACCCGAGTGTTTTCTAAACCACAGACCTCAAATAAGGGAGCTGACACTGTGGAACCCATGCAAATAGGGGGCATGAGAGGACCTTTAACCCAGAAAGAGCGGGAAAGAAGAAGGCAGCTGCAATTATGCCTCTATTGCGGTAATTCAGGACACTTTCTTCGGGACTGTCCCGTGAAACCAGCTAAGAAGACTGTAGGAGCCGCGGATACCTGTACCACAAATTCTGAGCAGGGAAACAACCTTGCCCGACAAGAGTAGAGGTCCTCTTGCCGAGCGTTAAGATCCGTCCCGTGACCTCGCATTTCGTGATACCCATGGTCCTCATTAGTCCTGAACGTCCGGATCGTTTGCATGCAATTGAAGCTTACATTGACAGCGGAGCAATCGGTAACTATGTGGACCGTGAAATGGTATCAAGGATGAATCTACCCCTTGTCCCTAAGGCAGTAAAAGACGTCATCACTACTGTGGATGGCACGGAGATAGCCTCCGGACCAGTAACGCATGCTACCCAAGAAGTGATGCTGTTGAGTCACAACGGACACCGGGAGAGAATAGTGTTCGATGTAATCAAGGCCCCTCAGTTCCAGATCATTCTGGGAATCCCTTGGTTAGAGAAGCACAATCCTCAGATTGATTGGCGAGCAAAGACGGTTCAGTTTCCAGAGTGTTCTACCACTTGTTATCCTCGACTTGATGTTTCACTGGCGGCGATCTCTTCTGAGGAGATTCTCAGATTACCTCCCGAATACCAGGAGTTTCAAGACGTCTTCCAGAAGGATCAAGCTAACACCCTACCTCCTCATAGGTCTTACGACTGTCAAATAGATCTGATACCTGGAACAACTCCTCCTTGCAGCAGGATCTATGCCCTCACCGAGCCAGAGAACCTTCACCTCAGACAATACCTGGACCAATACCTAGCTAACGGGTTTATCCGTCCTTCAAAATCTCCAGCTTCATCGGCTTTGTTCTTCGTTCCGAAAAAGGAAGGAGACCTTAGGACTTGCATAGATTACCGCGCCCTGAATCAGATCACTGTTAAAAACAGATACCCGTTACCTTTGATCCCTGAACTCCTGGACCAAGTCAAAGATGCATGTATATAC
Source organism: Ambystoma mexicanum (assembly GCF_040938575.1). Classification (NCBI taxonomy): domain Eukaryota; kingdom Metazoa; phylum Chordata; class Amphibia; order Caudata; family Ambystomatidae; genus Ambystoma; species Ambystoma mexicanum. Next base: position 837,667,125 of record NC_090937.1, on the reverse strand, counting down.
ACAAAGCTGGATCTCAGAGGAGCCTACCACTTGGTACGGATAAAAGAGGGCGATGAATGGAAAACGGCCTTCCGCACCAAGTACGGGCTATTCGAATATCAAGTGATGCCCTTTGGACTGTGTAATGCTCCTGCTGCTTTCCAATATTTTATGAACGATGTCCTTAGAGAACTCATTGACGTGTGTGTAGTTGTCTACATTGACGACATCCTCGTCTATTCTAAAGAAGAACATCAGAGACACGTTAAAAAGGTTCTCGAGAGATTGCGTCAACATAGTCTTTTTGCTAAGCTTGAGAAATGCGTTTTCAACGCAACGGAAGTCGAGTTCCTGGGATTCATATTGTCACCTAACGGAGTCCATATGGATTCAAAGAAAGTTGATGCAATTATCAAGTGGCCATCACCAACCTCTGTAAAAGGAGTTCAAAGCATGTTAGGATTCGCTAACCTTTACCGCAGATTCATTCCTGAATTTTCTCGAATAGTCCAGCCCATCACCGCTCTGTTGAAAAAGAACAAACGTTTTCAGTGGTCTTCTGAAGCGGAACAAGCTTTTCAAGACTTAAAAGCTAAATTCATTTCTGCACCTGTTTTAAAACATCCTCGCCCAGAACTTCCTTACATCATGTAAACGGATGCTTCTAGTCTTGCTATGGGAGCAGTGTTATCACAAAGAGATTCGGTCACAAACCAACTACATCCGGTTGCCTTTTGGTCCCGCAAGTTTTCGCCTCCTGAGATCAACTATTCAATTACAGACAAGGAACTTTTGGCCATCAGATCGGCCTTTAAAGCCTGGCGGCATTATCTTCTAGGAGCCAGACACACAGTCACCGTAATGACTGACCACCGCAATTTATAATATCTAAAGACAGCCAAAGCTCAGTCTTCCAGACAGCTTCGCTGGGCTCTGTTCCTAGCAGAATTTGACTTTATAATTACTTATCGACCAGGTAGTAAGAACGGAAAAGCGGATGCCTTCTCCCGGGTGGGAGTAGATGAACATTTGATCAATCCAGATCCAATACCCATAATTCCAGAACAAAGGATTTTGGGTTTGGTCAGCACTCAATCTTTTGAAGACATCAAAACCACGGTGAAATCACTCCTAACTCCGACCGATTTGCAGGACTGGCAATTAAAGGGAAAAGAATTCTCAGTAGATCAAGACCTACCATATTTCCGAGGACGATTGCACTTGCCCTGTGAGAAACTACAAAAACAAGTAATCTCCGGTTATCATGATTCTCTAATGGAGGGGCACCCTGGCATTACCAAAACCATGGAAAAGATTAAAAGACATTTCTGGTGGCCATCGTGGAAAAGGGATATTAGAGACTTTGTAATCTCCTGCGGTGTGTGTGCCCAGAATAAAAGTCAAAAGCAAAAACCAGCCGGCCTATTACAGCCACTTGACATCCCTCCCTGTCCATGGCATACCCTGTCCATGGATGTTATCACGGACTTACCTCCATGCTTGGGATATACTACCATCTTAGTAGTCGTGGATCTATTCTCGAAAATGGCTCACTTCATACCCTTGAAGGGTCTGCCTTCAGCCTCAGTATTGGCCCGGGAATTCTTGGTAAACATCGTTCGCTTACACGGTTTTCCTTCGGTTTTAGTCTCCGATAGGGGAAGTCAATTCATCTCCCACTTCTGGCGCAGTTGCTGTCGTCTAGCCCAAGTTGATGTAAGACTTTCGACCAGTCACCATCCCCAAACTGACGGACAAACCGAAAGGACAAACCAGACACTAGAACAATATCTACGCTGCATGCTCCAACAAACAGAAAACCCCTGGAAGGACATTCTTTGGATCGCTGAATACGCTTACAACAATTCGACTCATTCTGGAACCGGGAAGACTCCTTTTTTCCTATTATATGGACACCATCCTAGAACCTCCAACCTGGATCCTCCCCAAAAAATTTGAAGCACCTACTGTGGATCACTTGCATTCGGAGATCACCTGTGCTTTTAAGGAAGCCACGGCCCATCTGCAAAGAGCTAAAGCTCAATTCAAAAAGGCAGCCGATCGGCACCGTAAAGAGGCCCCTCACTACGCTGTAGGAGATCAAGTCTGGTTATCCACTAAGCACCTGCCTTTAAAAGGACCCCGCACTTTCATCCCGAGATACCTTGGGCCCTACCTCATATCTGCCATAATTAATCCGGTGGCTGTCAAATTGGAATTACCTACGCATATGAAAATACATCCAGTATTCCATGTCTCCTTATTAAAACCAGTACAACCAGAAACCCGATTGACTGAACTCCCAGAACCCGTTTTGGTAGACGGAGAACTCGAATTCGAAGTAAAGAACATCCTAGACTCCAAAATTTCCAGGTCTAAATTATACTATCTGGTTGATTGGAAAGGATACGGTCCCCAGGAAAGGTCTTGGGAACCCTCAGAACATGTCCACGCACCTCGTCTGGTCAAGAGATTCCATCTGAATCACCCCGACAAGCCAAAGCCCCCGGGAAAGACACACTTAGGAGGGGCCTTGAGGGGGGATACTGTCATGATCACTGCTTCCAAGGAGCCAGGATCAGCCCAACGTCCTTGGAAGCAGGCCCCTAACCCTGATCCTAGGCACCAGCCGGTCCCCACAGGGACCTTTTGGACCTTGTCCTGGCGCCGGTGGCACCAGGCTCATCAGAAGCATCGGTCCCGGCACTCGAAGCGCCGGGCACATCATTGGTGTGAAGGTGCTTGGGTGGACTTACCTGCGGCAGACCATGCTGCTTACTTACCAGACTCTTAGAAGTCCTCGGTGAACTGGGACTACTTTCTTACCTGGGTGGGGCTGCTCCACTCCCTGGACACAGCACTGGAACTCTTCTGGAAGCAGGAACTCTTTTCTTACCTAGGCAGGGCCGTGGAAGGAGACGCCTCATCACTCCAAGGCTATTTAAACCACACCCGATTGATGAAACGTGCTTCGTGTTATTCTGCATCTGCAGCAGAATGCTCACAGAGTCTGTTCCAGCCTTTCTTCTTTGGATCCTGAACCTGCAAGAATTATACTTACCATTCCGGTACCCGATCAACATCAGCACCTGCAAAAGACCAGAAACAACAGGTTAGCAGAACGAACTTTAACACGCAGCGCTTACTTACCTGATCCATCGGCAGCGGCCGTGTCTCACGCTGCACCTTCGCCTGCAAAGATAAACAGCATTAATATACTTACCGGCACGCTGTGCATTCCGGATTCTTCACGCTGCATCTTCACCTGCAAAGATAAACAGCATTATTCTACTTACCGGCACGCTGTGCATTCCGGATTCTTCACGCTGCATCTTCACCTGCAAAGATAAACAGCATTATTCTACTTACGGCACGCTGTGCATTCCGGATTCTTCACGCTGCATCTTCACCTGCAAAGACAACAGCAGTGTTACACTTACCGGCACGCGGAGAATTCCGGATTTCTTCATTCTGCATCGTCGCCTGCAAAGACAAAGAAAGAGACAGTAAGAGCGCTTGCCATACTTACGCAATTCCAGGCGCTTCACTGCCACGCATAAAAAGACTATAAAGACTAAAGGTGTCCAGAAACTTACCGGTCATGCAGACAACGACAGTACCCATCCTCTGAAGTCAAGAGGCCAACGTTTCACCAGTGAAGGAACTGGCAACGGCACCCTGCACTAGACGCAGATGGAGAGCCCAGCATTCACCTATCTAAGGTGAGCACGTTGACCTGGGAGGGGGGCTCAACAGACAAGCTGGGAGGAGAGAGAGATAGGGACATTCAACAACCCAGACCTTTAATCCCCATATTATTTCACCTGCAGAAACCTCACCCTTCGAGTTCGACACACAGTGCGGAGAGGTTCGACCCCAGAAGCCAACCGAATCCTGCACATCACGTTTCGTGTTACAGACACCTTCCTGCCAAGACCCGCGCCTCCGTGGGAATCAGGTGAGCGTTACAGAAAGCCCACAGCCCTGTCATCTTCAGTATCTGTGGCTTCCAGAGTCATGTGTTTCAAACTAGACTCAAATGGGTCATAATATTAATAATCATCACCATCGTCATTATCATCAGATATGCATGCTGTTTGAAGACATTTCCAGATGCTGATCCTCTAAACCATGTACTGTTTCTCCTGACCAATCGGTTGATTTAATATACACCTTCCCTCTGCCGCATAGATAGGGGAAGGAGCCTTCTGGCTGCAATACCTACTACTCTCTGGCACAGCAATATGATTTGTGCCAGAAGATGCTGATGAATGTAATATTCATGCCTCGATTGTTTCATGCACAATTCTTTCATTCCTGTGGTGCACAGCAGCTGCTGCAGGTGAAGTAAAATACCCCTTAGACACATGCCTTCCCTTCTTCCTGGCATGTTAAGGTATTCCAGAAATATTAGTGCTCAAGAAGGTCACTTAACATCCCAATACCCAAAAAGACAGTGCATGTGCTGCACCTTCTGCCGTTACAGTGCAATTGCAATCTATGGGATGTTCTTTTACACCATTCACTGATTAACTAGCAAGACATGCTTCATGCACTATTATCATGTAAGGCAGTTACTGGGATTCCCTTCTGTCTAGTAGCAGTCACACAAAGGAAGCACACTAAGCTATAGTCACTGAATCAGGCCAGGCTCCAGGAATGTTCATCTAGGTGCAACAAGTTTTTGCTAAGGGGGGGGGCCAACTTCTATTGGGTGTCGGTGTAGGAGTACCCTAAACAAAGTGTTGACCTTGAGCCACATTTCTCATCTGTTATCCAGAAAAACATGTCTTCCTGTATCTGGAAAAATCAATTTGCACCCTTCCATTGGTTTAGTCAGTAAGACTGCTTTAAACAGTGCAGAAGGCTGGATTCAAACCCTGTTGTCAGGACCAGGGGTGACACATTTTCCCACAAGACTACTCGAATGCCTAATACAGATGCTAGTTAGGATTGCACTCAGTGGTAGATTTAATGCAAACGAATTGCTGGGCATGACTGACAGATGTCCCTAGGTAGGCAGTGCATTGTTGTGGAGCGTATGGTAGGAGTAGTTAATGGCTGTCACAAGTGCAACAAATGTTACCTGTTTTTTAAGTTGCCTTTTTCGACTATTCGAGTTCAGTTTTTAGGCGTATGACTCTAGCTGAAAACAGCCTGGTCACCTCACCAGGTTTTGCTGCTGACATAAAGTGATTTGTCCAGAATCACTCAAAATGCTCTTTCCTTCCACCCCCTCATCCCTGCTAAAATCATATGCTAGCCAGTAACCCTTCTAATAATGCCTTCTGCTATCATCTTTCATCTGCTCCATTGTTGCCTTTCATAAGCTCCCTCACTTCTTTGACCGTTCATTGGCTACTCAATTCAGCTATCTGCTCTCCAATCTCTATAAGGCAAATTATTGCCAATGAGTGAACAATTATCACTGCTTACTGCAGACCCACGAACAAGAGCATGAGAGATGAATCCCAATTAATCATGTTCTACAAACAAAAGGTGTGCATGTTTTTTTCAACATAATGCTTTAATTGAGCTCTAAAAAAGAGTACAGTGTAAAATAAAAGCAGGGCAAACAGCTTGGCAATATCAATCTAGCTTCCTTTCCCATTTGCTCTCCCCTCTCTACTCTATCTACTCCTCCTTCACCTTTCACCCCCATTCACTTTCCTTCATCTCCCCCAGACCACCAGTCCCATTTATCACCACTCCCACCTACCCCACCCCACCCTACCCCCACAATGTCTTCCTTACCTGGCTGGAGAGAATTGGGAATGATGCCTCGTCCTCCAACTGGGCTGATCAACGAGGCCCCAGTCCTTATCCTATCTCTGATGGTGTGTGCTCAACAATACCTCACTGAACACGGTGGCTGCTCACAGATGACCGCAGCGGAGGTGCTTGTGGTCCCGCCATCCTGTTTTGAAAGGCAGACCCCTTGCCCTCCCGAATACTGAAGCAAGGAATATGACATTCTCTTTCTTACAAAATGACATTTTGAAGCACATTTTATTTTATTTTGCAATTTTGCAGCATATTCTATTTCAGTTGAGGGTGCAAGGGAGTGCTAGCATGCAGGAGAGAGAACTAGGCCAGGGGAGCAGGATGAGGAAGCAGTGTAGGCTGTGTGGTTTCCAGCCTACTGTTATTGCTCCCGGTGGGATGTAGCAGGGAGGAGGGGCCTCTGCTCACCTGCCACACCCCAATACGTCACTGTCTGTTACAAACGGTTTACTTACTGTTAATATTCTTCCTTTGTCCATGATGACTTCTTATTTGACATATTTACTTTGATTTGCTATTGAATCTTGCATGTTCATTAAGTAAATGTGGCCTAATATTTTCCAGAGAAGGATGTGTGTGTTTGCCTCCTTGGCGGACCTTGACTCATGAGCTGCCCATCTATTAAATTATGAGAGAGGCTTTTTTGGAATAGCCCATACTGCAGACTTCTAAGGGCACCTCATTTTGACAGGTAAAGCATAGTGAGATTAAATGATTTGCCCACTTTGGTTAAAGGAATGGTTCGCCCAAAATTATTTATTTCAAAAATAGATAGGCAATATAAAAAGTCCCTATGTCAAATTTTGAGCAATTCAAGCTAAAAAATGGAAAAAGCAAGCACATGGGCGCATCCATTTTGTGAAATGGATGCCCGCCTGTGCTGGCTTTTCCTTTTGCGGCACTATTGAAGGAAAAGCCAGCCAGCTGTAGTAAACAAAAGCTACCACTGGATGGCTTTTCCTTCATTGGTGCCGGGACTCGGAGGACGCGGACCGGAGACTACAGGCAGAAAAGCTGCAGCTGCATCTCGGTAAGTGCTATTTATTTATTTTTTTTAAAATAAGCACTAGCTGTGGTTTTTTTTCTAAGTTTTCCAGGCTGGAGGAGCCCGGAAAGCTTAAAAATAAAACCGCAGCTTTAAAAACGTTGTATTTATGTTTGCGGTAGCTTTTGAAGCGACCGCAAACATAAATACAATGTTATTGTTTTTGAAAACGCTGCGGTTTTTCTTTCTAAGTTTCTCAGGCTCCTCTGAGCCTGAGAAACTTAGAAAGAAAAATCGCAGCGTTTTCAAACACAACCGCGTTGTGTTTCTGCCTAAATCTGCTTTCCCATTTGGGGCATTAGGGCTCCCCGTGGGGAAAGCAGATTTAGGCAGAAACACCGCGGCATGTAAACACAACCGTCTTGTGTTTCTGCCTGCCTTGGCTTTCACTTTGGGTCTCCGGTGCTCCCATGCCGGAGGAGCCTGAGAAACTAAGAAAGAAAAACCGCAGCGTTTTCAAACACAATAACGTTGTATTTATGTTTGCGGTTGCTTCAAAAGCTAACGCAAACATAAATACAACGTTTTTAAAGCTGCTGTTTGATTTCTAAGTTTTCCGGGCTCCTCCAGCCCGAAAAACGTAGAAAAAAAACGCAGCTAGTGTTTATTTTTATTAAAAAAAATAGAACTTACCGAGATGCAGCTGCAGCTTTTCTGCCTGTAGTCTCCGGTCCCTGTCCTCCGCGTAGAGCACCAACGAAGAAAAAGCCACCCAGTGGTAGCTTTTGTTTACTACAGCTGGCTGGCTTTTCCTTCATTAGTGCCGCAAAAGCCAAAGCGAGCACAGCGGCGGGCATCCATTTCACAAAATGGATGCCCCCATGTGCTATCTTTGAGCTTGAATTGCTCAAAATTTTACATAGGGACTTCGAAAAAAAAAATGCCAATTGTTTTTTTTTTTTTATATTGCCTATCTATTTTTGAAATAAAAATGTTTGGGCGAGCCATTCCTTTAAGTGGTAAAGTAAGAATTTGGGCATGGCCTGAAATTTCGGTACTTGACCATGCATCTTCCCAGCTCAAGTTGGTACAAATGTGTATTGAAGTTTGGTTTTTAATATCTAAAATAAAACTCACTTGTATACAGATTACTTTAAAAATGCACAATTCACGGGATGAACCAACCTGACAATCTATATACATCATTGTAGAAACGTTCTGATGAAAAGAGTAAGGTAGTATTTTTGTTATCAATCCAAAATTGCATGGAGTTGAACACTCCTGTTTGTAGTTTCTTTGCAAAAGGGCCCCTTCAAGAAATTTTAATCGTTTCGGCCAAGTACTTGGAAAGTAAATAGTAAAACGCAGACACACTCGCCCTTTCTCTTCACTTTCCACAATGTGTCTGGAAAAGGGTCAATCCCTCCCACAATTAACGTTTATGGGAGCCACCTGCAATTGATTATTTAGAAACTGCCTGATTTTTTTACCAATACAGTTACGATAATAGGGGGTTCTTTTCCAAGTCCTGTGCAGTGGAAAAAAGTGTTGGTTACATGTTTTTACTGACAGTTTGTCCACTGTGCAGGGCTTGGAAAGTTCCCCCTATGATTGTAGCTCTATTTTCCCCATCCTGAATGGAAGCCTATAAGCTCCAGAATGCAAATTAATGCTAACTTACAAAACATTGCAGACACAAAGAGAAATAAAATGCATGACAAGGTCATTGTATCACACATATTGTTCTGTACCCCCATAATTTCCTTATATCACTGTAAGAAAATAAGGGCAAGAGCAAAGGCCAGGGGGCAGTTACATTTTCCCATCTCTAATCATTCCTGTTGTAAATAATCTATTTCTAAGACAAATTAAAAAGATAAGGCCTCACTAGGAGAGCCTGTGCAGCCCTGGCTGACTTTGAGGGGAGAAAGGCAGCTCAGAGGTACCCTATGGGCATTTGTTCCTTGTCTGGCTGTTATATCCACCTTTAATTGCACTGTGTAGGAAATATTTAAATACCGCTTTTTAGGTTTTAAAAATGTGTGCACCTTTCGTACGTTGCCTCCAACATAGGAAGCACTGTTTTCTTGTGTTATATTTCAGGTTTTCATGATCAATCATCTCAGCGACAGATGTCTATTGAGGCAGTGGGAACATTCCTGCAGTCCCGCTAATAATTTGATTCACGTGGTAACCACATATGTGGTGCTTATTCAAACGAATGCCACGTGCCCATTCCATTTAGTCACTTGGAAATCTTAACTACGTGCCTAACTGCATATTTCTTTCATGTTTGGGGCAATATAATGACAATATAATTTCTCCCATCCTGTTTACATATTTATTTGTCTGCGTTTCATGGAGAATGCTTGGAACTCAAGCTGTGAACACAATCTTTGATATCCTGATTACCTCGTTATTACACAAGAGTATCGACGCTCTAGCCGCATCCCCGAACTGGCGTTATCTTCTGCAGGGACTCCTGGGTTGCTTTCTGTCATTTTGTGAACACTCGTACTCCTATAATGCTTGTTGGTAGAGCGTTTCTCTTCAGGAAACCAGCATGAAGCACCATTACAGCCTCTATCTGAAGGAAATATGCTGCTCTCACATAATGCGTCCTTCCCACAGGAGCTCTGAGATGCGCTAGGCTATAGATAAACTTCACGATTTCTTTCACTGTGAAATGGCCGTCCTCTGCAATGTTGCATGTTATTGGAATCAGCTGTTAGTAAAACTGCTATTTTTCTTACCCGAGGTTAGTTTGCATTGCAAACACGAACGTGCAGATTCTCAAAACCTGTATTGGCGAAATTATGAGATACATCACTTCTGCCAATAAAATGTGTGCCCTATGCACAAAGTGCATGAACATGTGCACATCATGGATGTACTGTGACCGGTGCTCCCAGCCCCCATGTGGGTCACCGTGTTCCCAAAGTTGACATGTCCATTACAATGGTGCTGGAGAGCAGCGCAAAGGATGCGCTGTCCAGCCTCGTGGCCTACATTAGTGTCAGGAGCACGCTCCTGACTCTCATATATGATAGGCTCCCAGCACCTGAGTGCATTTCACAGTGATGGGCCCACTGTCGCCCCATCTGTTTGAAAAGTAAACGCAAATAAGGAAGCATGTTTATGCCTGTTTAAAGCTTAGAGATGCAATGGGGACATTAGCGGTGATACCGCCGATGTTCCGCTTACAAAAATGGCATCCCTGTCATATAATGTTCCACCGTGCCTCTTCCAATCAGGGGCAGGGAAATACCTTTGGGTTGTGCGCATGTTAAAGGGCATACTGTGATGTGCTTGGAACTGCGCAGACACGGGAACAGAGGGCATTTGAATGTGTGCATCCTTACTGTGCACATTCAAGAGCAGTTTGTGCATTTGGTGGTTATGTCCACGAGTCGTGAGATGTGCTGGCGTATCTCATGACGTGTTCCAATAAAAGTTTTGAAAATCTGTCCCAAAGACTCGATTCACTACCACTCCAGAACAACTGTAGCCCCTGGCAGTGGGCCTATGCTAGTATTTCCCTACGTTTTCATGTATTGTTTTTTTCTCTTTTGTTTACATTTTCTTTATTTCTCTTTGCTATTCGTTCTCTCTGTCTATCTTCCTCTCTTTCTTTCTTTTTTCTTTACTGTACGTTGTTTCTTCTTGTGCCTTTTTAACACTTGTTTGAATTAATATAGCGTGTTAGGGGCATTTTGAATGTGTATATATATTCATAAACAAAACACTTTGATGCAAAAGGTGGCTTTCTGTTTGTGCAGACATGTACATGAAGGAAAGACATGCACAATTATTCAAATTATATTTTAATAATATTCTGCAAGGAATTGATTGAATTTAGGATTGAATTTAGCCAGTGCGCTGGCCTGGTCAAAAGGGCATGTGAACCCCTCTCAGGGTAGGGTGGAGGCGAAATCCAAAGCAGCTCACACCACAGAGGTGGAGAGTGGCAGCTGAGAGGACACCGATTTCCGGCCCCCCAAGGGCCAGTCTGTTTCTGTGCTGTTCTGAATTGCATCATCTCATGCCTCTAAAACAGGATGCTCACCAGATTTCTTCTCGCCTTTCCTGACCCACCATACATCACCCATGAAGCAAGGGGACTCAGCAGAGAAACAGTCAATCAGCACGCTATGCTGTCCGGAGCGCAGCACCAGACTTCCTGAAGTGGATCCCCAAAAGGGAAAAAGCAGAGAGAGCAACAGTGGTTGCAGAGCATGGGGCACACACGGCTTCTCAGTGTTGGAACACTCTGCACTCTGAGTGCAACTGAAACCCTAGACCACCAGGGACAACAACCAGAGCTACACTTACTTTGGAGGAAGCCACCCACAGCCTCCCCCTCGCCCCCCCAACACGATCAGGGGCATGGTGAAATACAGGCCGCCATTGCCAATACAAGGCAGACCTGTGCGGGAAACGGGGTGGGGCTTAGCCCACTATTTAACATGTGTTACGCTTCAGAAGAAAGGAAAGCAGGTCCAGGTTAGCCAGGTACGTGATCTAAAGGCAGGACTACGGGGGGCATAAAGAGGATAGCAGGAAGCAGGCAGGCTCAGTTTGTTTGCGAGAGTTGATTGGAGGTGGAGGACGAAGAAACCACCAGGAAGATGGACAGTGAAGATGATTGTGGGGATGACTTTGAGAGCAGTTGAGACACTAGTTTGCAAGTGGTACTTCATCGCGACTGTGCATGAAAGAGTGGCAACTTTGGTTAGGAAGTGTTGACCGTGAGTGGGGAGTGACTGTGTGAATGATAGAAGAGTAGTGTGGAGGAGGGTGTGATACTATCTAGGAGGGATTAGTAAAAAGGAGGAATGAGTAGGAGGGTAGACAGGGAAAGTAGTAACATCAAAAGGTGAAGGTGAGGCCCAGAATGAATATGATATGAAATGTTATTTGTACCGCGCTTGTACACATGTGTTTCAGAGCGCGACAAGGCAAGCGAGGGGAACAAGGGAGAACAAGAAAAAACAATCTTACTAGGCCCAGTGACATTGAGAATGCGCAAGTGCATGGGAGAAGGAAAGGGAAAAAGTGCATGGAAGGGGGAGAAGTGGAAAATGCAGAGCAAAGGAAAAAAGATACAAAATAAAATAAATAAATAATAAAGTCAATAAAAAGTGGTAGTGCAGCCAGCAAGTGGCACGTGCTGGGTTGGGGCAGCAAACGGGCATGTCTGATAAGTGCAGGAATAAAAGGGGGGACTGTTTGGTTACAGATATAGACCCCAGTCCAGGGATTGTCCAGAGGCAGTGAGGGTGAATGGCAGGGTGAGCAGGTACCTCGGCCTGGAAGACAGGGGGTAGCCAGGTGCACAGTGCAGAGAGAGAAAGGATCAGCAGGGGAGAGGAGGGGTGAAGGCAGAAGCAAAGAGGAAGGTCTTGAGGTGCTCCCGGAACTGGAGATGGTTCTCCTCAAGTTTCAGAGTGGCAGGGAGATTGTTCCAGAGGGAGGCCCTAGCCAAAGGCAGAGATCTACCCCCAGCTTGTTTCTTTGAAAAACTTTTGACCCTGAGGGAGTTAGAGGTAGAGGAGAAAAGAGCTTGAGAGGGGAGGTAATTACAGAGGGATAGCTAAAGGTATTTTGAACTCAGGCCCCAGAAAGCCTTGTGGACAATGCAGAGGGTTTTTAATGTATTCTTTGCAATCACTAGGAGCCGGAGGAGCGATTTCATGTGTTAAGAGATATGGGAGGGACCTCGGAAGGAGACACACAGAGTAGCAGAAGTGAAGGTGGGTGGAGTTGGGAGAAAAAGAGTAGTGATAGGAGAACATCAGAGGAACAATTAGGATTCGAAGTATGTGGGCATGAGAAGAGGTGGAGCAGATTGGGCAGAGTGCCTGAATGGTACAATCCACTATTCCCTTTCAGACATTAATGGCTAGTGTAGGGACAGTTAGGAAGTCCTGGAGGGAGGATAGATAGAGAAGGCGCTGGACTTCAGGGACCTCCTCCCAGCACAAGAACAAACCTAGGCTGCGGGGAGAAACAATCATATATACTAACCCGGGGAGTAGGGAAGCTTTAGATAGGGTGGTATTGGTGCAAATAAACAAGAGAGAGAGGGGGATCTCCATACATCCCTGCCTGGAATAGAAATAAAACCCATGAACCATCTCTTGGTGTTGGAGTGGTATCTGAGCCATCTGTGACAAGTGGTGTCATTGTGGGCTCCTATAGAACCAGATGAAGAGATCACCCACTACGATCCAGTATGCTGTGGACAGAGAGGTTGGCAAACACAGTCCCAAATTCCACAAGAATATCACTGGGAGCAGTGGGGTGTGATTTAACTAGGGGATGAAGAAGTAACAACCCCCCAGAGTTCAAGTTTCTGAAAGGTTTAGGAATGGAGATACTGGTAGAGTGGCACCAAAAAGTATTCCCTTGAGGTAGGAACAGTAGCTATTGACAGAGATTACATAGAAGAGGTGAAAATAATCCTTTTCAATCTCAGGAATACCTCACATATTGTGAAACCGGCCCATTCTACTGCACATATCACATGTGAGAAGATCCTGATCAAATAGTTGGAGACAATGGAGTCCACTGAAAGAGCCAAAGTTGGGTTTGGGTAAATAACAAAAGAGCAGGAAGAAGGTGGCCCACCCCGTGGGCTCCCTGGACCTGCTTCCATCACATTTTGAAGGGACCCAGAGAACAGATTCACTGCTAGAACAAGCTAAAAAAAACCTGATAAGAGAAGCCGAGAGCCAAACTCTGAAAACACTGAATTTCTCGGAGAAAGGGGGACTTCTATACTGAGTCAGTGTGAACAAATGAAGAGACAGCATCAACTACCAGCAACTGTTCAATAACCGTGTAGAGATGGCTATGTTGGAATAAGTACACTCCAATTGATGGCAGGACATCTTGGGATAGAGGAAATCCAAAAGACTGTGCTTAGTCACTTCTACTGGTTTTATGCAGAAATCAAAAAGTTTTGTGCCTGTTGTCCGACCTGTCAACAGACCTCATTCGAAGATGTACAGCTGGCACTCCTTACGTCTCTAAAAATCATAGAGGTCCCTTTATAAAGGATTGGAATGAACAAAGTTGTCCCACTGGAACAGGGAGTAAATACATCCTGGTCATCATCGACTATGCAACCTGATACGCTGACACATTTCCACTAAGGATCAACACCACAAAAACCACCATTAAGGTACCTATACCTTTCTTAACAATACTGGGTTTTCTGACTGAAATCCTCATGGACCAGGGAAGTAGCTTGATTTTGAAACTGTTGGGTGAAATGAACATCTTGATGAAAATATAAATTCTCTGGTCATCCATTTACTAACCCCTGACTAACAACTTATTAGAGTGATTCATTGAAATGCTAATATGCATCCATAAAAAGCAGGTCTCTAAAAATGGGTGGATATCAGATGACCTCATCTTATGGGTTCTGTTTGCATTCTTGAACATGCCACAATCATGTACCTGGTTCTCACCATTCAATATGTTTATATGGCAGAAACCCAAGGAATGTATTGGACAATATACAGGGAAGCATGGGAGGAACCTAAGTCCTGACAGAACAGTGTCCATCACATGGCAATAACATCTGCAAACCTGTAAGGAAGATACAGCAACTAGTGAGAACCCATCTGCAAGAAGCCCAGAAATAACAGGAAAAAGCCTACAGTAAAAAAGCCATGCTACAAACTTTTCAAGTGGGAGATCAGGTAATGGTCTGATTGCTTACCACTCAGAACAAAATACCGGTGAGATGGCACAACCCTATGTCATGAAACGTGGACAACACACTAGGCACACCCTGATTTGGACGATCTTATTACATATAAGTTGTATATTTTTATATATATCAAGAGATGTTAAGCAAAGTAAAGGTGCGGGGGAGAGGTGCTCAGCCTTGGTACCTAGGCTGGAGATAGAGGACAAAAGAGAGTGTTTTCCTATTAGGAAAGCTTCATCCCCTGCACACTATCTAAAAGGCCAAAGCCTAATGGTGATTAGAGAATCGTTAAAGATAAAAGTCTTTTAAAGGCATTTTAGACATATATTCAAAATTTCACCAAATAATAAAATTTTGACAACTTGAAGGATAAATTCATAAACAATACAATTTATTATTCGTACAGGATGGTAGGCCCAACGCGTTTCGAGTAGCAAGCAACTCTTCATCAGGGGCATTTTTTCTTTAAGAATAACATTTCTATAAAGAAAAGAAACATTTAAATTTTAAACAATATAATATTTTTAGTCTATAAGCAATTTCAAAAGCAACAATTTCAAAACAACCTCAATTCAAGGACATCTCTGAGTTACATGTCAACACTCAGATCCTGGACTTAAAGTGTACAGTGCATAGTTCTAATGGACTCAATTATTTTAGAATGTCTAACAGCCTTTAGAGTGAAACCGTTAACACAAATTGACAAAAACTTAAATCTCTTAATTTGAATCAAACAGAAGAATTTTTCGTACAACCAGGTTATTATTGGTGCTAAATGCCTGTATATGCTATTCACGGTGAGAATATTTCAGTGCTCTAAGTGTTTTCTGAACAAAAATGGATAAACTGAAGTTATCACATAGGGACCAATTACAGCTAGTTGTTCTTACCTATTTAAAACAGGCTGAAAAAGACGGAGTGTCTTGTATGGCCTAGCCAGGTAATTACACTTAGCAGGACTGCTTTATCAGAAATGCACAGTTAAAATAAAAGTCATACCAAACTGAGGAATAACTAGACTGGCTACACCAAAATGCCTCTCTAGCAACTAATACCACATATCATGACTGCTTAGCCTGAATATGGACAACCATTATGATTTATCGCACAATCCTGCCCCTCACACATCCCCTCCCCCTCCCATGCCCTACCCAAACTTCCAAAATTAGCTCCTTGGCCCAGAATTACGTTAACATCCCTTTTCCTTGTCCCAGAGCTTACGTTTGAGGCTCCTTGCCTCATAGGTAAGTACTGGAATGAGGAAGAGTGGGATTAGGAGTAATGAAGATACAGGTAGCTAAATCAGGCATTACCTCCATGTACCTCTACCTCACCCCAGTACTTGTGGATGAGGCATAGTGCCTCATACCCAAGTACTAACTCATACACAAGTACAGGGACAAGGAAGAATAGGGCATTACACACAAGTATGGGCTTAACAATACTGAGTTGCCTGGGCTGCAGCACTCACCCCCAGAAATGTTGGGCTATGTTGACTCAACCTGGCTGACCTTCATAGCAGTTGCCGGACAGAACAGGACAGAGATGTTAAACAGCACCTGCGTTTCGCTTTTAACAAGGGAACAGCAATTACTAACATAAAGCATTTCAATGTTAGTACCTGCATTCAAATGCCACATGTTTTAGGCAATTTAAATTGTGATGTGAGTTTACAACTTTCATGCCAGGAAAGTGATTGGAAGGGTAGAAAGGGAACAGGAGACCGTTCATTCTCACAGCAGTTCATAAGTGGGTGCTTTAACACTTAAAGGAGAGAGTTAACTGCTTGTAACATTGAAGCTGCACTAGAATAGTCTCATTAAAATGAAAAAAGAAGTTAGAATCCCCCACACAAATAAGTTTTCAGCTCGCCCACCGCCCGTGAAGTTAGTGCCTCTTCCAACATTTGAAGGATCAGCCCCCCGATATGTAGGTTTTGTTGCGCCCCTGAGCAGAAGCACACACACCACTCACCATATACAAGCACGCACACCGAGCCATCCATACATTTAAGTGTGCACTCTTTCACCATACAGGCACACCCAGGCAGCCATCCATACATTTAAGTGTGCACCCTTTCACCATACAGACACACACACCCAGGCACCCACCCATACATTTAAGTGTGCACCCTTTCACCGTACACGCACACACACACACCCAGTCACCCATACTTAGTGTGCACCCTTTCACTATACACTCAGACAGGCAGCCACCTACACATTTAAGTGTACACCCTTTTACAATACACTCACACATGCACACGTCATGGGGTTGATGGGAGCCCTATTACTTCAAAAAGAAATTGTTCCTTTTTTAAATCACTCTGACTTCATAAAGACATTATTTTCGTTAAAGACCGAACCATAACTGAAATCATTTATTTATAAAGGCAGAGTGATTTCAAAAATAAAATATTTCTTTTTGAGGTCATAGGGCTCCCACACCCCATGACACGGAGGCATCTATCCTGTGGTCTTCCATGTCATGGGATGGGCAGAGACCTCAGACTTCAAAAAGAAAGTTTCTTTTTGTAGTCACTCTGCCTTCATAAAGACATTATTCCTGTTACAGAAAGAATGTCTTTATGAAGGCAGAGTGATTTCAAAAAGACATTTAAAAAAAATAGATTTTGAAAACATTTTTTTTCATTTTTTTTTCTCCAAGTGGGGCCCACTCCCAGGGCATGTGCTGGCGGGGCCCCTGCACCGCGGGGGATGCGGGTGCCCCGGTTACGCCAGTGAGTCTGATACAGTAATTTATATGAATAGGCACAGATGTGTGTACTCAGACAGAAGTCCTTTTTTTAAAATAACAAGAAAATAGAGCTAAATGTGAGCCAGGTAGATGGCCAGCCAGTAAAAGACATTTCAGAAGAACAAATGCACACAACACCAGGAACATTGAACTAAGAATGGCAGTAATGAATGATCCATTAGATGTATGTTTCATATAATGCACTCTATTAAAATACACATTTGTTCCTACAATACCTGTTCAGCACATATTTCTGTTAATTTCCAAACTTCAACAAAGATGTAACATAGACCATTGGAAATGATGTCATTTAAAATCACAAAATAATAAAATATATTATAGGCTCTTTCATTTGAACCTTAACTTGATTTCAAAACCAAGAATAGATTTGAATTCAGCAAAGCATCCCTAATGATTTGCATATAAAAGGGCGTAATAACATGTGAGAATTATAAATACATTCACATGTTTTAATTATTTTTTTTATTTATTTGTGTTTGGTTCATTTACAAAAAAAAATTGTATAACATTTACAAAACAGCATATAAAAAACCACATTAAACCTTCGAATGATTACCTAAAACAAAATCATAGAATCATAACATTTCAGCATATTACACACATTAGTTTACACACAGAGCGTACAAACTATCAAACGCTTTGTTTCCCCTACTGGTTGAACTTTATCAACTCCTTTTCACATGTTTTAATACATTTGTCATGCCTGATGCCACAGAAATCTAAAGATTGTACCTGAATATTTGTTTTTGTTTATTGTGACTGTATACATAGACCTTCTTAACGGCAAAAATCCATACATGAAATTATAAGGGAAAGACATATTTCAGACCAATTTGATCAGAATTCATGTGGGGAGGATAACCGCAGAAAAATATATCCCCTTTTGTCAATGAATATGTCTTCCAACTGAAGTATAGAGGAGGATTCCTTTTGGTATGAGTATATAAAGATAGCCTATCACAGGCCTTGTCAAATCTGGAACTGCCACAACAAATGATGCTGCATGGTTGCAGTTGTGTTCGGTATTTAAAGTTAAATATGTAGGGCCTGATTCACAGAAGTGTTTTATAAAGGCACATTCCCATAGCAACACTTTCTGTGAATCAGGCCTATAGGATGTTGAGTGAGTTTTGGGAAAGCAGCAAAGGAAGAGAGAAAAGGAAGACACGCTTTTCCCGGATGTAGCGGATGGAAATCCTACTTAAGAAGGCCTTTTCCAAAGGAAACTGAATGCAGAAACCTTTCCCAATGCAGAATCTGAATGCCTGAGCGGGATATTGGAGTAGGATGAGAGACCAAAAGAAAAAAGGTTACCTAGCAGAGTTTTCTGAGGCTGTTGTTGTCCCTAACTGCCCTGGGCCTTTATAATACAACCAAAAGTGAGCACAATAACCCCAGTGCATTTAGTTACATGTGCCACGATTTTAGTTTAATCCCAGATAGCAATTGAAACAGTTTTGGAGCTATATTTACAAGCTATACCACCAAATGGGGACTGAGCCTTTAAATGGAAATTTGTGGAAATATATTTAAAATAGAATGTCCTAGAATTTATAATTACACATGGAATGTTGGTCCGAGACAGCAGTCAATTATTATTAATTCCCTGAATTTTCACAGGAGCAAATTTTATCTGGGTCTGTGAGCATGCTGTACAACGCAACAGGAACTGATAAACATATTGATCAGTGAAACATCCTGAAGAGTATTCTACCCCTCAAAGTGGAATGGAAGTAGGTTTTTTTGTCTTCTTTGTTTCCAAGAAAAAAAATGTCAATTTAAATAACTGTCATTTTTCCATATATCATTACGTAGAAAAGAAATGGTTCTGCCTTAAATGGACATGTAATGGCAAGTAAAGTTAACTTGCTGATTCCTTTTCAAGTTACATTTTATAATCTCAGGCTTGTGTGCACCTTTTAGACATCAAGATATTTCGCTCTCCAAAATAAAAGCTTCTACCATGTACCCAAATCCTTACGCATAATTAGATACATTAATGCAATCAGAGCTTTTTGTATCTATACTTAAGTGCATAACGCTCTTAATACCAGAGACCAGTCTCTAAGCATCAGACTAGGATTTGAACCTGTGTTGCTCTGCATTGTCTTCCTTCCAAGACAAATGCATTGTCCCTGACCTTTCCTCCCAGTTTGTGAACCAAGGATGGGTTCCCAACATGTGCCTACACATTTCAATGAAGGAAACATGCTTCAAAGCAAAACTAGAACTTGGGCTGAGGTCGGAAGCTCTGCAATCCTCTGCCTTCAAAAGAAAAACAGGAAAGACTAAGGACCTGTATTATAATTAGGTCATGAAAAAAGCTCTTACAGATGGCCCAATTATCTGAAGAGCTGAGTAGCTGAAAAAATGATCAGTCTACATTATTGCAATTTTTTCAAAACATTAATGTTCGTATTTAATCCAAACATTTTTCCACACATTAACATATTGTATATCATTAAACGTGATTCATATGTCAGTACATACTTTCAGTTAGGATAGTAAAAAAACAAAAACAAAAAACATTACACAAGAATGTGAATAAATCAGAACAACAATCATGTGAGTCAAACCAACACTTAAATATTGTAAAATAACATAGGTTCATAACAAAAATTGCATAGCATAAGAACTCTATGTAACTAGGTTGAGACTGTACAAAGAGTGAAGCGAAAGACCACTATTTGCCAGCTCAACATGAACCTAAATCTATCTGTGGGTCTACGTCAGTGATAGCTAAACTTAAGGCAATATTAAATATATTGCAAGTCATATACAGTGTCATGGCAATGGACTCGTGTTGTGGGCGCCTAATATGAAAATCAGGTAGCTTCTCCGTATGCTGAATTGACGTTTCGGCTGGTGTCTAAAATTCTGTGACCGAAGCCTTCTTCAGGACCCATGGACAATTGCTTTGCAGGGAACCTGCATATAAACATAAACCTCTAATGAATATGTATTTGCCTTATTAGAAGCAAAAAAGAATGGTGTTAAAAAATTGCAATACAAGAAAGCAAAGGGAAAATGGAAGGGCGAATCCCTTCACAATGGAGCATTGGAGCAGAAATTGCAAAAAACCAAGAGACTGACCTTTACACATCTCTGGGCTAGTCTGCGGGTAATCAAAGATCTCAATGGAATGTCAGAAAGGGTAAGTATTCCCAACTAAAATGAAATACAAAAAGAGATGTCTATCTCTAATAAGCATAGAGACATAATTTAAAAGCTAATATTGACAAATACCAAAAGCCGTATGTGCCGTCAGGGCAATAACGAGCATTAAACTGAGTGCCTGAGCATACATAATGTAAAGTGAAAAATTAGCCTAAAGCCAAAGAGAGGGAAGACAACTCTCCAGAATAAAAGAATCCAGAAATAACAAGGGTGAATCCACAAAATGGAGTGTCCTCTGTCCTACCCCCAATAGGGTAACAGTCCTCTACATTTGTAGGCAAGAAGTTTGAAATGTCCATAAAGCATGGTGCAGCAGAGCTATGCTTGTTGGAAATAGTAGGACAATGCCCCTGGGCTAAAGTAAAGCGTAGCATGCAAAAATGAATGCCTAAAATGAAACAAAGAAATAGGGAAAAAAGTGGGTGGGGAAGGAGAGAGAAGAGAGAAACGAAAAAGACACAGGAAGGATACATTAATGTAGGCAGGGCACAAGTAAACACCCCCAATGTGCGGTGTAGCCTTGCTCTCAAACAGGGCCGAGTTAGATGCAAACCTGTCGGCGCATATACTATACATTTCTACAGTGCGGCAAAAATACAAATGTAGAGCTCAACTTAAAAGCCAGATGAATGGCATACTGTCCATATGCAAGACGGGCAAAAAGACAACGCGAAAAAGTGAAAACATCACAGACGTGAACCCGGTGTTGTATGCTATCCTGCCTCCCATGGTAGCTTCTGGGAGGCAGTGTTCGGCAATCTTCGTGGTCACGCCCACTCGATGGCTACAGCCATACATACAGCCCGAAATGAAAATCTAATGTGATAGCCCGCCCTCCTACATCTCTGTTCAGGGATTGGCCAGAGCTACCAGGTGGGTGTATAGCCCGTCCACTCATCTGCACACACAACTCCAGGTCACGCTCTTCATTGAAAACGCTATGAATGGCCCTTACGTGCAAACCAAGCTCTGTTACTGTACACATGATGTAGTCAATGCTTCAGGTCATGGAAGAATCCCAAGTATTGATTTCCAGTCAAAGGGATGCTTATTCTTGTGTATTGCTACCGTTTGAGCTTTGAGTCCTGGATTAAAACAGCATCACGGTAAAATCGGCCTTTATATTTGTCAGTAGGTGAAAAATGGACTCCCACAAGAGCAGCATATACTACAACGTTTTCCTATGGAATTGTGCCATTATTAAACTCTTCTGTGAAGTGTCATTTGGCGCATGGCGGTACCCATTGCATAGAATCTACTGAACATGTTCTTGATCAGTGTATTAAGGCAACACACTGCAGATACAATATGCCACTGCTAGACTGCATAACATGCTTATCTTTCGTGTACTCAGAACACTGGGTTTACACACATTTGAGATTTTTAATCTTTTTATATTCCTGCCCCAAGAAGGATAACACCCCCACATAATGCAAAGTAATCTAATGATACAGAGGGTGATGTGCAACATCCTCTGTAACCCTCCCCACAATATCCACCTGTCTGAATCAGGCGTGCCCGTAAATAAGTGAACACAAGGTAGGCTGCAGTCTTGTGGCAGGATGGATGCCATACTCCCACTTGTCATGAATCCTCCTTGCATGTTAATTCCACTCTCTTTATCACGGAAAATGGTCATCACGGTTTCCACAGTTATGTTGCCTGTTTGAAAACAATTATAACGCACATCAGCAGGGCAGTTTCTAATCCATTTGGTGCCCAGAGCGAAACACTAGGAATACACCCCCCCCACATCGCACCCCACGGCCAACCCCAACGCATCCGGCACACCAACCCCAACACACCCCGCGTGCCAAACCAACTGCACCCCATGTGCCAACCGCACCCCGCACGCCTACCCCAGTGCATCGCACCCCACGCCACTCCCAAACTACACCATTAAGGGACTCCTACCCAAAGTAAAACAGTCCGTTACACAAGGAATTAATTGCCATTTGCAACAGTGGGCCACTTTTCCATTGGTGCCCAAGACAATTGTATGCCCCAGTCCCACTTAGGCTCCAGATAATGAGGACTGGGCACAACAAGAGACCATGAATATGGCACAGGATGCAGTATATACAACCAACAAGATGCTGAAGGAGGTTTGGAGGCAACCTAAGCCAAAAGGGCAATGACAAGGAGACACCCGAACACAATAAACAATCACTTTAAAATTCTTTGAATGGGAATCAAGTGTATGCTTTGATACAGTAAAGTCTGACTGTTGACTTGTTATAAGGATACATGGAACCGGATTATTTATTTATTCATGCAATGTTTGTCGGGTACCTATTTATTTATTTATTTATTTATTTATGCAATGTTTGTCGGATACAGGTATCCGATAAACATTGCATTAATAAATAAATTATCTGTGTCCATGTACCCGACAAACATTGCATAAATAAATAAATAAACCAGGTCATGGCTTAAAGAATATTTACTCAGCAACACTGATCAAAACTATTATCAGCATAAAGAAGTAACTCATCACCAGTGCCATGGAAGTGGTTTAAAGTGGAATTGATATATAGTTTGGAAAAGAGGCAGCATGAAAGAAATAGCGCCGCTTTAAACTATTATTTTGGGAGAGGCAAAGCCGCCTACAGTGCACGCCCATGCCCCACACCACCTCCCCTCCCATCACAATGTCAGCACGAAACCATTCAGTGACTAATGGCCCACCATTAGCAGTTTCCTGCCTGCATTGTGATGGGAGGGGCTGGTTTTAGCTGCAGGGGGACCTGATGTGTTTTAATTGTTGTGCTTATGCCCCCACCCCAAGTGGCGCGAAAGTGGTCAGAGGGAGCCTCTGACTTCTGTAATGTCACGTAGTACTTGTGTACTACGTGACATTACAGTCGGAAGGGGCAGCGGCAGCACCTGACCTGCAGAACTTTCCCCATAGCAATGCCCCGCCCCACAAACTGGGGAATTTAATCCCCTCCAGAAGCTCCAGGGAGCGGGGTAATTGCGAACTCCCCTGGCGATTGCGCCCCGGGCAGCTGCCCGCCTCGCCCAGGCCTAGACACGAGCCTGCACCTCAGTGTTAACAATTTCTCCCAGTGCATGGATTAGCATTCTTTTTTATTTATTTTTCCATTTGTGCTTTGGTTTCCAGCAAATAGTGCACACGATTATGAATATTTAAAAGTCTCCTATGCACAATTAGACAAACAATACAGGCCATAAATATAAACCATCTTCCCAGATAATACAAAATCATACACAAATATAAACTAGTCAAGTCACAAAGCATTCTTGTTGCAGCTCAATTAAGCCTACACATTTCACAATATCAGAACAAAACAATGAAGTATCTGTTAAGTATAAAAGCAAAATTCTATAACTTTTTTCCCAAACCTTTTATTTAAACAAGGATGCTAGACATACATAGACAGTAAAATATGGCTGAATGCATAATGCACAACATTCCCGGGTCCAACTTGCCATCCCACCACCGAGGCCCTAATGCGATAATGCATAACCCTGTTAAAATAACAAAGTACCACACCAAGGACATCACATCAGGAAATAGTTTGAAAGTAGAGAAGGTTTAAAAGTTAGGGAGGGAAAATTCTGGTAATAGTCAACAAATGGGAGCCAGAAATCTAGATACCCAGGCAGCGCATTGTTTTACACATGCTGTAAATTTTTCATCAACCATGATGTCCAATACCTTAATCCACCGTTGTGCCAATACTGGCCCCATAGGAGCCTTCCACGATCGTGCTATTGATATTCTAGTTGCTAAAAATAGTTGTGTCGCCCATTGTGCTCTGCAACCCGATTTAGGGTATACATCTTCCACTGAGCGACCCGATAGGCCAACTAGTGGAGCGAGGGGTAAGTCCACTGCAGTTCTCTCCTTAATGTGAGACAGTACAGCAACCCAAAAAGTGTGGATCACCTGGCAGGACCACCACATATGAAACTAGCTTCCCGAGGCCGCACCCCCTCTAGCAAGCCGAATTCAAAGCAGCATTCATTTTATGTAAAGTTAGCAGAGGCCGGTACCATCTGTAGCAAAGTTTATGCATACATGCTCTATTGGTTACACATCTATAGGAGGCGTGGTTTCTAGCCCAGATCTCTTCCCATAAATCCTCGACAGGGTGTCCCACATCCGCTTTCCAAATGGCAATGTAGGAGGATCTGGTGGTTAGTAAGTTGCCTCCCAAAAGTTTATAAAAGCACGAGATTCTACCCCCATCTACGCCATCCTGTTGGGTACATTCCAATACTCTCACCTCACGGGTCATCTGGCTCCTCACAGTTGTGAAATCCAGTGCCGATTATGACCATATCTAAATCGTTTGCCTTTGGCTAGTGAGAATTGAGCCTTACATTCAGACACGAGAGAGGAGAGGCCTCCTGGTACAACTGATGCAAGCTATGCAGACCCCCAATATGCCAATTTGAAAAACTATTCCCAAATAATCCTGGGGAGAATTCTGCATTACCAAAGACTGGAGAGCACGGTCTGAAACCCAGATTCACCCCCTTCTTCATAAAAGCCATGCACCAGTAATACAGCATGATCTTTGTCGAGCTCAAGTGTGTGTCAGATCGGGGAGCTTACTATGGTCGATAAAGGGTAAGAAAGATAACCGGCAGGAGGAGTTGGCTTGCTCAAGAGCTACCCATCTGTGAGGGGACCTCCAAGCCAAAATGTGCGCAACCCGAGCAGCCACATAATACCTGAGAAGGTCCAGAGCCGCCATTCCTCCCCTCCGGGCATCGCTTAAAACCTCAGCTTTTGGAACTCTAGGCTTTTTGCCCACCCAGATAATTTGTAGGATGCTACGCTGCAGCATGCATACTTCAAGGTTGGGTATCTTAACTAGCAAGGCTTGACAAAGATACAAGATTCTGGGTAAAAGATTCATTTTTACTGCAGCGATTCATCCCATCAGTGATATTTCCTGCTTACTCCAATGTTTAAGATCTTCTGCAAGATCCTTAAGCAACCCTGGGAAGTTGACCCAATTAACATCCTGCGGGGAAACAGGAATCCTCACCCCCAGGTACTCAATAGTGTCAGATGCCCACGGAATTCGTCAGGTGGATCTCGCAGCAGCAATGACTTGCTTGGGCAATTGCACACTTATGGCAAGGATTTCTAGTAATTGACAGAGAAGCCACTTCAAATCATCTTAATTCAGACATGACAGCCTCAAGGGAGGTTGGTTTATTAGTTAACATGAGCAGGACATCATCGGCATAAAGAGGCATTTTGTGTAGCACCCAAGCTACCTCAGTCCCTGTGATCTCCCAGTTGTCTCTGATCCTTTGCGCAGATGGCTCCATTACAAGAGCAAAAATCAAAGGAGACAGTGGACAACCCTGCTTCGTTCCATGAGCGATAGGGACAGGGGCAATTAACCCTTATTCGAGTAAAAGGTCAATGGTAGTTAGCCAATGGGCCAAATCCAAAAGCAAGCAGAACCTCACAAAGGTAGGGCCAGTGCACTCTGTTGAATGCTTTAGTAACATCCAGTGTCACAGATTTCCCCTTTTCTCACCTGTTTTCTCTGTTTTGCAGAGTCCTTAGTCAGGGTTTTCTTTCAAGCAGTTCGGGTCTTGTACAAGCCCGCTCGGCCGTCTTCGGATTCCAGGATTCGATCAGCTTCTTCGTCCGGGATCTAGAAAACTCCAGGAAGCTTGGAATGGAGACAGTACACGTAGGTGGTCTGTGCGGAACGCGGAAGAGACAGGATCAAGGAAGGTAGTAGGAAAGGAGAAGGAGGAAGTTCCGGGGACCAGGAAGCAACACAGTTCAGGAGTACAAACTACGGAGCACGTCAGGCCACAGCTATCGGTAGCGTTGAGACGCGCAGAACCGCAGGGGAGTGGCTAATTTATAGAACGTGCTGCATAGGATGTAAACGTTGATAGACCGCGTTAAGTGTATACGGACCATGTTGGGTGTACTACAGCGAGTAACCCCCGACGTGCCAGGGACCAGGAAGACCAGAAGGGGCGTGATCGATGGATCATGACAGCATGCCCCCTTCTAAAACCCGTTCCACTGGGTTTACCTGGATGTATTCGGTGGAACCTTCTGAGCAACCTGGGGGAGTTTAAATTCGAGACTGGTTCCCAGGTACGTTCACCGGGTGGATAGCCCTTCCATTCCTCCAGATATTGAAGCCGGCCTAGTCTATATCGGGAGTCACAAATACGAGAAACTTCATATTCCAGCTGGTAATCGACAATCATAGGACTAGGTCTAAGAGTAGTCCGGGTGGTTTGGATGAATGGCTTCAACAGAGATTTGTGAAAAACTGGATGTATCTTCTTCCAGGAGTCCGGAAGTTGGAGTCGAAAGGCCACAGGATTAATGATTTCTTTTATAGTGAAGGGCCAATAATACCAGGGAGCCAACTTATTTGGTCTGAGATGTTGAGGCAGAAGTTTCGAGGATAGCCATACTTTATCCCCAATATAGTAAGAAGGTCCTGGTCTTCTCTTTGAATCTGCATAGTGCTTGGTTTGGATTCGTACTCTCTCAAGATGTTCCTTGGCGTCGTTCTGTACATTGATGAGTGTTTCGATCCAGGAATCAACAGTTGGAACAGGTGTTGGGTGTGGAAGAACAGAAGGTAAGACCGAAGGGTGGAATCCTTGGCTGCAGAAAAAAGGGCTGGTCTTAACAGCCGAATGATCCGAATTATTGTAGGTGAATTCGGCCACTGGTATTAAAAGTGACCAATCATCCTGGACTTTGGTAGAGAAGCAACAAAAATATTGTCAAGGGTTTGATTCACTCGTTCTGTGATACCATTGGTTTGGGGATGATATTCCGAGGAAAGAGCTTGTTGGATCCCTAACATTCTGCAGCAGTGTTTCCAAAACTGAGAGATATACTGTGGTCTTCTGTCCGATATGATCTTGGAAGGAAGTCCATGCAGTGGAAGATGTGTTCTAGGAAAATACCAGCAAGTTCTGATGAGGATGGTAATTTATACAGAGGAGTAAAGTGAGCCATATGAGTGAATAGGTCAATGGTGACCATGATAGTGGTATAACCTCTGGAAGGCGGTAATTCCACAATGACGTCTGTAGCTATGATTTCCCAAGGTCTTGTTTGTGGAGTTGGCTGTAATAAGAGACCTGCTGGCTTCTGGTTATCGTGTTTGTTCTGATTACATACGGAACAAGATTGAATGTACAGCTGTACGTCTGTCTTCATCTTGGGGCACCAAAATTGTCTTTGTATGAGACGGAGGGTGTTGGAAATACCACGATGACCGGAGTGAAGAGTATCATGGCAGAGATTTATTATCCTTTGTTGTTGTTTCTGTGTGGGGATGACCAGGTTAGTATCCTTGAACAAGTATCCGTCCTTGATTCTTAAGTCCCATTGATTCTTCTCTGAAAGTCCATTCCAAAGTTTCGAAGTCTGAGATTGCACGCAAATCTCTTCTAGGAGGTTGTTTGCTTGAGCTACAATATGGTATGAGGAAACATCTTGGGATACGTTCGATCCTCCAGAGTTTCATAGTCTGGATGACGAGAAAGTGCATCAGCTATTACATTTTGGGTTCCAGGGACATGGTGAATATGAAACTGACATTGGGCAAAAAAGAAGGCCCACCGAGCTTGGCGACTATTCCTACATTCCAGGGCTTGCAATACTTGTAGGTTTCGATGATCCGTGCGGACATGGACCGGAAATTTGGCTCCTAGAAGTAAATGACGCCACTCTGTGAAGGCTTGACGGATGGCTAACAGCTCTTTCTCTAGGACGGAGTAATGGGTTTCACTGGGAGTTAATGTCCGAGAATGGTAGGCGATGGGATGCTCCAAGGTATCCTCAAATTGCTGTTTTAGAACGGCTCCAATGGCGTAATTGGAGGCATCTGTCTCCACTATGAATGGTCGATTAACATCAGGCTGAGCAAGAATGGGAGCTTGTGTAAATTCAGACTTTAACTGTTGGAAGGCTTTCTCTTGGGCCATGGTCCAATGAAAGGGAACATCTTTTTTCAATAAGGCAATTATTGGTTGGACAATCTCGGAAAAGGAAGGTATGAATTTCCTCTATTTCTCACCTGTTTTCTCTGTTTTGCGGAGTCCTTTGTCGGGGTTATCTTTCGAGCAGTTTGGGTCTTGTACAAGCCCGCTCGGCCGTCTTCGGATTCCAGGATTCGATCAGCTTCTTCATCCAGGATCTAGGAAACTCCAAGAAGCTTGGAATGGAGACAGCACACGGAGGCGGTCTGCGCAGAACGCGGAAGAGACAGGATCAAGGAAGGTAGTTGGAAAGGAGAAGGAGGAAGGTCCGGAGACCAGGAAGCAACACAGTTCAGGAGTAAGAACTACGGAGCACGTCAGGCCACAGCTATCGGTAGCGTTGAGACGCGCGGAACCGCAGGGGAGTGGCTAATTTATAGAACGTGCTGCATAGGACGTAAAGGTCGATAGGCCGCGTTCCGTGTATACGGCCATGTTGGGTGTACTACAGAGAGTAACCCCCCACGTGCCAGGGACCAGGAAGACCAGAAGGGGCATGATCGATGGATCATGACATCCAGTGTGAGTACCCCCAGGGCAAGACTATGTCATGCCTGCGCCATGGCCGCATACATTTACGATCAATATGGACTTTATTTTCCATTTGCGAGACTTTGGTGCTTTTCGATTTTACCCAACAAACTAAACTTACCACAATGCACTTGGCTATAACCATCTATTCCTGGCCATTCCTATTCGTCATCTTCGGAACTACAATCCCCAGAAGCCCTAGGGATCTGCTCTGCTTCCACCAACTCAGGAACAGAGAGGGAGGAGGCCGATTGTCTGCAGGTGTGCAGAGCCAGGTGCGACCAATTAGCCTGCCTCTGTGCTGGGCTGGGCGGTATAAATGCTGCTGCCTGCAGGAGCTCAGTCTCTTGCATTAGGAGTCTTTCCGGCACCTCTTTTGCTTCGAGCTTCGGATCTTGTATGTGGTTCCTCCTTACTCCGGCTTTGGATCCAGTGCACTGCTGGGCTCTCTACATTGCAGCCGATCACGCTCTGCTGCTTTCCAGCCTCCTCCAGTGCCCTGCCAGGCTCTCTACATTGCAGCTGAACTCGTTCTGCTGCTTTCCAGCCTCCGCCTTTGCCCTTCCGGGCTTCTGCCTTGCAGCCGATCATGTTCAGCTGCTACCTTCCGCCATTGTCTTCCAGGCTTCTGCCTCGCAGCCGATCATGCTCCGCTGCCTTCAACCTACAGCCTTCGTCCGCTGTACTTCCAATCTAGCAGCCCTCTACAGTCCTCTGCAGCCTGCTACAGTCATCGACCCTGCTCCTCTGAGCTTACTCCTTGCTGCCCGGTCCTTCTGGCTCCTTGCCGCACAGCCTGCTTCTCTCTGCTGCCAACAGCCCTTGTACTCGGGGTTTCCTGCCTTGCAGCCGATCACGCTCCGCTGCTTGCTACCTACAGACTTTGTCCGCTGGGTTTTCAGCCTAGCAGCCCTCTACAGTCCTCTGCAGCCTTCTACGGTCAGCGGCCCTGCCCCCCAGGGCTCACTCCTTGCTGCCCATCCCTGCTGGGCTCCTTGCCGTGCAGCCTGCTTTACTGCACTGTCCTAAGCCCTTTCCCTCTGGGCTTCCTACCTTACAGCCCTTACCTGTAACTGTTGTTCTCCAACATGGGTCTGGCATAGATTCACATGCAAACCGTCCCTCCTACCCCTCTGCGGCTCTTCACTTGGTCCTACTGCCACTTTACGTGCTACCAAATCTCAGGATGGCTGCCAGCGGAGGGGCTTAGGGAGAGGGCATTCATTGGCTGTGGGCAGTATGACCCAGAGACCAGTGATTGGTTACTACTAAGAAAGACAGTTCAGAAACGAAACTGAAACTGATTTTTTCTTTACCGAGGATTCCCAGCCTGACGACGGGGAATATTCATGAGCATGTCAATCCATGCCAGATCCATGCTGCAGAACAGTTACAGGTAAGTAACTTGTTCCGTCTCCTCTAGATTCTGTAGCCTCAAGAACACCTTTGTACGAGTGAAACTGTATGCCGTGCTTCCTCAGAATGTCCATGAGTAGTTTAACATATAAATTAAAAAGCAGCGGAGAGAGGGACGATCCCTGCGGAACTCCACAGCTTTGTAATCCTGAATCTGACAAGAAATCTCCAAGTCAAACTCTTTGTTCTCTTCTAGAGAGAAAAGATTCAAACCATTGAAGAGCTTGTTTCCCTACTCCACCCACTTCTCTCAGACATTTCAGCAGGGTCCCATGGACAACCGTATCAAAGACGGCAGAAAGGTTCAACATGACCAACAGGGACACGCCCCCCTGATCCGCCGTCTCCAATAGATCATCCGAGACCGTCAGCAACGCCGTCTCCGTCCCAAAACCTGGTCGGAAGCCGGATTGCAGTGGATCCAGCAGATTCTCCTGATCCAGATGTTCCTGCAGCTGAGCTGTCACAATTTTTTCCAGAATTTTCGATGGCCATGACAATCCTGCCACTGGCCTGTAATTCTGGACATTCTTAGGGTCTAAATTCGTTTTTTTAGCAGTGGCGTGACCACAGATTTCTTCAGAATCATCGGTACTACCCCTGATGTAAGAGATTTGTTAACACATTTCGTGATAAATGGGGTAATATCTGGAGCTATTCGTTTAGCTACTGAAGATGGAATAATGAAGAGTATATCATTAGTAGCCTTCAACGCAGAGAACAAGGTGCAGACCATTTCCTCAGATACTTCCGTAAACATAAATAGCTTCTGATCCGCCCCAGTGTCTTCATCATGAGATATGCATTCTGGGCTAATCTCCTCTGTTACTTCCAAATCCTCTTTGGGAAGTAATGGTTTAATTTTCATAATCTTTCCTTGTATTAGCTCTATTGTATTTATAAAGTAATTATTAAAAGCACCCGCCTGTGCTTGTGATGATTCAGGTGCTGCTGACGCACACCCAGGATTTGCTAACTGGGAAATAGCAGCGTACAATTCCCGTGGCCTGTTCATGACTTTGTCAATTTTCCCCGTTATAAATTTAGCTTTGGCTTCAAAAATGGCTTTTCCATATTCTTTTCGTGCGATCTTTACCTGTTCTAAAATTCTCTCTGTACGATGTCTTCTCCATTTTTTTCTCTAAAGATCTCACCTTTCCCCTTTCTTTTCTTGGCCAAATCTGGCGAAAACCAGGGGTTACATGGCTTTGTTTTGTTGGCGAGGGGCCTGTTCATTACATAGGATAGTCATGATTTCCATGCCTTTATTGAAGAACTCCTCACATGGAAGAGCCTCTTCAATCTGTGCCAAAGCATGTTTCAGATTTTCCCTGAGATTTTCAATAAATATTTTGGCTTGCAGAACTGCCCCATCCAATTTCCCGTGTGCACTTCCAGAGTTTTCTTATGCACTCTCAGTTGAAATACTATGGCATAGTGGTCCGTCCATGATATTGCGATTGTCTCAACATAACAAATTATCTTCCTTCGATATAGCAGGACATCAAGACAATGGTCCTGGCAATGTGAGGGGGAGCATGCTAGAAGTTCCAAAGCATGGGCTTCCAGGGTCTCCTTTAATTCTCTCCCATCCCCAGATGTCACCTCCTCAGCCCATATATTGAAGTCCCCCAAACATAACAGCTCGTCATGCGTATTCCCCGTGTCTGCCAGAAATAATTATAATTTCTCCAGGAAAGCCTGTGCTGGGCCAGGAGGTCGATACCCAAAGAGAATTTTTATAGTTTTATTTGGAGAACACTGAATACAAGCATGCCCCATCTGACTTGATCGTCCGCACCGTGGCAGTCTTCAGTGTCAACAGCCATTGCACCTTGACCAGCATGGCCACTATCCTCTCTTCCAAGGGGGCGGTCAGGCAGGAGACCAAGTTGAGCCTGGCCCCCAGAAATAGCGCGTTCTGCGATGGTATCAAGCAGGATTTTGGATAGTTGATGGAGAACCCCAGATCTGTCAGCAGCTGGACGGTCCTCTCCGTGTGTTGAACTGCTACTTCCCTGGACTTGGTGCGGATGAGCCAGTCATCAAGGTACATGTACACATGTATCCCTTGTAGGCGCAGAAGGGCAGGCGCTGGCGCCAGGCACTTCGTGAACACCCTGGGTGCCGAATTCAGTCTGAAGGGAAGGGCCTTGAACTGGTAGTGCCTTCCCTGTACTACGAAGCACAGGACGTTCCGATGCTTCTCGTGAATGGGGATGTGGAAGTATGCATTCTCCAGATCCAGTGACGACAAGAAGTCCCCTTCCTCCAGTTGGCCGAGCACGTGCTGGAACGTGACCATCCTGAATTTTTGGGACTTGAGATATTTGTTAAGGCGCCGCAGGTCTAGAATGGGCCTCCAGCCACCAGTCTTCTTCTTCACCAAGAAGTATCTGCAGTAGACTCCGGAGCCCACAGTTACATTGAAACCAGCTCTATCGCCCCCTTTTTTAATATGGCCCGTCCTTCCCGCAGGAGCGGAGGGATGTGCTGCTCCTGCCGGGCCACCAGTGGTATCCGCGGACACTTCTGCTGGAACTCTAGAGAGTGTCTGTGGGCGGGAGCGTCCAGCACCCATCGGTCGGTGGAGATCTTTTCCCACTCGCTGGACCAGGTCAGCCCCTTTTGCCTTCGTGAGGGCGGCCGCCACCAGCTCGATCCTCAAGGATGACTTAGTCTGGACCACCTGGGCCTTCTGGGGCGGGTCGGACACCTTTCCCTGCGCCTTGGTCTTCTCCAGCTTCTCCCGCAGCTTCCCTGGGTTAACCGATTTCCTCTTCAAGGAGGAGACTGGAGATGGAGGCAGATGGCGAAGATGAACGTGCACTGCACATCGTGGGACCCACTTGTGCGGAAACCCAGATGGAAACAGACTTGCAGTACTTGGCCTTGTCTTGGGCCCCCGCGGATCGAGCACCCTCAAAGGACTTAGAAGCCAGCTCTTCGGACCGGCCGGTCCTGGGTAAGGCATGCCCCTGCTTGCCGCACAGGGGAGAGGCCTTGGCATTTAGCCATGCCGCCAACCTACTGTGACTGTCCTTGACGGTTCGCATGGAGAACCCAAGGCAGATTTCACAATATGCTTCCCTGTGGTCCGGATGGAGACAGTAGAGGCACTGAGAGTGTTTGTCCTCCACTAACACGTTCCTCAATCCACAGCTGGAGCAGAGCTTGAAGAGGGAGCCTCCCTCTTTCTCTTCCTCCGACATGGTCCGGCGTGCGATGTAGGCCCGATGGCGTTCTGGAATGTTCCATGAAACTCTTGATGATTCTTGCACTTAAGGGGCATTGAAAGATGCCGACAAATGGATTCCTGCTTGCCGGTCAAAGGAACGAATGAACACACAGTCTCTGCTTTGACAAAAATAGAAACTTTTTATCAAAAAAGCGCAAAAATGTACAAAAGCTCTCTGAGCACAACACGCGGACTCCCAACACTTGAACATGCAGTAAAAATTTGAAGATGGCTGCCAAAGGAGGGGCTTAAGGAGAGGGCAGTCATTGGCTGGGGGCAGTATAACCCAGAGCTCTGTGATTGGTTTATAGGAGAAAGACAGTTTGTAAGTGGAAAAAAACAGTTTATTCTTTTACCGAGGATTCCCGTCCTGACAACGGAGAATATTCACGAACATGTGTATCCATGCCAGACCCCATGCTGGAGAAAGGGAGATATAAGCCAGAGATCGATCCTTGAGAAAGTCCTATATACGTGTAAAATGTGTGTTGTCAAGTTCTCCCTTGTGCAATATTCTCCACAAGTAAACCAGATTAATTTCCCTCAGAACTTTAATTAAAGACTGGGCCAGTTTAAAGTCTGTAGCAGAGGGTGGGTGTGATTAATCATGGGGTCAGGTACTACATTATAATCCCCCTACCCACCACCAAGATCACTTGTCCATCTGCAAAAGCAGTCCTTTCCGACAGAAAGTCCACCAGGAATCCACCCTGCTTTTCACTGGTGGAATAAAGAGATATGACAGTAAACAGATGACCGCCTAACAGGCCCTTGACCCCTATAAACCGACCCTCCGGGTCATTCTTCCCTCCCAACTCAACAAAGAGAATTCCCCGGGAGAATAAGATCCCTGTTCCACCTTTATTAGTACTGAAATAGGCCAGATATTGTTTAGCAAAGTGTTGATTGCGCAGTCTATGAAAATCAGAGTGACACATGTGCGTCTCCTGTAACAAGGCTATGGAACACTCCTTGTCCCTCAATCTCTGCAACACAGATTAAAGGGGGAGTTCAATCCGTGCACATTAAGAGCAAGTTCTTTAAATCTGGCCCAATGGGGAGTCCGCTAACACGACCTCAGTGCTAAGTGGAAATAAGAGACAAGCTTAAAATAAGCAGCTGTCACACTCTACAAGTAGCAAACTGAACATGACTCTTACCATCCCGCATCCAATTTTACCTCAACATTTACGAGAACCCTTCCAAAAAAGCCCATCCCACACCACCAACAAGAAAGACTCGTATAAAAATAAAAACGGCTCAGAAAAGGACTCCCAGGTCTAACTTGTATCCTTGCTCTCCTCTATCTCTACCTGTCATGTTCCCCAGGGGTCTAACCTCTCTCCCTGGCTGTTCAATTAATACCTGGCACTTCTTGCCCACCGCATTGCTGCTCTCTGCCCCAACTTTCAGTGCTATGCAGATGACACTCATTTCAGGCTCTCTTCTGCCACCTCTTCTCCCTCTCTCATCTCTGACTGTCTGCCCGCTATCCAGGTGTGGTGCATCACCAACGACATCTGCCTTAATGCCAGTAAGACGGAGATTCTCTTCATCGGCACACCTGCTCCCTCCTTTACTGTCGCTCTCTGGCCAGCCTTTCTTGGCCCTCTTTCTGCTCCCACATGTGAGGCTAAAAACCTCAGGATCATCTTCAACTCCACACTCTCCTTCTCTCCTGACATCTCTGACATCTCTAAGAAGTCACACTACCAGCTGCACCTCCTCAGAGGTATGCTTCCTTTCCTCTCCTTCCTCCAGAAGTTCACTGTCTCTAGAGCTCTGGTTCTCTCTAGGCTGCACTACTGCCTCTTTCTTAATCTGCCTGCTTCTACTCTGCGCCCTCTGCAACTCATCCAGAACAGGACTGCAAGACTTGTCTTTGGCCTCAAGCCCAGGGATCGTATCTCTCCAGGACTGAAATCTCTGCAATGGCTCCCAGTGGCTGCGAGGATTAAGTTGAACACCCTCTGCATTGTCCACAAGGCCTTCTGAGGCTTGGAGCCTCAATACCTTCAAGTCTCTCTCTTCCTAAATATCTTCCTTGTCGAGCTCTTCGCTCATCCACCTTGAACTCCCTCAGGGTCAGTCGCTTCTCCAAGCAACGAGTTTGTGGTAGATCTCTTTCTTCGGCTGGGGTCTCCCTCTGGAACAGCCTCCCTGAAACTTGAGGAGAACGATCTCCGGTTTCGGAAGCACCTCAAGACCTTCCTCTTTGCTTCTTCTCTCCCCCTTTCTCCTGCTGAACTCCTGACTGAAACTGCATTGGTCACCTGGCTACCCTCTGATCTCGGGCCCAGGTCCCCTCCCCCACCAGTTGCACACCTGCACTGCCTCCCAGGCAACCCCTGCACTTGGAGGGCTGTTTCAGTATCCCTACAGTCCCCTACCAGCTCTTGACACTTGATGTCTGCACTTACCCCTGCACTTGCCACAAGCTGGCTGCACTTTTACCTATTGTGTTTATTTAATTTATGTTTTACTGTTGATCCTATGTATTGCACAGCCACCTCCTCCCCCACACTTTTCCCTTTCCCCCTCCCCTGCACTTGCGCAATCTCAATGTCACCTGGCCTAGTAAGACCGTTGTCTTTGTCTTCCCTTTGTTTCCCCTCCCTTGCCTCATCGCGCCTTGAAACACTTGTGTATAGGCGCGTTATAAATCCCATATTATATCATAGGTGTATTGGGCGGAACACATGTGGAGCTGCTGGCCAGGCATGCTGTGGAGGCAGTCTACCGGAACAGAAAACTCTTTCACTCACTGAACATGCAGATGGTGTGTGATGCCCGCCACCTCATCACCCACTGCTGTGCCAGATTTCCTGGTTCAACCCAGGACTCCATGGTGCTGCGCAACTCCACGCTGCCTGGGTACATGGCACGTCACAGTGGACTGCATAACTGGCTGCTGGGTGAATGTAACTACAAGGGCATTTGCACTGTTGAATTATGGGCACGTATAACACCAATCAGCAGTGGCTGTGCGCAGTGTATGCATTCCTTTATTTGTTGTTCAACTATTCTGCGCTCATGCAATTAGCAAAACACCCTGAAAGCGAACAGAGGGCAGACAGAGTGGGTAAAGGGGAAGGTAGACCATGAATTAGAGCAAGGATCAATAATTGCTACAATAGTACAAGTAGTGATAAAAAAGGTAAGGGGAGACAAACCTACTATTGCTAGTGAGTGCATTGAACGTGTAAGTGTAGAGGGGGAAATCAAGGTGCAACACAGTATAGCATGCGTGAGTGCAAGGGCTTGACAGGTGTGTCTCAATTGAAGAAAATGATCCAGTGCATGCGTAACAACATCCATTCCGTACACCAATACGAAAATCACTACATGTACCAGAATGCACCACACAAGTGACAAAAAGAAGCACAAATACAGTCAAGAAAACCCACACCACCTGATGCAAAGACAGAGAATACATATGCTCCCACCCACATACCACCGTTGGCCTGCACACCAATGACCCAGGTCCCCTGCCTGTTAGAAGTGCACAATCACATGGGCTTCAGATTGGAATTTTAGATGATTCGCAGTACATATCTATGATTTAGTGTCACGGACATAATAGTATTATTGCATTGTAACACAATACATCAGTTCTATTTGTGTGAGTTGTACTGAAAGGTTCAGAGGTCATGTTGGCTGCTGCAAAATGGGCCAATTCATGGTCTCCTGTCACGTGAGCCTAGGATGGAAATAGAGTTCAGCTTGGAGTCCTAGAACAATGATAGTGAGAGACTACACTCCCATATATTCCCACAGACAAGGAGACGTTGCAAGGCCAATTTCTAAAACATTCTTCATGGCAGAAGCCATGGTTGAGGAGAGATACTGGGCTAATTGGGTGGGGAGGTAATGTCCAGTCCACCTCCTGGCACCTGGGTTTGAGTTTACGTGCTGCTAAGTGAACCGAATGTTCCAGACATGGCACGAGCGTGCCAACCAATTGTTAAGGGCCATATAGCGAAGGGCCTTATAGTTTGAAGATCAATGATAAACTGTGTACTTTACAAGTTTTAAGAGGTAGGCATAAATTGTCCACCTGACAGTGGGCAGCAAATCACAATCCTAGTCCCTATGCAATGTATACTTAGTTGTTCCCCTTAAGCCTATCACAGCCTTTGATAGGTTTCCTATTTTTGCCATGCAGTATGACATCACGTCTGACGTATTCTTTGCATATAAGGATGTTTTTATGTGAACATCGTCAAGAGCCTGAGCGAACATGCGTTGATGTCCGTTGTAACCTCCGTTGATGTCCGTTGTAACCTCCATGTTTTGGATAATTGTTAATAAAACAGTACCTTTGCCATCATCCCGAGTTGGTTCCATTATTTGGACTCAGAATTATTCTGCAACCCCAACCATTGCATGCACATTACTAAAGAGCCATATGCTCACGTGGTAGCGGTGCGGATGGTTGATAAAGATCCAAACTAGTTTGTCTCCAGAGTTTCGGACGATTGGGCATCGTCCGCCATTAGCTGGAAGATCACAGGGTTTCCTGTGGGGAGCAGCCGATAGAATTAAATTTGCAATAGGTGTGTTTGGGCCATGATATCCTGCACCCCCACTATCAAAAGGTATCCGGGCGTCCAGGGAGGGGTTAGATGGTGCATCTACATTGATTGGGAACAGATTAAACATAAAACAGGATGACCACTTGCTTCAGTGTAAGTTAACCCCAGGGAGGTTGGGGATGCGAATTACCATAGGTTTGTTCAAGCCATGCTATCTTGCACCCACCACAATCAAAAGGTATGGGGGTGTTCCAGGAGGGGGTAGATGGTGCCTCTACATTGGTTGGGACCAGATTAAACATAAAACAGGATGACCACGTGCGCTAGTGTGAGTTAACCCCAGGGAGGTAGGGGATGCGAATTACCATAGATGTGTTCAGGCCATGATATCTTGCACCCCCCACAATCAAAAGGTATAGGGGTGTTCCGGGAGGGACTAGGTGATGCCTCTACATTGGTTGGGACCAGATTAAACATAAAACAAGATGACCACTTGCGTCAGTGTGAGTTAACACCAGGGAGGTAGGGGATGCGAATTACCATAGGTGTGTTCAGGCCAAGATATCTTACACCCACCACAAATAAAGGTATGGGGGTGTTCTGGGAGGGGCTAGGTGATGCCTCTACATTGGTTAGGACCAGAGTAAACATAAAACAGGATGACCACTTGCGCTAATGTGAAT
Source organism: Ambystoma mexicanum (assembly GCF_040938575.1). NCBI lineage: Eukaryota > Metazoa > Chordata > Amphibia > Caudata > Ambystomatidae > Ambystoma > Ambystoma mexicanum. The sequence goes on along the minus strand of NC_090937.1, from coordinate 837,628,274 downwards.
TACCCCAAGAGAAATAGGGGATGCAAATTACCATAGGTGCATTCAGGCCATGACATCTTGCACCCCCCACAATCAAAAGGCATGGAGGTGTTCAGGGAGGGGCTAAATAATAGCTCTACGTTGGTTAGGACAAGAGTGAACACAAAACAGGATGACCACTTGTGTCAGTGTAAATTAACCACAGGAAGGCAGAGGATGTGAATTACCATAGGTGTGCTCAGACCATGGTATCTTGCACCCTCACAATCAAAAGGTATGGGGATGTCCAGGGAGGGGTTAGATGGTGCATCTACATTGGTTGGGACCATATTAAACATAAAACAGGATGACCACGTGCACGTGTGTGAGTTAACCCCAGGGAGGTAGGGGATGCAAATTACCCTAGGTGCATTCAGGCCATGATATCTTGCACCTCCCACAATCAAAAGGTATGGGGGTGTTCCGGGAGGGGCTAAGAGATGCCTCTACATTGGTTAGGACCAGAGTAAACATAAAACAGGATGACCACTTGCGCTAGGGTGAATTACCCCAAGAGAAATAGGGGATGCAAATTACCATAGGTGCATTCAGGCCATGATATCTTGCACCCCCCACAATCAAAAGGCATGGGGGTCTCCAGGGAGGGGTTAGATGGTGCATCTACACTGATTGGGACCAGATTAAACATAAAACAGGATGACCACGTGCGCTAATGTGAGTTAACCCCAGGGAGGTAGGGGATGCGAATGACCATAGGTGTGTTCAGGCCATGATATCTTGCACCCCCCACAATCAAAAGGTATGGGGGAGTTCCGGGAGGGGGTAGAGGGTGCCTCTACATTGGTTGGGACCAGATTAAACATAAAACAGGATGACCACTTGCGTCAGTGTGAGTTAACCCCAGGGAGGTAGGGGATGTGAATTACCATAGGTGTGTTCAGGCCATGATATCTTGCACCCCCCACAATCAAAAGGCATGGGGGTCTCCAGCGAGGGGTTAGATGGTGCATCTACATTGATTGGGACCAGATTGAACATAAAACAGGATGACCATGTGCGCTACTGTGAGTTAACCCCAGGGAGGTAGGGGATGCAAATTGCCATAGGTGTGTTCAGGCCATGATATCTTGCACCCCCCACAAATAAAAGTTATGGGGGTGTTCCGGAGGTGCTAGGTGATGCCTCTACGTTGGTTAGGACAAGAGTAAACACAAAACAGGATGACCACTTGTGTCAGTGTAAATTAACCACAGGAAGGCAGAGGATGCGAATTACCATAGGTGTGCTCAGACCATGATATCATGCACCCCCATGGTGTTGTATCCATGACATAGCGCAGCCCATACCAGTCACTTGCAGCAGTGTGTGACAGTGTGCACAGTTTACCAAGCCTGGGGTGAACAGGGAGCTTAACAAAAATTACCTAAAATACTGGTGACTGCCCTTCCCAATAACACATGCTGAAGGGAGACCCTACCGTGCCCCCCCCGCATTATGACAGAGTTGTGTGACTGAGCCCCACCTCCCCCTTTATCCTTAAGAAAGGCTCCTGCAGTGATTGCTCATGTTTTGATGTTGGAATCAAATATAGAAAGGTTAATTATGCCATAAAAAATGTTTAAGCGCCCCATCTGCTGTCACAGTACAACCTTTCTTATTTTGACTGTAGTGTGATGTTGGAATAAAATATAGAAAGGTTAATTATGCCATAAAAAATGTTTAAGCGCCCCATAGGTTAATTATGCCATAAAAAAATGTTTAAGCGCCCCATCTACTGTAACAGTACAACCTTTCTTATGATTATCCCATTTAAAATAATAACATGTGCGCAAATCTACAACTGAGCGAATGCTAGGCTCCCAGACTTTGCACAGTATTAAAAAAAAACATGGGAAGCCGTATATTATACCATACAGTATGATTTTCGGCTTCCCATGACAGAGTGAAGGCCCTGAAACAACGCCCACAACAACGCCCACCTGGTAGCTCTGGCCAATCCCTGAAAAGAGATGTAGGAGGACGGGCTATCACATTAGATTTTCATTTCGGGCTGTATGTATGGCTGTAGCCATCGAGTGGGCGTGACTACGAAGCCGTATATTATACCATACAGTATGATATTCGGCTTCCCATGACAGAGTGAAGGCCCTGAAACAACGCCCACAACAACGCCCACCTGGTAGCTCTGGCCAATCCCTGAGCAGAGATGTAGGAGGGCGGGCTATCACATTAGATTTTCATTTTGGGCTGTATGTATGGCTGTAGCCATCGAGTGGGCGTGACTACGAAGATTGCCGAACACTGCCTCCCACAAGCTACCATGGGAGGCAGGATAGCATACAACACCGGCACTGTCGAGTTAATGGCCTCGAACGTCAGGACAGGAAACATTGCTATGGGAACGAGGGCTTGGTCCAAGGCCATAGTCCTGATAGGTGAAGCGTTGGGTGTACGTAATGACGCTAGCAGAAGACCATCCAGAAGGCCATGCAGAGAGCACTCAGCAGAGACTCCCCACAGGAGGAAAACCGCAGCTGAAAAAAAATGCTGTCAGCAATAATAAGAAGCAAAAGAAAGCCAAGGACTCAAATAGTTCTTCCAATTGAAGAAAAAGGTGGCACATTCAAGTAAGATCAATGAGTACATGACTCAAATGTAAGACAAGACTAATACTGAAAAAGAATGAAGGCTAAAAATAATAAATAATGAATCCATCCTCCCTCTTTGTGGTCCAGGGTGCCACGTATGTTGGGAGTATTCGTGATCACCTCTAGGACCCACCAGAGGATATCGTCGTGTCTGTGTTGTTTCCTGACATAGTGTGCGATCATTGGTGCTGTTAGTGTTTTGCACCTGATTTTCAACATGTGTGCCACAATTCTCTTGTGGACCGGTCTACTGGTCTGTTCAACATATCTTTTTCTGCATGGGCACTGTATGCAGTATATAACATTAGACATTTTGCAGTTTGAAAAATGTTTAAACGTCCAATGTTCCCCTTTTGCCTTAAAACGCTGCATTTTCTTGGTGTACTTACACACACTACAAATGCCACATGGGAAATGCCCGTGGATAGTTCTCATGTTCCATATAGTGTTCCTCCCACTAGGGCTAGGAAAACCGGCTTTAGTTAGATGTTATCTCAAGTTTTTAGATCTTTTCAATGCCATCAGTGCGGTAGGTTCATTGGGTAACACTGTTTGGGCAAGGGGCTAAAACTTCTTAATTGTGGCCTTAATCTTGGTGGTCTTTCTGTTATATGTGTGTACACAAATGAGTCTATTTTGTGCCTGTTTCCTTATTTTGGGTACCAAAAGGGTCTCCCGTGGGGTGCATCTTGCTCTCTTATGTGCATTCCTGATAATATGCTTGGGATAACCTCTTGCCTTAAGTCTGTCATCCAATCTGATTGCTTGTTCTTGGTAATCCTTGACATCTGTGCAATTGCGTCGTATGCGTAAATATTGTCCTCCCAGTTCAACAATACTATTTGAACCCAACATTATTATTTGATGCCACCACATGTTTTGAAAACTAAGTGAATTGCTTATTGGAAAGTTTATTCTAATACTAGTTTGTATTTTAATTTGCTATCTGATGATAATTTGTATTTTTGTGTTTTGGAGAGGATACTACTCTTTTGACCAGAATACATATTCTGATTTGCTTAAATAGGTATGGATATTTGTGTATTTTGTAAATGTACACATGAGTGAGATAAACACAGGTAGGTTATGCTTGTTTTCTGTAAACATACTGCCTGTATTCATGTGGCATATTGATGGTGACTTCCCTAGCATTGAATAGTAAGGGTACCTTTAATGTCTTGATAATGTTTTTTTTAAAGCAGAATATTCAAATTAAACACAGCCTGTTTCTTGTTCCAGATTGTGGTGTGTTATTGTAATGTTTGGGACTGTTAGTTCAGGGATAGTGCTAGAAATGGAGATCTGTATGCCCTGTTAAAATAAAAAAAAGCCAAAATAGACTCCTACAACAACTGTAATCTCCAAAAGGCACATAAAACAAAATACATTGCTCACCCTTTACCCTCTGTGTATTTGTTGTGTACTGTTTTGCATAGTATTGAAGGAGGTTTAATTACTGATGTATTTATTACGTTGGGGAGTAGGATTGTTTGTTCTCTTGTTTGTTCACAAGTGGTTGTACTCTGGTTCTCTCTGGTTCTAATGGGGCTAAACATTGTGAGGTTTTGATTCAAAGTCGGCACACAAACAGTTCTCAGCATTGCCATTTGTGTCAGTTATAGAATGCCTGTGATGTCGGGATGGGAAGGGATGAGAGCTGCAAAGGGGGACAAAGAGCCACATTTCTTTTTGTAGAAGGAGGAGAATTCTTCCTTGATCGATGGAAATGGGAGAACCTTGTGCTCTTTGTAGATAGCAGTTTGTGGCCCTTGGCAACAGAGCATTGCCAGTCCCTTGAGTTGATGTAGGACTGGGAAAGGAGGCAGGTCAAACAAAGGAAGACCATGCGGTTTTAAGCACAGAGACTAGGGAGACAGACTCACGTGATGCCCCAAAGAGGCTGGGGAATCAGGATCTCATTTGAACCCTCTCAAAGAGGCATTGCAGATCTGCAGGACAACATCCTCACGTGGAAAGAGAGAGTGAGCAGCAACAAGGCATTCTGGGTGGGGGACATAAAGGAGGGAGTATTCGACACTCACCAGGGTGAGGATGCTGCTGCAGCTCAGGGGAGGGACTGGCTGGATGGGGCCTTGGAGAGGACCAGTCTTGGGAGGTGCTGCAGCATTTGGTGGACGTACCTGAAGACGTGGTTGTAGAGGGGTAGGTGGAGAAGGAAGAGGTCTAAAACAAGCCCTGTCGAGCTTCTCCCATGGTGTGCGGAGAATGACATGCCTGGGAGGAGCCACAGGAAATGCCAATGACAAGCCTCCCCCTAGACAGCCCAAAGGGTCCTGGGAGTGGGACTATTTTGCCCTGCCTCAAGGGAGACCATTGGGGAGGGTCTTCTGCATGGTTGAGGGCTGTGGGAAAAGGACAAACAGGGGCAGAAGACAAAGTGGAAGCAAGTCACCGTGGATGGCATCCAGGTACACATGTGCGAATATGTAATGTGAACTAGGCACAAATGAAATTGGAGGTCCCTATCAGCCATGCAGCCACCGCCACCCCCTTCAGTGGTGCTTGTGCGGAAGTAACTGGATCTGTGGAGGAAATGCCCTATGAAAAATTGTGTGAGGCATAGGAGGTGGCTGTTCCATGTGAAAAAGTAAAAAAACCTTAAGGGGTGTACGTATCATGTGTGAGAACCAGAGAAAATATCTAAAAATCTTAGAGGGTAGCTATGACATTTAACAACCCAAGAAACCTAGTGGCTTTCTCTGCCCCATGAAACAAAAGAACATTAAGGGCTACATGCACCCTCTTGTAGAATCTGAAAACATTTCACAATTGTGTGATCAGGAATCATTGCTTGCACTATGCAACAACATCTGTAAGACATCTGTAAGACAGCAATTGGTCAGAGGCTCTCATTAGAAGTCACAACTACAGCCATCTGTTTCCCAACCACACTTGTGTAACGGTTAACACATCATTGTCATCATCATCTGAGCTGGTGTATTTTATATGGTTAAATGACATGCCATAGTCTTTGACAATTAAGTGCTTATTAATAGTAATACATGTTAATCATTGAATACGGGGCACTGACAGTTTTCTCTTGCGGTTCGAAAAAATAGCCTCTGTCCCACTAAAAACTCTCTGGGGCTGAAATTTGTCTGGGGCACTTAAGTGATTATTCAGCAACTTGCACAAATGCTGCTGGCTAGATGGAAGGCTTGCTGTACCATTACTAAAAAGGGTCAACATTTCTACACATGGCTGAAGTGCCCCTTAATCCAGAATCTTTGCGGCTGATGGTCCGCTGCTTGTTCCTGTTGATGGCCCATCCTTATTGAAGATGTCCAACTCACTGAGCAGAGTGTCCCCCTGATTCTGCTCCCTGTAAGAATGTGCCTGCATTGCTCATAAGACCTTCAACAGGTGGCAGTGATATATTGCCAACTGATGCCTCCATCTTCAATGAGCTTGACATGCTTTTGTAGATGACACAATTTTCAGTTGGCAATGTTCAATTTTGGCATGGTAAGCCTGGCTGAAAAGGGAGCTGATCTTCTGAACCTTATCGACCATTTCTTTCGCAGACTTGTAATTACTGATAACATATATGTCCATGAGGTGAAATACATGTACCAATCAGGGGCTGTGCATTGTCTTGCCAATTAATAAGGAAGGAAGGACATTTGATCTATTGTCTGCTGCAACAAAGACCAACTGCAAACAATTAGGCATTAGCCACTGTACGTCCACCCCCTCCACCAAACAAACTCTCCTCTGTAATATGCATCAAAACGCTTTTATGCACAAGGTTGCCTGATGCTGACATGCACACAGCTGCTTCCCTCTTAAATTACTCCAGGGCCTCTCTTTGCTGTTGTTGGAGGAAAGACCACCAAGTGTGTGACAGGTATGTGGTCAATGCTCTGACCACTGGTCTCCATGTGCATGGTGAAGTGGCTGCTGTAGTACTCACACCAATGTAGTCATAACCTTGTTGTACCATTTTGGTTCTGATTTACAAGAGAAAGACATCATCAATGAACTTTGTAGAGATTATTGACTTTTGTCATAAGGCATGGAAATCCAGGATTAATACTATAACATTAGCATACGATACGTTGTATGAACATGACAGCCAAGTTAGCACAAAGCAAGTTCTGTCTGTCATTGGACTTCTAATGTTTTTGGTCACGCTCAAATGCTTCCAAAATAATGCATTGACACATTGTGATTTGTGTCACACTTTCTAACATTGAGACAGCTGAAATATTTTGATCAGTAATTTTGAGGACTGGTGGAATTAGGCTGTTTGTCTGATGAAATGAGAGGTTCAGAGTGTGCAAGTCTCCATATCTTATTTCTGTTTATGTTCTGTGAAGTACTGCCACACATTTGACTTACATTGTAGGTTAGCACAAAGGCTACGTTCATGTATAGTTCTGGTGGTGTTCCGGATGGCATGTAATGAGGTGATGAGCTTTCTCGTTTGAGATGGGAAGGTTGTTTCTCAAACAGAATGCATAGAGGTGGAATGCATGCTGCTGTTAATACTACAGCCTCTGCACATGTGGTGTCATTCTATTCTACATCCTCAGTGCCACTGCTTTCCAACTTCAAAGCATGTTTCTCTCTGGACTCTGATGGACCATCATCTTTGTGTTGATTATCATCCATCTCGTCATCATTGCTGTCTAGCCGAGTGGATGGCAATAACAGAGATAGAGACATGTGGCTTTCAATGTCCGCCTTCCGTTCAAGTAATTTGTCTATTGTTCTTCCCTAATCTTCAGGAGATGAGATCTGCACATCTCTCTCTTTTGGCCCTGATATAGGAGACAGAACTGAACGTGCAACCTCCTATGTGAGTCTAGGTAAATTTTCATTGTCATGGTAGCATACTTGTTTATTATCCTGTACTGGTACAGGTATGCTGGAGTGATTTGTGACAGGGGGAGTGGGATGAGTGGGATGTGGGTTGGATGATACCTTAATTTTTCCGCATGTGCTGCTGCAGGAGAGAAGTAACTACAAACAGCAGATCAGCTCCCTCTAGCTGGATTGAGTGCTGACAAATGGTTCCTGATTTGTTCAAATGTGTGTCACTCTCCTCACAAAATTGTGCTACTCCATTTCAGAAAAAGCAGGCACATGTGACTCTCACACAAGCTACCCTCAGGGATCCCTGGATCTCCTGCTCCCAGGTTTCACCCAAATATGTGGGTCCCCTTTCACCTACCCACCTCCCTGACCTCCTCCATTCTCTACCTTCCTTCCAGCAAAATCAGGCAAGCTTGACTCTCCCACAAGCTGCATTCAGCAATTCCCAGCTCCTTCAATTTTTTCTCCCAGGTGTCACTCAATGGCACATGTCTCCTCCCCTAATTTCAAGAGATGAACACTGACTGGTGGGTCAACAGCCTTCCCAAATCATTGAAAGTGTTGCACGATGCAGAGTTAGTAAAACCAACCCTAAATGTCACTTGCTGCCTGGGCTCACTACAATCACCACCTCTTCATACACTTTTTCCTCCAACTACTCTAAATGCACTCCAGTTTATTAGGCAGTAATTGTGCGTAGAAACACTTACATACAGGTGCGTTATAAATACCATATCGTATCATATCACATAATTTCTTTATTTATTTTTACATTTGTATAGGGCCTAAACCCTAAGGCACCAGGGCACTGTTGCAGACCAGTTACATGATACAAAAAGCTTCAACAGAGCAGTGAAAATATACCCCTGACACACCAACACGTTAACAGTACAGATTGAAGCGGTAGTCCATGGTTGTGTTCGAATAGGAAAACTAGGCAAGTAGCAGGTTTTCCGGGCCTTGCGGAAGGCCCAGTAGGAGTCTTCTGCTCTTAGTTCTGGGGGAGGTTGTTCCATTTGTTCGTGGCCACAGATGGGAAGCTCACTCCACCTCCTTTGGTTCTTTTCACTTTAGGGAGAACCAGCCGAGTAGCATCGAGGGATCTTACTGGTCTCTGGATTTTGATTGTTCGATTTTCTTGGCAAGATATTGTGGGGCAGTGTTTCCTAGGCATTTGTAGGAATTTGTAATGTTTTGAAGATGAACCTTTCCCTGATGGGGAGCCAGTGCGCCTTTTCTGGTATCTTTTAGGAATATTTAGAGCAGCACGGAGAGAGTTATTTTGAATAATCTGTAGCTTATTGATGTTCCGTTTGGAAGTCCCAACAAAGAAGACATTGCAATAATCCAGTCTCGCCGCCGTGATTGCTCTTGATCTGATATGATAGTTTATTTATATAGCACCTATACACAATGTGTTTCAAAGCGCTTCAAGGCAAGGGAGGGAACAAGGGAAAATACAATGACATGCTTACAGGCCATGAACAGTAAGGATGTGAAATTAGCTATCGTACTCGGTCTGACGACATTTCAGATATTGCAAGAGCTAAGACATAGATAAGGAAGGGAGGGAGGATAGTGGGAAGGAAATGGAAACAGACATGTGACTACCGTACTTGGCCTGATGCCATTTCTGGGAGAGCTGAAAAAAAAGGTGAGGGAGAGGGCTGCTGAAAGGGAGGGGAGGAATTAAACAAGTGACTATCTTACTAGGCCAGACGACATTTCAAATAGTGCTGGGGGCTGGGGAGGGGAACAAGTAAGGGGACGGGGAGGAGACGGTCAAGGTTGCTATCATACTAGGTCCAGGAAAAATTCTGATAGTGTAAGTGCATAGAAGAAAGTAAGGGGAGTAGACAGGAAACAGGAGAAAGGGAGAGGAGGAGAGAACAGAGAGCAAGGAGTCAAAAAGAGTGGAGAAGCAAGAGGGGAGAGTTGCAGAAGTCAGTAGTAACACATAATGTTGCAAGCCTGGATACAAGGTGAAGATGGGAACAGCATGATTCAGGAACATCATGAGAAATGGTGAAGCACCATGAATCATTGAAGTCCATAAAAGTCAAATCCAGCATTGGCCACAAGACACTGATGGTGAAACCAGAATGTATCAGGTCAGACTCCTGCAGAAGTAGGCTGAAGGAGGGGCAGGGGGTATGGTAGAAGAATCAAGCAAAACAGTCAACACCTGTGTGCGAGAAGGGGTGGTACAAGGGAATATCAGGGGGGACAAGAGGGGTGGGGATGGCATCTAGGGACAGACGGAGTAAACACATGTTGGTGCATGCTTAACTGCTGTCTGAGCAGGGGTTCGGGCCCTGGATCCTCCTGCTCCGAACAGGTCCAAACAGGAATTGCCCTTTTCTTTGTCTGGCCTTAGCTTCGGATGCCTGGGCGAGAGACGCACTTGATCTAAGTGTTAAGAGCAGAAGGAAGAGGCAGGGCTAAGAAGTTGGGCAGGGCTTGCTAAATTAGGACAGCTGCGATGGTTAGGCAGCTCTCAGGCAACAGGAAATGTCTTGCTGAATCGATATGGTTGGCGTTGTAGGCTGCCGATGAGGACACCACACTCACTTGTTTGGTAAGAGATAAAGAGGCATCCAAATAGACACCAGAATCTTTACTGATGCAGATACATGGATATTCTGAAGGAGGTGTACTCGGGGCTGAGCATAATTGGTGTACGATATGTGATGTAGGTCAAATAGGGGTTTGGTGAAAATGTTGTACAATCAAAGGGAGTTGCAGGAGTCTTGCGGGATGCCGCACGGTATGGGGATATGATATGATAGGTTATATATAACACGCTTAATACCCAGAGGTTTCTAAGCGCAGACACGGGGAATCAAACCTGTGTTGCTCCTTATTGTCTTGCTTCCAAGGTGAGCACATTGCCCCCTGAGCTATCCTCACGATAGGCTGGGCACTCGCTGTGTCATAGATCTACCATCTAGGGAAGATGTGATCCACATTGTGCCTCATGGGAAAAGTTGGCAAAGGTTGTGAGGTAATGACAAAGGGTTTCATGGTCTACCAGGTCAAAGGTAGATGCCCACTGGTTACCAGTAAGGGAACGCATACTCTTCAAAGCCATGGCCATCACACATAGGTGCCTTACCTCAGACGCCCCACCCTATCTCTCAGAAAGAATCACCCTCAACACCTCCAACAGACCCATTAGAGCACACCGCGCCAACCAAATATATGTTCCCACGTTCAAAAGAACTAGAGCTGGAGGGTCCAGCTTCCAACACCTTGCACCCAAATTTTGGAATGCCCTGCCAACCTCACTAAGGAATGAAGAATCATACACTACCTTCCGCAAAAACCTAAAAACCTTTCTATTCCGCTAATGTTTTTGCCTACTAACATGCACGGCTATACCTCCACTGTAACCAAAGGAAAGTATAACCCCTGCCTCTTAACACCTGTCATTTTACTACTGTTACCGACTGTATCCTACCTATGTTAAGCTCAAGCCTTCTGTAACAGCGCCACGATGCCTCAGGGCAGCTCTGTGCGCTTTATAAATGCAAATAAATAAATAAATAAATAAAATAAAGGCAGCTGAGAGACCCAGTAGTAGGAGGATGACACGGGTGCCCTCATCTCTGTAGTCATTCAATTGGATTTTTAAATACAGTATGCCTTATTCCATCCCGAGACCTGGGTGGAATCCAGATTGTCAGACCCCTAGGATCTGATTTGCTTCTAAATAGTGTTGGATCTGAATGTATGCAGCTCTGTCCAGGATCTTGAGCAGGAGATGAACTGTGGTGATTGGTCAGTAGTTGTCCAAAGATGTTTTTTCAGTTGAGGGAAGACCCAGGATTATTTAAGGCTTGCCGGGACCAAGTTGAGAATGAGGAGTTGATAAATTTGGTGATGAATGGTACAAGGGCTTCGGAGCAATGTTTGATAATGGCTGCTGGGTAGATTTCTCATTTGCAGTTGGAGCATTTGAGGTTTCTGAGGATATTGGTTGTTTCTGATTCTTAGATGTTTCTAAAATGGAATGGGGTTGTGGTGTGTGTTCTAGGGGTGAGTGGTGAACTGGACGGGGTGACTAAGGTTAGTTTGTTAGCAATTTCTATTGTAACGTGCATACTTTGGTGGGCATGGCATTCTGGATGTTAGTGCACCAAGTCTAATCTTTATTGAGGCCGTCAGAGGCAGGGACATGGCATTCTAATTTCCTCTGTTTTTTTAATAGTTCTTTAGAGTTGGAACTGACTTTGGTGATTCTGGAGTTATACACTTCCGGTTTAGCTGCCGAGATAGCTAGTTTGTAATCTATGGCAATCCTGTTGAATCATATTTTATGGTGGTTGGATGGGTTTTTCTTCCAAATGGCTTCCGCTTGTCTCTTCTGTGAGCGAAAAGCTTGGAGGTTGGCAGTGAACCAAGGGTTAAGGTGGCCCGTTTGGTTAAGATTTTCTGGGGAGGAGCAGAGCCACCAGATTTACTGCATTGGTCAAGTTGCTCGCATACATGTCAGCTAGGCTTTGGGGGTCTGAAGCCTTGGTGCGATCCAGACTCAGTGTTGAAAGTGTGGGTGTAATCAACTCTTTGGTGATTTTGCAGGAGCTGTGGGTTTATGTGGGTGGTAGTGTGGTTAGTGAGGGGGGTGGAGGTTTTTGTGCAGGCAGGGATAAACTCAGTATGTGGTGGTTATGAACATGGACAAAGGGTGTTGGTGGTGATAAGGATCTGATCATTCAGATTGGCGATCCAGTCCAAGGTTCTGCCTTTGCAATGGGTGGCTGAGGCCACACTGTGTCTAAAGCCAAGGTCTGTGAGGGCACTGGCTATTGTGGAGCCTGCTGTATCTAGGGGATCGTGGAGACCTAGGTTGAGGTCACCCATGAGGATAACCCTGGATTTGGGCTTGATGTTGTAGCCTATAGAGTGGACAAGGTCTTCCTCGAAGGTGGCTGATGGGCCTGGTTGGCTATAGAGGATATGTAGTGTCTGTGGGGTAAGTGGTGAGTTTAATAGAGGGGTTCATTGCCTTCATATCCTAAGCCTGATTAAATCAATTACCTCCCTGAATCCTTCCTGAGTATCAATGGGATCTCCAGCCATGAGTCACTCTTTGAGTCAGGTTATAGAATTTCAGACGAAATTTTAAAAAATAGTTCTGAGTTTCGATCTTGGCGTAACATCTGAAATGCCTATCCAGAGCAATACATATACTAAAACTAGAAAACACATTTTCAAATTCCATAAGTTATTTTTATTGGTTAATTTCGACAAGGATACACATTTAGATTTTCATATGGTTCATAAACACATTACTCTAGCATACTGATGGCATGTGAAAAGCACAATTAAATTGTTTTAAAGGATGCTTAACATTCTATTATTTTCAACCATTTTGGCCTGTCAGCTCCTCTCCTTTGAAGTTTATCCCCTTACACTTCTATATGTTGTGGAGCTGGGGACTCAAAATTAATTGACATTGAGAAAAGGGAGTTTTAACTTTATCAGAATGTTATTTCTGAAAATACATGGCTTTCCTTATTACACTATGGGGCAATACAGAGTAAAAGTTAATTACGAAACATACAGGATTTTGGATTTTCGTTTACTCTTTTTTTAGTCTTTTTGAAGGACATGTTCTAAATATGTATGCATGCACAAATGTGTTTTACAGAGAAATACAATAAAATAAACATAATCTGCCGTCATGAACTGCTCGATTATTGTGAAAACCAAGCAGCATTTTCTTCAATATATTAGAATGGCAGGTCCATATTCTGGTACTCCTCAGGAATTGATATGAATGATAAGAGGTATAATATCCATAGGATGTTACATGGCAATCCCCCATTGACCAACTTCAAGGCCATACAAGCTGTTATGGCTCGGAAATCCTGTATGGCCTGGAAAAGGGTTGATACAGGGATACAGCATCATTTCATGATGTGTGCGGGCTGGCTGCAGGGTTCTGAGTGGAGTTCCTATGATAAGTGGAAGCACTGCTCAAAGCTCTGCTGCCAGCACAGCTCCCATCCTTTATCTTGACAAATGTGGCCCTGCACCAGAAACCCCTACCCCCAAATAATCCCACCTCCTGTGCTACTTACTTTGGTGTGGTGGTGGGTAGCTTTGACCCCTTCTGCCAAAATCTTTGCTAGGCAACACCTGGCTGATGTGGCCTGTCTGTTTATTAAGCTATCCTCATCATGTTCGTACTATGTGGTGGCTGGGAACTAGCCAGTTTTCAGTGATCACACTGAGCAGATTGTGTTTGTTTATCCCCTGCCAACCCATGTTTGAATGAGATATAATAGCTTTATAGACCATACCCTTAAGCTTTACGTGGAGTTATGGTCCTGTGAACCTTTTTAAATTCCCTAGCTGGGCTAGATCTATAAACCTTAAGTTTAGTGAGATGAGGGCTGCCTACAAATTATCATGGTGCATTGTATTACTTCATTCCAACAGCATGTTGCAGGGTTTTCCATGATCCCCTCTGACCACAACATCATGATATGGCATCATCTTGTACAAGCCAAATCACAATGCATGTCCCTTTGTCATGCTGCATTGGTACACACTTTTTCATGCCTTGATGTGATATGAAATGTTTTGTTGCATGGGCATGATCAATGGTCTAATGCAAAATCTGGTTAAATAATTATGTAATAATTTGGGAATGCCTCCTGTGATACTACTTTATGTTTGTTTGTTTGTTTATTTATTTATAATGCGCACCAGACCTGTAAGTAACAGGGCACACCAATAAGAAGGTACAAAGCTTACAAGGTTGCAACATATTTCACAATTTGACACATTATACATTATATATACAGAAAAAAAAGTTACACAGGCAGTATAGCAGTATCTCACAATGTATCTACAGATGTACAAGTTCTAAAAAGGTTTATTCTCCATTTCGTTAAGCTGTGAGAGAAGGCTACAGTGGGCCGGAAGGGCAAAATACAATACAGTAGTGTTGTTAGTAGTCAGTAGACTTAAGCAAGTTGATATAGTTCTTTCTGAAATGTGGATATGGTTGGTCTGCTCTAAGCTTGTGGGGCAAGGATTTCCAGATTATGGTCGCCTTCACGGGGAAGCTGTTGCCGCCAATTTTCGTAAGTCTGAATCTTGGTACCATAAGGCAGTTGGCATTGCTGGCTCTTTTCGGTCTGGTGGAAGTTCTTCTAGTTAGTCTGTCTACTAGGTAACTAGGTGTCACATTATTTAGTGCTTTATGGGTCAGGGAGGCCATTTTAACAGTATTTTATTGTGGGTCGAAAGCCATTTGTGGTGGCGTCTGATAGGAGAGATGTGTACTCTTTTGTTTATGCCTAGTGCAGCTCTTAAGGCATTATTTTGAAGGATTGGTAACCTTTGGATAATGCCTTTGTTGGCACCACTGTAGAGGGCATTGCAATAATCTAGCCTGCAGAGTATTAATGCTCTTGCCAGGATCATGCAACTGTCATAAGAGAGGAAAGGCTTACCTGCTCTAATAAGCTTACAGGTGTAAGTGGTGGTAGAGGCCAAGGATTTTACTTGTTTGTCAAAGGACATAGTTGAGTCAAGGTAGAAACCAAGGGTTTTTACCTCCTTGGTTACTCTGATGATGTTTCCGTCGATGGTAACCAAGGAGTATTCTTGGCCTAGTGTGTTGATGTTAGTGTGGGTGCCCAGGATTATCAGCTCTGTCTTATCAACATTCAGGCAAAAACCATGGGTGGCCATCCATGGCTGGATGATGAGATAAACCCTGTTCACCAGTTCCATCTCCTTGCCATGATCCCCGGAAAGAGGGAGGAAAATCTGTGTATCATCAAACAGTGGCTTGGTGAATATATTGTGTAGGGTAGGGGAGACACCTGAGCCCTGTGGTACACCGCACGGGATAGGGATAGGGTCCGCTGCCGCTGATTGAGAGAACACCCTCATGGTTCTCTCGCTCAGGAAGGATTCTATCCATCTGGTAGCCTCTGTGGAAAAGTGAGCTGCTGAGCCCAAGTGTCACTAGGTCATATGCAGCTGAGAGATCAAGTAATAGGAGGAGGGCTGTCTTACCTTTATCTCTCAGCTCATCAACCTGTGTTTTTAGGTCGATCAGGGCAGTTTCTGTCCCATATAATGGGAAGAATCCAGATTGTCTAGATTCCAGGAGATTGTGCAAATCAAGGTATTTTTGAATCTGGATGTATGCCACTTTGTCAATTTTTTTGAGTAGAAATGGTACTGTCGTAATCGGACAGTAATTGGTGGAATTAATGGATCTAATGTTTGCTTTTTCAGGAGTGGGAGTACCCAGGATTGTTTTAGATTAGCAGGAATGGTGCCAGATGCAAAGGAAACATTGATCAATTTGGAGCGGCATCTTTTATGATCTGAGCTGGACAGATGTCGCCTTTGCAGTTAGATGGTTTACCTTTAGGTAGGTGAACCAATCCAAAGATTAGCCTACCAAAATGAAACCAGGGTTTGAATTGAAAATATGTTATCAATAGGAATAGTAATTATTCATGAGTGATTGATAAGGGTTTTGAAGAAATATGCCTCTGACGAAGAGAAGTAAGGTAAACATGGAGAGTGGGATGGGGAAAGGGAAGCATACTGGGAAATCCGCTTAAAACAAAATAAATATAAAACAGTACAGTATTATGCCAATCAAATGAAGAAAGAACTAGAAAGGCAACATTGGGAGGCAAGCACATTTTGGCAATCTCTCAATAGGTAGACGCACAATTGGATCTTTGGACCTTCGGACATGGGCATGGAAACACCCAGTAATGAAAGCAATCCATGCTGTGTTATACAAACTATAATCTGTGAATATCACCTGTCACTAAAAACCACCAGCCTCTCACCTTCATGCAATGTGTCAGACACATTAATTAGTGACATCCCCGTAATTGCTGATAAATCCAATCATCAGTGCCTACTGCCTCAACCTGTCTGCTACACTGAACCACATACAGAAAAAGTTCTTGAGCCTGCAAAAACTCTAACACAAACCACACAGAGAGCCCCAACTTACCTTAATATAGGCAACAGCTCTGTCCTGCCAACCATCAACATCCAATGAAAATGTGTACACATATCACACTTCAAATCCAGAGATGGTCACTTGTAGTATGGAACTAGTATGCTGGACACACCTCCAGACGCATAAATAACCCTGCACTGGTCCCACTGTTCTTTGTCACTCCATACTAGGGGAAACCCACATTACAATATTTTAAGTTGTAAGATGTTTGTGCTTAGGTCAGATACAAAGTACTGCTTTTTCTTTTATTCATCTGTTTCACCGTCTGCTGAGATCCTTTGTGACAGACCTAATCATATGCCTAAAATCATTACAAATGCACAGGAAATTTTACAGGTCATATCATGGAATTAAGCATGATAAACATTGTAAGATTGCACAATATCTTGTTGATTTCTGGGTGTCTCTTCATCCTGTTGTGCATGGTCTTTTTTTGTTCCTCTGGAGTTCCATCATCTCATAAGTGTTGGCTGTGGTTGTGTGTCCTCTTTCCCCTTTCAACTTCAGGTGTCTTATATATCCATGAGAGTGCCACCTTGTTCCAAATATGTGATGTAAATGCATTGACTGTTCCAGTCAAACTGTCGGCCAGTTGCGAATGTCCATAACAATATCATGTTTCCTTTCAGCAGCTCATTGATGATCGGGATCAAAGCCCTACTTTTCTGCAAGGTAGTTTTGCCAATGTCCTCTAAGAGTAGAATCCTAGAATCATGAAATTTAATAGGTGCTAGACAATGAGCCACCTGCTGCAGTTTCACCTTGATCCCATATTAGTGGAGTTCAAATAAATAATTCTTGGCTATCTTTCTTTTCCATGACCCAATGGTCTCAATTTATGACCTTTGTCTATTTTCATAATTTCTAAAGCTTGCTCCTGCAAATATTTAATGAAGATGTTCTGAAGGATTTCTCCAAGAAATTCACCCATTCCTTTCACCCTCAAAATATTCAGGCGATGTTTGAAACCTATTCACAAAATGTGAACATGTGAGAGAAATGTCCACAGGCAATTGGTGGATAGTAAGTATATCATTTGACACTTTGGATACCAGGTCTGTTAAGTTCCTGAAAGCTGTTCTCCTGCAACACGCGTTTCCCCTGGTGAAATACTACCTGCTTTGCTTGCATTAGTGTCTAAGAGATTTTGCTTTTCAAGCTGGACATTTACTTGGTGAGAGATTCCCAAAGTGAATGCAACTAACCATCAGATTCTCCACAGTGAAAAAAGATACAAATTAAGGAAGATTAATCCCAAGGGGTAACTTCCATATTTTTGCCAGATGTTGATGCAAGTGGAGCTGAATGTTAGAATTTGTCCAAGGCACCTTTTGATGTTTTCATCAAAGCCTTACTCATAGAGAAGGATTCTCTTCCAGATAGTAAGAGTTCTGAAATACAAATAGGTTTAACCATTTGCTGTTGATCATTATTTCAACACAGAAGGCCCCCACACATTTGTAATGGCTTAGCTGGTCAGGATATGAACCCAGACTTAAGCAAGCAATGGAGGTGGTTAATGTTGTCTGATTAAAATACAAACTATACACCAGTAATTAAATGGTGTGTAGAAAAGTGCACAAAAACAATGCAGTACCATTGATCCTGGAACACCGATTTGATACAAAATGAACACAAATGGGTGGGCACTAAGACATTGGGCCTCAATACATGTGTGGCAGCCATGGAATGAACTGTGCCGGTAAGGGACCGGCACCGTTCATACCGGGCCGCCACATTACGAGTTTCCCTCACGGGTGCCTGGCGGCCCGCAAGGTCTGACTCACGGGTTGTACAGTACCCGCGAGAGAAACTCATGGATGCACCGGCACCGTTATTAACCGGGCCGGTGCATCCATGCTCCTCATCCCCATTCAGCCCTATAGGGCAGAATGGGGATGAGGAGCCCGGTATGGCCGCCGCCCGCAAATGGGAAATTACCGGCCCACTCAACTCGTAATGGGCCGGTAAGTGCCCATTTACGGACGGCAGTGCCGGTAGCGAGATTGGCGGTAGCTGTTCCTGCCATACAGGCACGGCTACCGCCAATCTCGTAACGAGGCCCATTGAATCAAAACTATGCTAGGTATAGATAAAATATAAGTAAACCACAATTGAATGTGGCAGACTCCCTGCTGCCTGTGTCAATTTAATGATAAGTGGTGCCAACCGCCATCGCAAGTTAAGATAAACTGGACATGGTTCCTTAACACAACTGCGCTGGTGCAAGGTGGAATTATGTTTGAGGGCAAAAAGAAATTGTGTGTTATATTATTGCCATATCAGTTTGATTCGTAGAAATAAGGTAAATATGCAAAAGGAATTGTTTTTATATCTCAACCATAGTTATATGCCATTGTAACAAATTGAAAAGCATAACAGTCTTAAAAACAGGTCTATCATTAGTGGAATCATGTGTTTCGACCCCTTCTGGGTTTTTTATCCAGGCAGTAGATAGAGTTAAGAAGATTAAAATATAACATTCCATACATATCCACCTGAAATGTGGGTCCAAGACAGAACAGAGTAACCAAGAAGTAACAGTCAATTTTAGTCATATGACAAGGCAGTAAAGTGGTGTAGAAAGTGGCAAGATAAGTGTTACCTGTACCGGATCCTGCTGTGTGGTTGTCTTTCTTTCATGTTCTTGCTGTGGCGGAGGAGCACCTGGCCCCTATGCTCTGCAAACGCCTACAAAATCTCATTTGCCACGCAGAGCGCGACACAGAAAGTGACAAGATAAGTGGTTACCTGTGGAGGATCCTGCTTGTCGGGTGGTCTTTCAATCATTTTCTTGCGGTGGAGGTGAAGTGCCTAGATCTGCTCTCTGCAAACTCTTACAAAATCCCAATTGCAGATGGAGCATGATTCGAAAAGTGGCAAGATAAGTGATTACCTGTGGTGGATCCTTCTTGTTTGGCAGTGTTTCTTTCATTTTCTTGGTGGTTTAGCTCCTGACCCATACCCTCTGCAAACTCCTCCAAAATCCCTTTTGCTGCGCAGAGCACGGCAAGATAAGTGGTCACTTGTGGTTTACTGGGGTTTGCATGATTGCATGGGAACTCTCTTCTTGGTACATCATAGAAATGCTTGCAGCAACCCGCAAACATGTGCTACGTGGTAAAGATCCTGTAACTGAAAAAGAAAAGCTGTAAAAAATGTCATCCTTTGGAAGAAACCACCACTGGAATTATGAATACTATTTGTGAGATAAATGGAATAGAAGGATCAGTTAGAGGAAAAATCACAATGTTTCTTAAATCAACTGTTACTTCTACATCGAACGCTAATCTTGTTGGTGTAAGTCATGCTGAGCTCTCAGCTTCAAATATTATGGTTCCTTCTTTAAATAAAGATGCTGTTGAGCTTGATTGCTCATGTGAAAACCCGATTGATAATAACTCATTATTGAACCTATCTTTAAGTCTACAATAGGAGTCCAATATGGATAGCAATATTTATCTATAAATTGATTATCGCCCTTTAAATTTGAAATGAAATTATATTCCTTCTAAGAACTTGGCTAGAACCCCTGATCTCACTCAAATAGCTGCAAAGGTGTATGCATCATCACTCAGACGTGAATCTAATTTATCCAATATAGACTCATCCTATGTTGATTCACAATTAGAACCAGAATTTTTAACAATATTAAAGGATCTATTCTCATTATGTAATGACCTATATAAAGACCAACAGATAATCAAACAAGGCTTAATAAAATTGTTGATGTGGTTTTAAGCATACATGATCCTTTCTTGACTAAAAATAGAGCTAAGGACAAGAGACTGCAACAGATACATCGATTGTGTTAATTCCAGATGCTATTATTTCTGAGGACATCCATGTATCGAAGAGAAGTACGGAACTAAGTAAAATCTGTGGAAAGGAAAATAATGTTAAGTGTGATTTTGTTGAACAAGTCATTTAACTTTGAACATAGAACCAAATAATAATCCCCGGAAGGAAAAAAGGCATCAGAAGCGAAAATGTTTAGTCTCTAAAAAATGTAACAAGAATGTTAGGAATACATATTTAGCTACTGTGATTACACAAGGATTAGGATCAAGTGTCCCCAAAAGTATGATCAGGCAAGAAAATGATAAGAACTTTGAAATAGTTCGAAATGCTTCACCCAACACATCTCGTCAATGACCCATGTCATAGGATGAATCCTTGACTGGATTTTCATGGCTAATGGGCACACTAATATCTTAGCCATTGACCCACTTTCATGGTCTGACCACTCAAAGCATTCACTTCATTATCCCCCTCTCCGAGCCAATCAAAATCGTGCCTGAACTCCCTAGTCCCATTCTGGTCCACAACACATGGAAGCTAAAACATGACAATCTTAAATCTACCATTCTTACAGCTCTTAGCACCTATGTATCAGTCCCAACCACTCTTCCCATGATCTAGCCGCTCAATATCATGACTGTTTGTTCCAAGCCCTTGGAACTCACGCCCCCATTCAAATCCAAAGTTCTGAAACCTCACAAAGCCAATAAATCCTGGTTTTCTAAGAAACTGGTGGAACTAAAGAGAGAAAAGAGAGCTCTCAAGCACCTCTACAAAAAAAACTCCCCAAAATGTGTCAGACCCTCATTACCTTGGCCCACAAATATAAAAAGCATTCCTCTCCTGAAAACCCAACAGCTACAATGACAGAATCACCAATGGCAGCTCTAACAGTAAATAATACTATGCTATGCTCTGAGAGTAGGCCACTCCTATCCTCCCTACAAGTAGTATACAAGCTGATAAATATTGGTGCATCACAATACAAAATGCCCTCTGCCACAAAATAGATGTACTGCTATCCAAGATCAATGCCAAAAAAGGGAACGACTTGAACACCTTGCCTCAAAATGACTGTGCCCTGAATACTCCCCTGTTTGCATTCAGCCAAGTCTCTCTGAAGCAAGTCGCTGCCACCATTAGCACTCTCAAACCATCCAATTGTAAAGGAGACTCCTGCCCAGCCCATATTGTGAAACTGTGTACCCCCACTCTCACATCCATTATCACTGATTTTGCCAACACATCCTTCGCAACTAGCACAGTTTCCTCCCTGATCAAAGAAGCTTGGCCTACCCTTCTTTTAAAAATAAACTCCCACTACTGTCCCTTTCCTTCTAAATATGTTGGACCGCCTAGCCTACATGCAAATACAACAATTCCTTGAAAACACCCACCGCCTCAGCAAAAGACAACCCAGCTTCCGCCCGAGGCACAGCACAGAAACCTCCTTGATCTCAAAATACAAATGACTCTATCCAAGACTCTGGCAACCTGGCGATACTCCTTCTCCTTGACCTCTCCGTGGCCTTTGACTTGGTCAACCATACCATTTTTTGCCAACATCTCAACCAACACTTCCATTTCTCACAGGAAGCTACTGCTTAGATCAAATCCTTCCTTAGCGACTGGACCACTCGCGTGTTCATAGGAACCAGCAGCCAATGCCATCTCAGCACCACCAGGTGTTCCACAAGGCTCCTGCCTGTTGTCTACCCCATACAACACCTATGCAAAGTCCCTCTTTGATCGTCTGGATGCTAATGGTATCATTTACATCAATTCTTCAGATGACATTCTGATCCAGATCCCACTCATTGGTGACCATGATAGTGACTGCCTCAAAATTAATCAAGTTTACAGCACCATTCAAAACTTGATGGCCACTCATGACCTTTGTCTGAATGATGAGAAAGCAGAGCTCTTCATTATTGTATCCCACACAGGCTCAGAAACCCGGACCCTGCCTTCTTATCCTTCCACATTGACGACACATCCATCCCAGTCTCAAACCAAATTAAAACCCCAGGGTCTACCTTGAAGCTGACTTAAATATGAACAGACAGGTCAATGCCCTTGCCTCATCCACTGCCTTCACAGCTAGACACATATCCATGTGCAGGCAGTTCCTCTCGCCGAGCAACTGCATCACCCTAGCATGAGCATTGATCCTCTCCAAACTCGATTATTCCAACATCTTGCTCATGAACACCTCCAGAGACACCTGCTAAAACTGCAACTACAGGGCAAAGCTCTGTGTGCTGCCCTCTGTCTCAAACGATCTAATATTATCTCTGTAGCTAGACATGAAGCACACTGGCTGCCCATCAAAGCCCGGGTAGAATTCAAAACACTTACCATCACTCATAATTGTGTGCACAAAGTTGCCCCCAGTATCTCACCAACTGCATTACTGTAAAGTCCCCCATGCACTCGCTTATATCTAACTGTAGTATCTCACTGTTTATCGTGTGCTTTGGGAAAAAAAGAGCTGGAGGAGTCTGTTTCAGTGTTACTGCTCCCACCTTCTTGAAAACACATCCTGCTCATATCCTCAATGAGCAATCGTTCACTATCTTAAACAAATTAAACAAAACATGGCTGTTGGACAAGTATGAATAAGAACTATCTCTGTACCCATGTCTTTTGTACCTTTCATCCCTCCATTATGCTGTACTAACGTTGTGATAACCTTGGGTTTGTGCATTTTCAAAAATATAAAACATAAAATAAATAAAATAGAATACAAGTAGTCCCTTAGTGAGTAAGATAAAACAAGGATGTATTTATTTATAGTGCACCCGAGCCCTCAGGCATCAGGATGCAACAATAGCACAATGAGACAAAAGCATAAATAACAGACAGGACATTCAGACTCCTGTTAGATCAAGACCTGCTGAGACCTATTGTTACTAAAAAAGGAAGGTCTTCAGAGCTCTGCGAAATGCCAGACTATTTTCTTCCAATCCGATAGCCAGCGGAAGGAAGTTCCTCAGCTTTGCAGCTCTTAGTGGGAATGATCTGCCCAATTTGTTAGATCGTCTGAATTTAAGGCAGATAATCCATCCCTGGTTTGTTGAGTGTAATGATCTACTTGGTAAATAGCGAGGGACAAAATACTTGAGGTAGATCAAAGCTGTTCCAAAAAAACATCAATGTACAATGGTGTTTGTTTTGAAAGCAATGCAATCCTTCACTGCCAGCCAATGTAGGTCTCTCCTGTCAGATGAAATATGCTCACCTCTTGGTATTTTCTTAATAATGGCGCAGAGTCGTGTGCAGAGTCAGTCTGCGTCAGTCCCCTCACGTTTTTGTTACCAGAGGAGCTGCAGCTATGAACTGTGTTTTCCCCGAAGAAAATTGGCGGTGTCATTTACTGCCTTGCGCTTCTCTTGCACTGTTGCTTTAAGGCAGAGAACCAGAGTCAGTGGGATGTGCCTATTTAGTCTACAGCAATGCGGGGAGCGCGTGCTGAGTGGTGCACAGAGTCAGTCTGCGTCAGTCCGCGACTGGCCGCCGACCCGCCTCCTCTACCCCTGCAGACAATGACTGCTCAATCGAGCCATGGTGGCCCGGTTTTAAGGCGCAAAACTATTCAGCAGCGCCGGATGCAAAATCCCTGGACTGCCCTCAGGCCTGACGCCTCGCCTAGGATACAAAAGAAACCAAAGCTAAGCGGCCCAAGTAGCACGCCTTTGTCAACTGTCTCTTGTGACCCTCATGCTGCACTGCTAACTGCCACGGAAGAAACTACGGCTGAACTCACACTGCACAACACTGCTCACAACATAACAACTTCTGTCACTGAGACAACTTTAACATCAGTAGCTGCAGAAGAGCAAACAGCCGACACAACGGCCACGAGCGGCATAGTGGACAAGAATCGCTCGTTGCTTATTACTCATGATACACTATCTGAGCAACCTTTCAAAGAAGCTCAAAAATCAGACGACGCTGCGTCACTTGCGGTAGAACTCGGGTTGGCTGAACAACAAGTGGAATTAATGGAAGTTATCACACTCCCAGCCCGACCAGAGTCCATTCACACTCCCGGACCCTTTCCCCATATGCGTCTACTAACTTTAAAAGACTTACCTCCGATTCCTCGATCACCATCGAGCTCTTCTCCACCATTGGCTAAAACACTTACAGAGCTGTCGCTGCTAACAGCCGAGACCGTTGATGAGTTTTTTTCTCCCTTTGAATTTACGGACGCAGAACTAATGGAAGCCTCACAATGCGACAATGAAAATGAGTTCCAAAACAAACGATGATGAGCGGCGGGTGACTGAGATAGTTGACCTCACACCCTCAACGACGTCCACAGGTGCAGAATTCACGCTGCCAAAAAATAACTCTGTAGAAGGGAAACCAACGCACCAGCCGTCTGCTGATGCTCACCAGCCTTCGAGTACCCTAATTGGTGAACGGGACCTCACAGCCCCTCTGCAAATATTTGAAAAACAGACAAATAATATCTTAGAAAATGTCACACCGCGAAGGGCGATGCAATTAGATGACAGTTTTTATACCTCGTCAAAAAATAGAACTAATCAGCGTATGCTGCCTCATGTAGAAACGGCCAGGTGTGAGCTTGTAGGTTCTGCACCACAAACAGCCAGCACGAAGCCACATCTATTTCAAAACGGAAAGAAACAAGCTAGCACACCTAGATTTGCGGATTCACGTGCTAAAACAGCGCAATCAACTAAAGTAAACAATTGTGCTGCAATGGAAAATTCATCCACCTGCAGCGACTCACAGTCTGAGACTTTAAATAACACACGTTCGTGTTTGGAAGAAAATTCAGGACCTAAATCCAAACCCAGTCTCTCCTCTGCGGCAGCAATGCAAATTTATAACAACATCCTAGCGGCCTCTTCGAAAGCTCTCCTGACGTTCCTAAAGATGTATGAATCTCTGCATGAGACCTTTAAAGATCAGACGGCGCTCATAATAAGCATAAAAACAAAGATGGAAAAATTTGAGGCAGTCAATGAATCTTTACAGACACAACTGAATCACGAAGCCAAACAAACTGTAAAATGGCAAGAGCGGCTGAGTGATCTCGCCGTCACCACTGTCAAAATGACTCCTTAATGGATGGGCTTCTCGATGCAGTCAAATGGATGAGGCACAAAATGGTCAAAGGAAAAGTTTTGACAACTGCGGCTCCATGCAGTTGTCTAGAGAGCCAACTGACAAATCCTGGCTCCACACCAGCGGTGTTCCCTGTGAACAAGGACCCGCAAATACATTCTACGGAAATAAACAACAAGATCAAAAAACTGCATCCAACAATCATACAATCAGCTGTGGCAGATAGATCGGAAGTGGCGACACCACAACCCACAACAGTTGAACCTCAACCAAAACTTTCTAATGCAGAGATTGCAGAAAATTCCCAAAAAATTGGTTGCTGAACAAGTAAAAGAGCCGAAACCGCAGAGACCTCAAAGTGCAATAGGAGCAGTAGCGATTCAAAATGTCTCGTTTGGCATCTTTTCTGGTCCTGCTAAATCAATACAAGTCATAAACGCAAAGTCGTCTTCCCTAAAAGGGAGAAAAAAAACGTTAATAAAAGAGCAATCACATGCACAAATTAACCTCTTCTGAAAAGCCCACGTTCTAACGGCGCGAAGACATTTATAAGAAACTTGACAATGCCTCCACGCCGTGACGTTGCCATATCAAGCGACACGAAATCCAGACAGGAAAAGTTGAAACAAAAATGTGTTTCCTCTAAGGATTCAGATCGATTACTAAATCCAACTGCCAAGCGTAGACGAGAAGAGTCTATCGTCTCAGAAGTTCCCTCTTCATCCGCCTCAATTGACTTGTGTGATCTTTCTACCTATTCAATCGATGGCGAGGACACCTCAGCGACTTTCGATAGTTTGGACGAAGAACATCCTCTGTCCCGGCAGGAGTTCCAAGTCGACCACGCGGCACGGAAGCCAACAGAACATCGCTCCAAGCCGCAGGAATCCATATGGTCCAAGGATAGACAAAAAGAAAAACTGTCGTCAGTGATCTCTAATGCTCAGCATTCATTAATATAAAAAAAAAATACATCAAAATCAGAAGAGTCTCCTGCATCAAAGTTTAACCCGAAACATACATCAGCTTAGCTGCTGAAACATGCTCAGCTGAAGAAAAATTCAAAAGATAGGTCAACTAGGCCTTCAAAATCTAGCTGGTGGAAATTGGAACTGGAAAAGATCCTTGAGGACAAAAATGATGTAAACTTGAATCGAGCCAATATAATGAAGCTGCTACATTATGTCCCCCGCTACGTAACATATCGTCTGACGATATAGCAATCGTCGAGTACAAATCAGAACACAGAACTAATTGGGTTATTCTACACATGAAATCAAAACATGTAGCAAAACCGCTGCTTGACGCCAAAGAAGACCTGTTGTTTTTTGGCTTCGACTTAACGACATGTGAAGATCAGTTATCATCTCACACTGCCCAGTCAAACGATCCTAAAAACACTGTACCTAACAAAACCAAAAGAGAAGATCTGTGGAATCAACTTAGAGAGCAGCCATCGCTTTCATCCAACACAAACAACCAGAGCAGGAAAGTGTAGGACAACGCAGGGTCAAGTTGCTTGACCCAGCTGTTAACCTCATGGAACACTCGAGGATTTACACACCTGTTTCAACCAGGATCTGTGGCGGAACTAAGTAGCCCAATAATTTGCCTGCAAGAAACTTGGCTTCGTGTTTTACCTACCCATGACGGGTATTCCGCTGTACTAAATGCTGCTGGAAAAAATCTATTTGGCCGCCCCTTTTCTGGACTACTAACGCTGATAAAAAACACATTCGAATGGGTCGTGATAAACATTTCAAACCCCAATCTGTTTGTGCAAGCCTTAACTTTAGAATCCACATGCGAAGCGCAATTTAAAAAGAAAAAACATTTTCTGATAATAAACACATACTGGAGCAATGATCACTGAATCTGTGTATTTAAGATCAATCATGGTGCAAATCGACGCCAGCCTTGTGCAGTTTGATTATCCTTTCGGTCTGATATGTGGTGACCTGAATTACTCCTGGTTCAATCAAGATAAAACACGCAACACAGTGAATCTGTCTAAAATTCCCACTGAATCAGCCGATCGTGGTCTCAAATGGGAGTATGAACTAAGTTTACGCCATTGTACGATGCTGAATGGCTGCACTAAGGGTGACATCCCCCCTGCTGACACCTGGCATAGAGGAGATCTGAGAAAAATCGTAAATTACATTTGGGTGTCTGAAGGTTTACATTGTTACATCTCGAAGCTGACGGTATCCTGGGAGTGGGATAATAAATTCATCCAGTCAAGGTACAAAACTCCTCTAACTATAAATAGTGCTCAAAACCGACTAAAGATAAACAGCCGCCAGATTGACATACTGACCGCAGACTTTATTCGTGAAAATAAGTTGGGTAACAAGATTAATTATGTGCCCCTCTTGCTGCAATTTTCTTTATGTTCCAACAGGCACAACATCGAAGTGACAAAAAATAAACATCCTTTTAGCATAGAACTATCTGAAGCAAAGAAGACGCTAAAAAAGGACATTCGGCGGTTAAAGAAACTAGCTGATGTAAATGCAGGCATACTGATTGCGAAGAGACGGTCACGTTACCGAAACTGGGTAAAATCATTTAACTGCATCCGAGACCAAGATCAAGCAGAACAAATGCTGCGTGCAATAACTCAAAAAGACAGCAGAAATATTTGGGAATTAATCAACAATGGCCATTTAAAACAAGTGTTCGCTTTATCAAATGGTGTGACGGCGGCATGTTGGGTGAAATATTACATGTCTGTTTTCACCAGCATGGATGCTGATGACTCCGAAAAAACACTGCTGGAAAGCTGTAAATGGGACATTATCGAAACTGTCGAAGCCATTGAAAACGCCATCCGAAAGCTAAAGAACTCAAGGGCGGCGGGCCCGGATGGCATATCAAACTCAATGCTAAAAGCAAACTGTAAAAACCAGGCGAATTTCATCAAAGCCCTATTTGATGAAATAGCTGTGACACTAACACTCCCGGTTCCGTGGACATCAGCAGTGATAGTACCAGTGTTTATAAAAGGAAACCGTGAAGAGCCAGTGAACTACCGTCCCATTGCGTTGCTCGACACAACAGGCAAAATATTTGCACACTTTTTTGCAAAAAAAGCTTGCAAGATGGGCAGAAGAAGCAAAACTGGTCAACGAAAGGCAAACTGGCTTCACAAAAGGAGTGGGAGTAGAATTAAACCTATAGCTCCTTGACCTGATAAAGCTAGATGCCTTGAAACGCAAGAAAAGGCTGTTTCTTGCATTCGTTGACCTCAAACAGGCCTTCGACACCGTCAACCGACAACTGCTATGGAAAAAACCTAAGGTCTGGGGCTGTCCACCACAATTATTGTTGCCAGTAATGGCACTCTATTCGAACACCACCATCCGTGTGCGCTTGAACGCGGAAGGAGATCTAACAGATGAAATAGAAACAACAAAAACAGGGTTGCCCGTTAGCTGCATTGCTATTCAAATTGTTAATATCAGACCTTCCAGCAGCCTTGTCACAAACAAGGTCATTTCCACCGAAAGCGAATGGCAAACAGCTAAACTGGGTAATTTATGCAGACGATATAGTCCTACTTGATTCCACCGAAATCGGTCTCCAAAGACTCTTGACACCTTACAAATTTACCTAACACAAAACCATCTGGCAATAAATGTCAAGAAATCAAAAGTCATTGCCTTTGGCCAAAAGTCACAGGCAAAGAAGACAGCGTTCAACTGGAAAGTAAATAATGAAGCTCTATTGAAAACTGAAGCTATTCGTTACCTTGGAGTGCTGTTTAACACCTCAATCGGAGAGTGGAGTTGGACCCACTATGTTCTATCTCGCATGAAGATTTTCGCACAACAAGGAGCGAAATTGCATGCAAAATATGGCAAATTCACTCTGCAACCAATAATAACCTTTTACGTGCAAAATGTATCTCCAGCAGTCTTCTTCGGAAGCGAGGCAGGGTGGAACATAAATGCGGACTTCTGGACTCAAATAGAGGGGGTTTTCTGGCGGAAAGTCCTTCAATTACCTCAGTGTCTATCAATGATAGCAATTAGATATGAACTGGGCCTAGAATCGCTATACTACCTAGTGGTTTGGAAGTCACTATCAGCGCTTCGTAAAATGCGTTTGTCACCTGTAGAAAAACCCTATGACATCCTGAATGAGAAAAGCAATGACCCCTCAGCCTTCCTATTAAATCAATGGGAACAAAAACTGAAGGAAATTCTACTTGACGCTAACATCAGCATGAACTTGTTATTGTTGATTCCGCAGGTAGCGAAAAAAAGTTCCACCAATGGAACTGGATAACAAATATGAACAAACGGAGCGCCTTAACTTTATCAATAGACCTGGGAATGTCAAGAATCAGGCTCGGAGTTCTACCAAGATACCTTGCGAAATTTCCATCTCGACACCACAGAAATCAATTTTTAAGACTGCGTCTAAACCTTTATAAAACTCGCGAGGTCTTGACGCAAAGAAAAGACCCAAATACAAAGAGTAACATCTGCCGGTTTTCTTCAAAAGACGTGGAAACGATTAAACATTTGATAACTGAGTGCTCAGAAATCGTTGCCCAACGTTCTTTGCATCTGGCACGAATTGTGCCAAAAACGGAAACATGCAGGACTGGTGGAGCTATTTAATTTCAGGGATAAATACCCAACTAACTTGTACAACTATCAACTTCATGGATTCGATTTGACCAAATTCCGATACAAAGTGAGTCAATTAGTTGTTGGGTTTAGCTCAGTCCTGCTTGTCTTCATTGTTTACTTTGAACTTTTCGTCTCTTCAAAGTGGTACACAGAATGTATACCATGGAGGGATTGACAAAAAAGTTTGTTTCTTATTTGCAAAACTAATGTCAATAAAAAAAAAAAAGAAAATGTGCAACTCATTGTTCTGTATGGTCTGACATCTTGCCACACAGAAACTATTAGCCCCAATTAGCAGTACATTACCATAATCTAGCCTTGAGGGAATGATTGCTCGGGCAATGATGGCATAGTTATTTTCGTAAAAAAATTGTTGAATGTAGCTACGCAGATGGAGATGGTACTGACAATTTGTGCTGATTTGATTCACATAGGCTTCCACACTGAGTGAGGATTCCAA
This sequence comes from Ambystoma mexicanum, assembly GCF_040938575.1. Taxonomy (NCBI): domain Eukaryota; kingdom Metazoa; phylum Chordata; class Amphibia; order Caudata; family Ambystomatidae; genus Ambystoma; species Ambystoma mexicanum. Next base: position 837,597,788 of record NC_090937.1, on the reverse strand, counting down.
CGTAGTGCTGAGGGCTTTCAACTTGCCCTGAACAGGGATTACACAGCTCTTGATATTAAAACTTTTGTAATCTAAGCTCAGCTTGGCACAGGCCTGCCAGAAACCGAAAATAAGAAGCTCTGTTTAGCTGCAATTTAGATACATCCAGTTCCTGATCATCCAGGACTCAAGGAGGTCTTAGGCACCTAAGAGGTTGATGGAATCCCATGCATGATCCCCACTTACCTCTAGGAACAAAATTAGTATTGTCAACGTAATTTGTGACAAATACGCCAAAGTTTTCAAGAAGCGAGCAGAGAGGACTTAGGTACAAGTTGAAGAGTACAGGGGACAAGCTGGCACTCCACACTTGAGGGGTGGCAGTGGATTTTAGTCATTCGATAAAATAGGAACGATTGGATCCATTTAACCGCCTCCCCCCTTGAGCTGTTACCTGCGTGTTGAAAGGACCAGAGAAGCTGGTCACGATCAAGCAGATCAAAAGAGGCAGATAAATTGAGTAAGGCTAGCACTTCAGCTATTCCTCCATCAATGAATTTCAACATGTCAGACTATAGGTCAATAAGCGCAGTCTCAGTGCTGTGTGCTTGCCTAAATCTTGATTGTTGCTTGTGTAGGATATTCTTGGACGCCACAAAACTTTGAAGTTGCACCCTAGCACACTTGTCAAGAATTTGTAACAGAAAATGGCAATTGGGATTTGGCCTGAGGAAAATTGTATCTTTGGCGAGATTAGCGTAACAACCTTGATAGATCCAGGAGCAAGATTGGTAACCATACGAGTAAAGTAAGGGATGAAAAGATATTGGTTTTCCAGCACTACTCTTGGGGGAGGAGGATGTTTTCAATGCAAGATGTAGGTTGCATTGTAGACACCATGGTCATTATGTCAGCGGTAGTGATCGGTGCAAAAGTGAAATTGGCAGTCTTGCGACATGTTTTGGCCAGTCAGAGGTGATGTGGCAGAATTGCCCTGCTGCAATACATTACAAGTAGTCACACTTATCCATTAGGCCTTGAAACATACATTACCCCTTGCGCCCTCCACTGTCTTGGCCTAAAGCCTCCTGCTGCACCTTGCTCTTCTGACTTGCCCACACTCCACATTAGCCCTGTCAGCCCTGTCAGGCTCACACCCAGTTTCACCTTGCAAGACATATCAGTGGCCGGCCACCCCCCCCTCCCCCGTATCCTCCAGAGCCTCTCTCTATAGCTGTGCACAATATCACTGTATAAGGAATATAAGGGTTGTTTATGCCAAAGCTGCTTACTGTTATTTCCACACAATGTACCCTGCATATTACCGCTTTTGAACAACAAGCTGCTTTCTGCTATTACAATATGTCTACAAATGCAATGGAAATCATTAGGAAACGGCACGAATATCCTTGTGCTAATGCTTATGCCATGCTATAAAACATAAACTCTGACCCATTGGGGGAAGAGCGCTCCATGTGGCAACTGATTCTCACTATTGCAATTATTATACTGTGCTTTCCAATGAATACCTTTGATTTATCAATCAGTGTCCTGAGTGTTCTTGCTGCAGGGTCCCTTTGCAAGGCCAGCTGGAGAAATTCTCCATCAGAATACTACCGTGACCCATTCCTTCCTGTTTGCCTCGGGATTCCTGCAGGCCACCGAAGACGTTACCAAACCAGACCACAGGCCCAGTATTTGTGAAAGGTAATATGCTTATTAAGCCTAAAAGGCATTCCTGTTATATCAAAAAAATGCCATCTGCCGTTAAAGCTTCACTTTGATGGTATGCAGCAAACTAGATGAGGCATCACAGATGTGAACCTGCTGATGGGTAAATAACACGTATTTTCTTTCTAAAATTGCCACACCATTTTATTTACATTCTGCCACTGTCCCCATGCCATGTTGTATCCATCCCATGTTATCTCTTTGTTTGCAGTCACTACCTGACATGGTGTTTATGTGTATGTATGTCTGGACCTCCTTCTCTCCCTCTGCACACATATTGTGTATTGTAATTCATGCCCTTCTGCATGGCATTATACCGTCTGTTCTGTTAGTTTAGGTGTATGCTTTAATGTCGTCAGCTGCAGCCATCATCTTCATTGTTATAACTGTATTTTTAATGGTCATAGATATCTCTGGGACTCCGGCATTCTGTGCAGGAACTGTGCCTAGGGAGCCTGCCCACACTTCGGGCCCAATTCATAGAATCCAGCACAGAAGCAGCGCACGCGCCGCATGCCGAGAAGGAGCATGCGCCACACGTGCGCCAGCCGTGGTCAAACCAGCAATTGTGCGGCACGCGTTTTCATGGATTTACCGAGGCATCATTAGCCGTGGCACAATGAACAGCAAGCAGCGGCAGTAACACCCCCAACACGGCTGCAGGAAATAGCTAGTGAAATACCCAATACGGCGCAAGGCCCGCGCCATCCATGGCCCAGCACACAGCCCCCCCATCATAATTGCGTGAAGAATCGGAGCATACTGTGCTCACACCAACCAAATCACGTGGCAAGGTACTGCGGGTACCCTTCCGCACCCCAGCAAAATCACATACTCCGCTTGCACCAGCCAAATAGCCAGGAAAGGCTCACGCGTACCCCATTCACACCCCAGCAAAATCACGTACCCTGCACGCACCAGCCTAATCGCATGGAAAGGCCTGCGCATACCCTGTCTGCACACCAGCGACATCGCATACCCTGCTCGCAACTGTCAAATCCTGCGGAAAGGCCAGCGTGTACCCCGCTTGCACCAGCCAAATTGCGTGGAAAGGCCCACGCGTACCCTGTCCACACCCCAGCAAAATCATGTACCGTGCTCACATCAGCCAAATTGCATGTAAAGGCCCGCGCTAAACCCGGTCCGTACCCCAGCAAAATCGTGTACCCCGCTCGCAACAGCCAAATCGCATGGAAAGGCCTGCGCGTACCCCATTTGCGCCCCAATGAAATCGGGTACCCCACTCACAACATCCAAATCGTGTGGAAAGGCCCACGCGTACCTAGTCCGCACCCCAGTGAAATCACGTACCCTACTCGCACCAGCCAAATTGTGTGTAAAGGCCCACAATTAACCCGGTCCGCACCCTGGCCAAATCGTGTACCCCGCTCGCAACAGCCAAATTGCGTGGAAATGCCCATGCGTACCCCATACGCACCTCAGCAAAATTGTGTACCCCGCTCGCAAAAGCCAAATCGCGTAGAAAGGCCGTGCGTACCCAGTCTTCACCCCTGCAAAATAATGTACCCCGACTCGCAACTGCCAGATCGGGTGGAAAGGCTGCGTATGCCCCGTCAACACCCCAGCAAAATCACATACGCCACTTGCAACAGCCATATCGGGTGGAAAGGGCCGACCGTACCCCGTACGCACCCCAGCAAAATTGCGTACCCTGCTCGCACCACCCAAATTGTGTTGAATGGCCTGTGCATACCCCATCCGCACCCCAGCGAAATTGCATACCCTGCTCGCAACAGCAAAATCGCGTGGAAAGGCTGCGCGTGCCCTATCTGCCCCACAGCAAAATCGCATACCCTGCTCGCAACAGCCAAATCATGTAGAAAGGCCCATGTGTACCCCGTCTGCACCTCAGCAAAATCGCGTACCCCGCTTGCAACAGTCAAATCACGTGGAGCGGCCCACATACCCCGTCCACACCCCGGGGAAATCGCGTACCCTGCTCGCAACAGCCATATTGAATGGAAAGGCCCGCACGTACACCATACGCACCCCAGCCAAATCACTTACCCCACTCTCAACAGCCAAATCACGTGGAAAAGGCCTGCATGTACCCTGTGATACATGCACAACTCCCCTGAAAGCAGACACCTCCCCCCCGGGACTTCCAGACCCCAGCAGTGGACCATACCCTGCAGGCAGGCCTCATGGGACCATACCCCGCAGGCATCCCACACCACATAGGACCCCCATCACCTGTGTCCATACCCTGCATGCAGGCCACATTGGACCATACCCCGCAGGCAGCACACACAACATGGGACCCCCCATTACCTTTGACCACACCCCGCATGCAGGCCACATGAGACCATATACAAAAAAGAAATAATGCTTTCACACTGTGCACTTAGTCAAAGAGTATGACAATGCAAGTTTGCATCTATTTAATTAGTTGCAGGACAGCCTGGCACGTGTTTCAAGCTGTAAGGCTCTTCTTATGAGGCTGAGTACAACTTGAACACCAGTAATACAAATGACAGCATGGAATTTCCAATGCGATTTTTTCAACACACAAGGAAGGCACAGTTAAGGTTGATTAAACATATGACAAAGTATTTAGCCAATGCACGGATGCAAATAACACAAGAAAAAGGATATTGATCATCAGTTCAATAGTGCGTTTTTTCTGGAATTAGATAGAGTTGACTATACCCAAAAGAACAAGGGAAAACAAAGAGAGAAAAAATAAACTAATTGGCGTAGGGTCCATCACAGCGGTTCAACATGTGCACCTATTGCTTGGTGTATGTAAGCCATCCTTGTCATCCATAAATTCAGCTAGGAAGAAGGAGTGCAGATATGATAGTCAGTGACGAGTGGGTAACTAGTATCTCATAATGTAACATAGCCAGTCACTGTAAGGGAATTCAACCACTTACCATTTGAGTATTTTGAATAAGTTCAATTTCGCATTAACGTGGGCTCCACTAGAATTAGAAAGAAATTGGACATTGCTTGGTCACAAAACAGCATGTATGACTTTAAGCCGGCAACAATTAACATGAAACTTAATTATATTTTATTATTTAAACATTTTTTTATAAAGAAGTGTATCCACATACCTATATATGTTGCGATTGCGAATTATTGTCCCTCAATTGGGTGATAAACTGTTCTTCAGCCACATGTTAACAGACCATATATCACGTACGTGGAGCAGAAAAGAGAAAGGAACATACAAGTACGCTCAATTAGCCCAATTAGAAAAGGTGAGATGAAGTCACATGTGCAGCCAGCCCCAAATCGATAAATCAGGGACGTGCGCGAAAGACCACACTTACCAAGCATTTCCACACACATGATCCTTTGGGAGCCGGCCACGGCAATGAATGGTTAACTTTTTTATGACTTCTGTAGAGACTAGCACATGCGTTGCGAAGCTGAGTTGCGGCTGCAGCGTGCTGCCATTTTAGGTGTATAAGGCAACCCCTAGTTATACTGAAGTCAATGCAGGACAGCGGATTTGATGCTAGCTGCACAATGTTACATTAAAGGCATATGCTATAAAAATTATATATAAACTCTATCAAAAACGCACCCGTAATTATGAATATTATGTAAACTTTGAACTATTGTTAGGTAGGTCAGAGTGGTACTACAAGAGGCAATCCACGTATAAAGAGTGCATGGAAGAGCAGAGACAAGTAAACAAAAATCTGTATGGATAAGTTAGAAAGGTATCAGTGTAGTTAATATAAAACCCTCTCAACTAGGGTAAAATAGCCATAAATTGGTAATGAGCTGGGCTGTTGGCCATACTTGCCCGCAACTCCTCAGTTAGTAGGGATAACCAGTTAAGCTCTGAATTGGAGTCATGTCTGGGGCTGCCAATAATTTGTAATAGAAGGCTAACATGTACCAGTAAGGGTCCCTATGTATCGCCACATTGCAAATGGATGCATATATTGACATGTAATCACAAAGTAATTATTAGCGCTAGAACCAATCTGTTCGGAAACTGAATTATACAAACAGGCTAATACACTAATTAAGTATAGCTTCAAAGGAATATGGATAGTTCATGGTCTGTGTCAAGGCCATGTACAACAGTGCAGAACTGACATATAAGTCTGGCTTCCATTTCTCTGAGCTTGAGAACGAGGTTGCCTCCTCGCTGAGGTAAAGATACTTTGGCCATGCCCACAAATGTAATCAATTGTTTACCATCCATTTGGTGGCTCTTTTGCCAGTGGGTGGCCAGTGGGAATTTGGCCTCCTGACTAGAAATGGTGGACAGGTGTTAGCGCATTCTAATTTTGAGAGGCCGGATCGTGCTACCAATATAATGTTGTCCACATATGCAAATAATGCAATACACACAAACGTTTGTGTTAGAATTGATAAAGGAATCAACATTGTATGTTCCTAATTTACCAAAGTCAACATGTCGAGTTTTATGCACAATGGCACACATTGAGCACCCACCAGATTTATAAAAGCCATTGCGCTGTGCTTGATGAAGCCACGTTGGCTTAAATTGTCGATTTGACAAAAAAGATGGACACAATATATTCTTCAAAGAGTTTGCCTTGTTGTAAATAAAGTTAGGGGAGTCATCTAACCAAGTCGTAATGTCTCTATCAAGATGAAGTAAATGCCAATGTCATTTGACAATTGTATATATACTGGAGCTATCTGCATAGAAGCGAGTAATACATTTCAGTTTGTTGCTGTGTGTTGTATTTGTACGTGTTTTAGGGGTGAGCAAGTCCACCCTCTTGGTGTTCTTGACAGACTGTTCTGCCATTGTAAGAGTCTGTTAGTCATGACCTCTTGCCAGAAATCTCTGTCGTATCAAATCACATTCTTGTTTGAATTCCAAAGTATTCGAGCAATTCCTCCTTGTCCTTATAAATTCACCCTTTGGGATGTTGGAAATGACCGTTCTTTTGTGACAACTGTTTGCATGTAACACTGAATTAACTGGGGTGGATTTACAAAATGTCTTAGTCTCGAAAGCCTTTTTCAGACACGCTGATTGTTAGTTCCAGGATATTACTACATGTATCACTTTAACTATGCGTAAATTGTATCCCCCAGTCATTGGAGTTAAGATATGTCACAAATGCATTCAAACACTCCACAGACCCAGTCCATACCACAATCACATCATCTATGTAGCGTTTCCACACATGGATGTATTGTGAGATTTCCACATTAGTAAATGCAAACTGTTACTTGTTCTAATGCAAGAAAATGTTCGCTAGGGCTGGTTAGTGAGTACGCATGAAAAATAATTCTTAAACATTTCAATATGCTTAAAATACGAAGCTGGGTAACCACGAAACATATAATCCACACTTGCAATAGACATTTGATGATCAATTGATGTATACAATGCCTTCACGTCAAGTGTGACCAGCAGAGAATTTGGAGTAATTGTTAACTGATCATATATTTGAAGAATGTGCCTGGTGTCTCTTACAAAAGTTGGTATTGTAACTACCAATGGTGCTAGGCATTCATTAATGTAGACTGAAATTGGTTCCATTATACCTCCGCCCCCAATTAAGATTGGTCTCCCCTCTGAGATCTTTATAAAGGGTTTATGTACTTTTGGGAGAAGGTACGCTGTAGGCATAACTGGTCCATCTACAGTCAAGAATTGCTTTTCAAAATCTGTGAGGAGACCGCGGGAGTGCCATTTAGTCAGTAATGTACCAACTATCGCGCGTAAGATGAGGGTGGGGTTGGAGGGGAGTGCCTGGTAGCAACCAGGGGTATTGAGGTGTTCCAAACCCATTGTAATGTAATCACACTTATCCATCAACACAATGTCCGTTCCCCCCACCCCTTGTCTGCTTCTTTAATTATCACCCATTCATTCAATGCAAGACCCTGCAAGGCATTTTGCTCAGCCAATGACTAATTAAAGCTGTGTTTAGATTTCTTTCTTTTGAATGCATCAGCAAGTTTGTGAACGTTGTTGGTCACAGCTTGGTAGAAGGTGTCAAATATATTATCCTTTGTTTGCTAACTCTTTAATTTTAAAATGTTGTTGTTGAATATCCAGTTCTTTTAGTAGGTCCAATACATTTGTTGTTTGATTGTGTTCACATTCTTCTAAAGACAATAGTACATGTGTATTGAACATAGTTTGCAGTGTGATATCTGATGGAGTGGGTATCGTGGGTTTGACTGTGTAGGTTTCCACTTTTGTGGAGAAGAATATCTTTAATTTCAATTTACGAATACATTTAAAGAGATCTATTTGAATCTGAACATAATCATTGTACCCAGAAGGGGCAAATGACAGTCCTTTGTTGAGGACTGATTGTTCATCCAAAGTGAGTGGGTGTTTGCTCAAATTGTAAATTAAATTTATCTGTCCTGGTTCCTGAGTGTCTGTTGGTGTGACCCTCTGGATACTCTGCGTAATATTGGAGGGGCGTTTCTGCCGGCCATGTTGGCCACCCCTTGTGCCCCTTGGTTTGGGTCTGTGGTTCAAGTATTTGTCACCACAGGGGTTTCAAATCTTACTTTTTTCAAAGCTGCTTGACGATTTCACTTTTTGAAGCAGCGTATCTGTTCTAAAAAAGGTGATGGTTCTAAAATGTCTTCATGATCAGTTGATTGTCCCTCAGAAGCATCATATGCCATAGCGTCGGAAGGATTAATATCAGTTGTTTCTGTTTGATCACTACTCTTGCTTGTTTTCTCACCATCACTATCAATTTCTGAACTTGCAGGTGATGAGGCTAAGCTACTACTCCTAGATCTTGAAACTTCATTGTACTTGGGTTGTTAGGTATATACCCTATTGTCCCGATAATCCTTGTCATCTCAGGAAAATTTGCGAGATTTACAGAGTTTCACTTCATCCTGGTGTCTGCGTAATCTAGTGTACAAGGTTTTGTAATTCTTGTCAATTGTTGAACTTGGAGCATCAAAAAGATCTATATCTTGTTTCAATGCATCAATTTGGGTTACGATACGGCATGTTGGCGTTTAGCGTGGTCGTCAGATTTGCCTCCCATTCTGAGCCCAAATAACTATCTTCATTATTTGTCATTGCAGGGGCTGTTGCCCTTCTGCATACTTAGACACTGATTAATGCCTGAAGACCACCTATAGCAACACTCTACCTAGTGGCGTCACTGCTCCGGGGTGGTTGCCCAATTTTACCATTGAGTGAGCGGGGTTCTGTTGGCATACAGGTGAGCCATATTGCGATCTGCATCGTGTACTTGCCATTCTGTTAATTACTTTTCTGTACTAGTTTAGCTCTGTTGAGCATTGTTTTTTAGCTCATTCGAAAAACATTAATAAGCGTTTTTCATGTATTAGTTACAGGTTAGGAGCTACTTAACCAGCCAACCACAACCTGATCTACTAAAATTGTGAGACCCCACGAGCGCCACGGAAGGTAATATGAGCCCTTTGTTTGGTCCTCTTATTCACCTCTTTAGGGAATATGACAAATCAACATAGCTAAGGTTTGAGCCTACTCTTTGTCTCCCCTTCTTTTAAACCCATAGGTTGCACGCTTACAGACCACCTTTCTCCTTACGAAGGACACAATTGTTTTATTGGGATTTTCATGACTTTTACAACCCTCCTGATGAATGTTCTCTAAGTGACTCCCCAAGAACTGAAACATGTCAAGACACCTTCCTGGATATATACAGGGAGTTAATTTTTTTTATCTGACAATAATAAGAAACTGATCCATTGCCCGATTTGCAACAAATGTACCTATAATCTATTGTGAACTCACCATTGATTGTAATTGACGAAGTCCTATGTTTTATGTGATGATTTATATATATTTTTGTAATTTATATATATTTTTGTTATGAATGTTACATATTGAATGATTTAATATATTTGTTTTAAAAATGTACTGATTAAAATTGTATATATTGACTCTATAAGGATCCAGTTTTATTGTGGACCCTACTTGTTGTGCAACCTGTGTATACACTGCTTCCACCTTCGAGTGGTCCATTGTCCATCGGGATTCCCTTTCATTAGTGTGCCTCCTACGTGGAGCCTGCGGCCCCTGAAAAGCCTGGTACCTGCACCTCCAGGACAGCCTCCTAGATGATGACAACCCCCAGAGCTGTCATGCACGTGCCCTGCTGCTTGGTGCCTGCACTTCCTCAATTGCCATTGGTCCTGTTGCTGCAGTGACCACCTCTGCTGATCCTCCATCGACTCCCGACTGTGGCAGGGATGTGGTCTCCACCAGACTGGCTCTCGGCGCTGGGACAGGTACACAGGGTGCCCTGGTGGTATCTGGGCTGGAGGATGGCAGGGAGGACGACTGGTGCACAGAGGAGGAAGAGGAGGAGGGGGGTCGCAGCAGTGGCCAGCACAAATAGCACATTTGTGACCATGAACTGTGCTAGCCATTTAATGAGGCGACAGACCTCATTGTGATGATGTGCAAGCCCCCGATTGGAAGCCTGCACATCATCACAAATGCTGCCTGTATGCCTTGCAATACCGGCTAGCACCGGTTCCACCCAGTCACAAATTGCTTCATCCGCAGATAGTGGAAGATCCATTTCCATGGAAATATCTGCCACCTGCAGATGCGTACAGCATGGGGCATGCCCGCAGGTGCATACAGCTGCAGTCGCAGTATCATGGGCAGGATTAGGCACAGGCACCTCCACAGCAACCTGCACTGCCTCCGGCCCCTGTCCCTGGACTGCAGCAGTCACACATCCGTCATCACCCCCACTGTGCCCCATGGGCTGGGCTGATGTGGCCTCCTACTCCACCACCACCAATCTGGATGACTCCCCACTGTCTACTGCATTGGATTGGCCCTGTGTGGTCTCACTGCCGAGGATCCCATGACCAACTTCGCCCTTTTGGGCCTCCCATCAGCAGCTGTGGCTGAAGTCACGGACGCAGCACCAGTCTCCAAACTACCGGAAGATGACAGTCCCTGGAAGGATGACTCGGCCCTGCGTCTGTGCCTGGTGGAGGCATCCCTTCTGCGGGCTCCGCAGCACCTTCTCCGCCCTCTTCTCCTATCGTCTCTGTGGATAGGGTAACATAGAACACAAACATCATGCTACTGAATATATGTGTGTATGTGTGTTTGTCACAATGCAAATGTACATCAGTGGCACTGTCAAAGGTCACGACCATCATCACCGTCCACTACACACAGGGAAGTGCCATTCACACACATTCACAAACATGTCTGTCATTCACAACACACATTCACATCCTTGGACAAGGCACTGACACAAGATCACAATTGTGTATTCAGCTCACACACATCATGGGTTACACATCTCATTCACACACATCACATGACAGTTATGAAGCAGGCCATGGAGATATCACGTCACAGTGCACTCAAGGGCAAATTGGCAGCGTGAGGCAATCACAAATCAAGAACTCAAGTAACATAGATCCCTCACTACTAGATGAAGTAACATAGGTCACTCACTACTCAGACACATGCACATGTACACCATGCGTGTGCACGATGGTGACATAAGCACCCATGTGTCACACCTCTCGCATGCCCCAGTCTAGACACAGGTATGCTTACATGTGCGCATTGTTACATGCCAGTGCGCATCATGCATTGCAACACAGACACCATTGATGTGGGAAACGCTTAAATGGACGAACATGCAGCACTGTCAAGGACATGCACAGAGACATCTGTACAGGAGGCATGCCAGACATAAGGCCAAGGTGCACACTCCAGCCACACGTCAACATGCACATTCACTATGGTGGACAAGAATACATGAACACTTCCTAGTCGACTCCAGATGAAGCACCAACTCCAAGAGCTGGGGGTACAGCACTGGGTAGAAGCGCTCCAGGACCCTCATCTCATCGGTGGTTAACCGGCCCCGGTGCCTCACTCTTTCATCAACTGCCTTTTGAAGGCACCGGGTCTTGCTGTGGGTCCTGGACTTGAAGTCTTTCCAGCACTTGTGGACATGTTGGAAGTTGCGGGGTGCTACCCCCTCTGCGTTGATGGCACCCACGATGTCCTCCCAGATCTTCTTCCATCCTTCATTGCCGACTTGCAATGGGCCGTCGAAGAAGGCATCATGATGCCCCAGGACTTGCTCCACCAGGATGCCAACTTCCCTGGATGAGAAGCTCACAGCCCTCTGCCTCTCTGCCGGACGTTGCCACTTGCCTCAGATGGTGTTGGGTTGGACATGGCAACCCCTGAGGCAGGTGTGGGTGGGCAAGGTGGTCCGGTGGCTGTGCTGTTAGCGGTGGTATGGCAGTCGGGAGTCTTCAGGATCAGCAGAGGTGGTCACACCAAGAGGATCATTGGCAATGGCTTCAGAGCAGGCACCAAAATGCAGGGCATGTTGGCATCAGGCAAACAGAGTGGGCTGGCAGCAGCAGATGGCTCGTAGGAGGCAGCTCAGGGCAGTTGGAGGCAGGTAAAAGGCCTTGTAGGCAGGAGCGTGGGTCATCCGTGTTCTTTCGTGTGGCCAGCCGGAAACAGAGTGACTCTGCACGTGTGGAAACAGTGCGTTAGCGTGAAAACAGAGGAAAGGCCCTAAGTGCATAAGTTTCATGTGATGCGCTGGACGTTGGGCGTTGCCGTTCAGTAAGGTCTGCATAAGACAACAGTGCACTGTACAGGTTTTTCGTGGGGACGGACGCATGACCTTCACTTCTTTGTGGGTTCGCACGCAAATATTTCACTACTGTGGCGGTGCGTACTTCTTGTTTTGGCGGGGGAGTTGCCTACGTGCTCACGTGCATGTGTTTTTTTTCTTTCTACGAGGCAGACGGTGAGTCGTGCACATATTTTTCATTCTGTGGTTGCCCCTGTGTATTGATAACTTCATTTTTGGGCTCATAGTAGCCTACGTGTTCCTCACGTATGCATTTGTTTGTTTTGTTGGGTGCCACAGCGTACTGCAGGACATTTTTTCATTACGCGTGGGCTACCAAGGAGTCGCATACACGTTGGTTTTTGTTTTTGGTGTGCCTGAGCATGCATGTACACATCACTTACCCTACCCAGTCATTCCAATTGCCCACGTCAATTGTCTGTTGTACCCCCCATTGCACCATTCCATCTGTGGCATGACTGGGAGGGCAAAAAGTGGGAAGGGAGGCAAAGGTGGCTGAGGGGTCCGAGGTGCTGGAGCTGGCAGCAATATCCAAGGTGGCCGAGGTGGTGGAGCTGGCAGAGGTAGCCAAGGGGGCCGAGGTGCTGGAGCCGGCAGAGGTAGCCAGGGGGGCCGATGTGCTGGAGCTGGCAGAGGTGGCTGAGGGATCTGGGGTTCCCAGGTCCATGCAGGGAGAGACATGCCCCCCTCTCAACAGGGTCCGGTAGCTGCAGGTGCAGCTGCAGCGTTGGCCACCCAGGCTCAGGGTCCTCCTGCCATGCCTGTAGTGGTCCCGGCCCCTGGCCCTGGGAAACCAATGTGCACATGTCCATGTTCCAAAGGCCAAGAGGCGTGTGCTGCAGGGAACTGCCACCAGCGCCAGCGAAACAGGGCCAGCAATTCCATCTGCTGGCCTGACCAGCCAGGGTCTGGTAGCTGCAGGGGCAGCTGCAGTGCCGGCCACCCAGGCTCAAGGTCCTACTGCCATGCCTGTAGTATTCTCGGCCCGACCCAGGGAGACCAAGGGGCACATGTCCATGTTCCAAAGACCAAGAGGCGTATGCTGCAGGGACCTGCCACCAGCACACAGGTACACATGCCTGCAGGGACACCTCCATTCACAGCATCAGTGGCTGATGACTCAGCCCCAGCCACCAGTGCTCCAGCCCCTACTGACCCAAGTGGTCCCAGCCACCCAGGGACTGCACAAACCTGCAGGATGGGTAAGCGGGCAGTAAGCAAACAGGCTCAGTCCAGAGGCACACACAGGGGACTCGTAAGGTGAGGAAAAGGAGCTTCAGTGATGCAAAGATCCAGATCCTCTTGGACTACGTGCAGGAACACAAGGCTGACATGCTTGTGCAGGCAGGTAGCACACATACGCATGCCCAGCATATGGCCCACTGGCAGTGTGTTGCTGATCTCATCAGCGCCCTCGGCATTGAGAGACGCACAGATGCTGAGGCACTGAAGCGCTGGAATGATCTCCAGCGCTGGGCCAAAGATAAGCTGGGTGCCAACTACTCCACTCTGGTGACTGGAGGTGCACCATCAGTACAGGAAGAAGTACTCACTCCACATGAGGACATCGCTAGTCAGATGATTGATGTGGAGCTGATTGGGGGCGTGTGGGACCTTCCAAATTATGAGGCAATGTCTTGTGAGTGGTGATGGGTGTGTGTCTAGGACATGTGTATGTTGAGTCATGGCCGTGTGTTGATTGTCTGGCAGTTCTGCATGCATTCACATGACTACCATGGGTGTACCATGTCATGGTGCTCTGACACGTACCTGTTGTCCTGCAGCCAACACATGCACGATGTGCTGCACTCCCTGACAATGGACATCTGCACACCTGCTCAATCCTCCAGTTACACCCTCTGTCCGGGACCTCTTGGTCCTCTTCCTGATCAAAGCTGTGATGTCTGAGAGGCTGTGACCATATGCCACTCAACATTGTCCCTCTCTCTGCTCATCTCTGAAATCTCTGAATGTTCACCCAGCCAGCAGAACCTCCACTGGGGTGGCCTCTCTTTCCCCACCTCCCCACAGCAGCCCGCAGTCTCCATGGGACTAGTTAGACATGTGGTGTGATACTGCAAAGTCCTCTAGCAAAATATAAGTGCTCTTACTCGCTGTGCTCTCCAATTCATCCCGAGCTGGACTGTTTGGGTTGTTCCTTTGTCTTGGGGGCAGGTGTTGCATCTCTATAGGACTGTGATTTTGGCATTGGGTCACAGAGGTTACGGCTGTTGATATCTTTCACGGTGCAATGTCAACAGGGACATTTGGGAGCTGTGGACACAGTTACTTCGAATACATCTTCCACATTGGCTTATCTATCATGGACTGTGATCATGCCTTCACTGTTCACTCAGGGTCAATCACTTCTCACATTGCAATCAGTTTGTGGTGTGGGTCTCTCTTTGGCAGTGGCCTCCCTCTGGTATGGGCTCTGTGCCAGAATTGGACTGGAGCTGATCCTTATCCAGGTCAGGTGCCACTTGTGGTGATTGGACATGTGTTGTGCTTTCACTACTCCTCACCCGTGCTGACGCCCACTAGTCACCTGCCTAAACTCTGTCCTCAGGCACAGGCCTCTGAGCCAACAGTTCTACACGTGCACTAAATCCACGCCATACACCACACTCGGGGGAGGTTGGATGTACACCTACAACCCTCTTCACGATATTGACACATGTTGTATGCACTTCCACTTCCACCTGGCCACTACATTCCCATGGGTTGTCAGTGTGTTGTGTTTGATTTGTGTGACGTTCACCTGTGGTGCACGGGCCTCTCCCACTTACATCCACTGGGATCACCTCCAACGTGAATTTTGACTTGACTGGTGTCGATGTGACATGGACTCATGGGACGTGTGTGTCCACATTCACAATTTCACTACAGCCTTGCATTTTGCCACCTTGTGGGACTAGTGTGTATGGAGTTTTTGTGTTACATGTCATGTCACATCCCTCATTCGTGGCTCTGTGACAGTGATATGCATGTTACATCTGATGCATTTAGCAGATCAAGGCATGGCTATGCTACGTGGCATATGTGTGTTCACATCATGGATGTTGGTGTATGGACTATGCCATTCAGGTTATCCATGGTTGGAGCAGAGCAGGTGCTGGGCACCATGCATCAAATGTGTTTTTGCCCTTCCAACACATGTCCATGTATTCTTTCATGCTGCCCATCACTTGCATTGACACTGCGTACATGTGTGAGATTGTGACAGGGCAGGTTGATGTCTTGCATGTCGCCATTGGGGTGGCTATGTGTATGGTCTATGCTGTTTCCATGACTAATCATGTGTTTTTCTGTCTATGTGCAGGTGATGAGGCACTGGAGGCAGAGGAAGAGGTGGAGGAGGTACAGGATAGTGAGCTACGACCAACCTCCAGTGGAGGACGTGGGGTGGTAGCCCATGACAATCCACTGGTTTTGCAAGCCATCCTGGAAGTGAGTCTGAGTCAGCCTCTGAAGAAGACTATGGCCCCCGGTGGTGAAACAGACATGGATGCCTCTTTGATGTCGCAGGAGATTGCATGGAGTGTGGATCCTGTTGCATCCCAAGCATCTGAAAGGGGAAACCCTCACAGGGGCTGGTCAGTGTTGGTGCGTCCATCTGTGGTGGTTACGGCTGCAGGGCCACGCTCCACAGTCTTGACTCCTAGGCCTGGGCCAGCTGATCAGGGGAGGGATGAAGTCCTGCAGCCACAGGTAGCGCCATCACATGAAGGGCCAGGTTCCCTTGTCCAGGACAGGCGTGGGATCCGCCAACATGGTGGCCGTGCATTGACTGACTTTACTGTGTGGGAGCAGTCCATGTATGCTTTTGCACAACAACAGGCTGCTTCACAGGAAGTGTTGGTTCAGGGCATGGATAGGGAGGCCAAATTCATGATCCCCCCCGGCTAGACAGGTGGAGCACCAGCAGCAAGCATTGCGGTCCACATGCCGCTCACACAGGCTGAACACGCGAACGGGCGGACCTGAGGGATCTGCGTGCATCCTTGGCTGCAGAGGGTCGGGCCCACAGAGAAGCCCTGAGGTTGGAGAATAGGTCCCTCAGGCCAATACTGGCTGCACTCGAGGCATCCAGCAGTAGTCCGAACTGCAGTTGCAACTGATGACTTGTGTTATCACGGAGGAACTGCGTGCATCCCGTGAGGTGTTGCATGGAGACTTCAGAGCCACAGGTTGCAGCTGCAGGCATCTCAGTCCCGCATGGCCACTGCCATCGAAGACAGACCAGGGGCATACGTGGTGTACCTCCTGTGCGAATTCCACATTCAGATGCACCACCAGAGTATAACAACAGCAGCGACAGGTCTCCTGATCCCTGATAGCCGTGTGGCCCATTAACCCATGGAGGTTTTTTTTCACCATTCATCCACACATGGTTCCATATGGGCAATTTTGATTTCTCAATTTCTCTTTTTTTCTTTTTTGCACCTCCTGCTTCCCCTTTCCATGGGCTTGCACGGAGTGCATCGTGTGAAAGTAACTTGCACATTGGCAATGGGCTTCCATGATATCAGTGGGCAGTCTCAAGTCCAACATGTGTTGGATTTCCTAGTGGGAATCATGATTGTTTGTCCGTTTTGGTTTGTGCATTTAGTCCCATACTTTGCTGGTCTGGTAACTTCATTTATTTGCTTGTCTGTCTTCATTGGTGTTGGCCTTATGACTGTATGCAATTTGATGATCCCTTTGGTTGTGTGGGACACGCATATGTCCAAGGGTGACATTCGCAAGTCGCAGCACATTGTAGCACGAGTGCAGTTGTGTCTGGTCAAGGGAGGAGGGCTTCACTGTTGGGTGCTGTGTGTCTGGTATGTTGTACTGGCCAATTGTTGTTCCTGTGTACATTGTTGGGTTTAGTTGACATGGTGGGTTGATTCATGACTTGGTCCATTGATTGTTGATCACTTTGTGACAGTGGTGTTATGTGTTGATCCTTTGTTTCTCTGCTTGGGAATTGCATGCCATGGAATGTTGTGTGGGACAGGTGACATGAATTGTGTGGGGGTTTGGGTGACATACCAGCATTTAGATGGTTGCTTTGGCATGGTAGTAGTTGGAAGCTCCTTCTTCCACAAGTCCCTTTTGTACACGCCAGATTGTGTTGCTTTTAGTGTTGGGAATGCACACAATGTGGCACTCCCGAGGCCACATTCTCAGGGTGGTCAGGCTTGGACAGATGTTTGTCCCTATGTCATCATCAATTGTGGCCTGGCATGTGCCAGGGCTGTGCGCACTCTGCACGGGTTGGATTTTAGGTGAAAAATTGTGCCACAAGTTCAGTACGGGCAGCCTTGCCACGTTCCCTTTCCCCCCCCATGCGCAGCGGCCATGCATTTGGTTGGGGATGTGGAGGCACCACCATGTCCAACGGTACGCCACACTGTGTTGCAACATTGTGCAGGAGACATGCTGCCACTATGATCCTGCACACTACTGATGGTGAATACAGTAGCTGTGCACCAGAGTGTTCAAGGGAGCGAAAGCGTGACTTTAAAACTCCGAATGGCACTCCACTATGGCCCTAGTTGCAATGTGAGCCGCGTTGTATCTTACCTGGTGTGGTGGGGTTCCGTATTGGTGTCATCATCTAGGTGCTCAGAGGGTAGGCACTGTCCCCTGTGAAGGTGAGATGGGTTGTCAGTGATGTGGTTTAGTCTGCGTGAGACATGCATGCAATTGGCGGGCCATTTGTACTGACCAATGAGCCATGTGTTGCCATGCCTCCAAGCTTACAGGGCCCAGTGTAGGGGTGACATTCTGTAGCTGAAACTATTGTGGGTGGACAAAGACACCCTGCTGCAGCTGCCCACCGGGGCCAAAGAAGCCACACCCTCTGGGCCACCCCATCCTGCTCTTCTAGACAATGACACTCCGATACCAGTCCAGAGGTATAGCTTACAGGGTTCTGCCACCAACACCACCACCACTGGCAGGTAAAATGTACCGACATCCTCCTACACCTGCCTTCTGCAGGTGGCCCAAACATGAGTTGGCAGGCAAAGGTTAAACGTGCCGTTGATGAGTGTCAAGATATTTGTTTGAAGTTTAGACAAATATCTGTATAGGGCTGACATTACCAAAAATGTATCACAAACTAAAGCAAGGTGTGCTCTCAATCAGTTTGAATTAAAACAATGACCAACAAATACTAATGACTGTACACTATTTATTTTTTTAAAAAACTCTTAAAAGCTCATTGAGCTTTGCATTTCAACTCTTTATCATACACTGCAGAGTACGCATACAGGGGTCTATACTTCCTTTGTAGTCATGCAGCCTACCATTGGCTACCCAATAATTGGATGGGTACGTGTACCATCGGGTTCATAGGTCCTGCCCTCAGATATACGCCTCTTTTCCCCAGATAGCAGCAGGCACCACAACGTAGCAAAAGGAATGCTTGGAAATGGTTCAAGGGACTGTTAGGGAGATTTCTCACACAAGTGCTTAATTCCCTCTACCTTAGAGCCCTCCAGCTCTTTTGCTATATTTTGGCCTATACTTTTCATTTTCAATGTGTTTTACTTTTGTGTTCTTTGGTTATGGAGTTTAAAAACAACTCTATAGGCATCATCTTTTTCTGTGTGTCACACAGCACCTTCAGTGCAGTGGCACAGGGGTGTCTTTCAGACTCCCCAAGGATTGAATACCTTCTCTGGGACTGACTACCGTCTCCCAGAGCATGTAAAGTTAAATTGGCTTTACTAGTCTTTTTAAACTTACTGACCCAGCACACACTATCTTCCTGTAGACTGCTGGAGGGGTTGCCTAGCTTCCCCTGAGTCAAAACACTCATGTAACAGTAAAATGTTACTTTTTCCTACTTTTTAAATGGCTGGTGGCAGTGGTTTAGATCAACTACCGTGCTTTTTTCTGACAGGCTAACAACGGTAGCTAAAAATCGTGTCAGCCATGTTTTTCAAAATGGCGCCCTAGACCTATCTGTAAAAACAAACTCCAGTCATCATTTTAAGCCATTCTTTTAGGAAAGTCCTTCTTGTGTTTATCTCTGCGTGCCAAACCAGGTTTGGTCCCATTGTTTGTTGACCTTTGGCGGGCTTCAGTGCTGAAGCCCTCCTCTGGTGCCTTAGTATCTAGGGTGGACAGGATGTGAGGGAGGTTCCCGAAACTCTCTCTGTTTAGTCTCCTAGGTGACCTGAATGCACTCTGGCGTGATTGGCTGGCTGACTGTCCGGCAAGGACAGCCACCCTGCTGTGTGAGTGTCCGCCAGGCTGGAATGAATGGGGGAAAACTGTTTAAAAGCAGGTTTCTTGGACTTGGAAAGCAGAGCCGACCACTGGAACGAAAGAACCAAAGAAGAGAGGAAGGAAGAAGACTGCTGCAACTCCTGGACTACCGATGAAGCCCTGCTGCAGGTCTGAATTGCCTGAAACTCCGACGACAGAGAAGCCCTTCAAGGTTAACTTCTTCCCTTGAGTTTGGTGGGAACAACCAACTCTTAAGCCATCTGGACACTGTCCTTTTCTGGTTGAATTTTCATCAGAGTGCTGTTGAAAACCAGATAGCCAGAGGGAAGGAAACCAGCTTGTGGACTTTAAGGCACTCACACCTTAAACCAACGTCTTGTTACAGCTTTTGGCCTCTTCCCTGGGCAGTGCAGGAACCTCCCGACGTCCTCCTTCTTGTCCCCATGACTGAAGCTCAGGAACAGCGAGATCTGCTCGAACTGCCAGGAACAACTGCCTTAGCTACAGCTTTCTTCATTGACAAGGTACTGTGCGAACGCGGTCCGGAAATCTTTTTGGCCATCGAGAAAGTGCGTGAAGCTTTCGTGAACCACGAAGGTTTGTCCTTCCCTTAACATTCGTCAAACTTTTCACCTAGTCAAATCCTTTAAAAATCTGCGGCAAAGACTTAACCGTTATATACCAGACTTGACTTTGGCCCATGATTATTCAGAAGAATTGCTGGTTGTATGTAACTGAAACCCTTTGCCCTGCCTATGAATGTATTTGGGCTGTCTATTCTTGTAAACGTGTCTTTTCCCCCCTTTATTAAGTATCTGAAGTGCCATTTGTCTCCCACTTCATTTTGGAGCTAAACTTGCTCATTTACTTACCGGTTGGATTTTTGTGGTGTATTAGTGTGTGATATTGAGCTGGTTATGCTAGAGGACTGTTTTCTAACTAACTGAATAAATACATTTATATTCTTTTACCAAGAAACCTTGAGTAAGTGTTTACCTGAAGCACTGTATTGGTTGGTCCTTTGAGTAACTTTTTCTACTGCTCACTTAAACTCTTGAGATAAGTCTGGCTACTCGGCCATCGCTACCACTTTACTGTGTAGTACAGGCTTGTACCAAAGGTGAAATTGTACTTACACTTGTAGTACAAATTGCCTGTAGTGGTCCCTAAGGGTACTGCAGGTGATTCTGCCTAACAGGGACTCATAGGTCTCCTGGTCCCTAGCATAGACACTGCCATAAACAGAGCTGACATGCACACCTTTCACTAATGCTCGAACAAGTTGTAATTGACACTGCAGGAGGCATGACTATTCACAGAACTGAATATCTAGATTATCTGCTAACTGCTCAAGAAGGGACATACACAATTATCGGACAAGAATGCTTCAACTAGGTCCTGATAACTCCCCCAGCTAGATGAAGTAATAAAGCACCTCCAGGGGGTTGACACCACCTTGTATGATATTAATGAACGTAATGATGGATTCCTTTTTACTTGGCTGCAAAACACATTTGGTTCATTGGGATCATTGATTTGACATGGTAAATTGATTATTGTTGTCGTAATTATTACCGTTGCTATGATTATTTTCATTATTCGCTGCCTGCTTTCATGCTGTGCCAAACAGGCATCTCACTTTCCTGTCACCTCTGTAGGTTGAAACACCCCCAAAGAAAAATGACCAGGCGAATACAGAAATGATAGACGTTCTAGGTGAACTGCCTGATGTAGAGATAGACAAATTCTTGTGGGATGACCGGACATGCCCTTACTGCCCCCACTTAGGACTGCATCCCTTCTTTGACTCACCACATGCCTATCCACCCTTTCCTCCCCGTCATAACCCACACCCATATGCTCCCAATGGCTATTGGTGCTCCTGGTGTCGGCGTGGGATGTGCTTCATCCATCATTCCCTGACAATATCAAATTGGAAATGAGCATGATGTAACGTGAAGAGCATGTAATGCGAAGAGCCGAATAATATATTCAATATGCAGCGTCCTGTGCTCTTCCCTCTTTCAATGACAGCCAATTGGGGGGTTGATGTGGCAGGATTGCCCTGCTGCTATACATTACAGTAGTCACACTTATACATTAGGCCTTGATATATACATTAGGCCTTGACATATACATTAGGTCTTGCACCCTCCACTTTGTCTTGGCCTAAAGCCTCCTGCTGCACCCAGCTCTTCTGCCTTGCCGACACCCCACCTTAGCCCTGCCAGGATCACACCCAATGTCACCTTGTAAGACATATCAGTGGCCACCCCCTCTTTAACCCTCCAGGGCCTTTCTCTATAGCTGTGCACAATATCACCTTATAAGGAATATAAGAGTGTTTATGCCAAAGCTGCTTATTGTTATTTCCACACAATGCCCTCTGCATATGACTGTAAGTCTTTAGAATAACAAGCTGCTTTCTGCTATTACAAAATGTCTACAAATGTCATGTAAATCATTAGGAAATTTCATGAATATACTAGTGCTAATGCTTATGCCATCCTATATAACATAAGCGCTGCCCCATTGGGGGAAGAGCGCTCTGTGTGGCAATTGCGACGCACTTGTCATTCTCTATTGCATCAATCAGTGTCCTGAGTGTTCTTGCTGCAGGATCTTTTTGCTGGGCCAGCTGGAGAAAATCTCCATCAAGGTTTTCGAAAACAAAGGGGGATCAGGCTAGTGTTTCTTTAGGTTATATTTTTTCCCTAGCCTTAAGAATTTTAGCCTCAAAGGCACTTTGTACTTCTACACAGTGTGCAGATGTAAGCTGGTCTTTGATGGACAAGGCCTAGGGCTTCTCTAGTGATCTAGAGTTTGCCTGAGGCACTGGATACCTTAATAATGTGATCATTATAGACATGTGTCTTAGATTCCGAGGTGTTTAGTTAATACAATTTTTCTTCATCGTTCCAATTGTTCTTATTTTCGGCTGAAGAACATATTAACCACAAGTTTTCAAGCTTCCTTTTTTCTTTCTTTTGAGCTCTGAGTTGAGGAGAGAACCAGTTTTGGTGCTTGGGGTTATAGCTGACCAATTTCCACTGTATCAGGGCTGTTCTATCCATCATGTCCTGGAAGGTGGAATGTGTCTGTGTCAACTGTCTGGGCCATAAGAGTAGTTAAGCTGGTTGAAATATCTGAATAACAGACATTATCAAAGTTCCTACTTTGAACTTTTTGGTGGTCATTGGAGGCTTTTGGAATAGGGCCCTTAGACTGAATATGGAAATCAATGCGATAATGGTCAGACCGAATACATGGCGAGGTGCTGTCCATAGTAGTCTTGAGATTTCGACTACCCAGTCCAGCACATTATTATTTATGTTGGTGGGCTCATTGTTAAGGACCTGAAAGTTGAGGTTATTAAGCGATCTTTCCAGATCCAGCTTCTCTGTCAGTGGAGTTTCCCCTTCACCCATTCAGATTTCCAAAGAAATGGGTGGCGCTGTTTGGTCCACTGAACTTATTCAACAAGTGGGCTATCTCATCATTAAAGCCGGGCATCGCCGATAGTGGCCGGTAAATCAGGATGAAATTAACACAGCTATGCCTGGTTGGGGTCATTTTAATGTGGAGAATTTCACACCCCTGACAAGAGCAGGGAAATTGAAAAAAGTTGTATTTATTCTTCACAATAAAGGATACCCCTCCCCCATGAACATGATCCCTGTTTCTACACAAGATTGAATACCTCTTTGGGATGGCTAGATCAATAATACGAACGCTAGAGTTCGAGTTTCAGGTTCCCATAATACACATTGGCCCTCATTAGGACCCTGGCGGAGAGGGTTTTACGCCGGCGGAGTGCATGGCGTACCTCTCCGCCAGACTACGAGTTCCCGTAGCGCCATGGAGGATTTTCACGCCTGCTTTTTGCAGGCGGAGAAATCCATGGCGCTACGGGACTTGTCGTTAATTTTGCCACCGCATCATACGGTGGCGTAATTAACGCCTTCCCCACTCCCATTATACCCTATGGGGCAAGAATGGGAATGGGGAAGGGTAAAATGGGGATTGGGGACTTACCGCCCCACCAAGGTCGGCATGGGGCGGTAAGTCCGCCAACCACCCTGGCGGAGTTGGCAGCTTAGCGCCATGGACCATGGTGCAAATTGCACCATGGTCCTCTGCCAGGGTCGTAATGAGGCCCATTGGCCCTAATTACAAGTCAGGCGGTGGACCATGGTGCTATTAGCACCATGGTCCATGCCGGATTCCGCCATGGTGGATGGTGGGATTACCACCCCATTCCAAGGTGAGTGGGGCGGTAATTCCCCATTCACCATTCACCATTTGCCCTTCCCCATTCCCATTTTTGCCCCATATGGCATAATGGGGATGGGGAAGGCGCTAATTACGGCACCGTAAATTACGGTGCCGTAATTAGCACCAAGGTCGCTTAGCGCCTTGGACTTTAACGCGAAAAAGCAGGCGTTAAAGTGTGAATCAGGCATTAAGGGTTTAACGGCGCCGACGCTCTTTACGGCGCCGTTAACCGCTTAACGCCTGACTTGTAATGAGGGCCATTATGTCAATGTTTCTATCTACAATTAAATCATGAATATTACGGGGATGATTGTTTAAAGAACTGGGGCCTCGTCACAAGTTGGGCGGTAACGCAGGCGCTATTAACGCCGTCGCTATTAGCCCTACCACCAAACCCCCCGACGCTATTAGCGCCGGATCACGGGTTTGGCGGAACGGTTAGTGCTCATTCTCCATTGGGACCATTTGGGAATTCCTCATTCCCCACTGGGCCCAATGGGGAAAATTCACACTATTACCGACGGCGGATTTCCCGCCGGCGGTAATAGCGCCGAAAATCAGCAAATTTGCAGAGGATTTTCCCCCAGCTCAGAGCTGGGCGGAAATCCACCAAGGCCATGATCTGGCGGACCCTAAAATGCAGCGGTAATAGCGCTACCACCGCATTTAAGAGTTATCACCAGACTCGTGATGAACCCCCTGGTGTTTAGGAGACTCATTTTGATTTTTTCAGGGGTCCCCAAAAAGGTAAAGGTTTTACTTTCCATTCCCCCTGGGCTGTGGGTGACAGGTTGTCCTCACTAATATTCTCCAGGACCTGCCAAATAGGGTCGGTCTGACTCAGAGCAGAAAGGCAGAGATATACCTGTTGATTAGCAATTGATTTTGCAGCCTCCTGAGTTGGAGCTGTGAGAGCGGGAGGCTGCAAAGACACTGCCAAGGCGGCCACATGGAGGTCTAGATCACATGGCAGGATAGTTGTCACTTGTTGAGAGCAAATCAATTGGGGAACTGGTTCTGGGGAGTAATTAATGTAGCCATGAGGCCAGATGAATTTCTATGCCCATTGGGCAGGGTGCCGAAGTCATCGAGTTTTTCCTGAACAAATCTGTTAACAATTGCCTAACGCCGGGTGTATTGTAATGCAGACAATAAATTGAGCTGCTGATGGTAGCCCATAGCTTCCTGCTCTATGCTTCTCCATTAATCAAGGAATCAGAGATACATGTTAGGCTCCTCGCTAAAAGTGGGTTTAAAGGAAAAAGAAAGAAGAGAGGATCGGTGCCTAGGGCGAGGATGGAGAGCAAAGCATCAGGGCAGCGAGGCCCGGGGAAGACTGGCTTGGTACTGGGGCGCTTGGTCTTCCAATATATGCGCTAGGGTTGATGGGATATGTAGTTTCCCCGCTCTATAGCGTGTTTCTAAACTTTAAGGTTTAAACAATTAAGAATGTACACCGCAGGCAACAGAAAAGTGCTCAAGGCTGTGCTATCGCAAAAAGGCAGGTAATATTTTCAGCACCCCGATAGTTTCAGTTTTGGATACTTTTACACAACTTGTAAAAATAAGTGAAACAAGCAGATAGCAAAGCAACAAGGTAACAGGCTGATGGTCTGACTCAAGATTAAATGTATTCCAAATATATGGCTTAAGAGTAATAGGAGTGATCATATTATGGCTCAAAATAATTCTATTACTCAGCCAAATGAGGCAAATTGCCCTTCACAAACTATACATTCTGATAGAAAGTATAATGGAAATAGATGCACTAAGTGAGATCTTTTTGCCCAATCATAACTCACTTATCGTTCGAGACCAGGCTGTGCCAGCTCTTGATTCTGCTTTACAGACAAAATCTGCCGCTGCAGGTAGCGGGACTTTATTTCCCTTAACCACATCAATATTGAACTTGGACAATGTAAAGTTCAAAAGGATAAACATTATTGATCTTTATGCGACGGTGGTTAGTCCCTTGTTAAATGGTTTGAATGTACTTGAATTATTACATCAACTTCCCTTCCCGGAAATAATCACTTCTCACAATTTGTCCCTAGTAGAGATTCCCTTTGACTCTCAGGAAGCAAATTGGGCGGTGAATCATTTGGTTCTCAGATACTTACTACGCTCATTATGGTCCAATCTCCTACATTTTGGAATATTGGCTATGAGTGCATTATGTGTATAAAACAAGAACATTAGAAAGAACGTACCAAAAATCACTGCAACGAACTCAACCCAACTATCTGTTGAGGTTATTAATAATATTGTAAAATAAAAGTGTGCAACATTACATTTGAACAGTGAATTTTCTAATTGTTTTAATCCCCCAGCAGAATTTTATATTGACAATGTTGAGTGGCTGAACAGCTTTAATTTCAATTAATTGATTATTTGATCATGGTTCACAAGAGGTTTTTGATATTTTACGAACAATCCGAAAGGCTTAGACTATTTAGTGACTACTGATATATTTCTCTTACAATAAACGTGGTTGTTGAAAAACGTTTTCCTGGATGGGTATTTAATTTTTCAAAAATGAGCACAAAGAAATGCAACTGTTAGGCCTTTTGGAGGTTTAATTATTGGTGTGGCGTATAAAGGCCACTGAATGTTAAAGTAATTTGTCATGACAATGGGCCTCATTACACGGTAGGCGGTAACCATGGCGCTATTAGCGCCATGGTTGCCGCCAGTATTTTACTGTGTCCGCCTTGGTGGATGGTGGAATTACCGCCCTACTCCAAGGTGAGCGGGGCGGTAATTCCCCATTCACCAAGGCTCTTCCCCATTCCCATTTTTGCCCCCATCGGGCATAATGGGAATGGGGAAGGTGCTAATTACGGTACCGCAAATTGCGGTACCGTAATGAGCTCCGTGGTCCCTTTGCGGCACCCTACTTTAACGGCTGGTAAACCCAGCCATTAAAGTCGGGTCCCGCAAAGGGAACTCGTAGTAAGGCGGTAGGGGTTTACCGGTAATGGTGCCCTTTCCAGTACCGGTAAACCCCTACCGCCTAATATGCTCTAACGATTGCATAGAGTGGAAAATAATGGAAAATGTTGTTTCTATTTTGTTAGTTAATGTTTATAACCCTCCTGGAAATAAAAACTGAAATGATTACTACACCTATTGAACAATTAATTGAAACATGGATGATGGATTGTGGCAATGGACTATATTATATAACTGGTGATTTAAATGTTCATAAACCAATTGTTGCTGAAAACAAGAAGGATTGTATTAATGTTTATTAAATTGTAAAAACATAAATATGAAATTTGGCCTATTGGCTGTTATGAAGATGGCTGAGGATATGGGAGCCTGTCTGAGGTGTATCCACTCATATCAACTCTCTCAATTGATAACTATGGGAAAAGATGAATTATATTATACTTGGACTAATGGTACACAGTATTCGTGGATTGATTTTGTATTGACAAATACACTTGGATTTTTTAATGTTAAAAATGTGTCCATTTCTAATAATGTGAGCGATCATGTGATTATTGAGATTACCATTGATAATGCGCCATTAAAAAAGCCTGAAAAATTAACAGGCACTTACCATATTAATATTGTAGGCCATAGACTGAAGTGGACTGACAATAGTCTCCAGCGATTTAATGATTCTTTTTTGGACTTATTAGTCAATGATGATTCATTGAAGTATTATTCTATTGTCCTTTCACTTTATGATCAGTTTGTTGCCCGTCAAAATAAGAAAATGGTTATTGAGAGTAATACTCAGTATAGATTATACAATCTTGCTGTAGTAAAAAAAAGAGAAAGGAATTGAGATCGAACATTAGAAGGCTAGAAAAGTACACCATGGAGACATTCACTCAACAAGGTACTATTAATAGATTGAAACCAAAATTTAAAAATTGAATCAGATTGCTTAAAGGATCTTTTATCAATCCAGGGGCAGACTATGCACTGTGCACTTACAGGCAAGGATTCCCACAAATCTTGGCACATTTTTCATAAACATAAACCTTCTCATTTAGTCAAACGAGAAATCAATCCTATCTCTAATAATTTGTGGAAAATGTATATTCTGAATTTATATTATAGAGAAAATACACATGACAGTAAGAATTATTATCATGAGAATAACAATAAAAAAATGTTTATGTTCACAGTGAATGACATAGAGGCTGTGATAATGAACATAAAGCCATTGAGGGCACCTGGCCCTGATGGACTGCCCAATCCAATATTTAAGAAAGAACCTAAGATCTGGGCCTGTGTCTTATTTGTCATTTACCAAGAATTAGTTGAAACTGGTTTAATACCAGATAGCTGGAACCATTCTATTTTGCTTCCAGTTTATAAAAAGGTCTCTCCTGCAAAATATTGCTTAGTGGCAATTATTGATTCCAGTGCAAAAATTATTTCTCAATTGCTATTGTGATTTTTTAATTAATGGTTAACTAAGGAAAATATATTGAAAAATTATCAGATTGGTTTTATTACATGTTTTGGCACCATAATCAACCTTTGGACCTTAATGCACTTTATACAGGCTGCAATGATTGATAAGACTACATCTCTACATATTTGTTTTATTGCTTTTTCTAAAGCGTTTGATAGAGTAAATCACCAAGTTCTGTGGAAAATAATGGAAGATAGAGCAGTACATCCACAGATCCTGTATTTTGTGAAAGCACTATATTCAAATATTTTTGTACAGATTCGAACTAATCAGGATGGTATTATTTGAGATCATTTTCAGATTAATTACAGGTTAAAACAAGGATGCAATTTGGCTCCTGTATTATTTAAAATGTATATTGCTGATTTGGATGGTGCCCTTGAGAAATGTATTAATTTTCCTCCTTGTGTGGTACAGCAACCTACATCTTGGCTGTCATATGCTGATGACATTGTCATCTTGGATCAAACTGTGATTGATCTGAAGCGTAATTATTAATTTGAACAAGACTATAAATTATGACGTTCAAAACAATAGAAAGAATATTAAGAATATTAAGAAGTACAATTGGAACATTCAAAATATACCATTACAAGAGGTGTCTAGTTATATATATCCTTGCATATTGATTGCTAATAACATGTAATGGGAAATTACTTGCTGAATCTATTGTGAATAAGACTATGGCTAAGTTGTAAGCAGTTTGATCTTTTATTCATTAAAGTGGTGGTCAATCTGTTGAAGGGCTCTTACATCTAAACAAGACGTGTTGTTCCATGTATGTTATATGGTCTTGAAATCTTTACTGCTAAAGAAGTGCTATGGTTATATGGTTTTAATCATATCATATGGTTAAGTAAGCTAAAAGGGAAACCTTGCTGGAAAGCCTTTGGTCTTTCTCCATCTGAACCTGTTGAGGCAATTTGCAATGAATTGGATTTAATTACCTTATCCACTTGAAAGATGATTTCTAATTGTATAATGTAAAGGTGATATTTAGTCGAAATAATGATTTATTCTTACTTTGCTGATCAAATGGACCTTAGAGATCCCCATCAAGCAAGTGTTGTGTGTGAGCACCACACACTGTGGGTAATAATAAGCAGCGTTCAGATGCCTGAGGGTTCATAGTGCTATGTAAATGCTAAATTATTATTATTATTATTATTATTATTATTATTATTATTATTATTATTATTATTATTATTATTAGTTTTAACATTATGGATTGATGAGGTTTGAATTTTTGTAAACAAAATTGGATGTACTTTTACGGTTTTAGATCATTTTACCTTAACAGAAAAATGAATTAAAGATAAGGCAGCAAATTGGGATCATAATAATAGGTTTTCAAAATTATATAATATGTCATCTTATTTGATTTAATCAATGAAATGTTTCCCGGTGGACACCCCTTTTTTATTATGTTAAGAATATACACAATGCTAAAGTAAGACAATTCATTATGTGTCTTAGATTCAATCAACTTCCAGTCCTTTCAATACTGGGCACTTGGCAAAATGTTCCAATTGAGGATCATTATGCAGATTATGTAACATGGATATTGAGGCGCCAAGATTTCTTTTTTTATGGATTGCAGGAGCCTTGAAGACATTTATGAAAAAGTCTATGGGAAATTATAATAGTATAAAGTCTGCCACCAAGAATGAAGGCAACCTTAATCTAAAATTAGTAGGGATATTCCAAATGAAAAATGCATACACAGGGCCGGTTGGTCAATTTGAAACTGTATGGGAGAATTATTCACGTGTCCCTTTGCCATCTAAAGTAAAATGTTGAAGTTTTCATCAATTGCAAAATGCCACATCAAGCGACTTTCAAATGTAAATTTGTCTATGCTATTGTTTGCATCTTTCAACTTATTGCCACTCCTTTTCTGAAGCTCAGCCAGCCTGGCGTGAGTATGAGGCAGTCTGAGACTAACCTGTAATCTCGCCGTGGAGTCCTACGATGATCCTTACCAATGGAATGCAGTGAGACAGAGCCACAAGAGCATTGATTTAGCCATGTGCACCCTATGGGCATGCTTCAGGGATGGCGATGTGATGATGTTCCCAGCATGGATAAATGATGGTAAGTATCCGTGGCGTTGCGCTGATGGTAGCGGATTCAAAGCTCAGGAGTGCAAGGCTGAAGACAGAGCCAAAGGCATATTGAATGAAGGAATAGAAATCAGGTTTCTCCGGTGGAAGTGTTCGAAAGGCAGCCAGCAGCGCAAAAGCAAGCAGAAATGGAGTGGGGAAGAGCAGGGAAAAGGAAGGCAGATCCACACCAAGCGAGAGCAAAGGCTGCACCCCCGATATATCAGGCAGGGAAGCGGGAACAGGAAATGGGAGAATAGAATACAGAGCAAGGAATAGAAACAGCAGCTTAGCTTAGCAAAGCGTAAAGAAGCAATGCAAGGTTCTCACCATAGGGAGGTTTCTTATGATGTTTCCCAGTGTTGCAGTGACCCCTGAGACAGAGTGAATTCTGAGTGCTAGCTTCAAAAGAACTGAGGCATTACCAGAGCTTCTGTGCAGTGAACCAAGCCACTGCCATCTTTAAGGGCTAAAACCCTGTGAGCATGCTGTTTCCTCGAATGTTGCCAGAGAGACCAAGTGTTGATGGAATTCCTAATACCTAGTTGGCCACATCCTCCAGAATCTGCCTTTCATGATGGAAATCAAAGGATGCATTCCACCTCCAGCTTTGGGTAAGCCCACTGTGCGATGTGCTTTCACTTTGGGCCCAAAACCTTTCGAAAATGGCCACCACCATTACAAGCACGCAAGTGCCTTGAGCCCACCCTACCTGTAGCTGATTGGCCACTTTTACTAAATTTTGGGCCAACCAAAATGCCAGCAGGCAAAGCTAGCCCCAAGGGCCAAGACCCACACCTAAGGCCCCTGTCTTACCTCTTTTTTCATTCACTCCTTTCTTCAAGCTCAGCCAGCCTGGCCCCTGTCTGGCCTGTCTGGCCATGGCCGCTGGACCAAACTGCGCTGGACTCTTCATCACTGGGGTGTACTCTGTACTTTCTGGATCCATCTGATGTGAACACGAAGGCTCCTGGCCCTTAAGGTAAGTGCTGCCCCAGAGCGCTTCCCCCCGCCTCCGTGTGAGATCCATCATTTTTCGCTCACCTTGCCACTGCACGCTGTCAGCCTTGTTCAGCCCTTGGCAGGATTCCATCATTCAGAAATGCAAGTACTGTCAGGCCCCCGATACCGGCCTGTGCTGGATGCCGTAGGGGCACCAATCACTGGGCCACAACAACTGTTGCTCCCCATTCACAACCAGGGCATTCTACAATGGTAGTTTCTGTTCAGCGTCATCCCGATCAGTCGCACTCCACTCCGTCTCCATGTCTTTGTTAAAACCTACATATAGCTGGAGGTTGCCATGGCGACTTTGGCGTCCATTACGTTCTAGTGTACGACTGTTCGGTGGGCCGGGTGCAGCAGGTATTTAGCATCCAGCTTGACGGCACTCGGCGCGTCTGATTTTTCTAATACAGTCGCTATTTTGCCTTGCCCTTGCCTCGATCCTGCCTTCCTGTTCTTCCCTGCTTCTTGCTTTTGTCCTTGATCCTTGTTTTGCCTTTTTTGGAATACGAACCGAGACGGCTACTTGACCTGCAACCTGCCTGCTGATCCTGTCATTGTTTGCCTTTTCAGAATACGAACTCGACCCGCTACTTGATCTGCAACCTGCTTACTGATTTGGTCTCTGTCTCAGCCAGCATGGAAAACGAACCCGGATTGTTACAATGACTTTACAACTGTTTCTCGCTGGCTCGTTCAACTCTTCACTACCTCTGACACTTCCCCTCACGTATATTGCCTCCAACCAGCGCAGTAACTCTTGGACGTCCATCCTTGGCTCTATTAGGTCATAGGCATCTGTGTTCCTTCGAGTTAGGTTGATCTCCGGACTAGAGACTGTTGAACACCTCCGCCTAGGCGTCCTCGTGCCGTTGGGACAGTTTACTCTTTCAATATATACCGAGGGGCGGTGACTGGACGAACCTTCATTCCACTTACGGCGGGTAAGTGTTCTGACCCTTTTCTCACCTTTTCTGTTCTCTCAGTACGGATTTGTGCTCCGGTATTGTTAAATACCTATCCTCTTTCCGGTAGGGGGGATCACCAGTGCATCTACACCTTACTTCCGGTCCTATACAGATGGGTCCTTAATTACTCCTTTGGAAATTCCTGACCTCACTGAAGGTTAGCCAAAGTACTAATTGTTTAGTGCTTGTTTTCATCGGAATGTTCTCCACTTAACAGTCCTTACATTCTTCCAGTTTTTCTAAACTGCGGCAGCTGCAAGCTACTCTCGACCAATGTTACCTGGTTCCTGCTTGTGTCCTTCATCTCTCGGCCAATTGATCTCTCTGTGTGTATACTTACCCAGAGAGATACATTGGTTAGGAGAAATCCTCGCCTACACTACGAGGGCAAGATCTCCTATCTTCCAGTTACCAGTGCCCATTCTGACAGACCTCTCCCTGCTCATTATATAGGATGCACACTGGCTCTGCCTCCCCACATTACAACCACTAACTCCCCACTAGTCATCACCCTCCTGCCATTACACCTTATATCTGTTCCACTCTTACTCAAATCAAAACGCTTCTGCTCACACTATGCAACCTTGTGAAGCACATCACTTCTACTCTAGATAGGCAGACTGGCTTGCTCTTACTCTGCCTGATTTACCTCTAATGTTGACTTTTGTGCCTCGAAACTGAGAATTATGAATCTGCTTCTAATTCAAACTGTGAACATTTGACTGTATTTTTTGAAACTCGAATCTGGGCATTTCTGAATCTACTTAATGAAACTGTGGCAATTTGATTGTATGTTTTAATCTGAATCTGCTTATACAAACTGGCAATTTGACTGTATTTTTAAAACACTAATCTGGGCATTTCTGAATCTGCTTATTCAAACTTTGGCAATTTGACTGTATTTTTTGAAACTCGAATCTGGGCATTTCTGAATCTACTTAATGAAACTGTGGCAATTTGATTGTATGTTTTAATCTGAATCTGCTTATACAAACTGGCAATTTGACTGTATTTTTAAAACACTAATCTGGGCATTTCTGAATCTGCTTATTCAAACTTTGGCAATTTGACTGTATTTTTTGAAACTCGAATCTGGGCATTTCTGAATCTACTTAATGAAACTGTGGCAATTTGATTGTATGTTTTAAAACTCGAATCTGGACATTTCTGAATCTGCTTATTCAAACTGTGGCAATTTGACTGTATTTTTAAAACACTAATCTGGGCATTTCTGAATCTGCTTATTCAAACTTTGGCAATTTGACTGTATTCTTTGAAACTCAAATCTGGGCATTTCTGAATCTGCTTATTCAAACTGTGGCAATTTGACTGCATATATGTAAACCTGTCCTGTTGATCTAACTCCTCATAGTGTGGAGATTGGCTTGCTTTCACTGAATTGGGAAATGCTAATCTGTGCATTGATGTATTTAAGTTCTCTGCTGCACTAGGCACAACCAAGTTCGGGCAGCCCTGCCCACCACCCCAGCCACCTTAACACTCCACGTTTGCAGACACAGCCTCTTCTTTGTTCACATGAAAGTCACAGAAGCACACGTTAAATTGGAGGTGAAAAACGTTTTAACCCATTCACGATTTAGGGATTCTCACTATTGTATTGACTTTTTTTAATTGCTGTTTGTTCCAGTTCTGTGTAAGCTATGTATTCTAGAATTTTGAAGGAAAATATTTGGCATGAAAGTCAATGGTTTTGCAAAAACACACAAATGTCAATTTCAGTCAACCCCACTAGAATTGCAGGCACACTATCTAGTTTAATTAGCAGACGGGCAAACCCATGTGAGCAGTAATGTCACACCAAAGTTGTAACTCTTGTCACTGAACATCAAATATCGTTGACATACAGAATCACAAACAAATCACTCAATATGCACCTCATGTAGCAGGATGACTTTCTTAGAAGTTGTTATTTCAGCTATAATTGATATTAAAATGTTGTGGCTCATTGGCTCATAGTGCAGTGACCCAGTAGTCCCTGATGCTGGTGCCAAAAGCCCACCATTCAAATTATATAATCCGATTGTACCAGGATCAAACAATTTAGGCCATGTGGAGAAACTGAAATGAGAGCATCAATGTCCTAATTTCAAATTCTAGATCTCATTCTTCAACAGTTTAGCACAATAGTAAATTGCTGAGCAATCATTCATTTACACTTTGGAAAATGAAGAACAGCAGCACACATTATTTCCTTAAAACAAACACCTAATCAGTACCCATCAGTCCTTCAATAATGGTCTACGTCTAATCTTTGTGCAGGAACCTGGGTAGACAGTTGGATAATGTGGTACTGCTATACTGTAGCGTCCTAACCCCAGAATTCAAATGCCATTCATTCCCCATAAATCCCGGCACCCTCGACAAAGCCTTGCCTTAGTACTCTTGCAGCAAAGTAAAAAGCCCCAAAAATAAAAACAATTAAAAAGAACTTCTGCTATAGGTTGTATATTTCTTACTGATATTATGTCAGGGATTCTGGGGGACAGGAGGAGACGATGGTACATTTCTGTCTAACAGAGTGAAGAGGGAGAGCCACAAGAGGGTTTGGCAGCTAGAGAACAAAACAAAGGGAGGTGATAAAATCTAAGGCAGGTGAGGACACCCCCTAGGGAAATATAGTGCTAGCAGCTGCTGCTCTCTCGAGGACATCATCAAAAGGCTCAGGAGCTGATAGACGGCACACGAATTCAGAAAAGTACTCCCATTTGTTAGTGAGATTTTCTTAATCAATCTCTTCACTAGAAGGAATCCTGTTGGAGTAACAGATTTTTGGGATTGAGGGGATCATGCAGGAACCTGTTAATATAAAGAGATTAATGATCGAGCAGAAGATTAAAGAAAGAATGCGTGGTTTAAATATACACTGATCTGGCTAGTTGGCAATCGTCAATTTATGATAACACTGCATGCAAAATGTTGCAGAGCATTAGAACTGTGTTAATCTTGAATGAGTATATGTCTTTTGGGAGAGTACCCGTACTCAATGTGGAGAGGAGGAAATCATTTTCCGGAGTTTTAGCAGGAACGCTGTGCCTCTTGCCTCTTTTCTCTCACCCACCCGCAGCTTCCACAATAATGTCTCCTTCCTGCCACTCACTGCATAACAAAAAGGGGAGCTAAACGTGACGGCATTGCAATTACTTTTAAAACTTTCTGTTTGTTCTTAGCAGAGCCTTTTCTCATGTTGTTCGGGTGATAGGAACTGTGATGGGACATGACAAACTGAAAGCCTGCACACAGTTCCAATTTCTTACTGGAATTGTGCCTTCTTTCAAGACAATGCAAGTGAGCACAAAATAAAACCCTTTTGGGGGCATGGCTTGGCACCGATGGAGATGGCGGGTTAGTGCAAAGGTACGGTCCACCATTATACATACCATCCTGCAACACCGTTTTCTGCCTTCCAACCCCACCCCTTCTCCTCACCTTCAAGCAGCTATGACTGCAGGCTACCTGCTGTTCCATTCCGGGGTGCTCCGGTGCTTTGGGAAACTTTCTCTTTGTCCTGCAAGGCCCAGCGGCGGTGAACACAGTCTCCTGCCGTCATCTGTGAGGAGATCCCAGGCCGTGGTCGTGACGCAACTTCCCGAACTGGGCCTATCAAGTTCCTCTCAGCGCTGCCTTATGGACAATATGAATTAGTGTACCCTGGAACTTCGAATTTCACAAAATAATTGTAAACAAGAAGATTATAAGGTGAAATTAATTCTTACTCACCCCATAAATTCCACAGTTTATTTATTTATTTATTTATTTATTTATTTATTTATTTTCTACCCTATTTCTCTTCAATTGGAGTCTTCTTTTTTTGTTTCTCATTTTTACTGGTGCCAGTGGGATTCCTCTGCGTTTGATATTTCTACATTCTGAGCATTAATTTGTTAATATGGCCTCCAGCAAAAATAACCAGAAAGTGGCAAATGCTTCTAAGGATACGCAAATCACCTCTGTAACCCTTAAAAGGCCTCAAAGTGATTCACCTCCACCATCAATTTCACATGACCCTGCAATTGAGGCCATTCTACAGGAAATAAGGTAACTCAAACCATTTATTGAAACCACCAACCAAAAATGACAGCAGCTTGATGAAAGGTGGAACGTATTTCAAAATAGAATGAGTGAGATGGAAAATAGAATAGGTCTGACGGAAGACATTTCACACAGAATGTTTCAACTTGAAAAAGCTGTG
Organism: Ambystoma mexicanum; assembly: GCF_040938575.1. NCBI lineage: Eukaryota > Metazoa > Chordata > Amphibia > Caudata > Ambystomatidae > Ambystoma > Ambystoma mexicanum. The sequence goes on along the minus strand of NC_090937.1, from coordinate 837,561,255 downwards.
AAAGATCTTCAAAAGCACAACAAAGAATGGTAAAATAGAAGCAGACACAACAACTTGCATGCTACGGGCCCTCCCGTGGGCTGTAAGGGGAATGATGCAATACTGTTTCTCCAAAATCTACTACCTGCCCAATTTAGCATCCCAAAAGAAATATCTCTCAATGTCCAACGTGCTCTTCGTATCGGCCCATTAAGGAACCCACAATCTGTACACCTACCACTGCGCACTTTGATCTTTTATCTACATGAACACACCCAATTGCAGTTCATTCTTTCAAAGGCCAAAGAGTCAAACAACCTCATCTGGCATGGGAAAAGGATCTATATTTCTCAAGATGTGGCTAAGAAAACTGCCCAGCACAGGAATTAATTCCTCTCCTATCGTCCGGTGCTTAAACAACTCAACGTCCGTTATGGTCTTTACCATCTCTGCTCCTTTAAAGTTATGTATGATGGTTGCACTTCAATATTTAACAAACCTTCTGACCTCAAGACAGTCATCTGTTCCCATAGACTGACAACATGGATACGTCGACCCCTGTCAATCGATCTTCTTCTGGGACTTGACTTTTTTTAAAAACCTTTTTTCTTACGTTTCTGAAGTGTTGTAGCCTCTAATCTGCCCCCAATAATGGTGTGTTGGACCCTGCTTGGTACCCCTCTTCTTCCAGGTTTTTTTTCCCGACCCTGCTGGTGTGAGCTATTCCTTTCTTCTTTTCTCCCTATTTATTCGACTGGATGTACTTGATCCTGTCTGCTCTCTCTATACACTTTATGTCTCAATCTGTCATCTCATTCATAGTTATGCTTTTCTGTTTTATCTCACCTCTCCTGATCAAGTAGCCCCTTCCTTCCCCTCCTTCCTTTCGTTTCATCCTTCTATGTTCACCCTCACTATTTTGGATACATCGCTCACTCAGGTATTTATTACAGTTGCTATTCCTACTATTCTACTGTATACTGCATTCAATGAAACCTTCATTCTTAGGTATTTTTATGTTACGGTTCTAACAATGCTGCTCCTGTTCGATGGTTTTTGGATGTGTTTCTTGGAACATTAAGGGATGTAATAATCCAATCAAGAGGTACAAACTTATCTCTCATCTCAAAAAACGAAATCCATTGGTTGCGTGTATTCAGGAAATGCACCTCTCCCTTACAGAAGCCATAAAACTCAAAAGCCTTTGGGTCAATGATGTTATCACTAGTCCAGCAGTGGGGAAGAAAAATGGTGTGGCCAGACTAATTAATATGAAGCTATCATGTAGGATTATTGGTCAAGATGTGGATGCCAATGGGAGGTTGGAGTGGGTTAAACTATTGGTTGGATCTGATGTCATTACTGTTATGTGTATTTATGGTCCCACTCTGCCTGATCCCAACTTTTGGAATTCTATCAAACAAACCATACTTATCTCAAATGTCTCCAATCTAATGGTATGTGTTGATATGAGCCAAATTCTTGACCCCTTCTCATATAGGAAATCCAAGTTTCCATGTCCCACAAAGCCTTTAAACTTTGCTTGACTTAAATTGGCCTTATTGACACTTGGAGACTGGCCCATCCGCTGACCTACAGTACACATTTCAGTCACATCCCTATGATAAGCTTTCACGCCTTGATAACATTTTCACTACTAAATCCCTTACAGACACTATCACTGACTCCCTTATCTCTGATATTAATATATCTGATCATGTCCAGTCATAACCACCTTTGATCTCTCTGACATCAGGAAACCATCCTCCAGATGGAAATGTAATAACTGTCACCTCCAAGACCAATATATTATTCAGTCTTTTAAGGATTTCCAAAAGAACATTTTTGCAGAAAACTCAGATGAAGACACTTTCATCTCCCCTAACTGGGACGCCTTTAAAGCTGCCCAAAGAGGTCATATAGTCACCTTCTCCAGCATGAAAAATAAACAAAACAAAAAATAACTTGATAACTTGATTATCTGTACCTTCAGCTTACTACTGCTGAGAAGCAATATCATCACTTGCTCTCAAACACAGACCTTTGCACCATCCTAGCCCTTCGATTTCAAATTAACAAAAAACTCACAGAACAAGCTGCTGGTGCAATCCTAAAATATAAATCCAAAATCTACCAAACCTCCAATAAAGCTGGCAAAGTTCTTGCCTCCTATCTGAAAACTAGGAAAAAGAAAACTCTAATCTCCCGCATTAAAAATCCTTCTGGTGCCATCGTTACTAATCCCTATGAGATTATTAAATTCCTCAAAGGATTCTACACTGATCTATACACTCCGGAATCCTCGGTCCCAGACAACAATCTCAAATCCTTCTTTGACAATATTAATAGGCAATCTTATCCATCAACCGATCTGGGTGGCCTGGGAGGTGACCTCACCAGGCAGGAAATTATACAGGCCAACAAGGGGTCGGGTAAAGGTAAGGCTCCTGGACCTGACCGACTTTCCACAGAAATTTGTCATCACTTCTCTAGCTCCTTGTCCCCCAGACTCAAAACCCTTTACTCTTCTTTTATTTCTAAGGGCTCATCATCTGGCACCTTTTCTGAAGCCCTCCTTATCCTTTTTCCTAAAACCGATAAAGACCTAGAGCTTCCAAACAATTATAGACCCATATCCCTCATTAATGTAGAAAGTGAAATATTTGCCAAAATTATCACAAATAGAATTGAATCCTACCGTCCCAATCTCATCAAATCCAAACAGGTAGGATACGTCAAAGGCAGAAGCATTTCAGCCAATGCCAGATTCCTTATTAATTCCCTACATATTATTTCAAAGGACAAAAAAGACGAATTGGGTTATGCCGCCATTTTCCTATACACCGAAAAGGCCTTCGATCGGGTTAACTGGGACGATATGTTCCAAGCTCTACAATGGCATGGATGTGGTGAGTGGCTTAATTTCCCTTGTCAAACTTCTGTACTCTGACCCCAAATCCTCAATATGCATAAATGGTCAGTCCTCATCCTTTTTCTCTTTACAATGAGGAACTAGACAGGGTTGCCCTCTTTCCCCCATTTTATATGTCCTATCCCTGCAACCTGTTTTAGAACTCATCCAATATGATAATAATATTCCTGGGATTGCGTCCGGCATCCATATAACCAAGATTGCTGCATATGCAGATGATATTCTCATTCTTGTGAAATATCCCAAACAACCTCTTCCCTATTTCCTGGCCAGACTTCAATATTTCTCATCTGCTTCAGGGTATAAGCTCAATGGAGACAAATCAGAACTTTTACCTTTAAATTTGTACTGTGTCAAACATGAATTAGATGTCTTTGTGTTCAAATGGTGCAATAATTCCTTCGAGTATTTAGGCTTCCGATTTGCTTCCTCGGTTAGCAGCACTATCAAAATTAATTCAGACAACTTACTGAATAGGCTTAAAGATTTATCTTCCCCCTGGTCCCCTCTTTTTCTATCCTGGTGGGGTCTCTTGGACACTATTAAGATGATGTTTTCCCCCAATGTGCTATTCTAACTTCAAATGCTCCCAATTCCTCTCCCTGCTAAATTTCTCAAATCCATCAACTCAATATTGTTCAATTTCTTATGGGGAAAAGGCAAAAGCAAAGGAATTGCACTCAACAAACTCAAAGCCCCTTGTAAAAGTGGTGGTGTCAGATTTCCGGACTTCAAACTTTATCACTACGCTTGCATTCTTAAACAAAACCTGCAGCTGGTATTCCCCTTCTGATTTTAAAGACCCACCCTCCTGGTTCATAATTGAAATGCAGTTAGTTTCCCCCCACAATCTTGCAGACATATTTTACCTTACTAATTGCTCTTCCAATACGCTCTCCGACCCAATCAATGCTTCCAAATCTGCATAAGAGCATTCCCTTTCTCCTCCTTCACAGCCCCGTCTGAAGAACTTTTCCCTTATGTGTGGCATAACAAGTCTATTACGATTAATAACAGAATGCTTTATAGAAATTCTTGGCTCTCCAAGGGCATTATATTTATTTATCCAATTGTACAAGATCATACCATAACGGCATTCCAAGACCTGAAGATTTCATTCCCTCTGCATAGCTCAGTCTTTACCTTTTACTACAAGTTGGTCAATGCCTGTCTGGACGGTCTTCTAGCTCACAACAACAAAGTTCTTTCACCAGACACCACAAAACTACTTCTCATTATGACGGTCCCTGATATTCGTGCTGCCAAACGTTACAAACTGTTAAATACGGCTGACTCTCCCTCAATCAATAGGCTAGTACAATCCCAATGGGAGACTGACTGTGGGTCGGTCTTTAATGATCATACTTTCTCTCAGCTTTGGTCCATGATTAGATATGTTTCCACCTCTGCCAACATCACTCAAAACTTCTTTTTCTTCATGCACAGAGCCTTCATCACCGCTTTAAAACCGACTAAAGCTAAAACTCAGATGACATCCGTTGGTCATATGGGAATGCACCGGGCTCTTAAGAGAATATGTTTTATGAATGCCCATTTGTGCTCAGGCTATGACAAGATATCTGGAAATTCCTAACAGCAATTCTTAATATACATGTTCCTCTATCCCTTAAAAATGTGCTCCTGGGTAGTATTGTTGTCAATGGTGAGGAATCTCTCGTTACCACCAATTAGAAAATGTTTCAAAACTACTCTGCAAAGGGAGTGTAAAGGGTTTTTGTTCCTATGCAAGCATTTGTGCTTTCTAATTCAGCTGTCCTCACAGGTTCCCAACTTATGTAATGATTGTGATGTACACACTTGGTGGTGTTTTAACATACAATGTTTGCACTTTATTCAATTTGTTTTACATTCATCTCATAAACACAGGTTGCTTCACCTAGTGTTTGTTCAAATTGTTTCACATTTATCTTTTAAGACACAAGTTACTTCACTTAGTGTATGTCCTTCAGTTATTTGTTGTGACTTTTCTTGTGGAAAATGTTTCATTCTTTAAAAAGCATGTGTGCCAGTATAAGATGTGCTATTCTTTACAAAAACCTTTGTGCCAACATTTCTTTGCACATGCTATTATTTCGCCCTTCCTTGGGCTTTATCAAGGCACTTTATTTACTTTGTTAAGTGTGTCAATTTGTGTAACATTTTATGTATAGTTTATACATTTCATAGTTATAACACACATAAATTATTCTGCTTATAGACAAATACAAGATTCTTTCTCTTTATTGTTCAAGAGTGAGTAACCTTCTGTTGTTCTTGGGTACCGATTGTTGGTATCTTAGTTTGGAGTCCTGGTTAGTAGTTAGTTGTTGCAGCTGCCTATAATCCTTCTTCTGGGCGCTGCCAAATTTTTCCTGTTGCTGCTCATATCATGCCCTTGTGGGCTGGTCTTTTGTAGGTATGCTCTCATACTCAGGTCCACTCGTTCCTCTGGACTGTTCACTGACTTCCAATTAAATAAAAAAATAAATGTGGACAAGTCAGTTACTAAATAGACGTATAAACAGAAAGGAATCCAAACAGACTAAACCACGGGTAGAGCGCACAGACTGGTACTATTCACCAAAAGCAGGCAATATCTCTGCAAAGGGCTGGTGGAATAATATCTTCCATACACATAGAATTGAACACTGCATGGCTTCGTATCTTGATGCTGTAACCAAGCACAGCTTGAAATGGGCACCCTTTGTTAATTACTTGGATCATCATAATATGTCTGCATATGGTTCATGAATTCTCTTTTATATCTGTAACACATGGATTTTCTTACCATTGATTATTTGTACTGCAAGATGATTAACTGTATATGACCTAACATGTAAACTGTATCCTCTCCTCCCCATCCCCTCTTTTCCTGGTGCATTGTGTCTTGTTCATTCCCCAGTCTGTCCAAACTCAATTATATACTCATGTTTATGTTAATCACTTGACAGTAATGGATTAATGTATTATTTTCATGCTTGGCTCAGTTTATCCAATTCACTTCTTTTTATCCATTCACTACTCTCTGCTTATCAAGATTTTGTATAGTGTCTCAATATAACACACTGGTCCCCTGATCTTTTCCAAGTTTACCAATATTTAGTGATTCACTCTTGTATGGCCAATAAAAATGTATTAAACAAAACTCCCTGTTAAGGCTTCAAAAAAGAAATGGTTTGCTTTTATGTGTATATGTGCACAACATCAGGCATCATTCTTGAATCATCCATTTGGGAGAAGCCAGTCGAGTGGTTTTAACTTTGCATTGCAGGGCTTGTAGTCCTGAATTTTCCCATTATAAACTCGGGACTAAAAGTCCCACAATGCAAAGTTAACACCAGGAATGGACATTTGCCTCCAAATGGAATGGATAATGGCGACATGTATGATGCATAACAAATAGCTGGACGTTTGTATAAAACCGTAACTTTTGTCAGGTGTTCCTATTACACAGTGCCTTTTATGTGTTCAAAAGCCAAAAATACAGTGAGGAGATATTTCATATTTGCATTATTTTGCATTCTGGGACTTTATATTTTCCATTTAGAACATGGAAAATCAAGCTAATCAAGCTAAAATGGGCACTCTGTTGGTTTAACATATTTCTGTAAGGGGTTGCACATTGTCAGATTGTGCTACTATGTAATGTGTGTACTTTGCAAATACACTCTATAGAAGAGATAACACCTAAATATGTGTACCAACTCGAGCTTGAGAGGTATGTGGTCAAGTGCATAAATTGCACAGTGAGTTTAAATCCTATCTTCACTGCTTTGGCAAATAGTGTGATCCTGGGCAAATTATATAATCTCACTGTACCATATCTGCAAAAATTAGGAGTCCTGCGAAAAAAGCCACTCCGATAATAGGGGCCTTTTTCCAATCTCCTGCAGTGGTAAAATCAACCACATGTAAAAATGTTTATGCTATCATTTAGCCTAATTTCTCACTCAAGCGGATGTTTACGTTGTTGATGGACTTGGTGGGGCTAACTGGCATAATTGTATTCCCACCACCATGCACTACACTTTTAAAAAACAAATGCAATCCTGCAGCATATGATTTTGATGATAATGGATGTGCAATGGAATCTTATGGAATCCACCAGCTTTTAGCAACTGGTACAAGCTGGGCAGATTCCATAAGATCTCACATAAATGTCTACCACCATACACAGTATTATAGGATTGGGTACTCCCAGTTTTTTGTTTTCGGGGGGGCGGCACTATCAAAGGGAGACTGAAACGTGCAAAACAAGGAGTGATAGGTCGCCTTCCCCTACCTAGAGACCCTGAGTCGCAAAAAGGTTATATCCAAGGTAGCCTCATATAGTTTTTCAGCTACACATTCCACATCTAATTCACATAAATCTGTTGCTTTTCACTTGTCAATTTATTATTCAAAGAATGAGTATAAAAAAGACACCTAAACAGTATTAAAACAAACTGTGCTAGTCACTTACAATCTAACAATCTAACTGGTGAGGGTTCACCAGGCCTTTCAGAATGCCTACGACCATAGTGAAAGGTAACGGGAAAGGACAGTGTGTATTACTGTGAGTGTGTGAACATGTGTTTGTATGAGGGAGTCAAAGTGTATTGTGAGCGCCCAACTTCTAATGTGTGCCTCAAAGGTGTTAGGCCAGAGTGAATGATCCACTATTGTATCTTTGGTTTGTTAATCACTCTGTTTCACATAACTTACATTGATACAAGGTAGCTAAGGGTTATTTAGTACACGAAAGCTATCTTTTGATATGAGAGATAGGAATCAGCAAATACATAGGTTCCCATTAATACGTCGACATATGTTTCGGCCTTTATGACTCATACGGGACTCTCTCTGGTGCCGTTGGTCTGGATGTGGATAATGGCCGTCTTCAGGACAGGAGCAAATTTGTATTTTTCCGTAATGGATACTTTCCCATTATTGAGACATCTAAATTAAAATATATGAGAAAAAGGATATATAAAAGAGTTGTATAGTTTGGGACATATTGTTCACCAATTTCTTAAAAACAGTGTGGACTGCCAGTCATGAGACTGCAGTGGACTTGGACTAACCTGAGAGTTTCTCAATTTCTTTGGGTCGTGTATGATAATTATCAGCAGTTTCAATGGGTTCCAACAGGAATACCATACATTTCATTTCATGCACCGTATCTGTAAAACATACGGACAGTGATCAGTTAGGCACCTATTTTGGCTCTACATTACTTAATTGCATAGTTATTGATAGAAACCAACTGTTTATAAAAAGTATATACCTTTCGTGGTTCGATCTTGACGAACTGGTGAACTCAAGAGATTTTGCTTGGCACAGTTCGCAGTAGTGCTAAATTTAAAGAGGAGACACTTCCATTTGTTGATGTTGATGCGCTGTGGCTGCAAAAGGTAACACAAGCGGTTAGAGCTGATGGCGATAAGTAGGGTCCAGTTGGACATTCTAACTTTTTTGCTTCATAAATTGCCCGCCATTGAGAATGCTCTCATCTGACAGCATTGTGCCATTATTTCGTCTGGTGTAGCAGACATATTAGTCGACCATGTGGGATTGCTTAATAACAATTGCATTTCCACATATATTAGGCATCAGAATCTATTCCGAATCGTGTTGTTTAAAGCTACGTGTTTTATACATGTATTCCAAACATAGGAAGGAACACTGTCCCGAATCGTGTTGTTTAAAGCTACGTGTTTTATACATGTATTCCAAACATAAGAAGGAACGCTAAATAAATAGTGCAGGTACTAGAGGGAACAGCGCGAGGCAGGTTATTAAACACACCTATGCCTACAGCGCCATATATGTGATGAATCAACTCACCTAAAGCAAGAGCCTTAGTCCATGCGTGCCGCGCCGAGGTATTGCTGATACGCCCTGTAACACAGTGTGTGGGCTAAGTCTGTAATTTAAAGGGAACGTAGTAGGCACGTGGAAAAGATCACGTGTGTGTACGCAAAGCAGCTTTTTTTCACCCGCCGTTTTGCTTACACATTTGTTTGCTTTGCAGAAAAGCTAGTGATATGTGTTTAAATAAAAGGAGCCTCAGGACATGCTCAATTGCTCATAGTTGAAAAAACATTCGAGGCTGGATCTTAAAAAGATCGCGTGTGTATCCGCAGAACAGCTCAAGGCTGAATCTTAAATCAATCAGGTACAATGTATCTCTCTTGTGCATGCTGGGAAATGTAGTGCACATAGTATACTTTGTATATTGATGATGACGGAGTAAGAATTGTGCATGCTGGGAAATGTAGTGCACATAGTGTATTTTGTATATTGATAATGACGGAATGAAGATAATAATAAACAGACATCATACCAAACGGTGACATTATGTATAATAAAAGAGTCAGGGTAATTTTACAATTAGAGCAAAAATCTTATATTGTTCATAATTGATACATGCAGAGTCAGCTTTGACGTAGCTTTTCAGGCCGCGCATTGTGTGTTATCACTTAATATTAGCAAGTTGATATTGCCTCTATGTCAAAATGCCTATATACTTCAGACACCATATTTTTCGGCTCATACACTTTTTTTTAACATTGACATTTACAGGGGGACATTTTGGTTATAACTGAACTGTTAACATGTTGATCTTATTATACACGGCAAGTTCAGTGGTGCCATGGATGAGACAAGTATTCATTCGTTCACAAAAACCTGTTCCATTCAACGGCTACATTTAAACCACCCTTTACGGAATTAGTGTCATAAATCCAGCGTTGCTCACACCTAATAAGAGATAGGTTGCGGTCCCCACCTCTTAACGTTTGTTTCACCACTTGTAAGACGCACCAAAGCATCTCTGTTGGTTTGTGCTGTTTTTGCACATAATGTGCCACCAACGGTTTGTTTTCTATTTGGTTTCTTATACATGACTTATGTTCGCAAATGCGTTGTCTGACTTGCCTTTTGGTTTTACCAATATATGCTAAATTGCATGGGCAAAGAATCACATATACTGCCCAAGTGGTAGCACAGTTGGTGAAGTCTCGTAGTGGAATAACTCGAGTGCCTAAGGTAATATTCTTCATATTTTTTGTTTGTGGGCAGACTGAGCATTTACCACACCTATAGTGTCCTGTCACAGGGGGAAGCCCCCATAGTGTGTTCTGGGTAAATTGTGAAGTTTTTGGGCCTGGGTAAGTGTGTACCAGGTTGTCTTTGAGATTTTTTGTCTTTTAAAGGCAAAACGGGGTTTGACTGGGTTAAAGTCTTCAGTCTTTAACATATCCCAGTGTTTTAGGATGGTTTTCCTCAAGCGGGCACTTATAGGACTATAAGTGCTCACACAAGTGATCTTATTAAGCGTGGTTTTTGGTGCTGGATTTAAGCAATTTTCCCTGTTCATATGTTGCGCTCGCTTATAGGCTCTTTGGATAGTTTGTTTTGGATAACCTCGATCTCTTAGTTTGGTCTTCAGAGCTTGTCCATGTATTTTGTAATCTGATATTTGAGAGCAATTTCTGCGAATACGTAGGAATTGGCCGAAAGGAAGGCCCTCTTTTAGACTTTTTGGATGGAAACTTGAATATTTCAGAAGTGTATTTCTATCTGTCGGTTTTTTATAGAGAACAGTTTCTAATTTCCCTTCATCTGTCTTCCTAATCTCTAGGTCTAGAAAAGAGACTTTGATATTATTATGTTCGACCGTGAATTGAATACACTGGTTTTGGAGGTTTAGCCAGGAATGGAAATCTATCAAAGATGATACAGAGCCCCGCCACAACATAAACACGTCATCGATGTATCTGTGCCACGCAATAATATTCAATTTGAACGGATTGCTGCGGTTATAGATGAATTTGGTTTCAAAATCATCCATGTATAGGTTGGCAAGGTCGGGCGCAAAAGTAGCACCCATCCTCGTCCCTTGCAGTTGGTTGTAGAAGGTAGTTTCATATAGAAAAAAGTTTTCTCTCAGTGCCAAACGTATACATTCTAGTATAAAAGCTGTTGGTACTTTTGTCAAGGTGGTTGTCCGTAAATTCAGATATTTTGACATTACTGTGAGACAATCTTGTTGGGGTATGCTCGTGTAGAGAGCTACCACATCAAGAGTGACCAGTATGTCATCTTGAGTAGTTTGAATGTCTGAAATGATTTTAATCATACTTGTAGTATCTTTAACGTATGATTGCATTTTGGCCACGAATGGTCGCAGAAACCAGTCAGCATACATCGAAAGGGGTTCCAAAATAGAGTTAATTGCTGCTACAATGGGACGACCTGGCGGTTTGGATGGGTTCTTATGTACCTTTGGCAAAATATAAAAGGCTGGTGTGGTGGGGTTTTGGTTGGTTAGGAAAGACTGCTCGTCTTCGTCAATCCATCCCTCGTCTAAGGCATATTTCATCAAGCTTTGTATTTCATCTTTCAATCTATTTGTGGGGTCAAGGGGTAATGGGCGATACGCTAGGGGGTCGTTGAGAAGCTTAAACACCTCCGTATCGTAGTCTTGCTTGTCCCAGAGCACTATGCCTCCTCCTTTATCAGCAGGTTTGATTATGAATGAACTATTAGATTTAAGTTTTGCGAGGGCTTCTCTTTCCTTCCTAGACAGATTGTCTTTGTCATTATTATTTGTGGAAAGCAGAGTTTTTGTTTCTGCAATAATACGGTTCTCAAAAGCTATAATAGATGGACTGACCATTGAATTTAATGGTACAAAGATTGAGGGTGGTTTGAGGCCGGTGGTACTTGAATCTTTTTCTTTGGCAGCAGAATTTCTAAAGAAATATTTTAGTCTAATAGACCGAAAAAACTTTTGGAGTTCAATCTCTGTTTCAAAGCTTCGAGCCCTAGTGGTAGGGACAAAAGAGAGGCCTTTCGATAGTAAGCTTTCTTCTTCTGGGGATAGTTCATATTTGCTCAAATTGTATATAGGCACTACCAATTGAGAGGAGGACCTTGCCAATTTCTCGTTTGCATTCTGGGGGGCCCCTGATGTTTGTTGCGGCCTCGATTGCCCCGTCCTTGAAAAAATTGAGGCTGTTGTAGAGGCCTATTCGGGGTGTTCCCACCCGTGGACGTTCCAGCGATTGAATCACTGCTTGTTGAGCTATTAGACGAGGTGGAGAAATTCACATACGGTCTCTTTTTAAAGGTGGCATTCCTATACTGGGCTTGTTTGCTGATGTCATCGTAGTAGGATTCTACCAAATAGGGGTAGGTTCGTATTTCTTTATATTGTTCTATATCCTTCTTTAATTTCCAAAGTTTTTTCTCCATGATGGTTTTGTTGAAGATGACTATTTCTTCATCTATTTTAGCTAACACATCCTTTAGATTTTTCATAATATTGTCCTGTTGAATTTTTTGTTCTAATTTCTCAATCTCATCTTGTTGGAGTTTAACTTCCTCAGCAGAGGTCTCAATGATGAGAATCAAGAGGTCTCGTGAACATTTATTACTCACACCGCTGAATTTGCCTTTAAACTTGGTGTTATGTGTAAAAACTCGCGGGATATTTTTAATTTGTAGTCCCTCTGGTATTACTCCAGCTTTTAAGTAAGCTAGCATCAATTGGCCATGACTTTCTGTCCTTACTAATTTTTTCTTTTTTTGAAGCAGAATCTCTGCCTCATTAGACTGTGTATTTTCTGTGGGTACAGCAGCGTTATTTCCCAACAGGGTAGGCAAACTCATTAATTTGAGATATACCTCATCCGAAAAAGACACTAAATTCATATTGTCCATTTTATTTAATAGAAACGGAACATGTACATAGGTCGGAATTCACTAGACCACAGTGGTTATTTGCAACCTAGGTTGGTTTGCATAAAATAACTAAACCCAACAACCAAAGGGTTGTCCTAAGTCAGTATTATAGGATTGGGTACTCCCAGTTTTTTGTTTTCGGGGGGGCGGCACTATCAAAGGGAGACTGAAACGTGCAAAACAAGGAGTGATAGGTCGCCTTCCCCTACCTAGAGACCCTGAGTCGCAAAAAGGTTATATCCAAGGTAGCCTCATATAGTTTTTCAGCTACACATTCCACATCTAATTCACATAAATCTGTTGCTTTTCACTTGTCAATTTATTATTCAAAGAATGAGTATAAAAAAGACACCTAAACAGTATTAAAACAAACTGTGCTAGTCACTTACAATCTAACCACTGTGGTCTAGTGAATTCCGACCTATGTACATGTTCCGTTTCTATTAAATAAAATGGACAATATGAATTTAGTGTCTTTTTCGGATGAGGTATATCTCAAATTAATGAGTTTGCCTACCCTGTTGGGAAATAACACTGCTGTACCCACAGAAAATACACAGTCTAATGAGGCAGAGATTCTGCTTCAAAAAAAGAAAAAATTAGTAAGGACAGAAAGTCATGGCCAATTGATGCTAGCTTACTTAAAAGCTGGAGTAATACCAGAGGGACTACAAATTAAAAATATCCCAAGTTTAAAGGCAAATTCAGCGGTGTGAGTAATAAATGTTCACGAGACCTCTTGATTCTCATCATTGAGACCTCTGCTGAGGAAGTTAAACTCCAACAAGATGAGATTGAGAAATTAGAACAAAAAATTCAACAGGACAATATTATGAAAAATCTAAAGGATGTGTTAGCTAAAATAGATGAAGAAATAGTCATCTTCAACAAAACCATCATGGAGAAAAAACTTTGGAAATTAAAGAAGGATATAGAACAATATAAAGAAATACGAACCTACCCCTATTTGGTAGAATCCTACTACGATGACATCAGCAAACAAGCCCAGTATAGGAATGCCACCTTTAAAAAGAGACCGTATGTGAATTTCTCCACCTCGTCTAATAGCTCAACAAGCAGTGATTCAATCGCTGGAACGTCCACGGGTGGGAACACCCCGAATAGGCCTCTACAACAGCCTCAATTTTTTCAAGGACGGGGCAATCGAGGCCGCAACAAACATCAGGGGCCCCCCAGAATGCAAACGAGAAATTGGCAAGGTCCTCCTCTCAATTGGTAGTGCCTATATACAATTTGAGCAAATATGAACTATCCCCAGAAGAAGAAAGCTTACTATCGAAAGGCCTCTCTTTTGTCCCTACCACTAGGGCTCGAAGCTTTGAAACAGAGATTGAACTCCAAAAGTTTTTTCGGTCTATTAGACTAAAATATTTCTTTAGAAATTCTGCTGCCAAAGAAAAAGATTCAAGTACCACCGGCCTCAAACCACCCTCAATCTTTGTACCATTAAATTCAATGGTCAGTCCATCTATTATAGCTTTTGAGAACCATATTATTGCAGAAACAAAAACTCTGCTTTCCACAAATAATAATGACAAAGACAATCTGTCTAGGAAGGAAAGAGAAGCCCTCGCAAAACTTAAATCTAATAGTTCATTCATAATCAAACCTGCTGATAAAGGAGGAGGCATAGTGCTCTGGGACAAGCAAGACTACGATACGGAGGTGTTTAAGCTTCTCAACGACCCCCTAGCGTATCGCCCATTACCCCTTGACCCCACAAATAGATTGAAAGATGAAATACAAAGCTTGATGAAATATGCCTTAGACGAGGGATGGATTGACGAAGACGAGCAGTCTTTCCTAACCAACCAAAACCCCACCACACCAGCCTTTTATATTTTGCCAAAGGTACATAAGAACCCATCCAAACCGCCAGGTCGTCCCATTGTAGCAGCAATTAACTCTATTTTGGAACCCCTTTCGATGTATGCTGACTGGTTTCTGCGACCATTCGTGGCCAAAATGCAATCATACGTTAAAGATACTACAAGTATGATTAAAATCATTTCAGACATTCAAACTACTCAAGATGACATACTGGTCACTCTTGATGTGGTAGCTCTCTACACGAGCATACCCCAACAAGATTGTCTCACAGTAATGTCAAAATATCTGAATTTACGGACAACCACCTTGACAAAAGTACCAACAGCTTTTATACTAGAATGTATACGTTTGGCACTGAGAGAAAACTTTTTTCTATATGAAACTACCTTCTACAACCAACTGCAAGGGACGAGTATGGGTGCTACTTTTGCGCCCGACCTTGCCAACCTATACATGGATGATTTTGAAACCAAATTCATCTATAACCGCAGCAATCCGTTCAAATTGAATATTATTGCGTGGCACAGATACATCGATGACGTGTTTATGTTGTGGCGGGGCTCTGTATCATCTTTGATAGATTTCCATTCCTGGCTAAACCTCCAAAACCAGTGTATTCAATTCACGGTCGAACATAATAATATCAAAGTCTCTTTTCTAGACCTAGAGATTAGGAAGACAGATGAAGGGAAATTAGAAACTGTTCTCTATAAAAAACCGACAGATAGAAATACACTTCTGAAATATTCAAGTTTCCATCCAAAAAGTCTAAAAGAGGGCCTTCCTTTCGGCCAATTCCTACGTATTCGCAGAAATTGCTCTCAAATATCAGATTACAAAATACATGGACAAGCTCTGAAGACCAAACTAAGAGATCGAGGTTATCCAAAACAAACTATCCAAAGAGCCTATAAGCGAGCGCAACATATGAACAGGGAAAATTGCTTAAATCCAGCACCAAAAACCACGCTTAATAAGATCACTTGTGTGAGCACTTATAGTCCTATAAGTGCCCGCTTGAGGAAAACCATCCTAAAACACTGGGATATGTTAAAGACTGAAGACTTTAACCCAGTCAAACCCCGTTTTGCCTTTAAAAGACAAAAAAATCTCAAAGACAACCTGGTACACACTTACCCAGGCCCAAAAACTTCACAATTTACCCAGAACACACTATGGGGGCTTCCCCCGGTGACAGGACACTATAGGTGTGGTAAATGCTCAGTCTGCCCACAAACAAAAAATATGAAGAATATTACCTTAGGCACTCGAGTTATTCCACTACGAGACTTCACCAACTGTGCTACCACTTGGGCAGTATATGTGATTCTTTGCCCATGCAATTTAGCATATATTGGTAAAACCAAAAGGCAAGTCAGACAACGCATTTGCGAACATAAGTCATGTATAAGAAACCAAATAGAAAACAAACCGTTGGTGGCACATTATGTGCAAAAACAGCACAAACCAACAGAGATGCTTTGGTGCGTCTTACAAGTGGTGAAACAAACGTTAAGAGGTGGGGACCGCAACCTATCTCTTATTAGGTGTGAGCAACGCTGGATTTATGACACTAATTCCGTAAAGGGTGGTTTAAATGTAGCCGTTGAATGGAACAGGTTTTTGTGAACGAATGAATACTTGTCTCATCCATGGCACCACTGAACTTGCCGTGTATAATAAGATCAACATGTTAACAGTTCAGTTATAACCAAAATGTCCCCCTGTAAATGTCAATGTTAAAAAAAAGTGTATGAGCCGAAAAATATGGTGTCTGAAGTATATAGGCATTTTGACATAGAGGCAATATCAACTTGCTAATATTAAGTGATAACACACAATGCGCGGCCTGAAAAGCTACGTCAAAGCTGACTCTGCATGTATCAATTATGAACAATATAAGATTTTTGCTCTAATTGTAAAATTACCCTGACTCTTTTATTATACATAATGTCACCGTTTGGTATGATGTCTGTTTATTATTATCTTCATTCCGTCATTATCAATATACAAAATACACTATGTGCACTACATTTCCCAGCATGCACAATTCTTACTCCGTCATCATCAATATACAAAGTATACTATGTGCACTACATTTCCCAGCATGCACAAGAGAGATACATTGTACCTGATTGATTTAAGATTCAGCCTTGAGCTGTTCTGCGGATACACACGCGATCTTTTTAAGATCCAGCCTCGAATGTTTTTTCAACTATGAGCAATTGAGCATGTCCTGAGGCTCCTTTTATTTAAACACATATCACTAGCTTTTCTGCAAAGCAAACAAATGTGTAAGTAAAATGGCGGGTGAAAAAAAGCTGCTTTGCGTACACACACGTGATCTTTTCCACGTGCCTACTACGTTCCCTTTAAATTACAGACTTAGCCCACACACTGTGTTACAGGGCGTATCAGCAATACCTCGGCGCGGCACGCATGGACTAAGGCTCTTGCTTTAGGTGAGTTGATTCATCACATATATGGCGCTGTAGGCATAGGTGTGTTTAATAACCTGCCTCGCGCTGTTCCCTCTAGTACCTGCACTATTTATTTAGCGTTCCTTCTTATGTTTGGAATACATGTATAAAACACGTAGCTTTAAACAACACGATTCGGGACAGTGTTCCTTCCTATGTTTGGAATACATGTATAAAACACGTAGCTTTAAACAACACGATTCGGAATAGATTCTGATGCCTAATATATGTGGAAATGCAATTGTTATTAAGCAATCCCACATGGTCGACTAATATGTCTGCTACACCAGACGAAATAATGGCACAATGCTGTCAGATGAGAGCATTCTCAATGGCGGGCAATTTATGAAGCAAAAAAGTTAGAATGTCCAACTGGACCCTACTTATCGCCATCAGCTCTAACCGCTTGTGTTACCTTTTGCAGCCACAGCGCATCAACATCAACAAATGGAAGTGTCTCCTCTTTAAATTTAGCACTACTGCGAACTGTGCCAAGCAAAATCTCTTGAGTTCACCAGTTCGTCAAGATCGAACCACGAAAGGTATATACTTTTTATAAACAGTTGGTTTCTATCAATAACTATGCAATTAAGTAATGTAGAGCCAAAATAGGTGCCTAACTGATCACTGTCCGTATGTTTTACAGATACGGTGCATGAAATGAAATGTATGGTATTCCTGTTGGAACCCATTGAAACTGCTGATAATTATCATACACGACCCAAAGAAATTGAGAAACTCTCAGGTTAGTCCAAGTCCACTGCAGTCTCATGACTGGCAGTCCACACTGTTTTTAAGAAATTGGTGAACAATATGTCCCAAACTATACAACTCTTTTATATATCCTTTTTCTCATATATTTTAATTTAGATGTCTCAATAATGGGAAAGTATCCATTACGGAAAAATACAAATTTGCTCCTGTCCTGAAGACGGCCATTATCCACATCCAGACCAACGGCACCAGAGAGAGTCCCGTATGAGTCATAAAGGCCGAAACATATGTCGACGTATTAATGGGAACCTATGTATTTGCTGATTCCTATCTCTCATATCAAAAGATAGCTTTCGTGTACTAAATAACCCTTAGCTACCTTGTATCAATGTAAGTTATGTGAAACAGAGTGATTAACAAACCAAAGATACAATAGTGGATCATTCACTCTGGCCTAACACCTTTGAGGCACACATTAGAAGTTGGGCGCTCACAATACACTTTGACTCCCTCATACAAACACATGTTCACACACTCACAGTAATACACACTGTCCTTTCCCGTTACCTTTCACTATGGTCGTAGGCATTCTGAAAGGCCTGGTGAACCCTCACCAGTTAGATTGTTAGATTGTAAGTGACTAGCACAGTTTGTTTTAATACTGTTTAGGTGTCTTTTTTATACTCATTCTTTGAATAATAAATTGACAAGTGAAAAGCAACAGATTTATGTGAATTAGATGTGGAATGTGTAGCTGAAAAACTATATGAGGCTACCTTGGATATAACCTTTTTGCGACTCAGGGTCTCTAGGTAGGGGAAGGCGACCTATCACTCCTTGTTTTGCACGTTTCAGTCTCCCTTTGATAGTGCCGCCCCCCCGAAAACAAAAAACTGGGAGTACCCAATCCTATAATACTGACTTAGGACAACCCTTTGGTTGTTGGGTTTAGTTATTTTATGCAAACCAACCTAGGTTGCAAATAACCACTGTGGTCTAGTGAATTCCGACCTATGTACATGTTCCGTTTCTATTAAATAAAATGGACAATATGAATTTAGTGTCTTTTTCGGATGAGGTATATCTCAAATTAATGAGTTTGCCTACCCTGTTGGGAAATAACACTGCTGTACCCACAGAAAATACACAGTCTAATGAGGCAGAGATTCTGCTTCAAAAAAAGAAAAAATTAGTAAGGACAGAAAGTCATGGCCAATTGATGCTAGCTTACTTAAAAGCTGGAGTAATACCAGAGGGACTACAAATTAAAAATATCCCGCAAGTTTTTACACATAACACCAAGTTTAAAGGCAAATTCAGCGGTGTGAGTAATAAATGTTCACGAGACCTCTTGATTCTCATCATTGAGACCTCTGCTGAGGAAGTTAAACTCCAACAAGATGAGATTGAGAAATTAGAACAAAAAATTCAACAGGACAATATTATGAAAAATCTAAAGGATGTGTTAGCTAAAATAGATGAAGAAATAGTCATCTTCAACAAAACCATCATGGAGAAAAAACTTTGGAAATTAAAGAAGGATATAGAACAATATAAAGAAATACGAACCTACCCCTATTTGGTAGAATCCTACTACGATGACATCAGCAAACAAGCCCAGTATAGGAATGCCACCTTTAAAAAGAGACCGTATGTGAATTTCTCCACCTCGTCTAATAGCTCAACAAGCAGTGATTCAATCGCTGGAACGTCCACGGGTGGGAACACCCCGAATAGGCCTCTACAACAGCCTCAATTTTTTCAAGGACGGGGCAATCGAGGCCGCAACAAACATCAGGGGCCCCCCAGAATGCAAACGAGAAATTGGCAAGGTCCTCCTCTCAATTGGTAGTGCCTATATACAATTTGAGCAAATATGAACTATCCCCAGAAGAAGAAAGCTTACTATCGAAAGGCCTCTCTTTTGTCCCTACCACTAGGGCTCGAAGCTTTGAAACAGAGATTGAACTCCAAAAGTTTTTTCGGTCTATTAGACTAAAATATTTCTTTAGAAATTCTGCTGCCAAAGAAAAAGATTCAAGTACCACCGGCCTCAAACCACCCTCAATCTTTGTACCATTAAATTCAATGGTCAGTCCATCTATTATAGCTTTTGAGAACCGTATTATTGCAGAAACAAAAACTCTGCTTTCCACAAATAATAATGACAAAGACAATCTGTCTAGGAAGGAAAGAGAAGCCCTCGCAAAACTTAAATCTAATAGTTCATTCATAATCAAACCTGCTGATAAAGGAGGAGGCATAGTGCTCTGGGACAAGCAAGACTACGATACGGAGGTGTTTAAGCTTCTCAACGACCCCCTAGCGTATCGCCCATTACCCCTTGACCCCACAAATAGATTGAAAGATGAAATACAAAGCTTGATGAAATATGCCTTAGACGAGGGATGGATTGACGAAGACGAGCAGTCTTTCCTAACCAACCAAAACCCCACCACACCAGCCTTTTATATTTTGCCAAAGGTACATAAGAACCCATCCAAACCGCCAGGTCGTCCCATTGTAGCAGCAATTAACTCTATTTTGGAACCCCTTTCGATGTATGCTGACTGGTTTCTGCGACCATTCGTGGCCAAAATGCAATCATACGTTAAAGATACTACAAGTATGATTAAAATCATTTCAGACATTCAAACTACTCAAGATGACATACTGGTCACTCTTGATGTGGTAGCTCTCTACACGAGCATACCCCAACAAGATTGTCTCACAGTAATGTCAAAATATCTGAATTTACGGACAACCACCTTGACAAAAGTACCAACAGCTTTTATACTAGAATGTATACGTTTGGCACTGAGAGAAAACGTTTTTCTATATGAAACTACCTTCTACAACCAACTGCAAGGGACGAGTATGGGTGCTACTTTTGCGCCCGACCTTGCCAACCTATACATGGATGATTTTGAAACCAAATTCATCTATAACCGCAGCAATCCGTTCAAATTGAATATTATTGCGTGGCACAGATACATCGATGACGTGTTTATGTTGTGGCGGGGCTCTGTATCATCTTTGATAGATTTCCATTCCTGGCTAAACCTCCAAAACCAGTGTATTCAATTCACGGTCGAACATAATAATATCAAAGTCTCTTTTCTAGACCTAGAGATTAGGAAGACAGATGAAGGGAAATTAGAAACTGTTCTCTATAAAAAACCGACAGATAGAAATACACTTCTGAAATATTCAAGTTTCCATCCAAAAAGTCTAAAAGAGGGCCTTCCTTTCGGCCAATTCCTACGTATTCGCAGAAATTGCTCTCAAATATCAGATTACAAAATACATGGACAAGCTCTGAAGACCAAACTAAGAGATCGAGGTTATCCAAAACAAACTATCCAAAGAGCCTATAAGCGAGCGCAACATATGAACAGGGAAAATTGCTTAAATCCAGCACCAAAAACCACGCTTAATAAGATCACTTGTGTGAGCACTTATAGTCCTATAAGTGCCCGCTTGAGGAAAACCATCCTAAAACACTGGGATATGTTAAAGACTGAAGACTTTAACCCAGTCAAACCCCGTTTTGCCTTTAAAAGACAAAAAAATCTCAAAGACAACCTGGTACACACTTACCCAGGCCCAAAAACTTCACAATTTACCCAGAACACACTATGGGGGCTTCCCCCGGTGACAGGACACTATAGGTGTGGTAAATGCTCAGTCTGCCCACAAACAAAAAATATGAAGAATATTACCTTAGGCACTCGAGTTATTCCACTACGAGACTTCACCAACTGTGCTACCACTTGGGCAGTATATGTGATTCTTTGCCCATGCAATTTAGCATATATTGGTAAAACCAAAAGGCAAGTCAGACAACGCATTTGCGAACATAAGTCATGTATAAGAAACCAAATAGAAAACAAACCGTTGGTGGCACATTATGTGCAAAAACAGCACAAACCAACAGAGATGCTTTGGTGCGTCTTACAAGTGGTGAAACAAACGTTAAGAGGTGGGGACCGCAACCTATCTCTTATTAGGTGTGAGCAACGCTGGATTTATGACACTAATTCCGTAAAGGGTGGTTTAAATGTAGCCGTTGAATGGAACAGGTTTTTGTGAACGAATGAATACTTGTCTCATCCATGGCACCACTGAACTTGCCGTGTATAATAAGATCAACATGTTAACAGTTCAGTTATAACCAAAATGTCCCCCTGTAAATGTCAATGTTAAAAAAAAGTGTATGAGCCGAAAAATATGGTGTCTGAAGTATATAGGCATTTTGACATAGAGGCAATATCAACTTGCTAATATTAAGTGATAACACACAATGCGCGGCCTGAAAAGCTACGTCAAAGCTGACTCTGCATGTATCAATTATGAACAATATAAGATTTTTGCTCTAATTGTAAAATTACCCTGACTGTTTTATTATACATAATGTCACCGTTTGGTATGATGTCTGTTTATTATTATCTTCATTCCGTCATTATCAATATACAAAATACACTATGTGCACTACATTTCCCAGCATGCACAATTCTTACTCCGTCATCATCAATATACAAAGTATACTATGTGCACTACATTTCCCAGCATGCACAAGAGAGATACATTGTACCTGATTGATTTAAGATTCAGCCTTGAGCTGTTCTGCGGATACACACGCGATCTTTTTAAGATCCAGCCTCGAATGTTTTTTCAACTATGAGCAATTGAGCATGTCCTGAGGCTCCTTTTATTTAAACACATATCACTAGCTTTTCTGCAAAGCAAACAAATGTGTAAGTAAAACGGCGGGTGAAAAAAAGCTGCTTTGCGTACACACACGTGATCTTTTCCACGTGCCTACTACGTTCCCTTTAAATTACAGACTTAGCCCACACACTGTGTTACAGGGCGTATCAGCAATACCTCGGCGCGGCACGCATGGACTAAGGCTCTTGCTTTAGGTGAGTTGATTCATCACATATATGGCGCTGTAGGCATAGGTGTGTTTAATAACCTGCCTCGCGCTGTTCCCTCTAGTACCTGCACTATTTATTTAGCGTTCCTTCTTATGTTTGGAATACATGTATAAAACACGTAGCTTTAAACAACACGATTCGGGACAGTGTTCCTTCCTATGTTTGGAATACATGTATAAAACACGTAGCTTTAAACAACACGATTCGGAATAGATTCTGATGCCTAATATATGTGGAAATGCAATTGTTATTAAGCAATCCCACATGGTCGACTAATATGTCTGCTACACCAGACGAAATAATGGCACAATGCTGTCAGATGAGAGCATTCTCAATGGCGGGCAATTTATGAAGCAAAAAAGTTAGAATGTCCAACTGGACCCTACTTATCGCCATCAGCTCTAACCGCTTGTGTTACCTTTTGCAGCCACAGCGCATCAACATCAACAAATGGAAGTGTCTCCTCTTTAAATTTAGCACTACTGCGAACTGTGCCAAGCAAAATCTCTTGAGTTCACCAGTTCGTCAAGATCGAACCACGAAAGGTATATACTTTTTATAAACAGTTGGTTTCTATCAATAACTATGCAATTAAGTAATGTAGAGCCAAAATAGGTGCCTAACTGATCACTGTCCGTATGTTTTACAGATACGGTGCATGAAATGAAATGTATGGTATTCCTGTTGGAACCCATTGAAACTGCTGATAATTATCATACACGACCCAAAGAAATTGAGAAACTCTCAGGTTAGTCCAAGTCCACTGCAGTCTCATGACTGGCAGTCCACACTGTTTTTAAGAAATTGGTGAACAATATGTCCCAAACTATACAACTCTTTTATATATCCTTTTTCTCATATATTTTAATTTAGATGTCTCAATAATGGGAAAGTATCCATTACGGAAAAATACAAATTTGCTCCTGTCCTGAAGACGGCCATTATCCACATCCAGACCAACGGCACCAGAGAGAGTCCCGTATGAGTCATAAAGGCCGAAACATATGTCGACGTATTAATGGGAACCTATGTATTTGCTGATTCCTATCTCTCATATCAAAAGATAGCTTTCGTGTACTAAATAACCCTTAGCTACCTTGTATCAATGTAAGTTATGTGAAACAGAGTGATTAACAAACCAAAGATACAATAGTGGATCATTCACTCTGGCCTAACACCTTTGAGGCACACATTAGAAGTTGGGCGCTCACAATACACTTTGACTCCCTCATACAAACACATGTTCACACACTCACAGTAATACACACTGTCCTTTCCCGTTACCTTTCACTATGGTCGTAGGCATTCTGAAAGGCCTGGTGAACCCTCACCAGTTAGATTGTTAGATTGTAAGTGACTAGCACAGTTTGTTTTAATACTGTTTAGGTGTCTTTTTTATACTCATTCTTTGAATAATAAATTGACAAGTGAAAAGCAACAGATTTATGTGAATTAGATGTGGAATGTGTAGCTGAAAAACTATATGAGGCTACCTTGGATATAACCTTTTTGCGACTCAGGGTCTCTAGGTAGGGGAAGGCGACCTATCACTCCTTGTTTTGCACGTTTCAGTCTCCCTTTGATAGTGCCGCCCCCCCGAAAACAAAAAACTGGGAGTACCCAATCCTATAATACTGACTTAGGACAACCCTTTGGTTGTTGGGTTTAGTTATTTTATGCAAACCAACCTAGGTTGCAAATAACCACTGTGGTCTAGTGAATTCCGACCTATGTACATGTTCCGTTTCTATTAAATAAAATGGACAATATGAATTTAGTGTCTTTTTCGGATGAGGTATATCTCAAATTAATGAGTTTGCCTACCCTGTTGGGAAATAACACTGCTGTACCCACAGAAAATACACAGTCTAATGAGGCAGAGATTCTGCTTCAAAAAAAGAAAAAATTAGTAAGGACAGAAAGTCATGGCCAATTGATGCTAGCTTACTTAAAAGCTGGAGTAATACCAGAGGGACTACAAATTAAAAATATCCCGCGAGTTTTTACACATAACACCAAGTTTAAAGGCAAATTCAGCGGTGTGAGTAATAAATGTTCACGAGACCTCTTGATTCTCATCATTGAGACCTCTGCTGAGGAAGTTAAACTCCAACAAGATGAGATTGAGAAATTAGAACAAAAAATTCAACAGGACAATATTATGAAAAATCTAAAGGATGTGTTAGCTAAAATAGATGAAGAAATAGTCATCTTCAACAAAACCATCATGGAGAAAAAACTTTGGAAATTAAAGAAGGATATAGAACAATATAAAGAAATACGAACCTACCCCTATTTGGTAGAATCCTACTACGATGACATCAGCAAACAAGCCCAGTATAGGAATGCCACCTTTAAAAAGAGACCGTATGTGAATTTCTCCACCTCGTCTAATAGCTCAACAAGCAGTGATTCAATCGCTGGAACGTCCACGGGTGGGAACACCCCGAATAGGCCTCTACAACAGCCTCAATTTTTTCAAGGACGGGGCAATCGAGGCCGCAACAAACATCAGGGGCCCCCCAGAATGCAAACGAGAAATTGGCAAGGTCCTCCTCTCAATTGGTAGTGCCTATATACAATTTGAGCAAATATGAACTATCCCCAGAAGAAGAAAGCTTACTATCGAAAGGCCTCTCTTTTGTCCCTACCACTAGGGCTCGAAGCTTTGAAACAGAGATTGAACTCCAAAAGTTTTTTCGGTCTATTAGACTAAAATATTTCTTT
This sequence comes from Ambystoma mexicanum, assembly GCF_040938575.1. Taxonomy (NCBI): domain Eukaryota; kingdom Metazoa; phylum Chordata; class Amphibia; order Caudata; family Ambystomatidae; genus Ambystoma; species Ambystoma mexicanum. Next base: position 837,535,903 of record NC_090937.1, on the reverse strand, counting down.
AGAAATTCTGCTGCCAAAGAAAAAGATTCAAGTACCACCGGCCTCAAACCACCCTCAATCTTTGTACCATTAAATTCAATGGTCAGTCCATCTATTATAGCTTTTGAGAACCGTATTATTGCAGAAACAAAAACTCTGCTTTCCACAAATAATAATGACAAAGACAATCTGTCTAGGAAGGAAAGAGAAGCCCTCGCAAAACTTAAATCTAATAGTTCATTCATAATCAAACCTGCTGATAAAGGAGGAGGCATAGTGCTCTGGGACAAGCAAGACTACGATACGGAGGTGTTTAAGCTTCTCAACGACCCCCTAGCGTATCGCCCATTACCCCTTGACCCCACAAATAGATTGAAAGATGAAATACAAAGCTTGATGAAATATGCCTTAGACGAGGGATGGATTGACGAAGACGAGCAGTCTTTCCTAACCAACCAAAACCCCACCACACCAGCCTTTTATATTTTGCCAAAGGTACATAAGAACCCATCCAAACCGCCAGGTCGTCCCATTGTAGCAGCAATTAACTCTATTTTGGAACCCCTTTCGATGTATGCTGACTGGTTTCTGCGACCATTCGTGGCCAAAATGCAATCATACGTTAAAGATACTACAAGTATGATTAAAATCATTTCAGACATTCAAACTACTCAAGATGACATACTGGTCACTCTTGATGTGGTAGCTCTCTACACGAGCATACCCCAACAAGATTGTCTCACAGTAATGTCAAAATATCTGAATTTACGGACAACCACCTTGACAAAAGTACCAACAGCTTTTATACTAGAATGTATACGTTTGGCACTGAGAGAAAACTTTTTTCTATATGAAACTACCTTCTACAACCAACTGCAAGGGACGAGTATGGGTGCTACTTTTGCGCCCGACCTTGCCAACCTATACATGGATGATTTTGAAACCAAATTCATCTATAACCGCAGCAATCCGTTCAAATTGAATATTATTGCGTGGCACAGATACATCGATGACGTGTTTATGTTGTGGCGGGGCTCTGTATCATCTTTGATAGATTTCCATTCCTGGCTAAACCTCCAAAACCAGTGTATTCAATTCACGGTCGAACATAATAATATCAAAGTCTCTTTTCTAGACCTAGAGATTAGGAAGACAGATGAAGGGAAATTAGAAACTGTTCTCTATAAAAAACCGACAGATAGAAATACACTTCTGAAATATTCAAGTTTCCATCCAAAAAGTCTAAAAGAGGGCCTTCCTTTCGGCCAATTCCTACGTATTCGCAGAAATTGCTCTCAAATATCAGATTACAAAATACATGGACAAGCTCTGAAGACCAAACTAAGAGATCGAGGTTATCCAAAACAAACTATCCAAAGAGCCTATAAGCGAGCGCAACATATGAACAGGGAAAATTGCTTAAATCCAGCACCAAAAACCACGCTTAATAAGATCACTTGTGTGAGCACTTATAGTCCTATAAGTGCCCGCTTGAGGAAAACCATCCTAAAACACTGGGATATGTTAAAGACTGAAGACTTTAACCCAGTCAAACCCCGTTTTGCCTTTAAAAGACAAAAAAATCTCAAAGACAACCTGGTACACACTTACCCAGGCCCAAAAACTTCACAATTTACCCAGAACACACTATGGGGGCTTCCCCCGGTGACAGGACACTATAGGTGTGGTAAATGCTCAGTCTGCCCACAAACAAAAAATATGAAGAATATTACCTTAGGCACTCGAGTTATTCCACTACGAGACTTCACCAACTGTGCTACCACTTGGGCAGTATATGTGATTCTTTGCCCATGCAATTTAGCATATATTGGTAAAACCAAAAGGCAAGTCAGACAACGCATTTGCGAACATAAGTCATGTATAAGAAACCAAATAGAAAACAAACCGTTGGTGGCACATTATGTGCAAAAACAGCACAAACCAACAGAGATGCTTTGGTGCGTCTTACAAGTGGTGAAACAAACGTTAAGAGGTGGGGACCGCAACCTATCTCTTATTAGGTGTGAGCAACGCTGGATTTATGACACTAATTCCGTAAAGGGTGGTTTAAATGTAGCCGTTGAATGGAACAGGTTTTTGTGAACGAATGAATACTTGTCTCATCCATGGCACCACTGAACTTGCCGTGTATAATAAGATCAACATGTTAACAGTTCAGTTATAACCAAAATGTCCCCCTGTAAATGTCAATGTTAAAAAAAAGTGTATGAGCCGAAAAATATGGTGTCTGAAGTATATAGGCATTTTGACATAGAGGCAATATCAACTTGCTAATATTAAGTGATAACACACAATGCGCGGCCTGAAAAGCTACGTCAAAGCTGACTCTGCATGTATCAATTATGAACAATATAAGATTTTTGCTCTAATTGTAAAATTACCCTGACTCTTTTATTATACATAATGTCACCGTTTGGTATGATGTCTGTTTATTATTATCTTCATTCCGTCATTATCAATATACAAAATACACTATGTGCACTACATTTCCCAGCATGCACAATTCTTACTCCGTCATCATCAATATACAAAGTATACTATGTGCACTACATTTCCCAGCATGCACAAGAGAGATACATTGTACCTGATTGATTTAAGATTCAGCCTTGAGCTGTTCTGCGGATACACACGCGATCTTTTTAAGATCCAGCCTCGAATGTTTTTTCAACTATGAGCAATTGAGCATGTCCTGAGGCTCCTTTTATTTAAACACATATCACTAGCTTTTCTGCAAAGCAAACAAATGTGTAAGTAAAACGGCGGGTGAAAAAAAGCTGCTTTGCGTACACACACGTGATCTTTTCCACGTGCCTACTACGTTCCCTTTAAATTACAGACTTAGCCCACACACTGTGTTACAGGGCGTATCAGCAATACCTCGGCGCGGCACGCATGGACTAAGGCTCTTGCTTTAGGTGAGTTGATTCATCACATATATGGCGCTGTAGGCATAGGTGTGTTTAATAACCTGCCTCGCGCTGTTCCCTCTAGTACCTGCACTATTTATTTAGCGTTCCTTCTTATGTTTGGAATACATGTATAAAACACGTAGCTTTAAACAACACGATTCGGGACAGTGTTCCTTCCTATGTTTGGAATACATGTATAAAACACGTAGCTTTAAACAACACGATTCGGAATAGATTCTGATGCCTAATATATGTGGAAATGCAATTGTTATTAAGCAATCCCACATGGTCGACTAATATGTCTGCTACACCAGACGAAATAATGGCACAATGCTGTCAGATGAGAGCATTCTCAATGGCGGGCAATTTATGAAGCAAAAAAGTTAGAATGTCCAACTGGACCCTACTTATCGCCATCAGCTCTAACCGCTTGTGTTACCTTTTGCAGCCACAGCGCATCAACATCAACAAATGGAAGTGTCTCCTCTTTAAATTTAGCACTACTGCGAACTGTGCCAAGCAAAATCTCTTGAGTTCACCAGTTCGTCAAGATCGAACCACGAAAGGTATATACTTTTTATAAACAGTTGGTTTCTATCAATAACTATGCAATTAAGTAATGTAGAGCCAAAATAGGTGCCTAACTGATCACTGTCCGTATGTTTTACAGATACGGTGCATGAAATGAAATGTATGGTATTCCTGTTGGAACCCATTGAAACTGCTGATAATTATCATACACGACCCAAAGAAATTGAGAAACTCTCAGGTTAGTCCAAGTCCACTGCAGTCTCATGACTGGCAGTCCACACTGTTTTTAAGAAATTGGTGAACAATATGTCCCAAACTATACAACTCTTTTATATATCCTTTTTCTCATATATTTTAATTTAGATGTCTCAATAATGGGAAAGTATCCATTACGGAAAAATACAAATTTGCTCCTGTCCTGAAGACGGCCATTATCCACATCCAGACCAACGGCACCAGAGAGAGTCCCGTATGAGTCATAAAGGCCGAAACATATGTCGACGTATTAATGGGAACCTATGTATTTGCTGATTCCTATCTCTCATATCAAAAGATAGCTTTCGTGTACTAAATAACCCTTAGCTACCTTGTATCAATGTAAGTTATGTGAAACAGAGTGATTAACAAACCAAAGATACAATAGTGGATCATTCACTCTGGCCTAACACCTTTGAGGCACACATTAGAAGTTGGGCGCTCACAATACACTTTGACTCCCTCATACAAACACATGTTCACACACTCACAGTAATACACACTGTCCTTTCCCGTTACCTTTCACTATGGTCGTAGGCATTCTGAAAGGCCTGGTGAACCCTCACCAGTTAGATTGTTAGATTGTAAGTGACTAGCACAGTTTGTTTTAATACTGTTTAGGTGTCTTTTTTATACTCATTCTTTGAATAATAAATTGACAAGTGAAAAGCAACAGATTTATGTGAATTAGATGTGGAATGTGTAGCTGAAAAACTATATGAGGCTACCTTGGATATAACCTTTTTGCGACTCAGGGTCTCTAGGTAGGGGAAGGCGACCTATCACTCCTTGTTTTGCACGTTTCAGTCTCCCTTTGATAGTGCCGCCCCCCCGAAAACAAAAAACTGGGAGTACCCAATCCTATAATACTGACTTAGGACAACCCTTTGGTTGTTGGGTTTAGTTATTTTATGCAAACCAACCTAGGTTGCAAATAACCACTGTGGTCTAGTGAATTCCGACCTATGTACATGTTCCGTTTCTATTAAATAAAATGGACAATATGAATTTAGTGTCTTTTTCGGATGAGGTATATCTCAAATTAATGAGTTTGCCTACCCTGTTGGGAAATAACACTGCTGTACCCACAGAAAATACACAGTCTAATGAGGCAGAGATTCTGCTTCAAAAAAAGAAAAAATTAGTAAGGACAGAAAGTCATGGCCAATTGATGCTAGCTTACTTAAAAGCTGGAGTAATACCAGAGGGACTACAAATTAAAAATATCCCGCGAGTTTTTACACATAACACCAAGTTTAAAGGCAAATTCAGCGGTGTGAGTAATAAATGTTCACGAGACCTCTTGATTCTCATCATTGAGACCTCTGCTGAGGAAGTTAAACTCCAACAAGATGAGATTGAGAAATTAGAACAAAAAATTCAACAGGACAATATTATGAAAAATCTAAAGGATGTGTTAGCTAAAATAGATGAAGAAATAGTCATCTTCAACAAAACCATCATGGAGAAAAAACTTTGGAAATTAAAGAAGGATATAGAACAATATAAAGAAATACGAACCTACCCCTATTTGGTAGAATCCTACTACGATGACATCAGCAAACAAGCCCAGTATAGGAATGCCACCTTTAAAAAGAGACCGTATGTGAATTTCTCCACCTCGTCTAATAGCTCAACAAGCAGTGATTCAATCGCTGGAACGTCCACGGGTGGGAACACCCCGAATAGGCCTCTACAACAGCCTCAATTTTTTCAAGGACGGGGCAATCGAGGCCGCAACAAACATCAGGGGCCCCCCAGAATGCAAACGAGAAATTGGCAAGGTCCTCCTCTCAATTGGTAGTGCCTATATACAATTTGAGCAAATATGAACTATCCCCAGAAGAAGAAAGCTTACTATCGAAAGGCCTCTCTTTTGTCCCTACCACTAGGGCTCGAAGCTTTGAAACAGAGATTGAACTCCAAAAGTTTTTTCGGTCTATTAGACTAAAATATTTCTTTAGAAATTCTGCTGCCAAAGAAAAAGATTCAAGTACCACCGGCCTCAAACCACCCTCAATCTTTGTACCATTAAATTCAATGGTCAGTCCATCTATTATAGCTTTTGAGAACCGTATTATTGCAGAAACAAAAACTCTGCTTTCCACAAATAATAATGACAAAGACAATCTGTCTAGGAAGGAAAGAGAAGCCCTCGCAAAACTTAAATCTAATAGTTCATTCATAATCAAACCTGCTGATAAAGGAGGAGGCATAGTGCTCTGGGACAAGCAAGACTACGATACGGAGGTGTTTAAGCTTCTCAACGACCCCCTAGCGTATCGCCCATTACCCCTTGACCCCACAAATAGATTGAAAGATGAAATACAAAGCTTGATGAAATATGCCTTAGACGAGGGATGGATTGACGAAGACGAGCAGTCTTTCCTAACCAACCAAAACCCCACCACACCAGCCTTTTATATTTTGCCAAAGGTACATAAGAACCCATCCAAACCGCCAGGTCGTCCCATTGTAGCAGCAATTAACTCTATTTTGGAACCCCTTTCGATGTATGCTGACTGGTTTCTGCGACCATTCGTGGCCAAAATGCAATCATACGTTAAAGATACTACAAGTATGATTAAAATCATTTCAGACATTCAAACTACTCAAGATGACATACTGGTCACTCTTGATGTGGTAGCTCTCTACACGAGCATACCCCAACAAGATTGTCTCACAGTAATGTCAAAATATCTGAATTTACGGACAACCACCTTGACAAAAGTACCAACAGCTTTTATACTAGAATGTATACGTTTGGCACTGAGAGAAAACTTTTTTCTATATGAAACTACCTTCTACAACCAACTGCAAGGGACGAGTATGGGTGCTACTTTTGCGCCCGACCTTGCCAACCTATACATGGATGATTTTGAAACCAAATTCATCTATAACCGCAGCAATCCGTTCAAATTGAATATTATTGCGTGGCACAGATACATCGATGACGTGTTTATGTTGTGGCGGGGCTCTGTATCATCTTTGATAGATTTCCATTCCTGGCTAAACCTCCAAAACCAGTGTATTCAATTCACGGTCGAACATAATAATATCAAAGTCTCTTTTCTAGACCTAGAGATTAGGAAGACAGATGAAGGGAAATTAGAAACTGTTCTCTATAAAAAACCGACAGATAGAAATACACTTCTGAAATATTCAAGTTTCCATCCAAAAAGTCTAAAAGAGGGCCTTCCTTTCGGCCAATTCCTACGTATTCGCAGAAATTGCTCTCAAATATCAGATTACAAAATACATGGACAAGCTCTGAAGACCAAACTAAGAGATCGAGGTTATCCAAAACAAACTATCCAAAGAGCCTATAAGCGAGCGCAACATATGAACAGGGAAAATTGCTTAAATCCAGCACCAAAAACCACGCTTAATAAGATCACTTGTGTGAGCACTTATAGTCCTATAAGTGCCCGCTTGAGGAAAACCATCCTAAAACACTGGGATATGTTAAAGACTGAAGACTTTAACCCAGTCAAACCCCGTTTTGCCTTTAAAAGACAAAAAAATCTCAAAGACAACCTGGTACACACTTACCCAGGCCCAAAAACTTCACAATTTACCCAGAACACACTATGGGGGCTTCCCCCGGTGACAGGACACTATAGGTGTGGTAAATGCTCAGTCTGCCCACAAACAAAAAATATGAAGAATATTACCTTAGGCACTCGAGTTATTCCACTACGAGACTTCACCAACTGTGCTACCACTTGGGCAGTATATGTGATTCTTTGCCCATGCAATTTAGCATATATTGGTAAAACCAAAAGGCAAGTCAGACAACGCATTTGCGAACATAAGTCATGTATAAGAAACCAAATAGAAAACAAACCGTTGGTGGCACATTATGTGCAAAAACAGCACAAACCAACAGAGATGCTTTGGTGCGTCTTACAAGTGGTGAAACAAACGTTAAGAGGTGGGGACCGCAACCTATCTCTTATTAGGTGTGAGCAACGCTGGATTTATGACACTAATTCCGTAAAGGGTGGTTTAAATGTAGCCGTTGAATGGAACAGGTTTTTGTGAACGAATGAATACTTGTCTCATCCATGGCACCACTGAACTTGCCGTGTATAATAAGATCAACATGTTAACAGTTCAGTTATAACCAAAATGTCCCCCTGTAAATGTCAATGTTAAAAAAAAGTGTATGAGCCGAAAAATATGGTGTCTGAAGTATATAGGCATTTTGACATAGAGGCAATATCAACTTGCTAATATTAAGTGATAACACACAATGCGCGGCCTGAAAAGCTACGTCAAAGCTGACTCTGCATGTATCAATTATGAACAATATAAGATTTTTGCTCTAATTGTAAAATTACCCTGACTCTTTTATTATACATAATGTCACCGTTTGGTATGATGTCTGTTTATTATTATCTTCATTCCGTCATTATCAATATACAAAATACACTATGTGCACTACATTTCCCAGCATGCACAATTCTTACTCCGTCATCATCAATATACAAAGTATACTATGTGCACTACATTTCCCAGCATGCACAAGAGAGATACATTGTACCTGATTGATTTAAGATTCAGCCTTGAGCTGTTCTGCGGATACACACGCGATCTTTTTAAGATCCAGCCTCGAATGTTTTTTCAACTATGAGCAATTGAGCATGTCCTGAGGCTCCTTTTATTTAAACACATATCACTAGCTTTTCTGCAAAGCAAACAAATGTGTAAGTAAAACGGCGGGTGAAAAAAAGCTGCTTTGCGTACACACACGTGATCTTTTCCACGTGCCTACTACGTTCCCTTTAAATTACAGACTTAGCCCACACACTGTGTTACAGGGCGTATCAGCAATACCTCGGCGCGGCACGCATGGACTAAGGCTCTTGCTTTAGGTGAGTTGATTCATCACATATATGGCGCTGTAGGCATAGGTGTGTTTAATAACCTGCCTCGCGCTGTTCCCTCTAGTACCTGCACTATTTATTTAGCGTTCCTTCTTATGTTTGGAATACATGTATAAAACACGTAGCTTTAAACAACACGATTCGGGACAGTGTTCCTTCCTATGTTTGGAATACATGTATAAAACACGTAGCTTTAAACAACACGATTCGGAATAGATTCTGATGCCTAATATATGTGGAAATGCAATTGTTATTAAGCAATCCCACATGGTCGACTAATATGTCTGCTACACCAGACGAAATAATGGCACAATGCTGTCAGATGAGAGCATTCTCAATGGCGGGCAATTTATGAAGCAAAAAAGTTAGAATGTCCAACTGGACCCTACTTATCGCCATCAGCTCTAACCGCTTGTGTTACCTTTTGCAGCCACAGCGCATCAACATCAACAAATGGAAGTGTCTCCTCTTTAAATTTAGCACTACTGCGAACTGTGCCAAGCAAAATCTCTTGAGTTCACCAGTTCGTCAAGATCGAACCACGAAAGGTATATACTTTTTATAAACAGTTGGTTTCTATCAATAACTATGCAATTAAGTAATGTAGAGCCAAAATAGGTGCCTAACTGATCACTGTCCGTATGTTTTACAGATACGGTGCATGAAATGAAATGTATGGTATTCCTGTTGGAACCCATTGAAACTGCTGATAATTATCATACACGACCCAAAGAAATTGAGAAACTCTCAGGTTAGTCCAAGTCCACTGCAGTCTCATGACTGGCAGTCCACACTGTTTTTAAGAAATTGGTGAACAATATGTCCCAAACTATACAACTCTTTTATATATCCTTTTTCTCATATATTTTAATTTAGATGTCTCAATAATGGGAAAGTATCCATTACGGAAAAATACAAATTTGCTCCTGTCCTGAAGACGGCCATTATCCACATCCAGACCAACGGCACCAGAGAGAGTCCCGTATGAGTCATAAAGGCCGAAACATATGTCGACGTATTAATGGGAACCTATGTATTTGCTGATTCCTATCTCTCATATCAAAAGATAGCTTTCGTGTACTAAATAACCCTTAGCTACCTTGTATCAATGTAAGTTATGTGAAACAGAGTGATTAACAAACCAAAGATACAATAGTGGATCATTCACTCTGGCCTAACACCTTTGAGGCACACATTAGAAGTTGGGCGCTCACAATACACATTCACTCCCTCATACAAACACATGTTCACACACTCACAGTAATACACACTGTCCTTTCCCGTTACCTTTCACTATGGTCGTAGGCATTCTGAAAGGCCTGGTGAACCCTCACCAGTTAGATTGTTAGATTGTAAGTGACTAGCACAGTTTGTTTTAATACTGTTTAGGTGTCTTTTTTATACTCATTCTTTGAATAATAAATTGACAAGTGAAAAGCAACAGATTTATGTGAATTAGATGTGGAATGTGTAGCTGAAAAACTATATGAGGCTACCTTGGATATAACCTTTTTGCGACTCAGGGTCTCTAGGTAGGGGAAGGCGACCTATCACTCCTTGTTTTGCACGTTTCAGTCTCCCTTTGATAGTGCCGCCCCCCCGAAAACAAAAAACTGGGAGTACCCAATCCTATAATACTGACTTAGGACAACCCTTTGGTTGTTGGGTTTAGTTATTTTATGCAAACCAACCTAGGTTGCAAATAACCACTGTGGTCTAGTGAATTCCGACCTATGTACATGTTCCGTTTCTATTAAATAAAATGGACAATATGAATTTAGTGTCTTTTTCGGATGAGGTATATCTCAAATTAATGAGTTTGCCTACCCTGTTTGGAAATAACACTGCTGTACCCACAGAAAATACACAGTCTAATGAGGCAGAGATTCTGCTTCAAAAAAAGAAAAAATTAGTAAGGACAGAAAGTCATGGCCAATTGATGCTAGCTTACTTAAAAGCTGGAGTAATACCAGAGGGACTACAAATTAAAAATATCCCGCGAGTTTTTACACATAACACCAAGTTTAAAGGCAAATTCAGCGGTGTGAGTAATAAATGTTCACGAGACCTCTTGATTCTCATCATTGAGACCTCTGCTGAGGAAGTTAAACTCCAACAAGATGAGATTGAGAAATTAGAACAAAAAATTCAACAGGACAATATTATGAAAAATCTAAAGGATGTGTTAGCTAAAATAGATGAAGAAATAGTCATCTTCAACAAAACCATCATGGAGAAAAAACTTTGGAAATTAAAGAAGGATATAGAACAATATAAAGAAATACGAACCTACCCCTATTTGGTAGAATCCTACTACGATGACATCAGCAAACAAGCCCAGTATAGGAATGCCACCTTTAAAAAGAGACCGTATGTGAATTTCTCCACCTCGTCTAATAGCTCAACAAGCAGTGATTCAATCGCTGGAACGTCCACGGGTGGGAACACCCCGAATAGGCCTCTACAACAGCCTCAATTTTTTCAAGGACGGGGCAATCGAGGCCGCAACAAACATCAGGGGCCCCCCAGAATGCAAACGAGAAATTGGCAAGGTCCTCCTCTCAATTGGTAGTGCCTATATACAATTTGAGCAAATATGAACTATCCCCAGAAGAAGAAAGCTTACTATCGAAAGGCCTCTCTTTTGTCCCTACCACTAGGGCTCGAAGCTTTGAAACAGAGATTGAACTCCAAAAGTTTTTTCGGTCTATTAGACTAAAATATTTCTTTAGAAATTCTGCTGCCAAAGAAAAAGATTCAAGTACCACCGGCCTCAAACCACCCTCAATCTTTGTACCATTAAATTCAATGGTCAGTCCATCTATTATAGCTTTTGAGAACCGTATTATTGCAGAAACAAAAACTCTGCTTTCCACAAATAATAATGACAAAGACAATCTGTCTAGGAAGGAAAGAGAAGCCCTCGCAAAACTTAAATCTAATAGTTCATTCATAATCAAACCTGCTGATAAAGGAGGAGGCATAGTGCTCTGGGACAAGCAAGACTACGATACGGAGGTGTTTAAGCTTCTCAACGACCCCCTAGCGTATCGCCCATTACCCCTTGACCCCACAAATAGATTGAAAGATGAAATACAAAGCTTGATGAAATATGCCTTAGACGAGGGATGGATTGACGAAGACGAGCAGTCTTTCCTAACCAACCAAAACCCCACCACACCAGCCTTTTATATTTTGCCAAAGGTACATAAGAACCCATCCAAACCGCCAGGTCGTCCCATTGTAGCAGCAATTAACTCTATTTTGGAACCCCTTTCGATGTATGCTGACTGGTTTCTGCGACCATTCGTGGCCAAAATGCAATCATACGTTAAAGATACTACAAGTATGATTAAAATCATTTCAGACATTCAAACTACTCAAGATGACATACTGGTCACTCTTGATGTGGTAGCTCTCTACACGAGCATACCCCAACAAGATTGTCTCACAGTAATGTCAAAATATCTGAATTTACGGACAACCACCTTGACAAAAGTACCAACAGCTTTTATACTAGAATGTATACGTTTGGCACTGAGAGAAAACTTTTTTCTATATGAAACTACCTTCTACAACCAACTGCAAGGGACGAGTATGGGTGCTACTTTTGCGCCCGACCTTGCCAACCTATACATGGATGATTTTGAAACCAAATTCATCTATAACCGCAGCAATCCGTTCAAATTGAATATTATTGCGTGGCACAGATACATCGATGACGTGTTTATGTTGTGGCGGGGCTCTGTATCATCTTTGATAGATTTCCATTCCTGGCTAAACCTCCAAAACCAGTGTATTCAATTCACGGTCGAACATAATAATATCAAAGTCTCTTTTCTAGACCTAGAGATTAGGAAGACAGATGAAGGGAAATTAGAAACTGTTCTCTATAAAAAACCGACAGATAGAAATACACTTCTGAAATATTCAAGTTTCCATCCAAAAAGTCTAAAAGAGGGCCTTCCTTTCGGCCAATTCCTACGTATTCGCAGAAATTGCTCTCAAATATCAGATTACAAAATACATGGACAAGCTCTGAAGACCAAACTAAGAGATCGAGGTTATCCAAAACAAACTATCCAAAGAGCCTATAAGCGAGCGCAACATATGAACAGGGAAAATTGCTTAAATCCAGCACCAAAAACCACGCTTAATAAGATCACTTGTGTGAGCACTTATAGTCCTATAAGTGCCCGCTTGAGGAAAACCATCCTAAAACACTGGGATATGTTAAAGACTGAAGACTTTAACCCAGTCAAACCCCGTTTTGCCTTTAAAAGACAAAAAAATCTCAAAGACAACCTGGTACACACTTACCCAGGCCCAAAAACTTCACAATTTACCCAGAACACACTATGGGGGCTTCCCCCGGTGACAGGACACTATAGGTGTGGTAAATGCTCAGTCTGCCCACAAACAAAAAATATGAAGAATATTACCTTAGGCACTCGAGTTATTCCACTACGAGACTTCACCAACTGTGCTACCACTTGGGCAGTATATGTGATTCTTTGCCCATGCAATTTAGCATATATTGGTAAAACCAAAAGGCAAGTCAGACAACGCATTTGCGAACATAAGTCATGTATAAGAAACCAAATAGAAAACAAACCGTTGGTGGCACATTATGTGCAAAAACAGCACAAACCAACAGAGATGCTTTGGTGCGTCTTACAAGTGGTGAAACAAACGTTAAGAGGTGGGGACCGCAACCTATCTCTTATTAGGTGTGAGCAACGCTGGATTTATGACACTAATTCCGTAAAGGGTGGTTTAAATGTAGCCGTTGAATGGAACAGGTTTTTGTGAACGAATGAATACTTGTCTCATCCATGGCACCACTGAACTTGCCGTGTATAATAAGATCAACATGTTAACAGTTCAGTTATAACCAAAATGTCCCCCTGTAAATGTCAATGTTAAAAAAAAGTGTATGAGCCGAAAAATATGGTGTCTGAAGTATATAGGCATTTTGACATAGAGGCAATATCAACTTGCTAATATTAAGTGATAACACACAATGCGCGGCCTGAAAAGCTACGTCAAAGCTGACTCTGCATGTATCAATTATGAACAATATAAGATTTTTGCTCTAATTGTAAAATTACCCTGACTCTTTTATTATACATAATGTCACCGTTTGGTATGATGTCTGTTTATTATTATCTTCATTCCGTCATTATCAATATACAAAATACACTATGTGCACTACATTTCCCAGCATGCACAATTCTTACTCCGTCATCATCAATATACAAAGTATACTATGTGCACTACATTTCCCAGCATGCACAAGAGAGATACATTGTACCTGATTGATTTAAGATTCAGCCTTGAGCTGTTCTGCGGATACACACGCGATCTTTTTAAGATCCAGCCTCGAATGTTTTTTCAACTATGAGCAATTGAGCATGTCCTGAGGCTCCTTTTATTTAAACACATATCACTAGCTTTTCTGCAAAGCAAACAAATGTGTAAGTAAAACGGCGGGTGAAAAAAAGCTGCTTTGCGTACACACACGTGATCTTTTCCACGTGCCTACTACGTTCCCTTTAAATTACAGACTTAGCCCACACACTGTGTTACAGGGCGTATCAGCAATACCTCGGCGCGGCACGCATGGACTAAGGCTCTTGCTTTAGGTGAGTTGATTCATCACATATATGGCGCTGTAGGCATAGGTGTGTTTAATAACCTGCCTCGCGCTGTTCCCTCTAGTACCTGCACTATTTATTTAGCGTTCCTTCTTATGTTTGGAATACATGTATAAAACACGTAGCTTTAAACAACACGATTCGGGACAGTGTTCCTTCCTATGTTTGGAATACATGTATAAAACACGTAGCTTTAAACAACACGATTCGGAATAGATTCTGATGCCTAATATATGTGGAAATGCAATTGTTATTAAGCAATCCCACATGGTCGACTAATATGTCTGCTACACCAGACGAAATAATGGCACAATGCTGTCAGATGAGAGCATTCTCAATGGCGGGCAATTTATGAAGCAAAAAAGTTAGAATGTCCAACTGGACCCTACTTATCGCCATCAGCTCTAACCGCTTGTGTTACCTTTTGCAGCCACAGCGCATCAACATCAACAAATGGAAGTGTCTCCTCTTTAAATTTAGCACTACTGCGAACTGTGCCAAGCAAAATCTCTTGAGTTCACCAGTTCGTCAAGATCGAACCACGAAAGGTATATACTTTTTATAAACAGTTGGTTTCTATCAATAACTATGCAATTAAGTAATGTAGAGCCAAAATAGGTGCCTAACTGATCACTGTCCGTATGTTTTACAGATACGGTGCATGAAATGAAATGTATGGTATTCCTGTTGGAACCCATTGAAACTGCTGATAATTATCATACACGACCCAAAGAAATTGAGAAACTCTCAGGTTAGTCCAAGTCCACTGCAGTCTCATGACTGGCAGTCCACACTGTTTTTAAGAAATTGGTGAACAATATGTCCCAAACTATACAACTCTTTTATATATCCTTTTTCTCATATATTTTAATTTAGATGTCTCAATAATGGGAAAGTATCCATTACGGAAAAATACAAATTTGCTCCTGTCCTGAAGACGGCCATTATCCACATCCAGACCAACGGCACCAGAGAGAGTCCCGTATGAGTCATAAAGGCCGAAACATATGTCGACGTATTAATGGGAACCTATGTATTTGCTGATTCCTATCTCTCATATCAAAAGATTGCTTTCGTGTACTAAATAACCCTTAGCTACCTTGTATCAATGTAAGTTATGTGAAACAGAGTGATTAACAAACCAAAGATACAATAGTGGATCATTCACTCTGGCCTAACACCTTTGAGGCACACATTAGAAGTTGGGCGCTCACAATACACTTTGACTCCCTCATACAAACACATGTTCACACACTCACAGTAATACACACTGTCCTTTCCCGTTACCTTTCACTATGGTCGTAGGCATTCTGAAAGGCCTGGTGAACCCTCACCAGTTAGATTGTTAGATTGTAAGTGACTAGCACAGTTTGTTTTAATACTGTTTAGGTGTCTTTTTATACTCATTCTTTGAATAATAAATTGACAAGTGAAAAGCAACAGATTTATGTGAATTAGATGTGGAATGTGTAGCTGAAAAACTATATGAGGCTACCTTGGATATAACCTTTTTGCGACTCAGGGTCTCTAGGTAGGGGAAGGCGACCTACCACCATACACATACATGGAAGGAGGCATTTATATTTGCACTATGAAGCGCAAACAATATACGGAAACACGGGCACTCCCAAATGTCCATAATTGCAGGACTGCTAACATGCAAGTGTTAGGGTGAGTGGTCCTCTCTAGGAGTTAGCAGATGAAAGAAAATGCCCCCTTCCCACCAAAGCCTCTGCATGGTATGTTGTTTTAAGTCAAATCTGCTGAGTTGCTTATTAGGATGATAGGTTTAAAGCTAAGTTGTAACCGTATCGGCTCACTGTTTCTTTGATGCAGTTACTCTGTGACCCTCTGCAGATTTCAATGGGGTTTGTGAGAGTTTATTAGTGACTTTTCTCTTTGGGCACCCTTGTTTGCCCATAGATCATTTGATTTGTTCCCCCGACTTGCCTGCCCCTCCCCTCCTGCCTTAAATAGAGGTAGAGGGTGCCGTGAGGCGAAGCCGGGAGAAGAAAGCCGCAGAAAAAGGCCAGCGCTCCTCTTAGCAGCTCCGCTGCGAGCGCATCTGAGAGCGGAGGCCACAACAGCTGATCTCCTTTCTTTTGGATCAGCTGTTCACCATCTGCCTGCCGCGAGCCACGCGGCTCCTAAGATGGCCGCCGCCATCCACCTGACTCTAGGAGCGTCCCTGCAGCCCGCGAAAGTCACTGCCGCAGGCCCGGATGCTGATTTGTTCCCCCGACTTGCCTGCCCCTCACCTCCTGCCTTAAATGGAGGTAGAGGGTGCCGTGAGGCGAAGCCGGGAGAAGAAGGCCGCAGAAAAAGGCCAGCGCTCCTCTTAGCAGCTCTGCTGCGAGCGCATCTGAGAGCAGAGGCCACAACAGCTGATCTCCTTTCTTTTGGATCAGCTGTTCACCATCTGCCTGCCGCGAGCCACGCGGCTCCTAAGATGGCCGCCGCCATCCACCTGACTCCAGGAGCGTCCCGGCAGCCCGCGAAAGTCACCACCGCAGGCCCGGATGCTGATTTGTTCCCCCGACTTGCCTGCCCCTCCCCTCCTGCCTTAAATGGAGGTAGAGGGTGCCGTGAGGCGAAGCCGGGAGAAGAAGGCTGCAGAAAAAGGCCAGCGCTCCTCTTAGCAGCTCTTCGCTGCTCGCAGTCTGCCGTTCGCCGTGGAATCCTGCAGGAATCACAAGGTAAGGAGTCCCGCACTCCTGAACTACTCAATTCACTTGCAAAAAGGCAACAGCGTTTACGCACACGTACTCTCCCGAGCGTAATGCTCGCTCTACCAATCCCCACAAGTGCACGCAATACACGCCTATAGCCAAGAACCATGAAATCTGACACTAACCTAAAGGCTCCTTCCTCAGTACTGCATAAATCCCGTAGACTTAGCCACACAGCGAAACCGAGCCCACTAATTAAGCATCGCCTTGACCCATTTGCATTGGATACAATGTCTAAGACTCCCGATAACGTGTCACTCACACGATTGAATGTAATCACTACAACCTGCAATTCTTCTACCACTGCCATGCTACCTAATGATGCAAATGCCACTTTATCTGTGTCTATAACCCCAGAAAATATGCCCCCCACTGGTCTGAATGTAATTACTGCAATCTGCAATTCTTCTACCACTGCCATGCTACCTAATGATGCAAATGCCACTTTATCTGTGTCTATGACCCCAGAAAATATGCTCCCCACTGGTCTGAATGTAATTACCGCAATCTGCATTTCTTCTACCACTGCCATGCTACCTAATGATGCAAATGCCACTTTATCTGTGTCTATGACCCCAGAAAATATGCCCCCCACTGGTCTGAATGTAATTACCGCAATCTGCAATTCTTCTACCACTGCCATGCTACCTAATGATGCAAATGCAACTTTATCTGTGTCTATGACCCCAGAAAATATGCCCCCACTGGTCTGAATGTAATTACCGCAATCTGCAATTCTTCTACCACTGCCATGCTACCTAATGATGCAAATGCCACTTTAACTGTGTCTATGACCCCAGAAAATGCGCACCCCACTGGTTCGGATGTGCCACCCTCAACCATCAATGTCACCCCTGAACCGCACCTCAAATGTGCCCTCATGAACGCCCGATCCATCAATGCGCACGCGCTAGACATCCACGACCTCATTACCACCCTAGATTTAGATCTCCTAATGGTCACCGAAACTTGGCTACACGAAGCCTCAGGCCCCGCCCTATCCCTCGCTCTCCCACCTGGCTATGCCATCACGAGACAAGATCGCCTGACCACTGGAGGCGGTGTCGCACTCATAGGCAAAGACTTGATCACCATCAGAAAGGCGGACAAAACTATTAACAATAACAGCGACTACCTTCAATTGAAACTCACCATCTCTCACCAATGCACCATCACCCTACACCTCATCTATCAACCACCAGGACCCTTAGGAGACTTCCAGGCCTCCATCACCCACCTCCTGGCGGACAACCTTAAAAAGTCTTCCAAAGCCATTTTCCTTGGAGACATCAACCTTGGCCTGAATGACGCCAAAGACCCCGCGGCCAAAGCTCTTGACACAGCCCTAGTCACCCTAGGATTCGTCAACACCATCACTAACCCCACACACGCCCTAGGCAGATCACCAGACTGGATCGCCCACCACAATTGTCCCCTCACAGTCACAGGCAACACCCCCACCCCATGGTCTGACCACCACACCATCACCTTCAACATCCCAACCACGACAACCACTTCCCACTCCCCTCTACCCTTACCTCCTGCCCTTACAAGGAGTGCCCGTCAACTGACCAAAGAAAGACTCTTTCCCTTCTTACAGGGACCTGCCTTCAGAGCCCCATTCTCCAACGACCCAGAAACCCTGGCCAAAAACTACGATACTGCCATCACGGCAGCAATCAATACCATCGCCGCACTTAAACCTCGCAAAACCAAACCCACTAGACACGCTAATGCGTGGTTCACCCAAGACCTTCTAAAACTATGCATCGACAAACGAGCAGCATTAGCTCTTTGGCAAACATCCCGGGATGATAAAGACAAACTCAACTTCAAATCCCTTGCAAATAATTACAAGAAAGCCGTCATTAAAGCCAAAGCTAAATCTTTTGAAGATAAAATCACGGAGGCCAAATCGAACACCAAGGAAATGTTCGCCATATTCAGGGAACTTGAGACCCCCACACCCACCCCCCAAAACTTCACCAAGGATAAAGAATGGTGTGACAACATCCAAACAGCCATGCGCAATAAGATCAGCTCCCTCCAAGCCAAAATCGTGAACACCAAACTAACACTTTCCACCCACATTACACCCTCCCTGCCACCACCGCCCCCCTCACCCACATAAGCCCCACCCACCTTCTCGTTTAAAACCATCCAAGAAAAAGACATGATCAACATCATGAAAAACATAAAACCCTCCAATTGCAAAGGCGACCCCTGTCCTGCCTCCATCATCAAAGACTGCGCAGACACCATGGCGCCTTTCCTAACAGCCTTCGTCAATGCCTCCTTCACCACAGGGAGAGTCCCCGCATGCCTCAAGGAAGCATGGGTGCGACCCCTCATAAAGAAACCCACACGTGACCCCACCTCCCCTAATAACTACCGCCCCATCACCACTGTCCCTTTCCTCCTCAAGATTCTAGACAAAGCAGCCTACCTGCAGGTCCAGCACTTCCTTGAAGAACAGAACCTCCTTGGACTGAGACACTCCGGCTTTCACCCCAGGCACGGGACAGAGACTGCCCTACTCGACCTCAAAAACCAAATGGATGACGCAAGGGACCAAGGCAAACCTGTCCGCTCCTTCTCCTGGATCTGTCGGCAGCCTTTGATCTTGTAGACCACGACATCCTCTGCCACCACCTCTCCTCCACAGCCAACTTCTCTCAAGAAGCCACCACATGGATCACCTCCTTCCTCCAAGGCAGGACCATGCAGGTCTTCTCTGACCTAGCCACGGCATCACCCTCCATCATGCTATGTGGGGTGCCCCAAGGCTCCTGCCTCTCCCCCACCCTCTATAACATCTTCACCCACCCCCTCTTCCTCATCCTTGACGCCATGGGCATCTCTTACACCAACTGCGCCGACGATACACAGATCCTTCTCACTCTGACAGGCGACTATGACACGGACTCTGCTACCCTCAACAACATTTACAACACAATCCAAATGTGGATGGCTATCAATGGCCTCTGCCTTTAACACCGACAAAACTGAGCTCCTACTCGTAGGCTCCCCTGACACCATCAAGAAACTTGACGCATAGTTTAGTCACTTCACTATTGACTCAATCAGGATCCCAGTACTAGACACAGTAAAAACGCTAGGCGTCTACTTAGACTCCAACCTATCCATGACCAGACAAGTAAACGCCATCGCCTCCTCTGCTGCTTACCATGCAAAACTCCTTAACGCAATCAGACCTTATCTGTCAAAGAAACATGCACTAACATAGCCAGGGCCATAACTGGCTCGCGGCTTGATTACTGCAATATTCTCTTCCTAGGGACCTCCAACAAAAACCTTGAGAAGCTCCAAGTAATACAGAACAGTGCCCTGCGTGCTGCACAAGGCATTGCCAAGAGAGAGCACATCACCGCTGCCAGAAAAGCATCCCACTGGCTCCCCATAAAGGAAAGGATCTTATTCAAAGCGCTAAGCATCACCCACAAATGTGTCCATCTTGCGGCCCCAACGTACCTTTCCCAGAGGATCCACCCTGTCTCCTCCGCAAGACCCACTAGGTCACCCTATGCCAGCATGCTCTCAGTACCCAGGGTAAAAAGAGCCAGAGCAGGGGGCTCCAGCTTCCCGTACCTCGCTGCCGTACACTGGAACACCCTCCCTAGCTCCCTGCGCTCTGAACCCTCACTGGCCGCCTTTCGGAAAGCCTCGAAAACGACCCTGTTCATCTAAAAAACATATAGCCTAGCCCTCATGAATGTCATGTATGATGCATTACGTGGTATGACACCACCTATATCTGATCACAGGTCACTGCCTCACTGTAACCCAAGGCACAACCTGTACCCATTGTAACTAAGTTTTCCTTACAAGTAACAGTGCCACAATGCCCCTGGGCTGTCTGCGCGCTATATAAATGTAATAAATAAATAAATAAATCATAGTTATTCATATTAGTTAGCTTTCACTTGCCTTTCTCTCAAGACCTACCAACTTTTGTACCTCACAATAATGCTGCCAAAACAGGGCAAAATGGGTCTGTGATCGATTGTCATCTTTGATGGATAGCTGAATTAGACTGAGAGACTCAGATTTCGAGTGAATGACTTAAGAGTACACCATTATACTGGGCTTTTTGTTGAAATCCCGTAATTGCATTTCAGCGTGCCATGCTGCCAAGGCCCAAGTTAGGCCAAAAGGAACTTCTAGAGAGACTGAAATATAGGGTCGAACACAAACATGATTGGAGCAGGGAGGGAGGTGAAGAAGTGGGGAGAGAGACAAATGGAAGGTGACTCAAATGGAGTATGAGACATAAAGAACGAGACACCCATAGAATGTAAGCCAAGTTGAGGGCTTTGCAAACAGAGGGGAGACAGAACACGATTAATATAAATGGTTTGGGAGTCCATCAAATGCCCAGTGTGAGAGCAATTTTGGGACCTAGGTTTCAGTACCTGCACTTCTTTTTTTTTCTATTTAAAGCACTGGCTGCTCTTGTACAACTGGCTAATCACCTAATTGTTCCAGTGCCAGCAACAGTGGTCTTGTTGTACAGTGGAGGCCCTTGCAATGTTATCCTCTTCAAGATAAAATATCTAGGGAACTATTTGCACTAATAGGTGATCGGATCAACAGACGTACAGAGAGCCAAAGTAACACCTACAACACATCCCCAGTGTGCAGTAAAGGCACTCTGCATTGAAAGGATTACCCTTTCATGATTAGTAGGGAGACCCTCTTAAACACCCTCCTCAGTTGTTTCCCACCCTATCCTGCATTAAGCTGCATTCTGTACCTCCCCTTCAGGGCATGTTATCAGATTAGCGTTGTGTTAATACAGCAGAAAAAACAATGACATGACGGCTGGCAAGAGATGTTACATTTGCCTGACTTAAATTATCCACTGCATTCACTCTGAACACATGAAGGAAAGAGGGAGCAGTAGCACCAGAGATTAATGGGCCCTGCCTGAATCCTGTCATTGAGGACGAGCAGAAACAGCAATACAGATTTCAGTGGCTGGATTGAACGGGCATTTCAGCAGCAAACTTGCAGACTAGAGCCCAAAATGAGTGCCTCGCCTCTGTTACTTCAACACCAGCCCAGCTGACCTTGCTCACCCTTCCCTTTTGCAGTACGTTTATGAGTATTATTTGTAACACAGCTTTGTCAATTGCTATTACTCTACGTTTACCATGATTGTTATCTCTGGATGGTCAATTTACAGGCTACTCCCCCTCATTGATTGTTAAATTGCTCATGCCCCCCCCTGCATTTTTGTAACCTAGACCCTATCCCTGATTACCTTGTTCTTACAATCGTATTTGTTGCTTGACTCCTGTCACATTTCTTGCTGCTTGTTGCTTAGCCACCTCATTGTGAACTGTTCTTGCTCACTGTTTCCTTTTGTAACCTAGGCCCTATTTCTCATTACCCCTGTTTTACTGTTTCACTTGTTGCTTGTGACTAGTCTTACTGCAAGGCCGCTGGCAAGTATCTCATGCACTGTGAATTGTGCCATTTTTCTGCTCTCCACCCCCCTGCAGCTATGGTGCTTTCTCTCTCTGCTATCTACTCAGACTGCTATTCTGTTGCCTTTCCTACCCTTCCCTCAAATACTGAAAGGAACATATTTAAGAAAGCACTCCTGGTTACCTACCCAGTATTGGCCATTGCTGACAACTATGTTAAGACCTACTCCAGGCAGACTATTTCTGAGATCCTCTTTACTGTCTCCTCTCCTGACCTATGGACTCCCCACATGGTCTCTGTCCTCTTCCCTCGTTCCTCCACTTAATGGTGGGACCAGGTGGGAAGTTCTCTTGGCACAATTCCTATCTTGTTGGTGCATTATTAATGTCTACCAGCATGGCACTATCATGGCCCAGGGCTCTCAGCCCAACCTCCTCCTTCTTGACAGACATATTCCATCTGTCATTAACTGACTCCCCTCTCCTGCCTTTCCCCTGGCTGCCACCCCTCTGGCCTCTCCCCCTCCACTGACAATTGTACCTCATCCCTGTACCCTGCCTCGGAAGTTCTTTAAAGGTGGCAAATAGCTTCACATAGCTACCCTAAATTCTCGCTCTGCTGTCAAACACTCTTCTGACATCTGTCACCTCCTTGAAGACTTTGACCTCGCCATCCTCGCTCTCACTGAGATGTGGTTCAATGTCATCTCTGTCACTGCTTTTGACAATCTCCTTCCTGAGTGCTATAAGATCCTCTCCGAGCCGAGGTCAAACGGCCTGGAGGCAGATTTGGCCCTTGTCTACTCTGAATGGGTCCCTGATTTTATCATACCCATTCAATCCTAATCCTCCATTGAAGGTCTTTGCAAGCTATGCATCTCTCCTACCCTCACACCCACTCACGCTACCATCTATAGGCCTCCTGGGTTAATCTCCCCCTTGCTTTCTCACTGGGCAGACCTTACCTCCTCCATGCTGACCTTTTCCTCTAAGCATTTCCTCCTCAGAAACTTCAGTATCCACCTGTATTTGCCTGATGCAGCCACTCTACTCTTGTGCAACCTCTGCAACTCTCTCTCACTCAAAATTATTTCTTTTAGCCCAATCCACTCAGCCAGGCACACCTGGGATGCACTCATCGCAGCTAATGTCTCCCTCTCTAATCCTGTCACTACTACTCTCTCCTGGTCTGACCATGCTCTCCTCTCCTCCCACCTGGAGCTCCCTGGCACCCTTGCAAAGCCTCTGCCTGCACTGCCAGTCTCCTTCTAAATCATTCAACCGATGAAGTGAGTGTCAGTAGCTACTTTTGCACCTCCTTCACTCCCCCCACTCCTACTATTCACTCTCACACTGGCTCAGTTCTTTCTAACCTTCAACTCTCCATCTCCAACACCCTTGACATCCTTGCCCCTGCCATGAGGATCCACATGACGCCTGCTTCCAAGTGCAATAGTTGGAATGATTCTGACTTAGCCTTGTTGAAACACAAATGCAAAGTTGCGGAAAGGAAGTGGCTGGCGTCAAGCACTTCCTCTGACACACTGGCCTGTCGCCTACTCCAAAGGCAAAACAGACTCTCTATCTGCTCTAAGAAATGGGCCCACATCCAATCCTGCATCTCTGGGGCCACAAACAGCAAGGCTGAAAATTTAAAAATCTACAAGGAACTTGCCAATCCTACTTCAGTTTCCACTTCTCCTCTTTCCTCTGTCGTCCTCTGCACAGTGTTGGTCACCAAATTCACACCAAAACTCAGGACATTCTGTCCTCTCCTCTATGCCCCTCCTTCGCCCACTTGCATGCAGGCCTCCCATTCCCCCCTCTGGCTCCCTCTTACGTGCCTCCTTCTTACCCATTGCACCATATGAGGTCTCCAAGATAGGCTGCTCTATGAAAGTCTCCTCCAAACAGGTGCTGCTATGCTCCTCTAGAACTATCAATGACAGCATTGTCTCTCTCGCTCCGTAAAACATTGTAAAACACTCTTTTGCCACTGGATTCTTCCCTTATGCCCTCAAGCACTCTCTTGTGTACCCCCTCCTAAAAAAAGACATCTGCAGACCCTTCCTGCCTGGCTAACCATTGCCCTATCTCCACCACCTCCTTCTTGGGCAAATTCCTGGAGAAGTTGTTAATCTCCCAACAAATCCATCATACTGACTATGATGGCTGCCTTCACTGCTCTCCTGAACACCGCTCTCAAACCTCTATTGCAACTCTCCTTCCACCCTTATTCTGCCCTCTAATCATTCCATCCTCATAAATCGGCACTGTGATACCCTTGGCATCACAGACCTGGCACTGGATTGGTTAACCACGTTCCTCTGAAAAGGGCCCTCCCAAGATCAACAGGGTCCTTTTCCCTCTTCTACGCCACTCTCGACTTGCAGCATCCCTAAGGGCTCTATCCTCTCACAGTGGCTTTTAAACATTTACCTGGCCCCTCTTGCCCCCTTGATCTCCACCTTCTCTTCTCATTTCCATTGTTATGCTGATGACACACAGCTCTCCTTAATGCTAATCTACTCTTCCTCCTCTCCTTCCTGACTGTCTGACTGCTATCGAGGCATGATGTGATGCTGATGATCTCTGCCTTAATGCCATTAAGACTGAGATCCTTCTCATTGGTACTCCTACTCACTGCTTCCCTCCTACTCTCTGGATGCCCTCCTTGGGTCCCCTCCCCTGCCCCTCCTCTGAGGCAAAAAACATTGGTGTTATCTTTGACTCCTCTCTCTCCTTTACTCCTCATATCACTGATCTTGGAAAGAAGGCCAGTTATCAGCTTCACATCCTCAGGGGCATTCTCCCTTTTCTCACCTTTCCCCAGAAACTCAATGGGCCTCATTATGAGTGTGTCGGTAAGGGGTTAACGGCACCGGTAAAGATGCCAGTGCCATTAACCCCCTACCGCTGCATTCTGAGGTCCCTTAGCGGATCCCACTAAGGGCGGCTGGTTTTACCAGCCGCCCTTAGCGGGAGCCACTAAGGGACCAGGGAGCTAATAACAGGCCTGCTATTTGCGGCTCCGTTATTAGCTCCTTCCCCATTCCCATTGAGCCCTATGGGGGCTCAAATGTGAATGGGGAATGGTTTTCAGAATGGGGACTTACCGGGTCCTCCAAGGTTGGAATGACCCGGTAAATCCCCATACTGAGAACCCGGACCCAGTATGCGGTATGGGGGTAGCCATGGCACTAATAGCACCATGGCTACCTCAATACTCGTAATGAGGCCCAATGTCTCCAGAGCTCTGGTGGTTCTCTCAAGGCTTGATTACTGCAACAGCCTCTTCCTTAGTCCTCCTCTTTCCTCACTCATTCCCCTTCAAATAATCCAGAATAGGACTGCAAGACATATCCTTGTCATCAAGCCCAGGGACCACATCTCTTCAGCCCTAAAATCTCTCCACTCTCTCCCAGTGGTTGCAAGGATCAAATTCAAAACTCTCTGCATTACCCACAAGGCCTTCTGCGGCCTGGGACCTCACTGCATGCAACTCTCCCTTCCTAAACACCCCCTTCCCCGCTAGAGACCTTCTCACCTCCAGCTCCAACTTTCTGCAGATCAGACATTTCTACAAGCAGAGAGTGGGTGTAGATTTCTCTCTTTAGCAGGAGCGGGAATTTAGAAACGGTCAGAGCTCAGTTAAGGTGACATGCATTGTTCAGTTCTGGACAGCATACTTGGGGAAATTCTGCTTGATTTTGAATTAATGGAAAATACAATATCAATAGACTTCTAACAGTCTTGCAATCATACACAATATTCTCTCAACAGCCACATTTTAAATCTAATATGATCTGTTGCCAAGCAACATTCAATACAAGGACCAAATGAATGATTGGTTTAAATCTGGTTATCTACGCATGCGCGTCAGTGCGACGCTATTATGCGAACTGAGCATGCGCAAATTGAGAAGTGGCCCTGGTATGCGCGCATGCTCAATTAGAGGCTTCTACGCGTCGGCTGAACTTTACCTCACAAAATATATATGAGCGCCATGGACGGAGGAAGTTTTGCTGCCCGCGCTCCGAACAGCTCAGGGATTCAGCCCATGACTAGGTGAGCGTTTGTTCTCTACCACTAATTTATTTGCTAATTTACTTATGCTAACACGCACGATCTAAATTTACACTATGTCATTGATTGGCAGGAACACTACAGAATTTTGCAATGATGCAACCGACTCAGAGAATTTCGCTTTTTTGACAATTCAACAATGTTTGAGAGGACAAATACAATAGGTGAGCGATTTTGTTTTTTCGCTCTGTTTCACAAATTACAATTTTCGGGGCAAGAGATAACAATAATTAATCCTACCTATCACAGATAATACATATGGTGTTTCAGTGGGGAAACTAATACTACTGGTTGTTCACTTTGGGA
This sequence comes from Ambystoma mexicanum, assembly GCF_040938575.1. Taxonomy (NCBI): domain Eukaryota; kingdom Metazoa; phylum Chordata; class Amphibia; order Caudata; family Ambystomatidae; genus Ambystoma; species Ambystoma mexicanum. The sequence goes on along the minus strand of NC_090937.1, from coordinate 837,509,091 downwards.
GAATTTACAATGATGCCACTTTCAAGTGCTGTCCACAACTGTGCTTTGCATGTTCGATTTACTACACTTACAATTAGTTTTATTAACTTTTTGTCCTCATGTTTTCCCCCCCAAGAACCTACCTGCAACATTTCATATTGATGTCCATGTAATGGGTATGCCAAAATAATCTTTCTAATGGCATGATGTTAATATTGACTTTACGAATGAATTTTGTGATATAATTATCATTTAAATGGAACTTCATTTATGACGTCAATGTGTAAATTACTATTTATCATTGCACATTATCAGCCTTGATAACGACACATCTGTCGAAACACGTGTCAGCTGATTGGAGGAGTCAATAAACTACATTTACATATCCACTTAAGGATTATCTTTGAGGACTTGATTGACATTGTCTGTTTTGATGTAGCTTTTGGAGAGAGCGCGATTTGCTGGTCAATATCCAACCAAATGCCTAATAAGACTGGTACTGTTGTTTTCTCCTCTGACCCCCTCTCGCCCTTTTTGTCTTGCGGTGCCTGGAACCACTTTCTACTGTATATGCACCATACAAATGATCAATAAATAAATAAATACAACATGTATATTGGTAGCACGATCATAGAGCTGAAAACCATAATCCTTGAGCATCTAAACATGTTGGGAAGCCAAAACAGTGCAATAAAAAGGCATAAAAAACTTACCAGCTATGGGAATAGCCAGCTGAGATGGGCGGGGCTTCATTGAAAGCGACTCAATTCTATTCTATGCACTAGGCTGGAGAATGCCCTAAATAAATCAGCTTCAAGCTAATAAATAGATGATAAAGATGGTTTACAGGTATGTATACAGAGCTTAACATTAGACCAAGTCACTGTAAACAGGCCTCAGAGCATGTTTTTCGCTAGAAACATATTCACATTGTTATTAATTTGCTTAGTAGCCACAGGGGCTGGCAGCACATTGAAAATTATAAATTCCCAGGATCATATGGTAAGAAATTAATAGCTCTTGATATTTTCAATGCCAGGGAGCTAAGCTCATGGGTGTCAAAGAAAGGTAAGTAGCATACAATAATTTATTATTTGGCAAATTAGTGGTTTCAAATTGCCCCTTAGCACATGTGAGCCTGAGAAAAGTTTCAATGAGTCCTTAAAATGCAACATTCAAATGGTAATCCTCCAGTGCCATGATCTATATTATCTTGAGAAACAGATGGAGATGACTGGCGTCAGATGAATACAGATCCACTGGTCATCTCAAATGTCTCAATATTTTGCCACTACTTTTGTGGGAATTGTGGGTTGGACCGTGACGTCACAGAGGTGGTCGAGGGTGGTGTGGAAAGGTTTGCAGGATGCATTCATTGCAGGATAATGTATGCCCCACTTAAGGGGAATGACTTAGATGTACCAATTAGATTCACATTGAAGCTGATGTTGCATTATGGTTTGATGCTAATTAGTTTGTATGATTATAAAAGCTCTTGTCTTAGGGGCATTTCTTTGATAGAACTTTTCATGCAGTTTTATTCTGCATTCTGTGTGAATTTTGCTTTACCAGCTGCGCATGGGCCCAGAATAAATTGTTCTACTTCTTGCTTGGTGTACACTCCTTTTTGGATTACTTTTGAAATGTGTATTGGTGAGTTATGAGGCAACCCGCAATACATTTGGTTAGGCCCTTCTGGGGAATCAGCTTTCCCGACCAGACTTGGGAATTCCAGCCATGCTCCTAGAGGAGTGCAGGATAGCATTTGGAGATCAGTGCAGATGCCGTGCAGATGCTGAGTTCACGAAGGTCTGCCTGGTCAAAATGCTTCTTGCACTCACAAGGGAGTTCTGTCCTTTAATGGAAGACTCTGGGGTTGAGACGACTCGAGAACCTCAAAAGAAGAATACTTGAGTATACCTGTGCATGAACGTGCATGGGGGAAGGATTATTATTGTGTATAGGATGCATCCTCAAGAGGTAGAGGGCGATTGGCCATAGTAGTCGTAGATTTTAGGTCCACTTAACCGATAGGGAGTGAGGGATCTTCGATAGAGCAGAGGGTTGCGTAGCAAGTGTTGTACCTTATTAGATGAGAGCTGCGCATAGTGCGGGCAATTGGTATAGTTGTGCCATTTTTTAAGAAGTATTTAATCTGTGAAGAGAAAGAGAAAGGGCATGTGCCTTGTTATTTTGTTAAAAAAGTAGTAGTTTGCTGTGATAAAGTGAAGTTATTGGGCCTCATTCCGAGGTTGGAGGTAGCCCTATTAGCACCATGTGTACCCCCTTACCGCATACCGGGTCCGGGTTCCCTGAACGGGGACTTACTGGGTCTTTCCAACCTTGGAGGACCCGGTATTTCCCCATTCAGGGAAGCCATCCCCATTCCCATTTGAGCCCCCCTAGGGCTCAATGGGAATTGGGAGGGAGCTAATAACGGGCCCGTTATTAGCTCCCTGGTCCTTTAGCAGCTGAAGGACCGCGGAATGTGGTGGTAAGGGGTTAACGCACCGGCATCCTTACCGGCGCCGTTGACCCCTTACCGCTGCACTTGGAATGAGGCCCATTGTGTTTTATGTTTATTGTGGCTGTAGTCATTGTGGAAGGGCCAGAGCCGAACTAATATTTATATATTGGAGGAGCAGTGCAGCATGTGTACGGGGCACAGTTGAATGGAGGGAGGAGCAACCGTACCCCAGGCACACTAACACTGGGCATAAGTTTTAAGGTGGTGGACCTGTGGAGAAGGCCATTTGTGTATTAACTGAAATTAACAGGACCGGCCTGTGGAGAGGGCCATTGTGTGTAAGTAGTGTCAAACTGCGGGGCCTGAGGAGAGCAGGTTGAAGAAGTTAAATTGTGTGTATAAGAGTGAGTGAGTGGGTGTGGGTGAGTAAGGGGGTAAAGGTTTTCGAAGATATAAGTAAGAGGGGCAAAGAAAAGAAGGGCAGAGAAAGAGTACTATAAAATATGGTAAACGGGCCCAATAATGTCATATTATATGGATTCACTCCTTGATCCTATGTGCAAAAAATTGCCCAATATCATAATAAAATATTGAAACATTTCAAAAGGATCTAATTGACAGAATGTATTCATATCTGTTAGCAACATATAAACGGGCAAAGTGATATAACTGTAGTACCATTGCCAGGTAAGTTATATACATGTGAGTTCATTGCCACATCCAAGATAACAAGTAGAGAAAATACCAGAGAAAATACCGGGCCATCCTTTCCCATCCAGAGCAGCAGCACCAGCTGCCTTTCTCAGAATCCTCAAGCACCACTAGGTTCCACAGTGACATCACACCCTCATGACAAGATATAATCAGGCCCCAAGCACAGATTATGACACATCTCCCCCCTTACCACTGACACAATATTGCAAGAAAGATTATGACCCACCTCCCACCTTACACCAGCTAACACCACAAACTAGAACACAACACTTTAATTGCAATACTGCTCACAAACCCAGAAAGATAGAAGAACACCCAATCGTCCATAGAGAAATGCATGGCCCACACAAGCTCATAGTTAACTACCACTGAAACAAACTGCCATGTCACAAAAATCTCGCCAAGATCTTTAATGGAAATTACAAGATGAACTAACTCCAAACCACAGGCCATCCCCAAAGCCTGAACGCCCACACCAGCTAGGAAACCCGCTAATGAACAACCACAATATAAATGGAAGAAACAATACAAAAGATTTTTCCCTAGTGGGGACCCCGCACACCTAAACTGCAAAACTAACCCACTCAACTCTTAAACTCCCGACACAGACATGTGGTTACCATGTCTATGTCCAACTCGAGAACGCCAAACCAATGGCCCACAAACTTAAAAACAAACTCTGTACCTACCGCCAGACATCATCACACTATCCCCACAACCTACCTAGACAGCACCCAACTGCCCCTTAACCTAGACAACACCTAAGCGCTCCTTAACCTAGACAACACAACTTAGACAACACTACCCTGTCCCTAACCTGAGCAGCACCTAACTGCCCCTTAACCTAGACAGCCATCACTGCCCCTTAACCAATAAATTGACACCACCTCCCTGCCCCTCTGACCCTTAACCGCCACAAGCAAATATTACTTCACTGCCTCTTAACCTAGACAGCACAACTTAAATAACACCTCACTGTCCTTAAACTAAACAGCACTAAACTGGTCCTTAAACTAGACAGCACCCGTCAACCGCCAAACAGCACAAAACTGTCAACCTAAAACAGGCATCACTGCCCCCACCCTCCTCCAGAGCCAACCCGGCCACCCCAGAGATTACCAGGGGAAATCTCCCCTAAGAACAAACACAACGCACACAAACAGATAAAGCAAAGCAGAAATTAAGTCCCCACATAAGATGCAAATAGACATACCCCTAACCGCATGTCCATTGCGCTACAGTCCAGCGCTGCACCCCACACCCTCAAGTCCATGATGCAAATAGACATACACCTTACCATATGTCTATTGCGCTACAGTCCAGCGCTGCACCCCAAACCCTCCAGTCCACGATGCAGGAAAATAAACAATAAATAAATAAAGACAAACACTAAGTCAATCTAGCAGAAAATGTCTAGACCACCTCCTCCTGCAAAAGAAAAATACATATATACACTGCAAATCCAAAGACCCAACACCCACCAGTTCACAAATTGCCCCAAGAAGGAGTCCCAAGAAGGAGTCCTAAACAAAACAGGCCACCACATGAAGACAACAATCCACACTTCATCATCACAGGCCTTAAACAAACTAACAAACTAACATAAACCAGGCCCAAACCAATGAATATACTAACCCCTGAGGCCACAACATATACACAATAGCATTTACAACAAAACCGGCCTCTGCCAAACACCTACCTCTGATTAGACCTCCACCTCAATGCACGCCTTCATCCTGTAAAGACCCCAAATGTCCAGATCCAACTCTCTCAGGTTCAGGTCAATCACCAATAAGATACATGTGAGTAGGTTGTAACAAGTTTATTCCTTAGTCTCCAGGTACAGAGTACAACACCGGGACGTCTGCCCGGACAACCGGTATTCCCTAACCATCTTGATGTAGAATCCCCCCGCTCACACATACGATAGCATTCCACTTAAGAATGCACCTTCGCGCGACCCAGCTCATGCATGAAATGACATCACACACACGCATCCAAACCCCAGAATGCAACCCACATCCCTCCCTTAATACCCTAAAGGAACTCACAACATCAGAGCCAAACACTACGAGGCCAAACCCCAAATCCTAATTAACAAACATCAACAAAAACACAGGCTAACTTAAAGTGCAAAACTACATGTACCAGAATTCTAATATCAACACCCCACGCAACATATAATTGCAACCACATGACATTATAGACCCCAAACCCTAAAACGCCATACAACCCAGAGATCTAAAATGCCACATAACCCAGAGAAACCAAGGGAATACAAAAGAAATACCAAACAACTCCATATACGCATGACGAAAGAAAGAAACAACCCAATGATGATCCAAGAAGATAGGGAAAGAGACCCATACTAGAGACAAACCCATGAGAAAATATCTACATCAGAGATACCAACCCGTGAAAGAATTGCCACATCCAAGATAACAAGTAGAGAAAATACCAGAGAAAATACCGGGCCATCCTTTCCCATCCAGAGCAGCAGCACGAGCTGCCTTTCTCAGAATCCTCAAGCACCACTAGGTTCCGCAGTGACATCACACCCTCATGACAAGATATAATCAGGCCCCAAGCACAGATTATGACACATCTCCCCCCTTACCACTGACACAATATTGCAAGAAAGATTATGACCCACCTCCCACCTTACAGCAGCTAACACCACAAGCTAGAACACAACACTTTAATTGCAATACTGCTCACAAACCCAGAAAGATAGAAGAACACCCAATCGTCCATAGAGAAATGCATGGCCCACACAAGCTCATAGTTAACTACCACTGAAACAAACTGCCATGTCACAAAAATCTCGCCAAGATCTTTAATGGAAATTACAAGATAAACTAACTCCAAACCACAGGCCATCCCCAAAGCCTGAACGCCCACACCAGCTAGGAAACCCGCTAATGAACAACCACAATATAAATGGAAGAAACAATACAAAAGATTTTTCCCTAGTGGGGACCCCGCACACCTAAACTGCAAAACTAACCCACTCAACTCTTAAACTCCCGACACAGACATGTGGTTACCATGTCTATGTCCAACTCGAGAACGCCAAACCAATGGCCCACAAACTTAAAAACAAACTCTGTACCTACCGCCAGACATCATCACACTATCCCCACAACCTACCTAGACAGCACCCAACTGCCCCTTAACCTAGACAACACCTAAGCGCTCCTTAACCTAGACAACACAACTTAGACAACACTACCCTGTCCCTAACCTGAGCAGCACCTAACTGCCCCTTAACCTAGACAGCCGTCACTGCCCCTTAACCAATAAATTGACACCACCTCCCTGCCCCTCTGACCCTTAACCGCCACAAGCAAATATTACTTCACTGCCTCTTAACCTAGACAGCACAACTTAAATAACACCTCACTGTCCTTAAACTAAACAGCACTAAACTGGTCCTTAAACTAGACAGCACCCGTCAACCGCCAAACAGCACAAAACTGTCAACCTAAAACAGGCATCACTGCCCCCACCCTCCTCCAGAGCCAACCCGGCCACCCCAGAGATTACCAGGGGAAATCTCCCCTAAGAACAAACACAACGCACACAAACAGATAAAGCAAAGCAGAAATTAAGTCCCCACATAAGATGCAAATAGACATACCCCTAACCGCATGTCCATTGCGCTACAGTCCAGCGCTGCACCCCACACCCTCAAGTCCATGATGCAAATAGACATACACCTTACCATATGTCTATTGCGCTACAGTCCAGCGCTGCACCCCAAACCCTCCAGTCCACGATGCAGGAAAATAAACAATAAATAAATAAAGACAAACACTAAGTCAATCTAGCAGAAAATGTCTAGACCACCTCCTCCTGCAAAAGAAAAATACATATATACACTGCAAATCCAAAGACCCAACACCCACCAGTTCACAAATTGCCCCAAGAAGGAGTCCCAAGAAGGAGTCCTAAACAAAACAGGCCACCACATGAAGACAACAATCCACACTTCATCGTCACAGGCCTTAAACAAACTAACAAACTAACATAAACCAGGCCCAAACCAATGAATATACTAACCCCTGAGGCCACAACATATACACAATAGCATTTACAACAAAACCGGCCTCTGCCAAACACCTACCTCTGATTAGACCTCCACCTCAATGCACGCCTTCATCCTGTAAAGACCCCAAATGTCCAGATCCAACTCTCTCAGGTTCAGGTCAATCACCAATAAGATACGTGTGAGTAGGTTGTAACAAGTTTATTCCTTAGTCTCCAGGTACAGAGTACAACACCGGGACGTCTGCCCGGACAACCGGTATTCCCTAACCATCTTGATGTAGAATCCCCCCGCTCACACATACGATAGCATTCCACTTAAGAATGCACCTTCGCGCGACCCAGCTCATGCATGAAATGACATCACACACATGCATCCAAACCCCAGAATACAACACACATCCCTCCCTTAATACCCTAAAGGAACTCACAACATCAGAGCCAAACACTACGAGGCCAAACCCCAAATCCTAATTAACAAACATCAACAAAAACACAGGCTAACTTAAAGTGCAAAACTACATGTACCAGAATTCTAATATCAACACCCCACGCAACATATAATTGCAACCACATGACATTATAGACCCCAAACCCTAAAACGCCATACAACCCAGAGATCTAAAATGCCACATAACCCAGAGAAACCAAGGGAATACAAAAGAAATACCAAACAACTCCATATACGCATGACGAAAGAAAGAAACAACCCAATGATGATCCAAGAAGATAGGGAAAGAGACCCATACTAGAGACAAACCCATGAGAAAATATCTACATCAGAGATACCAACCCGTGAAAGAATTGCCACATCCAAGATAACAAGTAGAGAAAATACCAGAGAAAATACCGGGACATCCTTTCCCATCCAGAGCAGCAGCACCAACTGCCATTCCCAGAATCCCCAATCACCAGCAGGTTCCGCAGTGACATCACACCCTCATGACAAGACATAATCAAGCCCCAAGCACAGATTATGACACAAAGCTTAAAAAGAGACACAACATTTTAGGTCTCTGGAAACTTTACAAAGGAACTAAGGTAGAGGAAAAGAAGGGAGAATGGGAAGAGGAGAAAGCTGGCGATCTACCCCCTCCTTATGGATTGTGTCCATTATTAAAGCCAGCTGCAGGATACAAATCCTTGACGGGCACCTCCAGATCAGGAGAAAGCAATGAAAATTAGGGCAGAGCCAGAAACTCATTTGAGGGATAAGAAAGAAAAAGGAAATCAGTGGACTGAATTTGTAAGCGAGCGAGATCAGCGAGCGAGCTGACCCACATCAAGGGTGGTGCAGGTTTTTTTTCCCCCCTGTGAAAAATCAGAAAAAGGGCTTCCAAAATGTGCAATTGACTGACAAACCTATATAAACATGACTTTCCAGGCTCCCATATATGCTGATCAGGGGTGCACTCAGGCCCGGCTGATAATGTGAGGGGGCCCATTTCAGCATGATCATTTCTACCACCCACTGATTGCTTAAAGCGAAAAACAGTCTGAGGCCCCCACCCTTGGGGTGCATACATTACAATGGTGGCAAAGATAATGTTAATAGCTGCTGATTAACATGAGATGGGCAGCCAGCAGGGAGCTTAATACTACATACAATCTCTGAAAAATGCAACAAGGTGCTAACACTTTTGTATACCCCGAAAGAATTAACGGTTCAAAGGGCTCCAACAAACGCAACTTGTAAGGAGAGTGTCGCAAAGCGCACATTTAAAGGCCCAGAACAAAATATATAAAAGTAATATATTGCTGTGTCATAGGACTGCTGACTAGCAACATGGAGGCAGCTGATGGGGGCCCCTTGAGGCCCCTTTCATTTGAAAGGATTAAAAGGCCCTAATGCCGTCCCTTGGTGTACCGAGTTAGCCTTAAGAAAACATATAGAGCTGGGTAAAACGCTGATTCTGAGCGTTGACATTCTGGTTTATCATTATTATTAGATGTTTCTATTATTACTCCAGTGCCTCCAGGAGCATTGTATAATTTGGCCATTCAATGAAAATGCACAGCACGTCTTTTCCCAAAAAATGCCAACATGGTATTCACTACAAATGCAAAGGATCTTTTCACATTGGAAAACGAACACTTCATTTGGTACAACCGTTTTACCCTAAGCAAAACCATAAACGTATGTCCATTCTAAAAGCTGAGATGGTACGAGCAGCTGAGTTAAAGGGACTTTGAAGGAGGCCCATTACTCTGGAAACAAGCACATCTAAACCTTTGAGAGCTATTTGTGATGTAACCACGTTCTTCACCCTGTGAATGGATGACCAATTCCGAGTGGTATATTAAACTGTAATCCCAAAGCTTTGTGGGTGTCAAAAGTGGGTCCCTTCCACTGCTGATTCTCCTGTAAAGTACACACTGGAAGGGGCACCTGAACATACAGCTAGATGTATGTTAACACTAGACCTTAGAGTAATTAAAGGAGAAAGTCTGCGCCGCACAAGGAGAACTATGTTACACTGCCCCTGGGATGATGACTTCACCAGGTGTGGAACACCCATTATGTGTGACAGGGCATGTTCACATGACATGTGCAATGGGGGAATTAAGAGAAGGACCCTGAATAATGTCCCTTGTAAAGATGCTTACATTGAATCTACAGGCAACAACAAAGCCATCATGCATACATGTCACTCAAACGATGTGGTCATATATGTGTGCATGCCTCCAAAACCCACAACCTGCTCATTAGACATGAGGGGCTGACCACCTCTTCAATTTGTATCTGCTCCTCTATCTGGGAGGATCCTCCACCTGTTGCCTGGGCTAGACTGAAGTTCTTCCCCAACCGTTCCTTTGGCCTCATAGTCAGTTTTCTCATGCTCTTAGATACCTCTTTGGAAGTGTGATATTCCACTGGACAGGCATGTATCTTATCAGTCACCTGCTGCCATAGGTGCTCACACTCTGTAACTGAGAGAGCACTGCCAGCCCAAGTACAAAGCTCTACATGATTCTTATCCACAAGTCTACGAGGATGACCAGCTCGTCATCGGTAGCCTCCTACCTAATGGTGGCTCCTTCTTCTTATGGCACCTTCTCTATGAGTGGCTGCTACTCTTTCTGTGGATGTCCCCTCTCACTCATGGGACTATGGGCTGTCCTATTAGTGCATGTAATTGAGTAATTGATACCTCATCCACGCATGCACCCTCTGTGATTATGTGACGGAAATGCAGTCCTTGTGTGCACCCTCAGCGATTGCATGATGGCAATGCCATACACATATGTAATCCCTTTTCATATGTGAACATGTGAACAGTGCACATGCATAGCACGTATAGCATGCCTTGGGGAACATATGCATTATAGGCTTTCCCTCCCCTTTCATCTGTCTGCTACCTCATCGTGTGCCCTAATCCCAAGTGTACCATGCTTGCCGCCCTGCCTTTCCTGATCTGTTGCCTCTGCCTGCCTTCTGTGCATAACACCTCCAGCTGCCTGGTAATCTGTCAATGGTGGATGACTACTTGCACTTTCCTGTAATGACTGTTAGACCACCACATCATGTTACCTCATGCTGTTTCATTGTGCACCATAACAATACCTAGTTCCCCTGCCCACCTCATTTACCTCATCTGGACACCAATACGTCCATTAGACAATTACAGCTCCTCAGTCCAGGAACTCTCAGGACCCAATCTCACCCCTACCTGCCTCACCCCGGCAATGGATGGTACATCATTAGATCCAACCACGGTGGTGTGCCTGAGGGCTGTCAACAATTAAGTTGGGATCCTGGAAAATCAGGTACTGCAGCATTAAAAGTCCTTCTTCAATGCTAACAAGCAGCTTGGGCCTCTGCCCGTTGCGGCTGACTGACATCAATGTGGAGGGAATGGCATACTGTACTCGGGAGAGTGTCAAAAAGCACTGGGATGATATGAGGATGCAGAACCAGAAGAAAGGGTGGGCAACCGTTGAGACAGGACACATCATGGAGGTTGATTCTCATGGCTGTCATCATGATAATGATGTGTTATTTATATAGCGCCTTAATCCAAAGCTCTTTACAGAGCACATATTTACATACAACATCACCCAACCGAAATTGGTACTCATTTATCGACCTCGGAAGGATGAAAGCCTGAGTTGGCCTTGCCGGGATTCGAACCTGCGACCTGCAGATCACGCTCAGATCGCAGCAGCGAGCGCTCAACCCGCTGAGCTATCTTACCAGCATGTGACCCCGTTACAGAGCTGGATCTTGGAGAAGGTGAACCCAGTGCTTCATGCCAAAGTCCTTGGCCTGCAGGCCCAGCTCCAAGCTGCTAGCAGATACACAAATGGAACACACATTGTTACTGTGGTATGGAAGAGATGGCAAGAAGAGGGACACAGACAAGTATGTCCACCTCTAACAGGGGGTGTCCAACACGTGTTTTGCTTGGTGACTCATTGCCACACCTCAAAAAAGATAAGGGACACATAGGCCTATTTGGGACACAATAGGTTTTCATAAATCTGTTCAGGTAGCGGTTGTCAGATGTCAAAGGCAAGTGTACATGTCATTCTTAACACCGACTGTGTCCATGTCCTGTTCATTAGCGATTTTCACATTATCTTGAAATTATTCTAACATTGCATGTGGGGCTCCACAATATGCCCTCATGGTGTGAAGGGCAGGACTAGGGAACATTTTCAAATATACACATTATTCGAAGGAGATGTTGCTTGAGCCAACCTTGAAAAGTTGGCATCTGTTTTAGGAGAACCCAACCCCCCACCCCCACCAGATATTAGCATTCCTTTTAAATGTTCAAATTAAAGGTGGTGGGTAGGGCTCACATGCTCACATCAACACAATCCGTGATCAATTATGAAAATACTATCTAAATGGACATTTCCATAAATACAAGAACTAATATATTGAAAACATAGATTTATTCAATGGTTGATCAGCCGACATGTGTTTCGACCTGCGGGTCGTTCTCAAGGCAAACGTCCAAATCCTGTTCATATAATATCTGTCAATTACAGATGTGGTTCATTCTATTGAGTGAAGTGACTCGCGAATGCAAAGCTGTCAACGTAGAAGTAATACCAATAACTGCAGAATTCTGCGTTCGATTGCTCTAACTAATGTAAAACCTGTAGATCGGCGGCGGGCCATGTAATCGGGACAAATCCCAGCAAGAAAATCATAGCTTTTTTAAATGGTTTGACGATGTTGATGTGTTTTCTGCTTTCACCTCTGAAGGGGGTTCAACAAATGATTCGGTTGGAAATCTTTGTTTTACTGCATACAGAAATAAAGGTGTGAGATATTGAAACTAATGAGGGTATATTTCTTTTCATCAAAACATTTGCTTTTGCTCTGAACATGCTCCCCTGTAGGTAGAGTAATTGGAAGGAGGATGGATATACTTTGTGGCATGACATGCCATGCATTTCCACACTTGTCAGATGACTTTCTGTCAATTTCTGAAATGTCCTGGAATTGTTGTTGGCAATTCTCTTCTCAGCAGGTAAGCCAGCACGTAGTCCGTATTACAGCCATCATTTTCCAGAGGTTTTGCTTACTTAGTGTTCATGCTGCCGCCCCCCCCCCCCTCCCCACCCCACCCCACCCCACCACACCACACCCCTCTGCGTGTCCCGCAGGGATTTGAAGGCTACATCACATTCTACAACTAGAATGCTGGTGCAGGGTTTCTCATTTCCAGCTTTTCAAAACCTACACATTATGCATTTCCTTGCATGCCAATGTTCTCATTGCCCAAGAGTTGGTTTATATCCATTGCATTCCAACTGTTGGTCAAAAGGATACTTTAATGATTAGCGGCATAGATTCACCTGTACACAATTCAGCTGTGCTTTAAAGTGACACACTGAAAAAGATGCATGATAGACTTCTGGCACGGGGTTTAGCAAGACACCTTATTGAACAAACACATTGTTCAAAAACTTGCTGCTTGTCGGTGCTGCTTGCTCATAAACCCTTTCAATGTCCACATCACTGTGTTTTGGCTGAGAATGGCAAAATTGCAATCTTGACGGTAAGCAAATGTAAGTAACGAACAGCATGAAAGAACGGCAATTACAACAGTGCATTGAAAAAGTGGTGGTTTAAAGCATGACCCTCTGGCTAGATCACCACGCTGCTGCGTGTAAAATGAGCGATACTGCAGTTGTGTAAGAGCAGCAGGGATGAGGAATTAACTCCATTGGCGAATTCCATACTGGTAATTACTGGTAATTACTGCCCACAGTAACAATACAGTCGGTAGGACAAATGTTCCCATTACATAAATGAATAAATACGACCTGGGTATCAAACGTGCAGATGGAGTTAGAAGTCACCAAGCGGTGTATAGCAGATTTAAATGTCAGTGTACACATAGTATTGATGGCATTCCTCCATCTTTACCTAGTCACTTTCCATAGAATCCATGTTCAGACTGCAGTAGTTTGTAACGTTTTTTTTTTTAATACCAGCTCGGAGTTGGAATTAATTTCAACCATTGTTGCACACTATTTTGCTCTAAAATCGGAACAGCTGTCAAGGCGAATAATTGTTTTCAGCAATAATGCATTTCCATCTTAGTACAAGCACGCACTACTCTCTTCTGGTTGCTCTGAGTAAACGATCTATACAAAAGAAATGATTTTTACGTGCAACACTGTGTGTAACTTCTACTTTCCAATGGTGGAATCAATGTATATTACGTCACAAAGGCAGGAGATGGTGTGTATTATAAATAGGGTGACACACGGACTCTGCCTTTATCGATTTAGTAGGTTTTGCCAATTTACCATATACAAAGAATGCTTTAGTGCTGGTTGAGCTTCATGCCATGTCTTTTTTGATTTGTGTGCAGATTATTGTTGTTGTTGTTGTGGGTAACACACTAGATTTTGACAATGTAACACATTCCTGATCACCTAAGGCTGGAGTTATGTTGCTGTCTAATTTTAAGATAGGCTCTTGTTTGCCGTGATTTTCTCACTTGATGTGCCAAGTGGCAAAATTTTCTGGCCCTGCCCAGGACATCCCCAACCCGTTCAATGTCCACATGGGCCTGTCTTGTACATGGCTTGTCGCCATGCTCAGTGGCTAATTTGAATATGGAAAGGCCTGCAGCCAGGTGCACAGGCTATATTGATCTTCAGCCCTCTCTCCGATTACCCGATCCCTCCAAATTTACCAAAGGACATGGCTACAAGTCCGAGCTACATGCTCTGCCACAGGAAGCAGTGAGCCACCCAGTGAAGTGACATACATAGCTAATTGTCCAGGTGCATTGGGGATGGCTTACGTGCATGCCGTGTCCGCTCCAAGGTTGCAACAGTATCCCATGAACATGATCTGCAGTCAAAGATAATATCTACACTGCCTGCAAAATAGGCCTTGGTTTTGGCCTGTTTCCTTGACCAGTGCTCCGAACTGTCATCACCCTAGGAAGGAACACTTAGCTCAGCTTGGGCAAGGCCCAGCAGCCACATTGGCGCAAAAGTTTGATGGTGGATCACTAGTGGTCACCTAACCTTCTTGGTTTCCCATTGACAATCACAGATGATATAACATATATATTACAGGGGCTGCGGCAACGGCCCTGTAGTTATGGTTAAGTTTCTCAGCACACAGGAAGAGCACTTTTTGGTCAGTTTAGGACCCCCGCACACAGACAAATCCTCACGAAACATTGCAAAAATGTGTATGACCCAGTCAGGTCGATTCTGCAAAGTCTGGTGAGGTATTGTTAAGGGGGGGGGCAAAGTTATGGGGGCCCCGAAATGTGTGGAGTTTCCCAAAGATGCAATGGGGAAATAAATTTCACACCTACAGCCCAAACCGCTGCACACATTTTCACCAAATTTGCAGCAGGACCAGCAGATTGGTCCTGAAAGCATGCTTTTGAAAATGTGGTGTAAATTCGTCCAGTAGTTGTATTTAAATGACAAAAAAGTAGGTACAAATATATTAGTGATATTTGGGTTCAGTCCGCAGACTCACTTCTCTGTTCAGTCCATGGATAGGCCTCCGATTGTCCCAGGGGGCTGATGTGGTGTCCGCGGACATTGGATGCACTCACTGATTGGACTGTGAAAAGCGCAAGGTGCGTCTGATTTTTGGAAACACCCGCCATGTTGGATTCATGGACAGCAGCCGTTGTACGCGAACATCTCGGTGAAAACATGTTAAAAAACACAACCTTTAACTTGTCAAACTAATGAAACAATGGGCCTCACCATGAGCCCGGCAGTAGCCAGTAGGCAATAGTCCCGAATACACTGGCACCCGGCCATGGGTAATTACCAGGGCATTCCAGCACCGCCGAACCCGGTAATTGCCCATTGCTGGGTGCCAGTAATTATTAGTCCCCCTTCCCATTTAAGCCCCATAGGGCTCAATGGGGAGGCCGGTAGCAACGGCACCGTTAATAACGGGACCAGCAATTGGGTTAAAGTGGGCGTGGTCACCAGTGACCAGCTATTTGGTAAAGCTTTTCGAAATTGGGAAAGGTTTGAATGGGAAAGTTAAATCTGTTTGTGGGTACAGGTGGAAGTGCAGGAGGTTCAGCAAGAACTTCAAAGCATGGTTTTGCAAGTATGTCCTGTGTTTTAATTTTTTTTAACATGTGAAAATCTTAGTACTGAACACAGTGATATAACATTGGTCTCTGGCCAATGGGCCTGGGTGTCAGCAAGGAGAAATGTGTATTCTAATTTGCTTATTGGGGCATGCAGCATTGCCGAAGTGGTAGGTTTGAATGGAAAAAATATTGTGCTTGCGGTTACAGCCTGAAGTGGTGGACTAGATCACAACAAACTTGCGCGAGAAGCATTAGCAAGTACCTGAAAGCATGTTTTTGGAAATATGTCTTCTGTTTTATTTTTGGAAAGTGTAAGAATATAAGTAGAAAAACTAGGGATATATATTTGGTGTCTATGTAAAGGACCTGTGCCTCAGTAAACACACATTTGTACTCTGATTTGCCTATTGGGGAATGTGGCATGGCCGAAGCCCAGGCCCCATGGATTTGCAGACTGGCCATGGCTACAAGCAATGAACACTGCCCATTGGTTACATTATTAAGGTAAAGTGGACACTGAGCTAGGATGCAGGGTAGGTGCAGTGAATAATATGTGTGGTTTGGATGTGCTGCGGTCATGGTGGAGCCTTATGCCGTAGGCAATTGAACAATTATTTGCATCCCCAGCATGTACTGCTGATAACGGCAGACATAAGTATGTGTGGCAAAAAGTATGTTTCTTAAAGGAGGTTTATAGTTCTTTCATATATATGAAAAGAGGAATAATTAATAACGTATATACAGTGATGTAACACCATGAAACATTGTAAACCTATTAAATTGACAGAAAAAACTTTGTTAAATGGATTTTACGGTTAAGGTGCATCCCAACCTTGTGACTACTATGCTCAGTAGTTAGTCAGTGGCGTCCCACCTTGGTATCACTTAGACTTTCACTCCTAGGTTCTCATGAGCACTTGCCCATCCGTACTGCCCCTTCTATGTATGCACTTCTCTCACTGTAAAATGCATATGTGCCTTAATAGGACTGCGTTTTTTTTTTTTGTATAAGTAAGGGAAATGCAGATGCAAAAGATTTGTAGAAGATTTTTAAGTGGCAGTTTTTTGTGTGGTAGCGTTATATGGTCATAGGGTTATATGTACAGTTTTTGGAAGTGATTGGTGGATGGACGTGTGACTGTTTGAAAGCAGGCATTGAGGGAGTGTTGCAGGTATAAAATTAAAAAAGCAGAATGGCTACCCTGTGCAATGGTGTGCACATTCGATCTGGGTCTTTTGATGAACCATGGCCTGGAAAAGAGACTGTGGAGACAGCGGATAGTTATACATTTCCATCGATTATGGTCCTTATTGAATGCTAGAGAAAAGTATTTGAGACAGAAAATAGTTTCTGTCCTTCTATATTTTTCTCTATTATACAATTGTCCATCAGTACCTGGTGCACCATAAAGATTGTGTGTTCTATTCACTGATTGATCCTTTTCTGAGCCTTATTCTATGGTATTCCCAGTCAGTTTGTGGCGGCAAACTCGTACTGGTCCCCTTTATTCTTTTGCCTCCCACATGAAGGCGCTTGGTCCACTATTGAAAGGGAGAAGGGACTACAAGTAGTCCCTTCTCCCTGTCTCATGGTGGCCTTTTTTTATCTACCATTTACCTTTTTTCCCATTACTTATAATGGCCGACTGTTCCATGGTAGCCATTTTCTTTGTTTACTATGGCTGCCACGTAAAGAGAAAACGGACTACGTTTTCCCGTCCGCCTTGGGCATTTTTGTACCTTTTTTTTTCTATCTTGCAGCCAAAAAAAACTCACCATTAGTACCCTGGTATAACGGGTTGGGGTACTAATGGCAATACACCCCTAACTGTGGGCCATTACCACATAAGGTAATGCCCCCAGGGTGTTCATTAAGTCCCTGGCTATAGTCGGGGCTGTAACTATGGACCCTGATGGCATTGCCTTACGCGGCTTATTTCTTTATTATTCCCATTAGCATAACACAAATTGCTAATGGAGATGTTGGAGAATCTTATTGAGTCTAACTACTTTACTGAGAAATGTAAAGTAGATGGAGTCTATAAGATTTTTTCTTTTTTAGTTCTATTATTTAACTGAAAGGTGGTTCATAAAGGAAACTTTTTTTGTGTCTTTTGATTTTTTTGTATGCACGAGAGGTCAGAAAGTAAGGTGGGGAGGGAAATGAGGGAAGAGGCACCAACCGCAAATATGGAGGGGCAGGTGGACAGAGGAAGATGTTACGCGTGTGTTCCATCAAAAGTAGGGGGTCAGAAATTGCTCACCCCTGCAGAGTGGTATGTTGCAGTATATAAGGAGTACTGGTGTTTTTGAAAGATATGAACCTCTTTTTTCGCTTGCAAGGTTGCTGGTGGTCTTTTGTGTCCCACAGTAGTAGGTTGTGTGTTATAGTATAGGTTGAGGAAAATGAGATAGAGGAAGACTGCATACTACTTCCTAAGAACGGAACAACCTTTCTGAGAGCATTAAGGTGGTTGGATTTGGTGTGGCGGCGCATGGAGGTGGTCCTGTTGGAATACCGTCCAGGTAGCCCACGACTGAGTACAATGTTTCACTCAGTGCATTTGAATTTGGTGGATTTAGCCTTTAGTACATTCCCAACAGTGGAAAAGAACTGACAGACCCATTATACTCTCAGGGTGCTTGATGTAGGCACTTCCTCTACCTCATCTTCTTGGTCCTCTTTTGAAGTACTGTGCTTTTTTTGCTGTGTAGGTCCTCCAGATGGTTGTGGTTATGGTGTTGGGGAGGAGGGATGGCAATAGCTGATGCCATTTGTAAGATACATAGCAGTTTTGCTAATATTCTTCCAAGAATGTGCTGTCTGCTCGATTGTTAATGGATAATGAGTAAGAATAGGTGTAGGAGCTGTGCAAGGGTACATTTTTTGATTGAAAGTTCCTAGATCAGCAGAAAATGCAGTTCCAAGCTGTTCTCTAAGCACAGACCAATTTGCGAAGTGCCGACGCATTCGCAAACACGTCATCATGCTGCGCACGCGTGGACATTGTCTGAAAAGTCTGCGATGACATCAAATGTTTGCAGATGTCGACAAACACAAAAAATGTGGAAAAAGTTGCAAAAAGTGTATAGAAGTGTTATAAATGATGCCAGATGGTGGGACATGGCAGAGTTTGAAGGTGAAACTTTGTAAACTTGATAAAATTGTTGCTGTATTGGGGTAAATATGATATTAGTAAGTTGTAGGAAATTGGCATGGACTGGTAAAAACTCATGAAATTCACTGAAAAAACTTTGTTAAAGGGAAGTTATGGTTAAGTTGTACTAATAAAAACCTATAAAATTCACCCAACAAATGTTGTTAAAGGACCTTATGGTAAAGTTGCACTAATAAAAACCTATGAAATTCAATGAATAAACTTTGGTGAAACTGAAAACCCCCAGAAATTTGCCAGTGGTAAGCTAAGTGGTAAGCTAAGGACCATAGCTCATGTTACCACTGTGCACTGCTAAGACTAACACCCAGGACATGAAAGATGACATCATAAATGTAATTGATGACATTACTGCAAATTGCAACAAAATCCTGGTAATGTACCCCAAACTGTTCCCTCCACAATGAACAACAAACATTTCCGGATGTTTTAAGTGAACCATATTCGGACAAAACTAGACTAAGCCAGACCACTTAATTCCTACCACTCCATACCAAAAAATGTCAAATTCATAAAATCCAAGATTTCCAGCCACTCCACAGTGTTCAGCATACATCCTCAGCCAATGGATCCAAGAGTCCCCCAAAGTCCATACACTCTGCCTCCTCAGAGACATATCCTTAGCCATGTTCACTGCTCTCAACATTCCTGAAAACAAAACTACTGCTACCCTTTCTTCTTGTACACCACACCCAGGAAACATGATTGACTATTCCCCGATGTCCACAGACAACACATCTGTTTGCAGTCCGTGCAGTACCATTTCCATGCCAGGCACCCTTAAAAGGCCTGGATGTGGCATGTGTCGTTCACGGACTAACATAGTTTAGAGATTGGAGATAGCCATTTCGTTTTTACTGGCATGGCTACCCCCAAACCAAACCAGGTACCGGGACCCAAAAATAGTGAATTACTGGGCCATGCTGATTTTAGCAGGCCCGGTAATTCCCATTTTCGGGACCTGGACCCGGTACATCCCCATTCCCATTTGAGCCCCCATCATCACAAAACCCACTGTTCTCCTCAAAACATTGTAATGTCCATACTCATTCATTCACATCACCACTCTCTTACTTCATAACCCAAACGCTTCACACCTCTACAGACTCTTATTCTTACAACCTTCCCACCTTTGACGATCATCCCACTGCAAAATCACAAAACACTCTATTCATCTCTACCATCACATTCACACACCCATTCGCAATAGGTCCATTTACTTTCCACAATGTTCACAGCCAAACATTCTTTTTTTCAACAGACACAACAGAATGCCTACTAAAAAGCAACTCTGTAGAAAACAAAGAAAAAATAGAGCAGATGAGAATAAAAGGAAACCATAAAGTCATACACCTCTAAAACAATGTATAGAAAACATTAAACCAAAACTGCTAGTAACGTCACTCAAATAAAATGTGTAAATAAAACCAAACCTACTAAGTAACCTAACACTATATCTACCAATGTTAACATAGTCACAGTGAAGCATTCCATAAAATTAATTTTACAAAAAAAGTCCACCGTACAATGCTTCACAATCTCATGAAGACAGCTGAAAATTTACAATCTGCCCTTAAATACTACTACAGAAGACTAATTCTTGAAGCTCTAATTGCCAGCACATTTCTACTGAAAAGAAACTTGTTTCTATTAATTTTAAACAGAATGAAATCACTGACTAAATGAATCAGCATATTACAAAAAGTACTTCTAAACATGCACACTGTCAATATAGATACCTTTTCAAACTTCTGTAAAGGTGAATGGATTCACACAAGTAGCACAGAAATATATTTCAATGAATAGGTTTATAAACAAGAAAAAAAACAATTGCCATAGACAGTAATCAAATGGTAGAACACACCATTAAGGCACATGAAACCCTATAGAAAAAAACATCCCCAACAAACATTGTACCAAGTGTTGCTTTCACCCAAACAATCTGTCCAGTATACAAATCGAAATGCAGCTCAATATGCAACATATGCCAACAATCCTGCCAATATTTAATAAAATTCCTCAATCATTATGTGAAACTAAAAGACAAAGGTAGAATAAAAACTTTACAAACCATGGACTCCTGTCATTGCACTGCAAGGACATTCATTACCACGTATTTTAGGAACTGCTTGAAAAAGCACATTCCACTACACCAAAATGTTAGCAACACACTATTATGCTATACGGAACCTTTTGCATACATTATACTGTCCTGCTCTGCAGCTGTAATATTTAAATAACATTCTCCTATATGGAACAGCCAAACAACACCTTCGAAAACTAGAGCACTTCCAGTGTAAATGTTTTGGAACTGAAGTTCACTTAGAAAATGGAGTACCTTCGGAAAACATTAGCGAAAACCTTGCATACAACAAACTCCTAACAAACACATACAATTAAGAAATAGCAAAGTTTCAAACACATCTGCTGAAATACCAGACCAAGTATGTGTCTGTTGTCGCAGAATGTTTTATAAAAACAGCACAAAAATAGTCGATATGTCCTACAAAATAGAGGGCAATGAGGAATCCCAATGTTTCCAATTAGCTTTATATGTAACCACAGAAATACAGACAGCATAACTGACCCCTCAATAGTTTGCACGCATTGCAATACACAACTTGACAATAACCAAATTCCAGCATGTATTCCCACTTGCAGTGGCTCTCCAACCATTCAACGTGTATGAGAGAATTATAACCCAAAAGGTACACCCATTTCAAGCTATAATACACCTTCATCTCAAAACAGCCATATATCCTCCTTCTGAGTTACTAAAAGGCATTTCTGGCAAAGTAGTATATTTGCCATTAGATCTTAAAGAACATATAGAAACTCTCAGAGTACAATTGCCAATAGATCAACCTTTCATTGTACTAGTTTATGGTGCACCAATAAAAGACAAAAACATTTGGCAACAACTAGTAGACTTAATCAAGGTTAGACAAGCCCTACGATATCTAAAAGAAAACAATGACTACTACAAAGATATAAACATAGAGGCAAACATAAGAGAGACCACCCAAATAATTCAAGACTCACCAGCAACTGGCCAAATTCTATGTGTAGGCCCTGACACATCAGCCAACATTTTAGACAGTACACAATTGACCCACTACACTCCAAAGACATCATAGACGACACATTAGGAAAATGTCAAATGCATCAAGCCTAAGGTTCTCATTGAGCATAGGGAAAAAAAGTGTAGAAGCACAATCGTTTCCTTTACTCTTTCTTATAGGAAAAGGAGGAAGATATGATGAATGGTCCACACAAATTAGTGCATCAGAATATCACTCATTAGGAATGTATTCTGAAGACTCCAGATTCAGACAAAATGTTGAGTGCATTTTCCACCTTCTCTTCGAAAGTGAACTAGCAACTCTATGTTGTGGAGTTGCACACACATTAAAAACAGGCTCTAACGTTTTAAACATATATGCTACCCAACTAATTCAAAAAATAAAGGTCAAAGGTTAAGTTTTGCAGTCAAGTATCACACATCGGTTGGCAAACATGTGTGGTACAAAAGAATACTGGTTACAACATCGAGCTGATGTACTTTGTATGCTAAGGAACCTAGGCCCACCCACATAGTGTGTTACTTTAACTGGTGCAGAGTATGCATGGGATGACTTGGACAACTTCGTATGCATTGCCAACCAAAATAAAGATGGAACAGACATACAAATACCAGTACTCTTGACACTGTCAATGTATCAAGATACTTTCACCATCGCTTCATTGCCATGCTGCACTTTATTTACAATTTGTATTTTGTATTTGTATTTATTGTTTGTATAGCGCTTTACACCAAAGCGCTGCACAATTGAACAACTTGATACATAAAAAAACATAAAACAATGTAACGGTAGAAGCAAATTACAGTAATGAATCAGTCAACAAAACAGTAAGAAGAGCAATGAATCTGAAGGGAATAGGGAGAGTAGCGAAGTGGGACTGGGAGGGAGAGGGAGAGGTGGGGAAGAGAAGAAGGAGAGAAGGGGAAGGATGAGAGTGTGGTGGGCGGGGAGGTAGAGGGAGAGGATCGAGGGGGAGACATAGGGAAGAGGGGGAGTAAGAAGGGGAAGAGGATTCAAGGCGGGGGTGGAGAAGGAGAGATTTAAGGGAGGAGTGGAATGAGGAGAAGGTAGGAATAGAACAGATTGAGAGAAGTAGGGAGTTCCAGTGCAGGGGAGCTAGGAGCTGGAAGGAGCAGAAACGGGAGGGGGCACAAGGGGACGGAGGTACAGTGAGAGGGAAGTGTTCAGTGAGAAGGGAGCGGGAAAGAACAATAAAACTACCCCTCTGCACATAGAAGAGCAACACTTCTTGTCGAGAAAAGAATGTCAATCCAGAGGAGCCCCACACAGCCACATGCTTTTGTGGATAAAAGATGCTCCTAAAGTTGGCCATGATAATCATGCCACTGTTTTCAAGAATAGTGAGCTACATACACAAATCTTATGCTTCCAAAAACATAAGTGTGGTAACTACTGCCATGGTAGATATTAAAACAAAGGCAAATAATATTCCAAATGTCACTTTAACTTCCCTAGGCCAGTGTGCACGAAAGAACAAGTAAATAGCTTGATGGCTTCTGTCAGACACAGCGTAAAAGGCAAATCCCCTAAAAACACATACAGCATTAAAAGGGATGAAGCATCCAAGTATATCAATGATTGCAATGTAATCATTGCCCTCTTGTGGAATACAAACATAGACATACAATACATGGCAAACAATTTCACTGCAGTTGCAAGATATGTCACAGCTTCACCAAAGCTGATAAAACAGAGCTAAAGTTCCTCTGGGATGGCATATCATCTGACAAAACACTATCACAAAAATGCTTTCCGATAGTGAATGCGGGTGCTACAAAGCTGAAGTCAATTTAACAGGTACAGCCCTATATGGAAAATCTGAAAACATTGTCTGGCTGAAACTTGGCCCAGTTTCATCCCGAAATAGAGTAATAAAATCCTACCAAGAAATAGAAAACATAGCCACAAATGATCCCAACAGTCAAAAAATGATATAATAGACACATACTACACAAGCAGAAGTACTGCTTTAGAAAACATGTGTCTGTATGGCATTGCCCAAATAAAACACCAAATGAGACAACTGGCAAATATTCAGTCTCAATTTATGAAGAAAGTCTAGTATAAAGTTATCATTTAAATCTCCACAACATAGAGAACACTATTATCTGCTGACGTGAAAATGCAACGTAGCTTAGACCTTCTCTAAAGACTCTGCTGCCAATGTCAATCAATATTGACATTGATCTAGGGTTAGACTTTTTTAATAGTGACAGCATATGCAAGAGATAGAGAAAACTGCTCTCTGTGTAAGTACGTGTCTTTGAAAAGAAGGAAGTGTGTCAAAGTGGATGTTGCCAAACTGAATGTTGTTGTCATGTGGATATTGTTTGGAAGCCATCAACTGCACCAATTGCTCCATTGACTAAACCTTCTTTACATCAAGGTTACATTTTCAAATTACTCTGCATAGATACAACGTCAATTTTCTCCAATCCAACTGTGTTGGAGATACATTTTTCAAAGCTATTTAGTTGTGCTGTTGCTTGTTGACACATATCAGGTGTCATGCCATGCACTTCTAGTTTGTCTGTGAAGCTGATATGAAGTATGGGTTTCATTCCTGTAGGTTATTTTATTTTATTCTTTTTATTTTTATATATTTGTTTATTACAAACCTTTCATAATACATATTTACTTTCCAGTTCATTTCATCACTTAAAACTAAAATCCAGAAAATAATTTCATCATTTAAAACCACTGACTCTCTTGTTAATCTCCACTATTAAAAAGCACTTGATTTAAAAATGTTATTCACACACATATCATAGGAATATTCTCCCCACTTAAGAACATATTCCACCAGTCCTCTACTGAGACAGAATTCATATCCCTAATAATGTCCTTCAAGATTTTTTTTTGCTTAGCCATGAGGCCTGTACATTTCAATAATAAATGTTTCCCTACTCAATCACGCTTTGCCCAGTGCAAAACCAGCAGTAAGTCTCCTCTCTCTGTATTTGTCCATCACAGCTTAATACCTCTATAGTAGGTAAACAAAGGCGCAACAAGGATTCCTGCATAATGGCACAGAGACATTTGGATAGGTACCGTGGAGTCTGTCCAATACATCTCCTTTCTAAAGTCAGATTGTGGTATAATTTATAGTTATTTCATTTATTTTGAGTGTTAGTTCATTCTTGTCTACAGCTCTTAATTTTGACGTTGTCTGAATTAGTCAATAACACCTCATCGTTAAATCAAAGGACATTAGCCAGCCTTAGCATTTATCCTTCCATTTCTCTAGAAGCCCTACCTTTCAGGTCCTCTGCCAACTTCTCAAAATCTCAAAAGGAGGGAGGTGGTCTTGCAATATACATTTACGGGAGAGAGTTATAGATTTCCAGAGAATGAGAGATTGGAGTGATTTTAGCCCCAATTCAAATCTAATTGACGCTACAGGCAGACTTTAAGGGAGGTGGAGTGCCCTTTTCCAAAAGTCCCCTTCCAGAAGATCCCAGAACTGCCATGGTAAATTTAGAGCTGCTTCCGCACAGTAAGTTAAGATAGGAGTCAAGATAGGAGTCCCTTTCTGTTTGTAGAAGGTGATTAGAGGACATAGTGTAATCTTTCCATAGCTTCCCTTCAGCACTCATCCAAAACTGGTGAGACTTTTCGATTTTGAACTTAACACTAGCTGCCAGCCATGTTCATGAATGTTCTGATTTACACACACTCCAAGGTAGGTAATTAAATGCACTCTTTACAGCTTCTGCTTGCCAAAATACCATTTATCCTTCTGGGCTTGGTACAGGCAAGTACATACTAAACAGGATGGGGACCAGGGACATCCCTGTTTCAACCCCCAAAAGGTATACATTTTCTTAGAGAACACCTCATCCTTGGACAATTAGACAATCTCACTTGTATAGATGTATAAGTATACAAGGCCTCAATTGCCTCCACCAGATCTCCCGGGCATCCCCACAATCTCATCTTCCTCCACAACCTCTCCCTGCTGACACTGTTGAAAGCTAGTTCTATATCAATGAAGGCCATATATACTCTGGTTCCTAATCTAAAGGCCTCGAGCTTCAACATTTTCAGCCGGAAGAGGTATAGATTTGTGTCCATGCCCTTCAGAAAACCCACTTGTCTATGATCCAGACATCCAGATCCTCTTGTAGGCTATATCTACTATTTTTGGGCTGTTTTTATAAACGGTCCTGTGAAAACAGACAAATATTTGGGCTGTTATTTCAGCAGTAGTGTTTTGAAACTTAGCTATTTCTTTTTTTGGTGTGTCTTTGTAAGGGTGTTAGTGTTTATGAGGTTTTTGGTAATGTTTTCTGAAGTTACAGAATTTTCCAAGTCAACTTCAGTTCCAAAGTATTTACTTTGGATATGCTCTACTTCTTGAAGCAGTTGTTTGGCTGTTCCATGTAGGAGAATGTTATTAAAATTTTGAAGTTCTTGTGCAGGACGTTTTGCATAGTATAGTCTATGCACAAGATTCCATATAGCAGAATAGTGTGTGCTAACATTTTGATGTGGTGGAAGGTGCTTTGCAAGCAGGTCCTAAAATGCAGGCTAATGAATGCCTTCGAAAGTCCAGTGTGGCTGCGTACTAGACAGGAGTCCATGGTTTGTAAAGTTTTCATTATACTTTTTTCTTTTAGTTTCACATAGTGATTGAGGAATTGTGCTAAAGATTTAAAAGATTGTTGGCATACG
Organism: Ambystoma mexicanum; assembly: GCF_040938575.1. Classification (NCBI taxonomy): domain Eukaryota; kingdom Metazoa; phylum Chordata; class Amphibia; order Caudata; family Ambystomatidae; genus Ambystoma; species Ambystoma mexicanum. The sequence goes on along the minus strand of NC_090937.1, from coordinate 837,482,375 downwards.
TTACGCACTGAGCTGCATGTCCATTTGTACACTGGACTGTTTGTTTGGGTGAAAGAAGCATTTGGTTGAAAGTTTGTTGGGGACATTTTTCTATAAGGGTTTCTTTTGCCATAATGGTGTCTTCCATACCCTCAACCATTATTGTCTATGGCAATAGTTTATTGTTGTTCTTTTTTATAAGCTTCTTCATTTAAACATGGTTCTGTGCTGCTTGTTTGAATCCATTCACTATCACAGAACTTTGAACACGTCTATATATTGACACTGCATATGTTTAGAAGTACTTTTTGTATTTTACTGATTCATTTAGTTAGTGGTTTCATTCTGTTTAAAATCAATATAAACAATGTTCTCTTTAGTTGAAAAGCACTGTCAGTTAGAACTTCCAGGATTAGTCTCCTGTGGTAGTTTTTAAGGGTGGATCATGACTTTGCAGCTGTTTTTATAGGATTGTGAAGAACTTTAAGTTGGAAAAATGTGTGTAACATGCATTTTTTGGATTGCTTTACAGTGCCTATGTTATCACTGGTAGATATAGTGTTAGGTTTGTTAGTAGGTCTGCTCTTCTTTTAATTTTTTTTTTATTTGTTGTTTTTGTAAGAGGGACATTACCTTTTTTTGTTGTGCCTGGTTTAGTTTTGTTGAGTGAGGTTATGTCATGAACCATCGTCTACATCCCTCCTGGACCTCCTGGTCCCAGACACGCAGGGGATTGAATGCAGTGATCCTTCCAACATGGCTGCCCAGAACAAAATGCTCCTGGCCAGTCTATACGTTCCACGTTGCTCATCGTACAAGAGACATGCCCCCACGGCTCAGCGCGTCTCAACGCTACCGCTACCTGTAGTCGGACGTGTTTAGCCGGAGTTCAATCGGGGCTGTCGCTTCTATCCCTATTCCCAGTTTCTTGAATCCCGTCCTGTTCCTTTTCCCTCTCCAAAACTCCTGGAAACCCTTCCGCGCTCGAGTCATGGACCTCTGTGTCTCCGAGCATACTTATTTACATCCTGGTATTACCCTGGACTTACGAAGACTCCTGGAAGCTGAACCGATATCCTCACACTGGATGCCGAGGACCAGCGTCCGGGCCGTAAAGCAGAAGAAAACCCAGAAGGTGACAGATTGAGACGCCTTAAAAACGAAATAGACACAGAGATGGAAGCCACAGTTCAAGACCTCATGCGAGGTATGCAGGAATTAACTACAGAGGTACAGAACCTCAAGGCAGAGAACGCTGCACTAAAACAGCTAGTTCTATCACGTGATTCCGCAACCAAAGAAAGTGTGATATTGGGAGGAATAGTGGACAAGTATGATGGTTCTTCCAAGACCCTCCGCGCCTTCCTTGATTCATGTTTAGTTCACTTCACCTTCAAGCCCTACTATTTCTCCACTCCTAGAGCAAAGGTGGGTATATGATCTCCCACCTCACTGCAAATGCATTAACTTGGGCAACCCCCCTGTTCAATTCAAGCGATGCCCTCTTGGATGACTATGATGGCTTTGTGAGAGCCCTTAAAGAAATGTTTGATCGCCCAGAACAGGTGTATAGTGTTCAAGAGAGACTACTCAAGTTTCAACAAGGGTCCCAGGATATGCTCACCTATGTTACTTGTTTCAAACAACTCGTGAAAGAAGCGGATTTGTCTCCAGAAGCCAGCTTTACTCTCTTCCGAAGGTGATTAAACAAAGAAATAAAAGATGAGCTAGCAAGGGTTGCCCGCCCAAGCTCATTCCAGGCTCTTATAGACCTCTCATTGCAAATAGATTTCCGAATCCAAGAAAGAAGAGCAGAGAAAAGGAAATCTAAGGCGACTTTTCAAAAGACCACTATGGAACCTGCTCCTAGAGCAGAGCCTAGTGTTCCTCCTACCCCGGACCCAGAACCTATGCAACTAGGAGCCTTCCATGGTCCCATTACCCCTCAAGAAAGGATGCAGTGGATCCATACTGGTCTGTGCATGTATTGCGCCTCCGATAAACATCTAGTGAGAGAATGTCCTATTGCCCCTCCACGGCGTTCGGGAAATGCCAGCTCCCGATCCTAGATGGAGCACGTTGTCGGGAGAGAGATGTTTGCTCCACATCAATTCCATCCTTGAACTCTCCTGGACGAAATAATCTTGTGGTTCTTCAGGCCCTTCTATCACCTTCCAAGACAGAATCCTACCCCATCCTGGCTTTAATTGACTGTGGAGCTATGGGTGTTTTTCTAGATCAAGATTGGGCCACTGCCCACAACATTCCACGCAAAAGCCGAGCAACAATGCAACCAGTGGATGCAATTGTTGGGAGACCTCTTTCTTCAGGACCCATTACCCTTCAGACTAAAGAGATTCTGCTCTCTATTAATCACCATCAAGAAAGGATCAGATTTGACCTCATTAAATCAGCCCATTATCCGATGGTTCTTGGAATGCCCTGGCTACAAAGGTATAATCCTTACATCAATTGGGCAGCAGGCTCCCTGTTCCTAGGATCTGAATATTGTATGGTTCACTGCTTATCCCAGAATACCTTACTGAAGCCCTCTGAAGACTTCCCAGAGAGCCAACAAGGTCCAGTTACCGTTTCTAACATCATCCAGATTCCCAAGGTCTACCAAGCCTTTTATGATGTCTTTTCGACCGCTATAGTTCAAGCTCTCCCTCCTCACAGGCCAGAGGATTGTGCCATCGATACAGAACCCTCAGCAGTGATTCCTTTCGGCAGAATGTATATATTATCAGAACCTGAAAAGAAGGCTATCCGTGAATACCTGAATACTAACCTGGAAAATGGCACCAAACGCCCATCCAAATCTCCAGCGGGTGCTTCATTGTTCTTAATGCCCAAGAAAGACACCAAGGAACTTAGACCATGTTTGGACTACCGTGGGCTAAACCAGTGCACTCTCAAGGACCGTTACCCCTTGCACCTCATCTTGGATAGCCTAGAAGCAGTCAGAGGTGCAGTGATCTTTACAAAATTAGACCTAAGGGGTGCCTACCATCTCATTCGTATAAAGGAAGGTGACGAATGGAAAACAGCCTTTAGAACCCCCTTCGGCCATTTTGAGTACCTGGTCATGCCCTTCGGTCTTGCTAATGCCCCAGCAGTCTTCCAACGTTTCATGGATCGAGTGTTCTCTGATATGTTGTTCATCTTCATTATAGTATATCTAGACGATATACTGATATATTCAAAGGACCATCGAAAACATGAGGAACACGTGAAGGCACTCTTGCAACGTCTACGAGAACATAAGCTCCTGGCCAAGCCTGAGAAGTGTCTTTTTCATGTTTCAACTGTTCACTATCTCGGTTTTGTCCTAGCCCTAAAGGGATTGGTATGGATTCTTCAAAGGTAGACTCCATTTTGTCCTGGCCTACTCCTACCACCGTGAAACAGATACAATCCTTCCTAGGGCTTGCAAATTTTTATCGTAAATTCATACCAACCTTTTCTGAGATTGTGCACCCTATTGTCTACTTATTGAAGAAAGACACCCCCTTCTTGTGGACCGCAGCCCAAGACGCGGCCTTTCACCGCCTGAAGTCGGAGTTTACACAAGCCTCCATCCTTGCCCAACCTGACATAGAGTGGCCTTTTCTTGTTGAAACTGATGCTTCCAACTACGCCATTGGTGCCGTCCTAAAACAAGAATTGGACGACAACTTAGAGCACCCTATTGCCTATCTTTCTCGCACTCTAACACCCAGCGAAACCCATTACTCCGTTCTGGAAAAGGAATTGCTTGCCATTCATCAAGCCTTTACTGATTGGCGCCATCTTCTCCTGGGAGCCAAACACCCAGTGCAGGTCCGAACGGATCATCGAAATCTTCAAGTCCTACAATCCCTGGAATGCAGAAACAGTTGTCAAGCCCGTTGGGCCTTCTATTTTGCTCAATATCAGATTCAAATACATCACGTTCCTTGAACACATAACATAATTGCTGATGCCCTATCCAGACGTCCTGACTACGAAAAAACTGAGGATCGGACCTTTCCAAGGATGTTTCCCCCGACAATCTTTGTGGCCCAAGCTCTCACCCTCCTGGAAAACATCCAAAGCCAAACTCAAAATTCGGACATCTGGAAGGAGCACAAGAGAAATAACAGGTGGAATCTCACAACAAAGGATGGGTATCTATTTAAGGACAATCGCTTAGTCATCCCAACTCCTGGGCTGAGAAAAAGGATCACAAGTCTCTGTCATGATACCTTACATTCGGGACATTGTGGAATTACCAACACTCTCCATCTAGTACAGAGACAGTTTTGGTGGCCGAAGATGAAGGATGACATTAGGATCCATGTCCAAACATGCACAGTTTCCAATCAGAACAAACATGATAATAGGAAGCCGGCCGGACTCCTACTCCAACGAGCAATAGCAACAAGACCCTGGGAAATCATTGCCACTGATTTTATCATGGAATAACCACCCTCTAGAGGCTACACGACAATCATGGTTACCATTGATTTATTTACTCACATAGCTCATTTTACACCCTTATCCAAACTGCCGTCCTCATCTGACCTTGCGGTAATCTTCCTGGAACATATATTCCGACTTCATGGGCTGCCTTCCAAGATAATTTCAGACTGAGAACCCCAGTACATATCACAGTTTTGGAAGCAAGTATGTCGTATTTTGGGAATCCAACGTGCCTTATCATCTGGCTACCATCCACAAACCAATGGAGCCACTGAGCCTGTGAACCAGACTCTCGAACAATACCTTCGTTGCTTCGCCACCAAAGTTCAAGACGATTGGTCACTCCTAAATCCTATGGCTGAATTTGCTTATAACAATTCAGATCATTCAGCTATCAAGACCAGTCCCTTCTTCTGTAGTCATGGATTTCATCCATCGGTGCTACCTTCCGTACTCCCTCACCCTACCCCAGTGCCTTCAGTAGACTCCTGGATCGGGAACCTCATCACAGTACACAAGGAGGTTAAGGAATATCCAGAAAGGGCCCGAAAAGATGTCAAACTTTATGCTGACTCCAAAAGAAGACCTGGACCTTCATATTCAGTAGGAGATAGGGTTTGGTTATCTTCGAAGCTTCTTCCTCGACATCTGCGCCCTAATAAGCTGGCTCCCAAATATTATGGTCCTTTTTCTATACAGGAGATCATCAACCCAGTAGCCTTTCGACTTCGATTGCCTGAGTCCTGGAAAAGAATCCATCCAGTATTTCACACTTCTCTGTTAAAACCATACATTCAGTCGTTCCGAACGGCTCCTAGATCCACCCCTGTTATCGTAAATTATCAACTGGAGTACGAGGTTTCCAGGATTTGTGACTCAAGATATCGTCATGGTCAACTACAATATCTGGTTGAGTGGAAAGGTTACCCATCCAGTGAGTGTACCTGGGAACCCGTGTCAAACATGAATGCTCCCAGACTGGTTTGATGATTTCATCTGCCCGGAGGAGCTGGGTTTCAGAGGAGGCATGCTGTCATGAACTGACGTCTACGTCCCTTCTGGACCTCCTGGTCCCTGACTCGCAGGGGATTGAATGCAGTGATCCTTCCAACATGGCCACCCGGAACAGTACGCTCCTGGCCAGTCTACACGTTCCACGCTGCTCATCGTACAAGAGAGACATGCACCCGCAGCTCAGCGCGTCTCAACGCTACCGCTACCTGTAGTCGGATGTGTTTAGCCGGAGTTCGATCGGGGCTCTCGCTTCTATCCCTATTCCCAGTTCCTTGAATCCCGTCCTGTTCCTTTTCCCTCTCCAAAACTCCTGGAAACCCTTCCGCGCTCGAGTCACGGACCTCCGTGTCTCCGAGCGTGCTTATTTACATCCTGGTATTACCCTGGACTTACGAAGACTCTTGGAAGCTGAACTGATATCCTCACACTGGACGCCGAGGACCAGCGTTCAGGTCTATACAAATCCCGGGCCGTGAAGAAGAAGAAAACCCAGAAGGTCGCAAGTACACAACAAAAACAGGTGAGAAGGGGAGAAACTTGTGACAGGTTACTAGTTCATTTGTTTTATTGTTTCTATAAACTGTTTTAGAGGTAGATGACTATATGGTTTGGTTTTATTCTTATCTGCTTGATTTTTTCTTTCTTTTGTACAGAGTTGCTTTTTAGTAGGCATTGTGTTGTGTCTGTTGAGAAAAGAGAATGTTTGGGTTTGAACATTGTGCAAAATATATGCATGTGTTGTGAATGATGTTTGGGTGTGATTGGAGAGCTTACTACAGTGCAGTTTGATTTTGAGGTGGTATATCTGGTGTAGTTTGGAAGGTTGTGAGAGTAAGAGTCTTCAGAGGTGTGATTGCTTTGGGTTAGTGACTAAGGGAGTGGTGGTGTGATTGAATCTGAAGGGACATTGTGCTGTTTTCAGGAAAAGAGTTGGTGTTGCAATGGTGGTGTTTAGATGGGAATAGGAAGAGTGTGAATGATGCAATATAATGGCTTAGAGTGAAACAAATGTTGGTTCGTCAAGAGTAGTCTGGGCTGATATATAGTGGAATTGTGCTGCTGTTATTACATACATATACATGTATTTACTTTGTAGGATGTGAAGGGTATTCTTTTTTAGGTTCTTAGCTTCGACAATGTGCTTCTTTCCTGTAATTTTAAAAGAAAGGTAGTGGAGATATGTGGTAATGGTGAAGTACTATTATTAAGCAAGGTTGTTATTTATGAAGGTAGGAGGAGTTTTGGGGAAAACAGTTGATGAAATTGCTGGACATTTAAAATATGTGTTATTTGGAGCATTTTCATGAACGTTAAGAAATGCAGAAGTGCATATATAGAAGCTCTGTGTGTAATGTTTTGTAAAAGAGAAGAAAAGTTGATGGAAAAGATTTGCAGTACACTTTTAAATAGCAGTTGGTGTGTGGAGGTTTAATATGTTAAGAGTACATGCATACTACCTATCATGATTCATTCTAATCTGTAGGTGTTTATGTAGTCTTAGATTTTTTGATTGGGTTCTGGGACTTGTAGTTCCACTTTAAAGTGCAAAAGTATAAGTCCCAGATTGTAGAGAAAAAATGAGGACTGCATAAGCAGCAAAAGATTGGAATGTGTTATATTAGGAAGTATAGTTGAACTGTGAATATATTAAACTGGCACACACTGAGTGCCAAATAAATATGGTGTACAAATCGACTGTATCTGCTTTTACTTTCTTTTATGAAAAAGTGAGGCTATAAATGCAGATATGCATTTTTTTTACTTTCATCAAAATGCTTCCAAAAATAAATATTTTGAAATGTACAGCATGTTAAATGTTTATTTGATATACATGTCACAGTATTGAATCTTGAAGTCCAGTCCTGTTTTTTCTGTGCATTCTGGGACTTGTAATTTGTGTTTTATAATCGGAGAAGTGGAATTGCAAGTGACAGAATGCAAAGGAAAAAAATAAGACTTGGTAAGCACCTACAGATTGGAATGGGTTATATTGGGATGTATGCATGTGCTGCCAACTGGCACATACTAACGGGGTAATTCATAGAATTCGGTGCACAAGTGGCGAACGTGGCTGGCGCACAGAGTGCGCGTGCGGCTGTCTGCGCCAGCTGCGTGCGCCAAACCCCATGTAATTACACATCCATAACCAGCCGTGGCGCAGAGTGGCGCAGCGACCCTGCTGCAGCGCCAGTTACTCCCCCAAACCCGCCCCGTGCGCCAAAGAAATCGCACAAATTCAGTACCAGGCGCAAAGGCCAGTGGACCAGCATACAGCCCCCCAACCACAAAAACGCGTGCAAAACTCCCTGCGCACGCCCCAGAATACATGTACGCCGCTCGCGCTAGGCCAATAGCGTGTAAAACTCCACGTGCAACCCTCGGAATACACGTCCCCCACTCGCGCAAGGCTAATAGCATGTAAAACTCCACGCGCACCCCTCGGAATACACGTCCCCCACTCGTGCAAGGCCAATAGCATGTAAAACTCCCCATGCACCCCTCGGAATACACGTCCCCCGCTTGCGCAAGGCCAATAGCGTGTAAAACTCCACACACATCCCTCGGAATACACGTCCCCCACTTGCGCAAGGCCAATAGCATGTAAAACTCCATGCGCACCCTTCGGAATACACGTCCTCCGCTCGCGCAAGGCCAATAGCTTGTAAAACTCCACGTGCACCCCTCAGAATACACTTACCCCCCTCGCGCAAGGCCAATAGCGTGTAAAACTCTACACGCACTCCTCGGAATACACGTCCCCCACTCGCGCAAGGCCAATAACATGTAAAACTCCACGCGCACGCCTCAGAATACACATCCCACGCTCGCGCAAGGCCAATAATGTGTAAAACTACACGCGCACCCCTCAGAATACACGTTCCCCGCTCGCACAAGGCCAATAGCGTGTAAAACTCCACGTGCACCCGTCGCAATACACGTCCCCCGCTTGTGCAAGGCCAATAGCATGTAAAACTCCATGTGCATCCCTCGGAATACAGGTACCCCACTCACGCAAGGCCAATATTGTGTAAAACTCCATGCGAACCTTTGGGCATACATGTACCCCGCTCGTGCCAGGTAATTTGCATGGAAAAAGTCACCCCTGTGGTGTGGGCTGCCTATGGGGCATGGGGAGGGTGGATGTGGTACCTATGGGGCATGGTGGGGGTGGATGGTCTGCCAGTGGGGCATGGGGAGGGTGGATGGGTTGCCTATGGGGCATGGTGAGGTGGGGCATGGGGAGGGTGGATGGGCTGCCTGTGGGGCATGGGGAGGGTGGATGGGCTGCCTGTGGGGCATGGGGAGGGTGGATGGGCTGCCAGTGGGGCATGGGGAGGGTGGATGGTTGCCTATGGGGCATGGTGAGGTGGGGCATGGGGAGGGTGGATGGGCTGCCTGTGGGGCATGGGGAGGGTGGATGGTCTGCCTGTGGGGTATGGGGAGGGTGGGTGGGCTGCCTGTGCGGCATGGGAAGGGTGGATGGGCAGACTGGGTGAATTTCGGGGGTGCGCGGGAAGTGTCACACGTGATAATCCTAGCACGAGCAGGGTACGTGTATTTGGGGGGTACGCAGGGAGTTTCACACATGATAGGCCTAGCACGAGCAGGGTACGTGTGTTTGGGGGGTATACAGGGAGTTTCTCACACGATAGGCCCTGTGCAAGCAGGGTACGTGTATTTGGGGGGTACGCAGGGAGTTTCACATGCGATAGGCCTAGTGCGAGCAGGGTACGTGTATTTGGGGGGTACGCGGGGAGTTTCACATGCGATAGGCCCTGTGCGAGCAGAGTACTTGTATTTGAGGGCTACACGGGGAGTTTCACACGCGGGAGGCCTTGGGCGAGCAGGGTACGTGTATTTGGGGGGTACGCGGGGAGTAGCACACGCGATAGGCCCTGTGCGAGTGGGGTACATGTATCCTGGGGGTGCGCGGGAAGTTATACATGCTATAGGCCTTGTGCAGCAGGGTACGTGTATAGTGAAGGGTGTGCGTAGAGTTCCACACGCGATTTTGCTGGGCGAGCGGGGTACGTGTATTCCTGGGGTGCCCCAACACGAATTGGCAGTGTGTGTCCTCCAAGGTGAGCCCTCTCCCCCCTCCCCAGGGCCTGCAGGCAGCCCACAACACAGGGGACTACCCTGCACCCCTGGCCATGCACCGCAGGCAGCCCATCCACCCTGGCCATGCCCCCAGCCAGCCCACATGTCACCATGCACAAGTGAGCACTGACACATGTCCCCCTGCACCCCCACCCACCCAGCAGTGACGGGCACCTGCCAGCAGGCCCCGACTCATGTCCCCCACCCACTCACCCACCCAGCAGTGATGGGCACCTGCCAGCAGGCCCCGACTCATGTCCCCCTCACCCACTCACCCACCCAACAGTGACGGGCACCTGCCAGCAGGCCCCGACTCATGTCCCTCTACCCACTCACCCACCCAGCAGTGACGGGCACCTGCCAGCAGGCCCCGACTCATGTCCCCCCACCCACTCACCCACCCAGCAGTGAGGGGCACCTGCCAGCAGGCCCCGACTCATGTCCCCCCCAACACATCATCATGATCTACAATCACGGCCCTCATGGCCACCCAAATCCCACCGCACACCACCCTTGCCCAAAGAACCAACCAAGTATTACATACACCGCACATTGAAATGGCCATTACATGAAACAACCCAAATGGCATGTATGTACATCAACACATGGCCGTCACACACACACAATGGGTGCCAGTGAATGTGAAAACCCACATAGTGACATGCATGAAACCAATGACAGAATACCACACATTGAAGTATGAAACAAAAATGTATTCAACACAAAATGCTGTGAATCAAATGAAAACACACAATAATGGAAATAAGAAATAAAATGCTGCATGTTCAAAAATGCAAAAAAATATGAAATCAGAATCCAAAAAAATCCAAATGAAAATGTGTCCAAAGTCACTGTCCAACAAAGCAAATCCAAAGGGAAAGAAATAAGCAAAATCCATTGCTCCATGCTTTAAAACAATAAAATTATGATGATAAATCCACTATATACAAATAACAAATCCAGGGTCCATGTGCCCAACTATGTAAATGAAACCTACCAAAAAGCTGACCCAATAAATAACTATATACAACAATTTGGGGCATAGTCCATGCATGCCAAATGAAAGAAAAAAGAAAGGAAACTTAACACTAATGAACTATATACAATGGCGGCGGCCAAGTCCAACGGCTCACTTGTTGATGTCCTGGGCCAGGGCATCATCGAACTCCTGTTCAATGTCCTGGAGGCGGGCCTGTTCACTGGCCCCGAGGTCTCACAGGGACAATGCTATGATCACCTCCAAATCCCTGCAAATTCCCTCGAGGCCCCAGCCCGCCTCAGCGCCCTGTGCATGGAATTCTCCGCCCTGACCATAGTGAGCCATGCCTCTTCCGCCTGCCACTGCTCTGCATCTATAGCCTGGCCCAACCGCTGCCACACAGAAGACACTCCCAATCCAGAATCCTCCTGGCCTCTGGCTGATGCCTGCCTCTCTGATGTTGATGTCCCCGAGCCATCATTGCTCCCACCTTGAGCCCGCTGCTGATGTGCAAGTCCCCTGCTTTGTGATGCCTGCATATCCTCCTCCTGCTGGGGTCCAGTTGTTGTGGTGGCCACCCCTGCTGGACCTCCGACTCCCAACTGTGGCAGTGATGTGTCCTCCACCAGCCTGGCCGCTAGGTCCGGGCTGCCTCGCCACGTGCCCTGTACCGTCCCATGGGCAGCGCCTGTGCCTGTGGTTGGGGATGTGGGGGCACCAGCATGTCCACCGGTACCTGCCGCCATGTTGCAACATTGTGCAGGACACATGCTGCCACAATGATCCTGCACACTACTGGGGGTGCATATAGTAGAAGCCCACCAGGGCGGTCAAGGGAGCGGAAGCGTGACTTGAGCACTCAGAATGTGTGCTCCACTATGCCCCCGGTTGCAATATGGGCATCATTGTATCTTACCTGGGGTGTTGTGGTGGGGTTCCGGATTGGAGTCATCATGTGGTTGCTCAGAGGGTAGGCACTGTCCCCTGGGGAGGTGATAATAGTTGAGATTATTAGGGTTTGGGTATTTGTCTGTGTGTGCCATGCATGCATGTGCACAGGCATTTGTACTCACTTAGGAGCCATGTGGCACCATTCTGCCCAGCTTCCAGGGCCCGGCTCAGGGCAGACATTCTGTATATGAAACTGTCATGGGTGGAGCCAGGGTAGTTTGCATAGACAGAGGTGATGATTCCTTTAGCATCGCATACAACCTGCACATTGATGGAATGCCAGTGCTTGCGGTTTCGATAGATGTGCTCAGTGGCCCTAGCTGGACGTAGGGCCACATGGGTGCAATCTATGGCACCAAGCCCTTTGGGGAAGTGTGCCACCCTGTAAAAGTCCTGGACCACAGCCTGCCTTTCTGTGGGTGTTCTGGGCATGCATATGTGCCAGCGGACTGAGGGGCATGCAGTGATGATTGCCAACACCTGGTGTAGGCAGCGTGACTGCGTGGCCTGTGAGACCCCCCACTATGGCAGTTGTCCGCTGAAATGTCCCAGTGGCCAAAAAATGCAGGACATTGAGCACCTTCTCCAAGGGGCTCAATGCTTGGGAGCAAAGGGTGGGGTATGTAAGGTCATCTTCCCACTCCCTGACGAGTTTTAGGATGATACGGGGTGGAAACCTCTACCTGCCATAGACGTGGTCATCAGGCATCCCAAAAAGGCTGGTCCGGGGAAAAAAAATGTGGGCCTTGGCTATTCTCCTCCTCCTGCGGTGTCCCACGATCAGTGCTGAGACAAATGGGGCATTCATCATAGCTGTATATACGTGTTTGTTGTTTGCACGCACTTTAATACTGTGCGTGGGGACGCTTCCGCCTGCCTTCGTGTGGCGGACGTGTTGACGCCTATGCCCGTCTTTTGCCGTGCGCGGGTTTTCACATATTCAAATCCATGAATACGGGTTGTTCCTGTGCGTGTGGGCGTTCCGTGTATTTCCCTGCAGTACTTCCCCAGTTACAGCTTCTTTTTCACGCGTTGTTCCCCATTCCGCGTGTTACTCCCAGTGTCCCGCCCCCTTTTTGGTGTGTGCGCGGACGTTGTGCACTCTCCCCTAGCGCGTTGCGCACGGCATTCGGGATGTTGCAATGGCGTGTGCGCCTGTGTGCACCACGCACGGGTTTGGTGCACATCCCGAGGAAAAGACGCGCAGGGACTTCCATGAATCACATGCGTGCACCTGGTTTTTCACGCTTGCGCCAGCTTGCTCCAAGATTTTCGGCGTACGTTTGTTCCATGAATCAGCCCCTAAGTGTCACTTAAAAACAGTCTACACATCTATTCCATCTGCTTTTCATTTCTTTTATGAAAAAGTGACACACACTGCTGCTGAAAATGCACATATACATTTTTTAACTTTCATGAAATTGCTTTTAAAAACAAACATTTTTAAATGCGGAACATTGCAATTATTTTGCTTCACTGGAGCAGGTTCTGAATGCTGTAATGCATGTTTTTTGCTAGACTGGTTACAAAAGAGAATATGCTTATTGAGAAGCTTATAACAGGGTAATTAGCAGCAACATTTTATATATATATGTATTCAGTGAAAAAAATGTTGTTAAAGGGACGTTATGTTTCCAAGTAAAACCGAAAAACCCCTGATAATTTCAGGGGTTTTTCGGTTTTACTTGGAACCATAACGTCCCTTTAACAAAGTTTTTTTCACTGAATTTCATAGGCTTTTAGTATCGCAACTTAACCATAATGTCCCTTTAACAACTTTTTTTTACTGATTTTCATAGGTTTTTAGTAGCACAACTTAACCATAATGTTCCTGAAACAAAGTTTTTTACCTGAATATAGATATATAGATAATGTAAATTTGATAAATGTTTACTACGATGCCCTTAGTTTATATACATATAACATAGAACATACTGAACCCACTACCTGCGCTAGTGGGTCTAATATCTGCGGACCATGCGTTTGTTCGCGGATGGATTTGGACAATATCAACACTATCCAAAAAGTCAGGGGGTATCTTACATTGTTATATCATCCAAAAAAGACTACACATGTTCAAAAAGCAGCACATAAATAAATTACATTCAATAATACATAAGAAGTGAAACTGTGTATGCAAGACACTATCAGTCCAATTACATAGCATATGTAACATAGTGGAATATACCAAAACACAACAAATATGCCTCCAACAGAATTTCATCACAGAAACTGCACAGCAAAAATCAACAGGACACCTACGCAGCAGTAACAGCAAAACTTAGCAAGAAACTAGTGAGTACACTACATTTATATATATATTTATAAACTTTCTCTATTAGGTACGCTAAAACTAATATATTTTTTTTTTTAAACAGAAATGTCTAGTACTTTGGAATGGCTGGAAGAACATTTTCCTCGGGATGAAATGAGTGAAGACAGTGATACTAATGGTAGACACTACACCTCTCTATCTAAGACAATTAATAACCATTACTTTATGTGTTTTTAACATTTTTTTTAACAGACCATACAGACATTAAAAATAATACAGAAACAGAGATGTTAGAAAATCATCTGCAGCGAATGCGAATGGAGCTAAAAATGGATCTGTTAATGAAAAATGTATTTCTTTTTAAAAAACTTTGTGGAGGACCATATGAAAGAAAAAATTAAATATCACTGTCCCCACATGTACTTGTACCTCCTCTCCATGTCCCAGCCAACTATCCCCAAAAACTCCCCAGCAAGAAAAACGTTATGATGAGACTTCAATGTCTTCCTCCCCTACCATCCATCATGTCCAAACTCCTAATTCCCCTCTATTTGTATCAGTTTCTTCTTCCCCCTCTCTTTTATAATTTTGATACTTTTATACAATAATAAACAATTAAGTGTTGTTAGTATATTACTCTGTGTATTATTTTTTTTTTTAAAAGGCACTTAGGGTGTCGGCGGACAGAGCGGCTGTTCGGGATGTCCTCAATTAACCAAAATGGGGGTGTCCTAAGGACAATATACCTGTTCATATTGTTGGCAATCAAAATGGAGTTGTCCTTAGGACACACAAGATGTCCACCTGTCCGCAATGAACCGAAATGTGGGTGTCCTAAGGACACTATACCTGTTTGCACTGTCCTCAATCAAGATGGAAGTGTCCTTAGGACATACAAAATATCCGTCTGTCCGTAATTAACCAAAATGGGGGTGTCCTAAGGACACTATACCTGTTTGAATTGGCCATAGTCAAAATGGGGGTGTCCGCAGAACACTAAAGATGTCCGCATTTTCGTAGCTATGCAACATAAAGTGTCCTAAGAACATTCCCTCTGTTTGCATTGTCCGTAACCAGAATGAATATGTCCGTAGAACACAGAGCCAGTCCGCCTGTCCGCAAAGTTGTGACCGCATTTGTTTTGTTCAGGGACCTGTACACTGTCCGTAGAACAACCTGGCTGAGGTTTGAGCAGGAGCTCCCTCTCTCCCGAGCTGCAGGAGCAGCCCAATGCATCCACAAGCACTGCCTGGTGCAAGGTAAGCCTGGAGGCTACACCTTTTATTATTAGGCACTGCTCATCACCACTGTCCAAAATGCCATATTTTCCCATTTAAATGAGGCGTTATCCAATTCTTACCTCTGCAAGCTTTCTGGCCCTCTGCACTGCTGAACAGAAAAACGAAAAGAATGGAATCTAAATTTGTATTTGCAAAAACAGAAGGTTTTTGCCACTTTAAGATGGCCACCGCCACTTTGGCTGCTTGATCTCCACTTGGTCCCAAGGCCAAAAGCCCGTCTTGCTTCGTGATTGGCTGGCCGCTTCCTCTTAGCCTATCGGCGTGCACTGGCAGGCGAAGCCGGCCCGACGAAGGCGACTGACAAAGGCTGCATCCTGACTGAGCCTGACCGAGCTTGCGGTGCTCGAGTGCTCCAGAGAGCTTGCCTGAGAGTGCGCCAACCATCCCTCTACCAAGGTGAGCCCCCTTCATCAATCCTGTCCGGCCACTTCACCACTTCACTGCAGCGTTTTTACTTAGAACCAAGGCTCTCAGCTGCACCACCCTCACATCACCAACGTTAAATGACAAACACCTGCAACTTCAACACGCCAAAGAACAGTACTTAATGCCCAAGCATCTCCAATCCTCGTACGAACTATTGAACCGTCCTTCCTTCGAGTGTTACGCGGATGATCGCACGATCTCTGCATCCAAATGTACGTTCACTATGCTATTGTTAGGAAGAATTCTCTGTTTAGGCTGAATTTCCTAACCTAGTGAGTCCCCCAGCAGCTTTGCTGGATTTTTGGGGTTTATTTTTTTCTCCTGCCAAGAGTGAGACTCTTTTACCCTCACTCTTGGACATGACTTGAGAGTGTTTCTGTGACTTGCTATGTGCTTATGGGCTAGGGGGTAATTTTCCCCATAGGCCATCATTGGTTTTTGAATGTGTGTTACACAGCACCCTCAGTGCAGTAGCACAGGGGTGTCCTAGAGACCCCCAAACATAGACTCCACACCCTGGGACTGACTACTGTCTCCCTGGGTCTGTAAAGTTACCATTGACTTTACTAGTCTTAACTTAGGAACTTAACCAGTACAAACCATCTTACTGTGGAAGTACTGGTAGGGGCAATTAGATTGCCCCTGGGTCTGTTGTCGAGGGGGTACTGTCCCGTCCCCCCTCGGCGAGTTCTGGCTGGTGGCAGTGGATACCACGGAAATATTCCACCAGAATATTTCCCAATGGGATTTCCCATTGTTTTTAATGCACCACTTTTTGGTGCAATGTTAAAGATACCGCCGGGTTATTTATTTAATATAAATTCACCGGTTGGGATTTTTTGCCAGAACTCGCCGCCAAAATAGCGTCTAGGTTCACTTCAGTAACCCTGAACCCGAGTCGAGCCTTTGTTCCACTTTTGGCGGGCTTCTGCACAGAAGCCCTCCAAAGTGGTGCCATTCTGTCTGGGTACCACAGGGGGTGTGGGAGGGGGTTTAGGCACCCTAGACTGAGTTGCCTTGCCAACTCATGTCGCACTCTAGTGTGATTGGCCCAAGTGGTGAGCCACCCCGCTCACCACTTAGCATGTTTGAGTGACAGCTAGGCTGTATGAATGGGGGTTTGCTGCATAAAAGCAGGGTTTTTGGGACTGGTTCTTCAGAAGTCGCCACAGGACCTAAGAAGCCGAAGAGGGAGAAGCCGAGCCGACCTGCCAAGACGACACCACCGGTGAAGCCCTGCAGAACCGTCTCACCACTTTTCCCGACGACAGAGGAGATCTCCCGCCGGAGAGTCTTCTTCCCTTAACTGGTGGGGACAACCAGTTGCTGCCTTCTTTTCGCCGTCCCGAAGCATCTCGTGGCCGCCTTGCCTGTGCCAAGCACCCTGGCAACCGGGATACCACTTTTTACCTCAACCGCGAAAGAGGAGTAAAAATCCTTTGTGACTGGAAAACTCCACGGCTGGTCTCTTCCCTGGTAGTGCAACGATCTGCAGCTTTCCTCCACGTCGGGATCACCTCTTCCCCTGGACGACGCCGTGACTTACACCCACTACCAGGAACAACTACCACCGCTGGAGGATCCTTTCCACTTTTAAAGGTACTGTGTTCCGCCCGGCCTCCCTTGCCACCGATTGTACGGGGTAGATTTAGCCCTCGGCTCTCGAACCTGGGTAGGTCTGGGACACCCTAACTAAACTTTCCAGAACCATAGTAAAACCTTTTTCTCTCACCTGCAAAGACTGATGACATTGTGTGATCTTGGGCACATTTTTCGCCTGGCTCCCTCTAAAGCGGGCCCCAAACTAATTCTCCTTGTTCCACCATTGACGGTCTTTGCTAACCTTATGTGAAAAGTGTTTTACCTTACTGCTCTCTTTATTTCTGCCTTTTCCCTCCCTTTTGGTAATACTTGTTGGAGTGTCATCTAACGTTAAGCGCTCACCTCTGTTTGGAAATAAGTGGGGTTAACTTAGAATTGTCCAACAAATGATTAGGGATGTACATATGAGTAATAGTAACTGTGTTTGACTTTCTTATCTTTTCTATCGTGCTAGTGTAATTTATGAGTGTACCTTTAATAAATAAGTCTATACTTTTACACCTAGCTCTGGTCAGTGTTTGCTTGTGCTACTGTGCCTCTGTACCTATTATGTATCCTCTGTATACTGCCTAACTCTTCTTGAGGGAAGTCTGACTGCTCAGCCACAGCTACCACAGTGAATCTGTGTGGTACAGACTGCTACCAAGTGGGTTTACTGCCAACACCTGTAGACTTAAATCTTTTGCAGTGGTCCCAGAGGGAACTGCACAGGTTTCTACCTAACAGCTATCATGCTAACCTGCACCCTCACTTATTACCCATACTTGCACTATCAGTATATTAACCTACCCTGCGTTTTCAACTGCCCTGCCATCATTGCAAACCAGCTCTGAATAAGCCTGACTACTGCTCCATTTAACATGTGCTGACTGCCTAGTGTTTGATTGCCTGCGCTGCTTCTAACAAGTCTGGCTAGTGCCTCCTTTACTGTTTGATTGTTGCTATGTGCCCTGCCTCTGATAGCATTATTAGCCTGCCCTGCCTCTGCTAGCGACACTAGCCTATGTGAACCTTGCCTGCAATGTGTATCCGGCAACTTGTCATTGTGTGCCTTGCCGTTGTTAGCAGTATTGTAATAGCCTGCAATAGTTGCATCTAGACTGTGTACCCTCAGCCTGACATTGTGCGCCATGCCTTTATAGCAGCTTTAGCCCATGTGCCCTGCCTTGGCTAGCTACATTAGACTACGAGTGCCTTGCCTTGTGATAGCTGCATCCAGATTATCTGATCTCGCTTTACAGTACATATGTGCCCTACTTTGATTATTGCTTTTAGCTCATTTTGTGCCTCACTAGCATTAGATAGCTGTGCCCGCCTAGATCACTCTCATTCTTGGCTGTATTTTGATTCTCAAATCTAGATGTACTGACATACTTAGTTTCTATGACCTGCTACTTCGCCTGACCACCTAGAAAACTAGACTAATTAGCCTTTCACCTAGCTCAGGATACCCTACACATTATATAATGCACCTTTTATTGGCCAACCTAGTACACTGGGGCACCTTACTCATACTACTGGAACTTCACAGTATGTCGCCCTTTACAGGAACTATAATACAACACGCCATGATACAATGCAACATAGCCGAGAGAAATGCAAGATTACGAGTACGACTACCGAGAATCTTTGATCTTATTATCAAATATGAAACAAACAACCTTAGAACCAAAATGACCACTGAACCCAATCCCAAACCTAGCTTTCACAACTACAAAAGGCAGAACAACCTTCAAATAAATAGAGAAAAAAGCTGCACCTCCACAGTGTCAATAAACCTTGCCTCACTCCCACCTACAAACTCCACACCCAAACTTAAAGGAGCCTTAATAAACGCTAGATCTCTAGTCGCCCATGCCATAGAAATATCCGAAGTCATCTCTAGTGAAGACTGCGACTTCCTAGCCATAACAGAAACATGGCTGCACAAGGGATCAGGCCCAGCACTATCCCTAGCTGTTCCTGACAACTACACTATCCTTAGAACGGATAGATGTGGATCTCGAGGTGGCGGACTAGCCATCATCGCTAAAAGTAAGCTTTGTATGAGACTTACTCCTTCACCAACCATTGAATCTTGCGAGATAATGTCCACTAAGATTCCCACAGCTAACTCTTAAACTCTTAACCTTCATCTGATATATAGACCTCCTGGTCCCATTAAGACTTTCATAGAAGACTTATCTACCACCCTATCAGAAAATATCAAGGACACCACCCAATCAATATTACTTGGCGACCTTAACATTGGCTTCAATGATATCAATGACCCACAAGCCATAGCTGCCTCCAGCATTCTGACTAAACTGGGCTGCACCCAAAGAGTGTTTGAGCCTACACATATCAAAGGGAGAACCCTAGATTGGATTGCTGACCATAACTGCAAAATCTCCACCCTCGCTATCTCACCCCAAATATGGACAAATCACCATCTCATTTCATTCTCATTAGACGCTACAACTCCTAAACTGCAACAACCTTGTGCACCACCTGCACTCACCAGAAACAAAAAAAATATGACACTAGACAAACTACTCCCCGGTATCATGCCCACTTTGAACGCTTTACCTAACAACCTAAACCCCAACGAATTAGTGGAAGAATTTAATATCAGTATGAACAAAACCCTCAATGACATTGCTCCACTTAAGCTTAGAAACAGTAAACCACAGAGCCACCTGAACAACTGGTTCACCCCTCTCCTAAAAAATCTCAGATTAGAAAAAAGGAAATGGGAAAATACGTGGAAAGCCCACCCCACTCCGGAAAACAAACTGAAATTAACTAACATCTCATCTCAATATAAAAAAGAAATAATCTCAGATAAACAAGAGACCTGCTACAATAGAATTACACAAGCTAATTCAAGCACAAAAGAACTGTTCTTCATACTCAGAGAACTGGAAAATCCCAAAAAACCTCAAGATAACTGCACTAAAGATAAAAAATGGTGCTCTGAAATCCAGCATGCATTATCCAATAAAGTCCTAAACCTCCAAAAGAAAATAGAACTAAAACGAAAGACCTTAGCCTCGGCCACATCACCCTCTACTAAAACGCTCCCCAACCTTAATCCAACCACCCAATTCCACTTCTCCAAAGTCTCTATACTAGAGGTGGAGAAAGTAATACTTGGTCTAAAACCATCCAATTGCAAAGAAGACCTCTGCCCAGCACAACTTATCAAAGATACTGCACGAGACCTAGCACCGTTCATCACAAAGTTGAGTAATGCCTCCTTTACCACAGGTACCATCCCGAGCAACCTAAAAGAGTCTTGGGTGCTCCCACTCCTTAAAAAGGCAACTTTAGACACAGCTATTTCCACTAATTATAGACCGATTACTAGCATACCGTTCCTACTGAAGATTCTGGACAAGGTGGCATATATCCAAATCCAGAGCTTCCTGGAACAAAACCAACTACTTGGCTTCCGTCAATCGGGTTTCCGTCCACTACACGGCACAGAAACCGCATTGATTGATCTAAAAGCCCAAACAGATAAAGTACGAGATGCTGGTAAACCAGCACTTTTCCTCCTATTAGATTTATCTGCGCATTTGACTTAGTAGATCATAAAGTCTTGTGTAACCACTTAGACACAGCAGCACATTTCTCTACTGAGGCTATAGTGTGGATCCAATCATTCCTTAGCGACCACACCATGAGGGTCCTCTCACCCACTGCAGCTGCAGACCCCATCCCCATCACCTGCGGCGTGCCACAGGGATCTTGCGTTTCACCACCGCTTTATAACATTTTCACTAAGACCCTGTTTGATGACTTGGACCACCTGGGTATCGTGTATACTAACTACGCTGACAATACCCCGATCCTCCTACCACTCACAGGGGACTACGAAAAGGACTCAGCACTAGTGAACAAAATCTTCAGCATCGTTCAGGCATGGATGGCAACCCATGGCCTATGCCTGAACGATGATAAAACCGAGCTTTTTATCCTAGGCACTGCTTCCGTCATTAAAAAACTAAATACAAACTACTCCTACTTCAACATCGATGAGAACTGCTTACAAGTAGCCAAAGAAGTAAAAACGTTAGGTATATACCTTGACTCCACATTATCATTCTCCAAACAAGTAAACTCCCTAGCCTCATCAACAGCTTACACATGTAAACTAATCAGAGGAGGAAAACAATTCTTATCTCAGCACAGTTGTCTAACACTAGCCAGAGCCCTAATCATCTCCAAACTAGACTACTGCAACGCATTGTGCATAGGAGCTACTAAATCCACCATCAACAAAATTCAGATACAGCAAAACAATGCCCTCTGAGCAGCATTGAACATTCCCAAGAGAGAACACATCTCAGAAACAAGGAGGAAACACAAATGACTCTCCACCTACGAGAAAATCAGACTCAAAACTGCATCCCTCACATACAAATCACTTTATAATAAAGCCCCACAATACTTAAAGGACAGATTCACCAGAACACACTCCACCAGACAAACTAGACTAGCCAACACCAATTGCCTCCAAGTACCCCAATTCAAACTCGCCACCATAGGCGGAGATAGCTTCCCAGTCAAAGCTGCCCAATTGTGGAATGAACTACCTATCACTGCGAGGCTAGAACAATCTTTCACCAAATTCAGACAATATGTGATCAACTGGTTGACAACAACAAATGATAAATAAATGCATGAATGTGGCTGTTGCAGGTGCTACTGCTATCTCAGCAGCACCCCCAACCTCTCCACCACCAACACCTCCCCGAGGGCCTGCATAGGGGAACAGGCATCAGGATACAAAGGAGAGTGATGAAGAGGATGAAGAGGATGAGGTAGTGGAAGTCCCTACTGCTAGTTCTCATTGTGCATCTTGGGTGTGGAGGTTATTTACCACTGTTGATGGAGTACCAAAAGCACGTGCGCACAAGGTGACCTGCAATTAGTGCAAGATGGTGCTGAGTCATGGGAAGCCAGGTTTGTACAGCTATGGTACTACCTCAATGAAGCAACACCTAAAATCGTTCCACGGTGGGGCTATTCGCAAGGTAGTACCTTGCGATAAACATAGTAGGTTGAGTTCCCCTGCAGCATCCTCCGTTTCCGCTCCTGACACCACAAGAGACACTCCTGTGGGGCAGCACATCCCTCCATCTGCCTCGCAGGTCATACATGATGCTGTTGATCCTTCCCTTTCGAGGGTCACAGTAATGTGCATGTACTGCGACACAGTACTTTGCAGGTGGGAGAACCTTGGAAGTGCATTCGAGACTGTGGTCAAGGAGCATGAGAAGAACTGCTACCTACCTGAATAAGGCCCACCCTACATCTTCCTCTCTCCAGCTGCCCTTTCTTATCCCTGTGGTTGGTGTCCCTTCCTTACCTTCCCTTCCCTTCCTTTCCTTGTGTGTCATGTTTAAAAAAACAAAAAGAATATATAAAACAACAAAAAACTAATAAAAAGACTCTTCAGAGTCGCATTTCACAGTTCAAAAAGAGAAGTGTCGGACCTCTAATATCTTTGCAATGCTGCCCTGTCACAACCATTGCACCTTTCTCTGGGAAGAAGTGTTGGCTCTAAAAAGAGCCTTTTTGTGGGCGTTTTTTTTTGTTTTGAAAACTTCAAATGGTCAACACCTACTGCAAAATGGATTGCTGTAATTCCAAAAAAGGTTGCAATGCATTTTGTATATTTTGTAGAAAAATCTAATTGCCGGCATAAGTAAGATGTACTCCAAGTCTGCAAAAAAAAGTGTGTACTACGGAACATAATGTTTTCATTGTGAAAAGAGAACATACCAACATCACTCAAAAAGGCACATTGTTAACATTGCGCCTTGCTTTCTCCATTTCTGGCCCAAATGAAGAAGAACGTAGCCACATTTGTCTTTGCACAATATGGTAAAAAATTACTCTGGAGTTTGGATACATTTCCATGACTTTCCCAAGTCCTTCTTTCACTGCAAATTGCAAAGAGATTCCAGACACATGTCCTAAATGGTTCCCTCCATAATGAATAATAATAATGTCTGGATGACACTGTGTCACCAAAGTAGCACAAAGATCAAATCCAGCCACTTCATTCCACTCACTCCATGCCAGTGCACTTCCACATGAGGGAATCCAAGATGTACAGCCACTCCACAGCAATCTGCATACATCTCCAACCAATTTATCCACTATCTGCCAAAATCCAGACAATCTGCTTACTAAAACACACAGCCATAGCTATCTCCTCTCCACTCAGGAAAATTACTTTCTAACAAACTCAAACTCTCTGCTCACACTTCACACCCAGTAAACCCTATCGACCAGTCCATGATGTGCATCCCTCTCAACCTCAAAAAGCCTGTATGTAATACACGCTGTCCGTGGACAACCGAGGTGTCTGCGGACAAATCAAAAATCTGAGCTTGGGGAATTACAATTGAAATAGTGTGACCCATTTCCCCTTTGAGGTTGGCTCTGAAAAGAGCCTTTTTTGTACAGATGCTTCAGAAACACCTTTTATTTTGTATTTTTTTTGTTTTTCTTTTCTTATTTTCCTCCAGAAATTTTCATATTAGCTTCTCCAAAGCAACCCTTATGTTCAAAAACAGCATGGCATTCCCATAAAAGATAAAGACATGCCATATTCTTTAAAGTAATCAACATTACCAGAGTCAATGTTTTCATTGTTGCAAAAGAACATGCCAGCTCTAGTCATAAAAGCAAACATGCCTCGGTTGAGTAAGCACCTAGCAACATTTTGCTGAGGACAAAAAAACTGAAAAAATCATCTTGGCATTTGGAAGTAGTTTTGCAGAACCAAGTTTTGCAGATCTTCCAACAAAGTAGGGGCACTGACATAACCCAAATGCAAGGCACCACAGTGCAGGACAACCACATGTAGATTGTTAACCCTAGCCATATCTTGGCAAACTTCTACCAATGCCAGGCACAGTGCTCCACACCACCTCCACTCCTTTTACATCAAAATTGTTTCCCACATTCCTACATTTTGCATAGTGCTCCAAACCATTCACAAACATATCTCCACGCACCGCAACTCTGACTTCCTCCACCTCCACCATCTTCACTACACACAGCCTCTCTCAATACGAAGAAGAACCTCAACACCTGATTGGCTAATCCTCAAAATGCACTCCCATTTCATGCTCGGAACCGTTGGATGTGGCATGTCCTGTCTACGAACAGCCATGCTGACCGCAGAGCGCATAAGTAACACTGGGGCAGTCCTTCTACCCTTTCCACTTCACTCTCTGCACCATTCCCTCATTGGCCACTGTTAAGCAGTCACACAACCATCCACCAATCACATGCAAGACCTCTACATCTAACTCCATCATAACAATTCAGCACTTTAGATGTACTGTTGATCACTACGAGTAGAATTGCACTGTGACTGCAAAGCACCTACAGCAACTACTAGTAAACTCTCCAAAATGTCTACTTGCAGATTCATGCACATCCACATGCATGAACACAAAATACAGGTATGAATATTTTTTGCACAGTACATCATACATGCCAACACTTCGACCCACCTGGGAGGGACATTTCCTCTGAAAAATAGGGAGACCACATTTGTGTCATAAGACACAAATTGGGCAAAGATGTATTTTCGGTGGGAGAAGGTGAAAAAAATAACAAAGGAAAAATTGGGAGTATCCTGCCGAAATCAGGTTGATTGGCATTTATGGAACATGTACATCTCTTGTATAAATGCATGTAAACAGAGTAACTGCCACTCACCCTGTACAACCTGTAAAACAAGCTTACTGTCATTTCTCCCATCTGCTATGATCAAGTGTCACTTGCAATGTTTTCTGCTCTTCACATTTTTATGTACTCATATTATTAACTGCAATGTGCAAACTGTTATTTTCTTCATTTATTCTATCATTTCTGTAAACCCTGCCACGTATTTAACCACATTTCAACCATGATAGAATTTGATGCATTATAGTGCATAAGATGTACATACAATTTCCTTTCCATACATTCTGCATATTTCACACACATTCTATCATTTCAACTTCCTTTACAAGTGAACACACACAGCTATCTAACAAAGTGTCATTTCATGTTAAAAGATGGGAGAAATAACAGTATAATTATGGAAAAAGGCTTTCTAGTGTGTTATAAATTACACACAGCCAGGATGAGTACATGCATCTTTATTTATGCACACAGATGGCCAACATCATTTGAAAGGCTCCCAGCTGAAACAACACCACTGCTTCTAAAACTGTTCTTCCAATCTACACAGCTCTCTCCTTCCAGCAGGTTGCTCATTCCGTTTTTGATTGCACAGAAGCATTCAACTATGCACAGGTGCAGTCATATCTATGACAATATCTACAACTATGTACAGTGCTCTAAAGCAAGACATACAACATCGCCCCCCTTCCCTTCAGTCTGCAACACAAGCACCAGGTCCTTCCTTGCAACCCTCACTTTATTTCAGACTCTCCCATCTCCAAGCAGCACAGAATCACCCAGTACTTTAGTAATCACCTACTGAGAAATAAACTGCTGACCCCATCGAATCCTTCTGATGTATTTCCCACACCTTCACAAATATATGCATACTTTTCCATACAGTTCCTGTCATTTACCCTGTAAAAATAGCAAACAAAGCATACCATTATTTCTTCTATCTCCTAGCATCCAATAACACTGCTTTATGAAGCCAAGTGTGCTCTGTGCGCTTACTATTGTACTCATTTCTAAACCACATTGAACTAACAGATTCTAAATAAAATATATAGGGCCTCATTACACGATAGGCGGTAACCATGGCGCTATTAGTGCCATGGTTGCCACTGGGATTTTACCGTGTCCGCCTTGGTGGATGGCGGAATTACCGCCCTACTCCAAGGTGAGCGGGGGAGGTAATTCCCCATTCACCAAGGCACTTCCCCATTCCCATTTTTGCCCTCATAGGGCATAATGGGAATGGGGAAGGAGCTAATTACGGTACTGCAAATTGCGGTACCGTAATTAGCACCAAGGTCCCTTTGCAGCACCCTACTTTAACGGCTGGTAAAACCAGCCGTTAAGGTCGGGTCCCGCAAAGGGAACTCGTAGTAAGGTGGTAAGGGTTTACCGGTACCAGTGCCCTTACCGGTACCGGTAAACTCTTACCGCCTACCGTGTAATGAGGCCCATCCTAACATCCAATAACACTGCTTTATGAAGCCAAGTGTGCTCTGTGCGCTTACTATTGTACTCATTTCTAAACCGCATTGAACTAACAGATTCTAAATAAAATATATAGGGCCTCATTACACGGTAGGCGGTAACCATGGCGTTATTAGTGCCATGGTTGCCGCCGGTATTTTATCGTGTCCACCTTGGTGGATTGCGGGATTACCGCCCTACTCCAAGGTGAGCGGGGGCGGTAATTCCCCATTCACCAAGGCACTTCCCCATTCCCATTTTTGCCCTCATAGGGCATAATGGGAATGGGGAAGGAGCTAATTACGGTACTGCAAATTGCGGTACCGTAATTAGCACTGAGGTCCCTTTGCAGCACCCTACTTTAACGGCTGGTAAAACCAGCCGTTAAGGTCGGGTCCCGCAAAGGGAACTCGTAGTAAGGTGGTAAGGGTTTACCGGTACCAGTGCCCTTACCAGTACCGATAAACCCTTACCGCCTACCTTGTAATGAGGCCCATAAAATGCACATTGGCAAAGAAAATAACATGTACATGCTATGCACAGTTATCAGAAAGCACTACTACTGCAAAAACAAAGAAATGCAGGTCTACATTAACAACAATGCTATTAACACACAAATGCACTAACATCTTTCTTTTACACTTTCAGTGAACACCACTCTCCTGAAAAGCAGCAGCGTCTGAAGTACGAACAAGGATTTAGAAGAAACCTACTCTTTCCATACAAAATAAGTACAAAACTAACATAATGTTCTAACTGTTACTCAAACACACTAGCATTTTAGTGTTGTTGAAAAAACAAATATGTTTTCCCTTTACCATTAGATGTAATATTAGTGCTTCCCGTTGCCAGCTACATACTTTATACAAATTGTTCTAAGAACACATGTTTGCAAGCATGTTCAAAGTGTTCTTAGAACACATTATGTGTCCTGGGATGTTCATAAATAAATGAAATGAGGGTGTCCTGAGGACGCTATGTCTGTCCGTACTGTTCGTAGGCAAGTTGAAACTGTTCTAAGGGCACTCATGATGTCCGCGGACATTAAAAGTGTCCATATGGCATAGTTGAAATGTTTGATTCTATGGGTGTGATATGCTGCGATGGTGCATAGCCATATGGCCATGCACCCAAGACTCTTTGCCCTGGCCACAACTATTGCAGCATATCACACCCATAGTGGTTTATAACTTTGGGATCGAAGAACACATTTATAAGCAACAAAGTTATAAGCCACTATGGGTGTGATATGCTGTGGTGGTTGTGGGCAGGGCCTGTAGTCTTGGGTGCATGGACAAGATCAAATTTATAGGCAGCAAAGTTGAAACTGTCCTAAGAACACTCATGATGTCCGCGGACATTAAAAGTGTCCATATGGTATAGTTAAAATGTTTGACTCTATTGGTGTGATATGCTGCGGTGGTTGTGGCCAGGGCATAGAGTCTTGGGAGCATGGCCATGCTCCCAAGACTCTATGCCCTGGCCACAACCACCGCAGCATATCACACCCTTAGTGGCTTATAACTTTTGGATCCAAGAAAAAATGTACAAGCAGCAAAGTTAAAAGCCACTATGGGTGTGATATGCTGTGGTGTTTTTTTTACCCTCATATTTAGTAGAATACAAACCAGTGTACTGTGCAATTCGCTCACTTTCTGTGTTTGTTGCTAAAATCATTGGGTCTGTGGGATAAAAAAAAATCCATTTTGGATTAAAAAAAAAACTTTTTTTGTTATGCTACAGTCTATTTCTTTGTTTGTTTTCAGTATTCACTTGTTGTTTCTGTCTAATGCTTTATATATTGGCTCGTTGCAGATTTTGGAGCAGTTAGATACCTGTTGACATATTCTAACAGTCTATTTTTTGTTATAATGAAGTGGTATTGATTTATCTATTTGGATATTATAATATTTTGGGTTAGTTAGATACCATTTGGCGTATTCTAACTGTCTATTTTTTTGTTATAATGTAGTGGTATTCATTTATCTGTTTGGTTATTGAAAATCTTGGGGTAATTAGATACCAGTTGGCGTATTGTAACTGTTTATATTTTGATATAATTTAGCGGTATTCATTTATTTGTTTAGTTGTTGTAGAATCTTGGGGCAGTTATATTGCTGTTGGCATATTGTAACAGTTTATAGTCTTCTAATAGAAGTTTAGTTAATGTTTAAGTGCATTTTAGTTAATACATTTTGGTTTAAAAAAATTATAATGAAGTGGTATTGATTTATCTGTTCGGATATTGTAAAATTTTGGGGTAGTTAGATACCATTTGGCGTATTCTAACTGTCTATTTTTTGTTATAATGTAGTGGTACTGATTTATCTGTTTGGTTATTGAAAATCTTGGGGTAGTTAGATACCAGTTGGCGTATTCTAACTGTTTATATTTTTAAGTAATTTAGTGGTATTTATTTATCTGTTTAGTTGTTGTAGAATCTTGGGGCAGTTATATAGCTGTTGGCATATTGTAACAGTTTATAGTGTTCTAATAAAAGTTTATTTAATGTTTAAGTACAGTTTAGTTAATAAATTTTGGTTTTAAGAAGATTAAATAAGCGTTTGTAAGATTTGCAGGTAATCTCTGCTTTAGAGTAATGGTACTATCATTACATTCAAACCATCCACAATTCTTTTTTATATATGCAGTATAGTGCCCTGCATTGGTTGTGGCTCCTGTGTGGTAGATTATACCTATTGTTGTGAAGGTTTTTTTTACCAAGTGATACTTGACCATGTGTGAATCCGGTCAGCTTGCAGTTGTTTTTGGTACCATTTGCATTGTAACGTAGAAGCATTAGTATTACATATTTACTATGTGTTTTTATTAGTAAGGTGGAGCGATTATCTGAATTGCAGGTAGTACATAATCTACTATGGTTTACATTTTGTACAAGTTGCTGAAATGGAATGGATTCACAATTAGATATTGATACATACACAAAGCGCCATTGGGGATTTGTTCTTGTGTCACATTGTTGCACAGAGTGCATGTATGTTTCCACATGTATAAAATCTGGAAGATTTCATTTATAGGTATGTTTTTGTTTTCCAGTACTTGTAGTAACTACATTAGAAATTCTTGTGGATCTTCCTGTGAGTTTATAGTGAATTTCACCATTCCAGCACAGTAGTCCAATTGTTGTCTTATTCCATAAACACTTGTTTTCTACTTCTGTCATAGCTAATTCTGCCTCATTTGTTATTAGTGGCTCTCCCAGTGGTTCTTGGCTTCCTGTTACAGAAGGTTGACTACTGTCAGGAGTGTCCGTATCTAGTTGGGTCTGCAGTCCTTCTTCGTGTTGCTGTTCATTGTGCAACATTGTTTTGTACTGTGTAAAGTTTACATCAGTTATAGTGCTTTCATTTGCTTTGAAAGCGTCTTCATAGGAGTCATAATTATCTAGTATTTCTTCTTCTTTTCTCCATGGTTTAAAGAGTTTTAGCAGGGACATGTGATATAGTTCTTTATGTTGAGGGGTCTTTAATGACAATTTGATATGATTAATTAAAATTGATTTGGTGAGTTTTACTAAGCTGCCTTCACAATTTGACACTATGTATTTACCTTTTCTTTCATCGGGTTTTATATTATTTTTGTATGTGAAGTTTTGGGCTATGTGGTATAGACACATGGTTTCCAAAGTGGTACTTCTGTTTGGGTAATATGTGTTCAGCAAATTGTTTTTTAAAATGTCTTGCTGTTGGGATCATGTTTGGCTATTGTTTCTATATCTTCATATGATTTTAGAACTCTTTTTCTAGATTTAGCAGGACCAAGACTTAG
Organism: Ambystoma mexicanum; assembly: GCF_040938575.1. Lineage (NCBI taxonomy): Eukaryota > Metazoa > Chordata > Amphibia > Caudata > Ambystomatidae > Ambystoma > Ambystoma mexicanum. The sequence goes on along the minus strand of NC_090937.1, from coordinate 837,452,356 downwards.
CCATACTCTATTTTCAGATTTTCCATACAAAGCAGTACCAGTAATCTGCTGCTTCATAGGATCCACATTCTCTATGGGAGAGCATTTTATGCCCAAGCTGTATAATTTTTGAGACAGTGGGCCTCATTACGAGTCGGCCCTGCCGGAATCCGGTAATTCCGTGACGACGGTTACTCCACTTCCGGGACCGCAAGGTTGCGGAAATAAGGGCCGATTATGGCACTTGGTTTGGGCGCAACACACCGAGGCGGAAACAGAGTCACCGCCATTATGTAAACACCCACGCACATGGACTTTACGCCACAGAAAGTGGTGTTAAACCCGTGTCCACCGCCGCCGACACGGAAACACCGGAAGCGGAAACACCAACACCGGAAGCAGAAACAGCATGACAGCGGGAAAAGAACAGAAACAGAGAGGCGGCCATTATACAAAGCACAATCCACTGCCATCCTCAGACACCACAGGTCAGATTACCTCCCTGAGACTGACAACTCATCGATTGGCATCCAGGATACCAGCACGCAGACAGCGAAAGCCACGCTTTAGTGAGGCTGAGCTCACAGTTCTGGTGGACCACATTGTTGAGCATGCAGAAATGCTCTTAAGTGCAGACCAGCGGCGCGCTACTCAGCAACGGCGCAAGAGGTGCGGGCGGAGGCAGCACGCAAGTGCACAGCAGTCGGTGTGACCACACGCTCTGTGAAGGACTGCCATAAGAGGTGGGATGACCTCAGGCTCCGGGTGCGCAACCTCATGACTGCACACTGCCAACACAGCACTGGCACTGGTGGAGGCCCTGCATCCCCCCTCAAGTTGCAACCGTGGGAGGAGCGCTGCAGCAGTGTCATGCACCTTGAAGGCATCCAAGGCATAGGAGAGGCAGAGGCAGGATTGAGCCCACCTGCACATGCTGGAAAGTGCACATAGTACAAAGCCATAAGGGTGAATGGGAGTGACCCAATGGACCCACTCACAATGCCCCCCAACAGGGTAGGAGTGACCCAATGGACCCACTCACAATGCCCCCCCAACAGGGCAGGAGTGACCCAATGGACCCATTCACAATGCCCCCCCCAACAGGGCACGAGTGACCCAATGGACCCACTCAAAATGCCCCCCCAACAGGGCAGGAGTGACCCAATGGACCCATTGACTGGCCAGATGACAAGTAACACATCCCCAAAGCATGAACCCTGGAAATGCACACAGTGCATGCCTGACTGAAAGCAAACACACACACACCTGAGTGCATCAATAGTCACAAGTGTGTACATGCAAGTGGTCATGGATTATCATGTTGGATGCATGTGATGGACACATCTAGTAACATCACACAACTAACAGCATGCCCTCTGTATTCCCACAGTCGAGACAAGTGACAGTGACGGTCAAGAGGCAATGCAGCAGCCACCTGCACGCGCCCAACTCAGCACTTCTGCCCAGGAGGATGGTGCTAGCTGCTCCAGCACACAAGGACGGGCTGCATCAGGCACACCAGCTACATCAGGCGCACCGGCTACATCAGGCACACCGGCTACATCAGGCACACCAGCATACGCCACCATCCCCATGCAGGCACCCACCCTAGCCCCGGATGATGATTCGCAGCCCATCTGCATGGCTGAGGAGGCTGCATCAAGTGATGGAAGTGGCCCAGCCATGCAGGCCAAAGCAGTACAACAGGGTGAGGGGGACAACATGGATGAGGTGTCACCCATTCATGGCCTACAGTTCAGCCCCCAAGAACTGCACAGCCCCATGCACTCCCCAACTCCCTCCATGGCTGAGCTCAGTACACGCTTGCAGCACTTTGAGCAACAACAGGCCACCCTGACGCAACTGGTGGAAAGTCAGCGGGGGGAGGCCAGGCTGCAGAGTGAGGAGGCCGTGCCTCAGTGGGAGGAGGCCAGGCTGCAGCGTGAGAGCAATGCTACGTCAGTGTGGCGGCTTTCCAGGTCGATTGGACGATTTGTGACCACCATTGTCACCCTGGCATGCCATGTCAGGGAAGGGAACAGTGTGCAATCCATCATTGCTCAGTCAATGTTGGTAGCCCAGCAGGCGTTTCAAGGGCGCTTGCCCACAGTCACACCGACAGTCACCTCAGCCAGCACCACCCCATCCAGCACTGCCACTGCCTTGACATGGAGGCGTTCTAGTCGGGTGACTGGAGCCACCAGCAAGGACACGGCACCGCATAGGCGCACCCGCAAATAGTGGCATGTGGGGATGCCAGTCAACATGACATTTGGGGACTCCATGGGTGTAGGGGGGTGGGTACGTTTGGGTTGTGGGGGAAGTCCATTAGGGGGTTAGTTGTTTGGGGCCTGGTTGGGGGTGTGTACATTTGGGTGGTGGGTGGGCACATGTGTACAGCTTACCTACCCAATGCACTTTCTTACCTGGTTTATCGAAAATACAACACCTTTGAAAAGTACCATAATGAGTGGACATCTGTCATTTCATATGCAGTACAACTAAATGGTATTTCCGGTCCTAACTTTCCTACGGGTCGACCATGTGTTTTTAAACATTAATCGGTCGATCGTAGTATAATTTGCTATGGACCTGACCCGACCTTTCGTCCACTAAACAAACGATAAATCGCACTTTTACATAAATAGACAATTATCTCCATATTTATGGTTCACTAGGGCTGCAAAGCACGCGGACAATATACAAAGATGGAGTGTAGAATTCAAGTTCTCAGGGATGGCTTTACACAGAATGTTGCAAAGTTAGAATGTATGCACGTTCACACTGAAGGTCAGCTGCTTTGATTTATTGCTTGCGGGCCGGAGTGGCCCACGACTCGCAGTATAAGGTTCTATTGTTTTTTGACCTTGACAGACATGCACCGTGCCTAAAGACTTCTTTTGAAGGAGGGGTGCAATAACGTAAGAGATGAAAAGGATGAAATTTCAGAAACAAGACCGATTTTCATGTTTGTTCACTATAAGAAAGATCGTTGGCACAGACGGAGTGGTATTTAGGGACTGCATTACGCCTAGACAATGGAAAATGCAAATCTAATGTAAGTAACCCTTTAGATGATTTTATCCCGGAATATATTAACAATAGCGTAGCGTTAAAGGCCGGTTAAGTTGGACTTGTTCGTTCAATGTGGCCTTTTGTACCGCGCACTATCAACACCGAAGTGGACCCCTGGCGCTCAGGCAGCTCTGAAAAAGGCGGAGGAGAGGGGGTTAGTGATTATAACGTAACATACTCCATTGCACTATCATCGCTAGCAAATAGTTTCAGGCCCAATAAATGAAATTAATAATTTTAATGAAGATCGGCTGGATAGACTAATTTATGTTTTTAATACAGGTACATCCTTCCCTACTGCCAATGCCATCATTTCCAGACACCGGCCGACGGGTTCTTCAGCTGCCAGGTGCAGCTCCATGTCAACAACTTCACCACCCTTACCATTTTATGGGACGATCGGCAAGGACCAATATGCCCTTATGTGGTACTAGCGGCTAGAAGCAACATACCAACCGTTACGGTGGGGTAGTGCCTCGTTGTTGGAACAGCCTTGCAATTATCAGTGCGACCATAGTGCTTCTTTTATCGTAAACCAACACCCTGTGTACCGCAAAGGAACAGCGCGTGACTCAAGATGAACTTTAGCGGATCGAGAGCAAAGACAAATGCGAATCGCTGAATATTCTCTAAACATTTGACGTCAAATAAATGTACTTTACCAATTGTACAATCTTGCTGTTTGCTTATAAACCACAGTTTCATATTCTGAATTGTGGCGCGCTGTGTTGTGAGATGATCTGTGTTGTTTCACGGGTTCTGTGTGAAGTCACGTAGAAGTCGACTGGGCGCATTTGGCTACGCAGCCCAGTAACGTCACGGAGAGAGGCGGGGAATATGAATGCTTTGTTGATGTCAGGCTCAGGGGCGGGGGATATGATTTAGTGCCACAAAAGCAGGTCAGCCAGGGCGATGGGACAAGTGATAGGATTATCACATAATGTCAGCGCACAGCAGCCTGATTTATCGTTTGTTTAGTGGACGAAAAGTCGGGTAAGGTCCATAGGAAATTTTTCTACGATCAACAGATCCATGCCTGAAAACACATGGCCGAGCTGTAGGGACAATTACAATTTGGTCACAGAAATACCCTTTATTCATTTAGTGGCATCACCATATCCCTGAAATGCTGTGGATGTGCTGTCTCTCAAAAGTAAATGCGAATCAGTGCATCCCGTGCTCGTTGTCAATCTAGTGGACCCCCAGTAAGTGGTTGTGCCATCCCCATCCACATCCTCATCTCCGTCACCATCCCCATCTTCATCATCTCCATCTGGGGGCATTGGAATGTTCCTGCGCTGGCACAGATTGTGCAGCATGGCACAAACAAGCGTTATTTTAACTGTCTTCACTGGGCTGTACTGCAGTGATCCGCCAGATCTGCTTAAACAGCGGAACCGGGCCTTCAGTAGTCCAAATGTCCTCTCAATCATGCCACGTGTGCGGACATGTGCCCTGCTGTACGCATCCTCATGCCTGTTCCTTGGCCTCCGTACAGGCGTCATCCGCCATGGCATGAGTGCATATCCGGAATCTCCTACATGGGATGTAGATGTGGGGGACATGTCAATGTTGGTAGTATCACGTCTTCTTCAGTTGCAGTGCAATCTTGTGTCATTGTTCATTCATGCGTATGTGTCATGCAGTGTTTTCACTGATGGGTGTTAATCTTCTATGGCCATCATAGTATGTATGTATGTATGTATTTATTTTTTGTATAGCGCCGATAGCCCGTGGGCATCAGGGCGCTTAGGCAAACAACGAAAAACAAAACAATACAATAGGAACGTCTGCGCTAAGCCATGAGGTGGTCATAATCCCCCATAGTGGGGGTTGGCAGCTGGACATTGACCAATGCATTGGTGTGCATGTGGCTTGTGAGTATGGCATTGTGCAGTCATGTGCACACATGGCAGGGTCACTCCACAGTGATGATATAGTAGATGCAGGACGTCTCATTTACAGCCATCATGTGCATTGTGAGTGCTGTGTTGCATATTATGGGAGGGGGTTTGCTGTGGCTCCAGGTGTGTGTGCCAGTGGGAGTTCAGGCTGTGTGTGTCAGGTGGCAGGGTGTGTACGGCCACACTGTGGCTACCTGTCATGTGTTGCTTTGTGAAGTTTGGGTTCTGCTGTCTTTTCAGTGGATGGGCGGGGGGTGATGCATGTGCAGTCGCAGCAGCCCACTCAAGTAGCTCATTGCCCTGGTCACACACACACCCCACTTACACAGGTCCGGAGCATTGACAGCTGTACTCACCCAATAGCCATGTGCTTTGTCCAGCATAGCGTTCCATGTACCGTGGCAATGTTGAATTCCGCAGTACCATTGAGTCATGGGTTGAGCCCGGGAAACGTGTGCAGCAATGTGTAATCCTGCTATGGCATGGAAGGCCAACTTGGTGGCAATCACCTGGGGGGGGGTATGGGGTAGGGCAATCTGTTCAGACACATGGCCAAAAGGGCATCCAGTACCTGACCCAGGATTATTGAGAAACAGGGTTGTGATAGGCCGTGCAGCTCACCGACTGTGTGTTGATAGGTACCGGTGCCAAGAAAGTGCAGTACAGACATGACCTTCAGGAGGAGGGGTGGGTGGCGGTGGGGGTGTCTATGTGGCTGCTGATGTCGTCCTCTATCAGGCCACTGATGTACAGGATTGTTGGACGGTCCAGCTGGTATAATGTGTGGATCTGTCCTGGGGTGAGGTTCCAGGGTGAGGCCCTGATGCGTGGTATTGCAGGCTGCCTGCAGGGTGCTGCCGGCTGGACAATGGGGTTTGCCATAGGTACAGGGTTAGCTGGTTGCCGCCTGCGCCTCCTAAGCCTCCGCCTCCTACTCCTACTCCGCAATATTACTGCCATCATGTGCAGTGCTGCCTGTTGGTTGAGTAGGCCCAGTCCCATTGCTAATAGAGCTGCTGCCTGCATGGTTCTGTTTTGAGTTGGGCTGGGTGTGGCCCTTTTGTACGCACCCAATGGCCTGCTGGGTCCAGCTGTGCTGATTTGGTGCACCTGTGGCCTGATTCAGGACACCAGGCACAGTTTAGTGTCATGTTCGCTGTGGCGGCGGTACCGCCACCGTGATCACGGTTTTACAGCCCTTTTGTTGTCGGTGTTTCCATGTCCACGCTAGTTGTGATGCTCGCAGTGTTTCGTATTGCCAGCAACAGAGGAGTTTCCGTGCAGGTGGAGTTTACGGGAGCTTTAACTCCGCTGTGGCGGTTGGAGGTGGTGCTATTTCCGGGTTCGCAGGTCATGATTAGGTGGACGCGGAAACGGTGCCGGTATGGTTATACCGGCTGCGTTAATTCCGGACCTGAGCACTTGTAATGAAGCCCAGTGTTTTGTCTGATGACAGGTCATTCCAGACGTCTTGTAGCTCTGTTTTTTCTGATTTGGTTAAGGATGCTGTAACATATCGTGCAACTGCAGTGGAATTGTCTGCAATGTACTACACATCCATGTTTGCATTCCATAAGTGGGCAATGATTGCATTGTAATCATTGATATATTTTTCTTCTTCTGTTCTTTTTATGTAATATGTATTTTTAGGTGATTTGCCTTTAACACTATGTCTAACTGAAGACATGAAGCTGTTCACTTGACCTGTTTTTGTAACCGGTCTAGGAAAACCAAAGCGGAATTTGGTGTAGTATTTCCCTTTGTTTTTGTATTTGCGACAATATTTGCCATATTTGTGTCTTTAAAATTGTACAATTTGTGCTGGAGATCACTATTTGTTGCTTCTGATGGAATTTGACAAGTGACATATTTTTCAATAAATAAGCGTCACTGTCTTGACCAAATTTAGGAGCATCTTTAATCCATAAAAGCATGTGGATATGTGGTGCTCCTCTGGCTTGGTATTCTTTTCTCCAAGTGTTGCACTTCTCCAAGGGGAGGAGCAGTTGTATTACAAATAAAGTGTAGCATAGCTATGAAGCGATGGTGAAAATATCTTGAAACATTAACAGGATCTAGACAACAAAGTTCTCCAGGTGTTAGTATATCTATGTTGTTTTGTTTGATATGCGCGGGAAATCATGTAAATCTTCCCATGCATATTCTGCACAACTTAATGTAACAAACCAAGTGGGTGGGCCAAGGTTTCTTATCATACAACGTACATCTCCGTGACGTCGAAACCAGTATTCTTTAGTACCACGCATTTTTGCTAATAGATTTGTAATATTTGATTGTAAAAACTCATCTTTTTGTTGCACTTTTTGTAATAATTGTGTAGCTGACATATTTTGAAAGTGGGATCCTGATTTTAATGTGTGTGCAACTTCGTATCATAAAGTTGCTAGTTCACTTTCAATGAGTAGGTGGAATATGTATTCTACATTTTGTCTAAATCTGGGATCTTCAGAATACATCCGTAATGAGCGATATTCTGATGTTGTTATTTGAATAGGTCTATCATCGTCCCTTCCTCCTTTGCCAGTAGGAAGAAGTAGAGGAAAAGCATGTGCTTCTATACTTTTTTCCCATATGCAAATTGGTGATCCTTTTGTTTGACGCATTTGGTACGTTTCTAGTGCATCTTCTACGGTGTCATTAGAATGCAATGGATGAATTGTATAATGGTCTAAAGTATTGGATATTGTAGCAGGATCTAGGAGCTCAAATTGACCAGCTTCTTATGTCTCTTGAATTATTTCAGTGGTATCCTTCAAGTTTTCTACAATATTTATTTCTTTGTGGTAATCATTATTGTCTTTTAGATATTGCAAAGTGTGTCTAACTTTATGTAAATCTACCAGTTGTTGCCAAATTTTTTTGTCTTTTGTAGGTACACCATTTACTAAGATAATTAAAGATTGCTCCATTGGACGTGTGCACATTTTCTTTTAGACCTAATGGTAAATACACTACTTTTCCACAAATACCTTTCACTAATTCAGAGGGAGGTAATTTTGCTGTTTTTGGATGAAGGCGTATTATTGCTTGAAAGGGGTGCACTGTTTGAATTATGATGCTCTCATATAAATTGAGTTGTTGTAGGGGTTTTGGTAGTGGATATAATTCCAAAATATTTGTGATAGCACGTGAAGGAGTTTGGTTGTTGTCAAGTTTTGTAGTGCAGTAACTGCAAAGTATTAAGGGGTCAGTTATGTCATATTTGTTTTCTGCTATAAGGTAGAGAGCTAATTCAAACCATTTGGAATCTTCATTGTTTTCTATTTTATATGTTAGGTCTACAGTTTTTGTGTTACTTTTATGGAAAGTTCTACGGCAACATACACACACATGGTTTGGTATTTCAGCAGATGTACTTTTAAATTTCAGTATTTCTTTTTTTGTATGTGTGTAGTAGAAGGTTGCCATGCATAGAATTGTTGCTAATTTGCTTTAAAGCTATTTCATTCTGTAAGTGGCTTTCACTTGCAAAATATTTTTTCTGGATATAGTCGATTTCTTCAAGTAGGTCTTTTGCTGTACCATGTAGAAGAATGTTATTTAAATTGGCTAGTGCTAAAGCAGGACTTTTATCATAGTATATTTTATAGACTCGATTTCTTAGAGTTGAATGATGTGCTGATATCATTTTGATTAAATGGAAGGTGGTTTGGCAAGTAGGTCCTGAAATGCAGGCCAATGAATGTCCTTGTAGTCCTGTGTACTTGCGCACTGGTCAGGTATCCATATTTTGCAGTAGTTTAATTTTCATTTTGTCTTTGCCTTTCACATATTGATTGAGGAACTGGCGTAAAGACTTGAAAGATGCTTTGGGAATGTTACACATTGACGTGCATGGCCATTTGTACACTAGACGTTCTGATTCATTTGAATGGAGAGGTAATTCTACGTTTTCTGGGGATATTTTTGTAAGTAGTATTTCTTTTTCCATTATGGTATGATTGACTTTTTCATAACCTCGTCCACTGCTATGTATGGCAATTGTATTTGTTTGCTTTTGTTTGTATGCTTCTTCATTAAAGTATGGTTCTGTGCTCATAGTGTGACTCCAATCACCTCCACAGATACTTAAGAAGTTATTTCTCTTGACATTTCGTTTATTGAGAAGTCTTTTTTGTAATTTAGTCATTAGTTTTGTTAGTGGTTTCATTTTGTTTAACACTAAAATAAATAAGTTTCTTTTGAGAAGGATTGCACTGTCTACCAACGCTTCTAAGATTAATTTCCTAGTGGTAGCTGATTTTTTGTTAATTGTTTTGTGGTTTGTTTTACATTTTGATAGAGGAGGCAAAGTTTCTGTATTGTTTTGTTTCACTAAATGACTGTATTAGCTGTTTTGTTTTAACTTTTTTTAACAAATTCTGCTAGAGATGGATGCTTGTTTTGGACACTTCTATTTTCATTTGCTCTGTTTCTGCGTTGCTTTCTACAGACTTAATCTTTGGTAGGCATTCTTTAGGGTCTGTTGAAAAAAGTAAAGAAGGTATGGGTTGGGGTGTTCTTAATGTATGTGTGCTGTTTGCATGAGTGTGTGAGTAAGATAATAAAGATGTATCTAATGGTGTGTGATTGTGCATTGGGCAACTACAACTAGTTGGGATGGCTATTTTTGAATTTATGTGCTTATAAACTGGGGTTCAGATGATAGTAGAACGTAAGCTGGTGGTGTGCAGAAGTAGAAATAGTAAATCTAATGGTATACAATTAAAACAGTTGTCTGTTCCATAATATGAAAATTCTAGGGGTTGAGTTGGGTTATTTGTGTATCGAAAACTAAGAAATTGTGCGTTATTCTGCCTGTAAATCTCTGTTTAAGAAATGGGGATTTGTAGACAGAATGATGCACAATCTCTATTTTTAGACACAGAAATAGCATGAATTAACATTACAGTGTGTTTGAATAATAGTACAAATAATATGGTGGTATTCAACTTACTTTTTTTTAAATGAGCAGGTTTCTTCTTAGTTGTTCTTTGCACTTCAAATATGGCTGCTTCTTTTCAGGAGAATGGTCTTCACTGCAATTGTAAAGAAAACAAATAAACAATTTTGTTTGTATATAGCATTGTTTTTAATTTAGACATTGATTTTTTTAATTGACATTAACCCTCAGCGCCTTCCTCAAAATCATGAAAACTATCTTATTCACATAAGATGCGTCGCACCAGTTGAATACATATCATATGTTCTCTTAATGCATAAACTATATTGTAATGACTAACTGTCTGCAGACTTCAAAAAAATACACAGAATCCTGCTTCATTTATTTTCACTTCTATTTTTTTACTGTAAAAGGCAGAGGTGAAAAGAGCCTCATTTTTCTTTATTTTAGTTGTTTTAAATTTTTTTTGGTTTTTTATACAAGACACACTAGGAGAGGAGGGGAAAGGAGGGTAAGGGGGGACACCAACCACTGGGATAAGAAAGGGTGAGCTGAGAGAGGAAGATGTAGAGTGGGTTTCACTTGGGTAGTGAGCAGACTTTTTTCGTGCTCTGAAATGATAGCCTCAAAAGCACTACAAAGTCTCTCCCCCTTGCACAGTACTATGTCACAGTACATACACACAACTGTGACCCTCGAAAGGTAAGGGTCTTCAGCATTGAGTATGTCCTGTGAGGCAGCTTGAGGAATACGCTGTCCTGCAGGTGTGTTCCTTGTGGTGACAGGATCGGAAACAGAGGATGAAGTAGAGGAAGTCAACCTGCTACGCTCCTCGCAAGGTACAACTTTGCGAACGGCCCCCGAGTGGAATGACTTTAGGTGTCGCTTCATGGTAGTTGTCCCAAAGCTGTATGAACCATGCCTCCCGCGACTGAGTACCATTTTGCACTCATTGCAGGTGACTTGGTTCGCACGCACCTTAGGACCATTGCCACGAATGGTAAATAAACGCCACACCCAAGACTCACGTCGAGTGCTGGTGGTAGGGACTTCCACTACCTCATTCTCATCATCCTCTTCTTCCTCCTGTGCATCCTCACTCCTGTTCCCCTCTTCAGGCCCTTGGGGAGGTGGTGGTGGTGGAGGGGTTGGGGTGATGCTGACAAAGATGCAGCACCAGGTGGCATTAGTGGAGCCACGGAAGCCATCAGCTTGGCTTTGAAAATCTGCAAATTAGCAGGAAAACTTTCTGTGCTCTGTAGGATAGCCAGAAACACATTTAGAATGAGCTCTAGGGCGTGGTCTTTTATAGGGGTGCTTGTGCGCAGTTCGCAGACATGCGCGCTGTCCTCGGACAGATCGAACAGAAAAAAGGTTTCAAAAAGTCACAAAAAGTATGTTGAAACTCAGGATTACTATGTGGGACTTGTTCTATGGTGAGTTTTTGTTGGAAAATATTATAGATTACTTGAAAATGTAGTTTTAAATTGTTCGGGGAAACGAACAGTGTTCGCAATCAGAACATATGCTGATCGTGGGCGCGGTCGCATGATAGCTTTGCGAACATGTCAGCGAAGGGAGCGGGTGTCTGCAGGACACCAAATGCATTGAAACTATTTTGCGCATGGGCGTTGGTGTTCTACGGACACTGTACGGGTCCTGAAGTGATCAAAAGTGCGTCACAAGTGAAACGAACAGTTGCGGACAGGCGTTTGTTCTTAGAACAGTTTCAACTTGTCTGCGAACAGTACGGACAGGCATAGCGTCCTCAGGACACCCCCATTTTGTTTATTTACGAACACCCCAGGACACATAATATGTTCTAAGAACACTTTCATCTTGCTAGCGAACAATACGGACAGCGTCCTCAGGACACCCACATTTCGTCCATTGACGAACATTTCAGGACACCGCGTGTGTTCTTAGAACAGTTTCAAGTTGCCTGTGAACAATACGGACAGGCAGAGCGTCCTCAGGACACTCCCATTTTGTTTCTTTACGAACATTTTAGGACACAGCCTGTGTTCTTAGAACAATTTCAACTTGCCTGCGAACAATACGGACAGGCATAGCGTCCTCAGGACACCCCCATTTTGTTTATTTACGAACATCCCAGGACACATAATATGTTCTAAGAACACTTTCATCTTGCTAGCGAACAATACGGACAGCGTTGTCAGGACACTCACATTTCGTCCATTGACGAACATTTCAGGACACCGCGTGTGTTCTACGAACAGTTTCAACTTGCCTGCAAACATTATGGACAGGCATAGCCTCCTAAGGACACTTCCATTTTGTTTCTTTACGAACATTTTAGGACATAGCCTGTGTTCTTAGAACAGTTTCAACTTCCCTGCGAACGATACGGACAGGCAGAGCCTCCTCAGGACACTCCCATTTTGTTTATTTACGAACATCCCAGGACACAGCCTGTGTTCTTAGAACAGTTTCAACTTGCCTGCGAATGTTATGGACAGGCATAGCCTCCTCAGGACACTCCCATTTTGTTTATTTACGAACATCCCAGGACACAGCCTGTGTTCTTAGAACAGTTTCAACGTGCCTGCGAACAATACGGACAGGCAGAGCGTCCTCAGGACACTTCCATTTTGTTTCTTTACGAACATTTTAGGACACAACCTGTGTTCTTAGAACAGTTTCAACTTGCCTACGAACAATACGGACAGGCATTGCGTCCTCAGGACACTCCCATTTTGTTTATTTAAGAACATTTTAGGACACAGCCTGTGTTCTTAGAACAGTTTCAACTTGCCTGCGAACAATACGGACAGGGATAGCGTCCTCAGGATACACCCATTGTGTTTATTTACGAACATCCCAGGACACATAATATGTTCTAAGAACACTTTTATATTGCCAGCGAACAATACGGACAGGGTCCTCAGGACACCCACATTTCGTCCATTGACGAACATTTCAGGACATTGGGTGTGTTCTTAGAACAGTTTCAACTTGCTAGCGAACAGTACGGACAGATATAGTGTTCCTAGGACACCTCCATTTTCGTTTCTTCATGGACATTCCGGACACCCGCTCTGTCCGCGAACACCTGAATTGCATTAAAAAAAAATAAAAAAACAAGAAATGAATTAGGACACAATATAATAATTTTACTTTATTTTACATATATGTTAAATTTATGACAGAGAAGGTGAGGCAGAAACTGAAACAAAAACAGGAGAATTAGGGGTTTCAATAGGATTTATATGAGTTGAAGAAGGGATGGAAGTCTCATCAAAACGTTTTGGTTCATGGAGAGGGTTTGGGGATAATTGACTGGGATATGGTGAGAGGGACAAGTACATGTGGGACAATGGTATGTAGTTGTTTGTTTGAAGTGATCCTCCGCAACGTTTTTCAAATTATTAAAATTTGCCAAGAGTAGGTCCATTTTTTCTTCTATGTGCTGGAGAGTCTTATCCAATAAAGCTTTTTCATTAGTATTTTCAATTTTTGTATGGTCTGTACAAAAACAAATATATATGTTAAATGTATATACAATATTATTAATTCATTGGTTTATATAGTAAAGTGTCTACCATTAGATTCACTATCTTCTGACATTTCCTCACGTGGTAAACGCTCCTCTAGCCACTCCAGAGTACTAGACATTTCTGTGAGAAAAAAAAAAATAATATCCTTCTTTTTTGTATCTAATACAGAAAGTTTATAAATATATGAATACAATGCAGTACACTTAATATTTCAGCTAAGGTGTGTTCTGAGCGGTCTGTAGATCTGCTGTTGTTCTTAGTTGTGGAGTTTCTGTGAGGTAATCATGTTGGAAGCCTATCTTTCTTCTTTTGGTATATTCCATTTTAGAAAATATTGTATTTAAATGAGTGGTTAGTGTGTTATATATATATGGGTTACACTTCTTGTTTATTACTAAATTTACAGGCCGATTCATGGAATTAATGTGTGCAGAAATTTTCGGCACAAGCGTGCGAAAGTGTGCGAATAGCAGCGCAAGTGCAAAAATCGCAGCGGAACCCGCGCACAGCAATTCATGGAAGTCCGTGCGCATGTAAATCCCTGGATGTGCAATAAAATTCTGCATGGCACACGCTGGCACACACGTCTCCAAACAGTGTGCGCTAAGCGCACAGCGAAAGCGCACATAGCGCAGCGCACACAACAAAAGTAGCGCATCTACAGCACGTATTCATGGAATAGAACGGGGCTAATGCGTGCGCCACAAAAAGGCGCGCTAATCCGGAAAACACGTACGCCAGCAAGAAGCAGGTGTACGCGGACCCACGCAGCATAAAAGTGCGCACAAACAACAAACAAGCTCAGATGCCAAGATGAACATGCTGTTCCTAGCAGCAGTGGTCGTGGGATACCGCAGGAGGAGGAGGAGGATAGTCAGGCCCAGACTTTATACACCCAGAACCAGCCTTTTTGGGATGCCTGATGACCAGGTGTATTGGAGGTACAGGTTTCCACCTCACATAATACTCAACCTGGTGAGTGTGTGGGGGGATGACCTCACATCACCCACCCTGTGCTCCCAAGCACTCAGCCCCCTGGAGAAGGTCCTCAATGTACTGCACTTCTTGGCCACTGGATCATTTCAGCGGACAAGTGCTATAGTGGGGGGGGTGTCACCGGCCACAAAGTCACGCTGCCTACACCAGGTGTTGGCCATCATGACTGCACGCCCATCGGTCCGCAGGCACATATACCTGCCCAGAACACCTGCAGAAAGGCAGGCTGCCATCCAGGATTTCTACGGGGTGGCACAATTCCAAAAAAAGTGCTAGATGACATTGATTGCACCCATGTGGCTCTACGTCCCCCCAGGGCATCTGAGCACATCTATAGAAACTGTAAGCACTGCCATTTCATCAACGTGCAGGTAGTATGTGATGCCAAGGGAATCATCACCTCAGTATATGCCAACTATCCAGGGACCACCCACGACAGTTTCATTTACAGAATGTCAACCCTAAACCGGGACCCAGAAGCTGGGTGGCATGGCGATACATGGCTGCTTGGTGAGTATAAATGCCACTGCACATGCATGCATGTCAGATACTGAGTAATGTCACAACCCCACTAATGATACCCATCACCACCTCCCCAGGGGACAGTGCCTACCCTCTGAGCCAATGATGACGCCAATTCGGAAACCCCACCACGCCACCCGAGTTAAGACACAACACAGCCCATATTGCAACCTGGGGAATAGTGGAGCACACATTCGGAGTGCTCAAGTCACGCTTTCGCTCCCTTGACCGTTCTGGTGGGCAGCTGTTATACGCTCCCCCAGTAGTGTGCAGCATCATAGTGGCAGCATGTGTCCTGCACAATGTTGCAACACGCCGGGGCCTGCCGGTGGACATGGTGGTGCCCCCACATCCTCAACCACATGCATGCCCGCTGCGCATGGGAGGGGAAAGGGCACGTGGTGAGGCAGCCTGTACGCAGCTGGTGGCTAATTACTTCACATAAAATCACACCCCTGTGGAGTGCACACAGCCCTGGCACATACCAGCTGACAATCAATGATGATGACATAAGGGACAGTCAACTGTCACAACCATACCAGCCTGAGATTTGTCACCTGGAAGTGTTACATTGTGTGCACCACCAATGCTGTGTCATCAAAACACATACATCTATGCTGCTAAATTCATTACCCCCTTGCTAAATACAACATGAGAACAGCGCCATGTCACCCAACCCCTCCCCAGCTCCACCACCTAACACACCATGGCATGTCATGCAATGTGAAAGCAAACAAAGCAATGCACAAGACCTGACACAAGTGTCACAAAGTACACTGTCCCTAATGGAAACTGCCCACACACAATATGCTCCCAGTAATGTATAACTAACAGCACACATTACGAAATACTTACCACCAACACAATGCTGCAACACACCATGGAAAAATACAAAAACATGACAGTACTAAGTTCAAGTAGTGGTAGTCTTACAACCTGAATACGCCAGCACATCGACCCCTTCCAACTGTAGAGTGTTGCTGCCACGCAAATGTCTCAGTGTACTGCATACAACATGAACTGCATCTGCAAAGTAGATGGCCTTGTGAAGACATGAGGAAGGAACCTGCAAATTAGGAGGAAGACATGAATGCACAAGCACATATCAATTCACCATGCAGTGTACAATACAACAACAATATCCACTAGGGATGTCTACACAGTATTGACTACAGACTGCCCACACAGCTCATGGGAGCCCAACGTCACTGTGTAATTCACTGTCACCTGGTCACACCCTTTGCAATCCCATGGAAACGGGAAGCAGGAGGGGTGTGTGTCTCACAAACCCAAGCAACTAACCCAAACTCAGGACAAGCCTGCATGTGCTGAACCGGAATACAGTGGATGCCCACGGGAGCCACACAAGTTAACACACTGTAAAAAAAAAATCAAACATCAAAAATGGCCATGTGGGGGGTAGGGAGGCCACCCAGGAGGTTCGAGGACAGGGTGCACACCAGCACCCACCTGCGTGGATGTTGCGAAAACCCACCACCACACCACGTCCCCCACTGGTGCCCCGTCGTGCCTGAGATTCCTCCTGGGTCTGCACCATCTCCTCAACAGCATCAAGTGCGTCATCACCTGCAAAAACATGAAAGACAAAAAATGGAAACAGGCATGAGCACCATAGCACACACATAGGCCGTGACAAGCCAGAGATCCAGTACATGATTTACACATGTCCCACATGACTATAACCCTGCCATGCATGCACTGTCAAAGAGTTGGAAGTGGAGTCAAAAAGGCAGACACTGCGGAGAGCAGGATGGAAAATCAACACCTTTGCTGCATGTTGGGTAGCACTGGCATCACACATCAGGCTGTGAGTGGCATGTCCAATACACATACATGACACATGCCACCACACAGATGTCATGTAGCATAGCCACGTTAAATTACAAAACTACAGCAATATGTCAGTGAATGAGTACTGTCACACATCCATGTCACATCGACATGATGCGAAGAGTAATGCTGAATAGTGTTGCTAAATATGCATGTGCCACATACTGAAACACACCCAGTGTCCAATAATACAGTCATTGTGGGCTGATCAATGGTTGGTCACTTTAACATTACAGGAAACATCTATCATGTTCCACATGCAAACAGGCCCTAATCAAAAATGTCTGCAGCCCAATACTCCATCGGCCTGAATGGTGTAATCATTAACATAACCAGGTAAAAATAGTGGCCCAGTGTGGGCTGTAAACAATGACTGAAGCATATCACATATGTTGCAATAGGGCAGAAAAATGCATAGTAAAAATGGGAGAGTGGAAACAATCAGCCTGAATGAACACTTACAAAATCTGAACAATGTAGTTACAAGATGGCAGTTCAAGATAAAGTGCACTAATGAGGGCCTTATTGGCAACTGTGGGAAGAAGGGATACAGTCATACCCAAATCCAAGGCACGTGAATGCATGGGAGGAAGCAAATGGGAGACCCATAACACTCAGGAGTACACACCCTCACCTGGCACTCAATCAGAACCCGTCACCCACACAACATACACATGGATTACCCACACACGCATGGGCACTCACCGGACAATGCGTCGTAATCAGGTAGATCTCCCACACCTTGAATCTGTTCCTCTGTGATGAAGGTCACAGCAACAGACTCATGTTCAGTGAGTTTGTTGTCCTCTTGTGGAGACCCACCGCCAGTCACCAGAGTAGCGCCATGATTTGAGGCCAACTTGTTCTTTGCTCTACGTTTCAGGTCATTCCACCGCTTGTAGCAATCATCAGCTGTGCGCCTCACAAATCCAAGGGCACTTATGCGGTCTGCGATGGTCTGCCAGTGTGCCCTACGTTGACCAGGTGTGGTCTTGCACCCTGCAGTCACCAACATTTTGCAGCTATGTGCCGACACATAGGTCACAAGTGCATCAAGTCGGGGGTCATTAAAGCTAGGCTTCCTTGACGTGCCGGACTGTGTAGCCGTGTCTGGGGTCTCAGCCTGTAGTGCCAGAGCACCCTTCTTCCTCTTCTTCAAAGACGTAGCAGAGCCTGAGTGGCTTGCGCCGCTCTGGTCAGTAGGGGCAGAAGCGCGGGTGGACTGGGTACTGGGAATGTGCGAATGCACAATGACCATAGGTCTTGGTGCAGGCATTGGCTGAAGTGTGATGTTGGCAGGGGCAACGTCAGTTTGATGGACCAGGACCTACACTGTCCTGGCTGGGAGACTCAGAGATGGGGTGGATAGAGCTGCAGTTGCCCCTGCAGCCTCCCCACCCTGCCTCCTTGGGGCAGCAGATGACATCGCTGCCCCAGATCCACGTGGCCTGGTGACACCAACTTGCACCGGCACACGTGGCTTAGACTTGCTGACCTGGAAGTCAGCCTGGGAGTCATCCTGTGCCTGCTCGGTGCCACAATGGGCTGGTCCAACAAGGGCTGAGCTGGGATGGTGTCAGCCACGTTTCCCTCAACCATGGGGGGGCATGGGTGTCCCTGATTGGTCCTCCACACATGGGGGTCTAGGGGCACCCTGCAAATCATGGCCACGTCCCCTACCGTGAACACCACGCCCACCTTTTGGAGGTCAGCCACCTTTGCCTCCCTTACCGCTTGGTCGCCTCCCAACCATGGCACTGATGTTGTTGTGCGTATGGGAGTTGCAGTAAACAATTGTCCTGGGCAATTGGGGGTGAAAGGGGTAGGGTACTAGATGGAATTCATACCCTAGTGCTCTAGCAAGGCTGTCTGTGACCCCTGGGGGAAGATGACGGGTCATGCAACGCACAGGCACCCCAAAAACAAAAAGTAACGTGCACGCAACTACGCTGTGGCACCCAGAAACACAAAAACAAGCGTATGCGTGTTACACGCAGCCTACAATGACCTCTGAAGAGGTAAGAGACACACGGGGCAAGCACAGTTGGTAAATGCATGCGCGACTCACCGTCTGCCTGGAAAAAGAACGTTATAAAAAAAGGGCGTGTACGCGTACGCAACACCCCCGCCAAAAGAAGAACTGTACGCTGTCTGAGGAGACAGGGCAAAAGAAGAAGTGAACGCTGTTTGAGGAAACAGGCCCAAAAAAAATAAAAACGCTGTCAGAGGTAACAGGGAGTACGAACTTGAAACGCTGTGAAGTAGTCGCGTGTGAACCGACAAGAAGTACAGTCCTACACGTATCTTTTAAAGCGGCCCACACGTACAGCGTCACTTACGCGTGTACGCGGTAAGGCCCTTTCCTCCAATTACACGAGCTGACACTCAGACGTGCAGTTTTTGGATGTGTACGATGAACATGCACCCGTATTGATGGAAACGTCCGCACGCGTCACGTCACTTCCGCGCGTAGGCCCTTTCCTCAGATTACACGCATTCACACGCGGACGTGCAGTTTTTCACACGCGCTGAACCACTATGCCCACGTCACGAGGGAAACGCCTGCGCTAAGGGCCTTTGGTCCAATGAAACCGTGTACGTGTGCTGACGCGCTTACGCGTGAAGGGCCTTTCCTCGAATTACACGCCGACGTGCAAGATTTTCACGTGCCAAATCACTCCGTATGAAGCTGGCCATGCAACAACACACGGAAGACCACGCTCTTGCCAGAAGGCCGAATTACTGCCCCCCAGAGCCCCGAGCACGCTCCCACCTGCCATCTGCTGCTGCCTGACTGCCTGCTGCCCACGTGCCCTATTTGCTGCCTGCACGTCAGCCAGGGGTGCAGTTGCTGTGACCACCCCTGCTAGAACCGAAGACTCCCGACTGGGATACCATCGCTCCACAGCCCAGCCCCAGGACCCAGTTGCCCACCCACTCCTGCCTCTGGGGTTGCCATGTCGGGCACTACACCATCTGGCACCACTGGCAACCCCCAGCCAGAGAGGCAGAGGGCCACCAGCTTCAGTGCCGGGGAAGTTGGTGTCCTGGTGGAGCAAGTCCTGGGGCAGTATGATGCCCTCTTTGGAAGTTCGCGCGCCGACAATGAAATACGGACCAGGATCTGGATGGACATCGTGACTGCCATTAATGTGGAGGGGGTGGCAGTCCACGACTTACAACATGTTAAGAAGTGCTGGGAGGACTTCAGGTCCAGGACCCTCAACAAGGCTCGGCGCCTCTTGAAGGCAGCAGATGCCAAGGGGCGCCGGGGCTACCTGTCCGACCACCAAATGAGGGTCCTGGAACACATATGCCCAGCGCTCCACGTCCATGTCCTTGAGAGGCAGACCCGTCTGGAGTCGAGCGGTAAGTGTACATGCATACTATTTGGACGCTGTCCGTGTGGTGGTGTGCCAGTAGTGTGCACATTGCACATGTGTTTTCATAGGGCCATGTAGGGATGTGTATGAACAGGGGCATGAGGATGCCACATGTGAGTCCTCTTAGTTGTGAGACACATTGATGGTGTATGTGTTTGTAAGCATGCTGTGCAAATGCAGGTGTGGGAGCACACATTTTTGAATTTCTGTGTATGTACGTTGGCATGGTTGTGGTGTCACACATGGATGGTGGTTCCTGCTGCGTGTATCTGCACTGTGTACATGTGCATGTGTGTGTATTTGAAAAGTGTGCAACTGTGATGCAACATGGATGCACGTGACACTGATGTGTAGAAGGCTGAATGCCAGATGTGACATGTATGGCGATCGCATCACTGCGACATTTGGAGGAGATGTAGACATGCATGTAAGTGTGGTGGCGTGTGTGCATGTCTAGTGCACTCCCTGTGTTTCATGTGATGTCAGGCTCACCTTCGGCTGTTCATGCTGTTGTATGTGTATGGATGTTGCTGCCTGGTGCAATATTGCTATGGAAATGCTCATGTGTGTGAGTTGAAATGACATGTGTGTCGTGGAGTGTGATGCCATGTCTGAAGTTTGACACTGCCACTGATGTGCAACTGTCATGTGTGTATCAGTCCATTGTACAGTGTCCTGATGTCTGTGTTTTATCTCTCCCTGTCTGCAGCGTGAACTGATGAAGAGGGCGGAGAGGGTACTGTGGAGCACAGCGGCAGGGATCGCACCACCAGCTGGAGACGCAAGGCACGGCTCCTCTCCCAGATTGTCATCTCGTTGGGGACTGAGGAGTCTGGTGCCGCATCCCAGGCCGCAGCTGCCGAGGGTAGGTCCGAGAGGCAGAGGTCGGAGGTGGACTCCTCGGCAGCAGAAGGGGCAGCTGAGACCCCACAGGGTCCAACGGAGGAAGACGGCACAGAGTCATCCAGGTTGGTGGGGGTTTGGTGGAGGAGGAGGCCGCGGAAGGGAAACACACGGGGTCTGGAGGTGGGGATACCACTGGTACTAGTGGTGCAGTGCAGGGGCAGGGACAGGAGGCAGCACAGGACACTGCAGAGGTCACTGTGTGCAATCCTGTCCCTGATCCTGTCACTGCATCATCTGGCACCAGCAGGGATGCCTACGTCCAGACCTGTTTTCAGGGAGGGGATGAGCACACAACAACTGGCCTTCCTCTCCCTGCGGATGTGGCTATCCAGGACCGTGTTGAGCCTGTCCTGGCCGGGATAGCGTTGCGTCAACGGGGCATGTGAGGTGACCTGCGGTCTTTTCGTGAAGAGACTGCACGTCATCTCGGATGCCTCTTTGACCACGTTGACCTGCTGGGACGGGTCACTGGTGCTGGATTCCTCTGTGTGCTGGAACTTCTTGCGACCCCCTCCTCACCTGAACCCCCTACGCAACTTCGTCCTCCATGCAATCTTCCCACCAAAGTATCAGCTGAGTACCCTGTGGAGCTGCCTCTGACCCAGCGGCCAGGCTGGTGGAGGACACATCCCTGCCACAGTCAGAGTCGGACGTCCAGCAGGGGTGGCCACCACGACAACTGCACCCCAGCCCGAGGAGGACGTGCAGGCAGAAAGAGGCATGGCGCAGGCACAGGCACAGCAGCAGCAGCAGCAGCAGCAACTTGGTGGGAGCCATGATGGCTCGGGGCCTTCAACATCGGAGGGGCAGGCATCGGCCAAAGTGCAGGAGGACCCAGGATTCCAAGTGTCTTCCGTGTGGCAGCGGTTGGGCCATGCCATAGATGCGGAGCGGCAGCGGGCGGAAGAGGCACGGCTCACAATGGTCAGGGTGGAAAACTCCATGCGGAGGGCACTGAGGCGGGCCGAATGTCTCGAGGCAATTCGCAGGGAGTTGGAGGTGAACATGTCGTCGTCCCTGCGAACCCTCTGGGCCATGGAAGAGGACCACCTCCAGGACATTGAGCGGGAGTTCGATGATGCCCCGGCCCGGGACATCAAAAAGTGAGCCGTCGGACTAGCCCGCTACCATTTTAAATAGTTAGATAGTGTTAGGTTTCCTTTCTGTGTTAGTTTATTTTGGGCCGCTTGGACAATGCACCACATTTTTGTAAATAGTTCTTTATTAGGTAGTGTTTTTTGTAGGTTTCATTTCATTTTTTGGGCTCCTGGACCCTGGATTGGTGATTTGAATATAGTTGAACAGTGGATGTTTCTCTTTTTTATTTTAATTTCACCATGGCACAATGGATTTCAGATATTTTTTTTCCCTTGGATCTGCTTTGTTGGACTGAGACTTTGGACAAATTTTCATTTGGATTTCTTTGGATTCTGATTTCATATGTTTTATTCTTTTCCGGACATGCCGCATTTTATTTCTTATTCCCATTATTGAGTGTTTTTTTTTCATTACAATCATGTTGTGTTCAATACATTTTTGTTTCATACTTGGATGTGTGGTATTCTCTCATTGGTTTCATGCATGTCATGATATGGATTTTCACATTCACTTGCACATGTTTTCATGTACATACTTGCCATTCGGGTTGTATCATGTAATAGCCATTTCTCTGTTGGTGGATGCAATACTTGTTTGGGTCATTGGGCTGGGGTAGCTCGGGGTGTGAAGTGGGTGGCCATGAGGCCCATGATTGACGATCGTCATGACGTGGTTGCTGGGGGACATGAGTGGGGGCCTGCTGGCAGGTGCCCCTGACTGCTGGGGGTTGCGGGTGCTGAGGGACATGAGTGGGTGCCTGCTGGCAGGTGCTCCTGACTGCTGGGGGGTGGGGGTGCTGGGGGACATGAGTGGGGGCCTGCTGGCAGGTGCCCCTGACTGCTGGGGGTTGGGGGTGCTGGGGGACATGAGTGGGGGCCTGCTGGCAGGTGCCCCTGACTGCTGGGGTGTGGGGGTGCTGGGGGACATGAGTTGGTGATCACTAGTGCAAGGTGACATGTGGCTTGGCTGGGGGGCATGCCCATGGTGGATGGGCTGCCTGCGGGACATGACCTGGGGTGCAGGGCAGTCCCCTGTGGTGTGGGCTGCTTGCAGGGGCCGTGGAGGGCAGAGAGGGAACACATGGGATTCACACTGCCAATTCACTCCCCGCACAACCCCGAAATTCACGTACCCCGCTCTGACAGAAAAATTGCGTGTGAAACTTCCCGTGAAGCCCAGTTATACACATACCCCACTCGCACAGGGCCAATTGCGTTTGAAACTTCCCGCGAAGCCCAGTTATTCAAGTACACCACTCGCAAAGGGCCTATCGTGTGTGAAACTTCCTGCGCACCCCAGGAATACACATACCCCACTCGCACAAGGCATTTTGTGTGTAAAACTTCCCGCGAACCCCAGTTATACACGTGCCCCACTCGCACAGGGCCAATCGCGTGTGAACCTTCCCACGCACCCCAGGAATACGCGTACCCCACTCGCACAGGGCATTTCGCGTGTGAAACTTCCCGCACACCCCCGAAATACACATTCCCCTCTCCAATCGCGTGTGAAACTTCCCGTGAACCCCAGTTATGCACGTGGCCCACTCGCACAGGGACAATCGCGTGTGAAACTTCCCGCGCACCCCAGGAATACACTTACCCCACTCGTACAGGGCATTTCACGTGTGAAACTTCCCGCGTACCCCCAAAATACACGTTCCCCTCTCCAATCGCATGTGAAACTTCCCACGCACCCTAGGAATACTCGTACCCCACTCGCACAGGGCCTATCACGTGTGAAACTTCCCGCGCACCCCAGGAATACACGTACCCCACTCGCACAGGGCATTTTGCGTGTGAAACTTCCCGTGAACCCGCGAAATACACATTCCCCACTCCAATCACGTGTGAAACTTCCCACGCACCCCAGGAATACACGTACCACACTCGTACAGGGCATATCGCGTGTGAAACTTCCCGCGAAACCCTGTTATACACGTACCCCGCTCCAATCATGTGTGACACTCCCCGTGCAGCGGGGTACGTGTATTCGGAGGTGTACCCGAGGAGTATTACAGGCGTTTTCGTGGTTGGGGCCTGTGCGCCATGTATAGGATTTGTGCGCTGTGCATGGTGCACGGGGAGGCGTTGGGGGCGTAACTGGCACTGCTGCAGGGTCGCTGCGCCACTCTGTGCCACGGCTGGTTTTGGAAGCTGAAATCCATTAATACGCTGAGCACGGAAATGGATTTTAGCGCACGCGGCTGGCAAAGGCGCCACATCTGCGCTGAATTCTATGAATTACCCCCATATTGTGTATGTGTGCTGGTTTGTGAATTTGTAAAATGTTCATATGTTATGACATAACAATTAAACATACCCCCCAGACTTTTTGGGTAGTGGTGCTATTGTCCGAACATGTCCGCGGACATTAAAAGAGTTTGCGGACATCAAATTCAGTAGAGGGAGTTCAGTATGTTCTATATTACATGTACATAAAGTCAGAGTTATTATTGTTAGGTTGCGCTACGAAAAACCTATGAAATTCAGTGAAAAACCTTTGTTAAAGGGACGTTATGGTTAAGTTGCACTACTAAAAACCTATGAAATTCAGTGGAAAAACTTTGTTAAAGGGACGTTATGGTTCCAAGTAAAACCAAAAAAAACCTGAAATTCGCCAGTTATGGTAAGCTAAGCAACCATAACTTGCGCCATCACTGTCCACTGCTAAGACTAACACCCACGACATCAAAGATGACATCACAAATGCTTCAAAGAGATTCAAGGCGGGATGGCAACAGGGGAATACAGAGTCATTCTTAGGCCTTTCAATTTCCATTGATTTACTTGTTTTAACCTGTCAGACCCATGTTGATGCTATTATTTAGTTTCTTTTAATAATATTAGCACCTTTGCATGTTATTGTGATTTTAGGAGGAAGGTCTTAATTTGTTTCTGCTACGTGTTCTTCTTGTTCTAAATTAGTACTTAGCCTACGTTGCGATCCCACTAGTGTTACTTTGCTTTTATTGCAAATCTTAGTCCTCGGCAATTCATGAGCCGGCAAATACATCAAAGATATGCAGTTCCCAGGGAAACTGTAGTTCTGAGGTGTGTTTAGGATCACGTCCTTTAGGCAGGAGGCAGGCCATACTTCTTGTATCTGCATGTTCTCGGTAAGTGCTTTGAAAGGGGAATTGTTGAAGTATTAAATGCGATAAGGATTGACAGGGAGAAACTAGATACAAGATGTATGCATCAGGTACTTTCAAACCTTGTGAAAAGGAAACCGTTAGAAACCGATATTCAATCCACCGATAGATACACTCACAGGGCCCAGAGTCCCCAAAACCCAGACAGAGGAGGAGCTGAAGAATGAGCCTTACACTGTCAATTTCGGGTCGCAAATAAATACAGGCATCTCCTGCTGAAACACTTGACGCTCAATATTTTCTCACCGCTGCTCACCCATTTGAGATTGCTGTCAAGTCCTACATGGAGGGGATGGCACCTGAGATGTTACAGAGTGATAATATGATACAGTGTCAAGCGCTGGAACCTATACCTTCCCCTGACACTACATTACTTCCATATAAAAACAGGCCCCCAACCATGAAAACGCCTGTAAAACTCCCCGTGCACCCCTCCGAATACATGTACACCCCGGCGCAGGGAGTTTCACACGTGAATGGCCCTGTGCGAGCGGGGTACATGTATAACTGGGGTTCACGGGAAGTTGCACACGCGAATGGCCCTGTGCGAGCGGGGTACGTGTGTAACTGGGGTTCGCGGGAAGTTTCACACACGATTGGCCCTGTGCGAGTGGGGTACATGTATAACTGGGGTTCGCGGGAAGTTTCACACGCGAATGGCCCTGTGCGACCAGGGTACGTGTATAACTGGGGTTCGCAGGGAGTTTCACACGCGATTGGCCCGGTGTGAACGGGGTACGTGTATTGCTGGGGTTCGCGGGAAGTGTCACACGCGATTGGCCCTGTGCGAGCAGGGTCCGTGTATTACTGGGGTTCGTCGGGAGTTTCACACGCAATTGGCCCTGTGAGAGCGGGGTACATGTATTACTGGGGTTCGCGGGAAGTGTCACACGCGATTGGCCTTGTGCGAGCGGGGTATGTGTATTACTGGGGTTCAGGGGAGTTTCACACGCGATTGGCCCTGTGCGAGTGGGGTACATGTTTTACTGGGGTTCGCGGGAAGTTTCACATGCGATTGGCCCTGTGCGCGTGGGTTATGTGTATTACAGAGGTTCGCGGGAAGTTTCACACACGATTGGCCCTGTGCGAGCGGGGTACGTGTATTATTTGGGTTTGCAGGGAGTTTCAAACGCGATTGGCCCTGTGCGAGCGGGGTACGTGTATTACTGGGGTTCGCGGGAAGATTCACACGCGGTTGGCCCTGTGCGAGCGGGGTACGTGTATTATTTGGGTTCACGGGGAGTTTCACATGCGATTGGCCCTGTGCGAGTTAGGTACTTGTATTACTGGGGTTCGCAGGGAATTTCACACGTGATTGGCCCTGTGCGAGTGGGGTACATGTATTACTGTAGTTCGCGGGAAGGTTCACATGCGATTGGCCCTGTGCGAGCGGGTTACGTGTCTTACTGGGGTTCGCAGGAAGTTTCACACACGATTGGCCATGTGCGAGCAGGGTACAAGTATTATTTGGGTTTGCGGGGAGTTTCACACGCGATTGGCCCTGTGCGAGCGGGGTACGTGTATTACTGGGGTTCACGGGGAGTTTCACACGCGATTGGCCCTGTGCGAGCGGGGTATGTGTATTACTGTGGTTCGTGGGGAGTTTACATGCAATTGGCCCTGTGCGGTGGGGTACATGTATTTCGGGGGTGCACGGGGAGTTTTCCACGTGATTGGCCGTGTGCGAGTGGGGTACGTGTATTTCGCGGGTGCGTGTGAAGTTTCACACGCGATTTCGCTGACAAAGCGGGGTACGTGTATTTCGGGGGTGCACGGGAAGTTTCACATGCGATTGGCCCTGTGCAAGCGGGGTACATGTATTACTAGGGTTTGCGGGGAGTTTCACACGCGATTGGCCCTGTGCGAGCGGGGTACGTGTATTACTGGGGTTCGCGGGAAGTTTCACACACGATTGGCCCTGTGCGAGCGGGTTACGTGTATTATTGGGGTTCGCGGGGAGTTTCACACGCGATTGGCCCTGTGCGAGCGGGGTACGTGTATAACTGGGGTTCGGGGGGAGTTTCACACGCGATTGGCCCTGTGTGAACGGGCTACATGTATTACTGGGGTTCGCGGGAAGTGTCACACGCGATTGGCCTTGTGCGAGCGGGGTACGTGTATTACTGGGGTTCAGGGGAGTTTCACACGCGATTGGCCCTGTGAGAGCGGGCTACATGTATTACTGGGGTTCGCGGGAAGTGTCACACGCGATTGGCCTTGTGCGAGCGGGGTACGTGTATTACTGGGGTTCAGGGGAGTTTCACACGCGATTGGCCCTGTGCGAGTGGGGTACATGTTTTACTGGGGTTCGCGGGAAGTTTCACATGCGATTGGCCCTGTGCAAGTGGGTTATGTGTATTACAGAGGTGCGTGGGAAGTTTCACACACGATTGGCCCTGTGCGAGCGGGGTAGGTGTATTATTTGGGTTTGCGGGGAGTTTCACACAGATTGGCCATGTGCGAGCGGGGTACGTGTCTTACTGGGGTTCGCAGGAAGTTTCACACACGATTGGCCCTGTGCGAGCAGGGTACGTGTATTATTTGGGTTTGCGGGGAGTTTCACACACAATTGGCCCTGTGCGAGCGGGGTACGTGTATTACTGGGGTTCGCGGGGAGTTTCACACGCGATTGGCCCTGTGCGAGCGGGGTACGTGTATTACTGTGGTTCTTGGGGAGTTCCACATGCAATTGGCCCTGTGCGAGCGGGGTACATGTATTTCGGGGGTGCACGGGGAGATTTCCACGTGATTGGCCCTGTGCGAGTGGGGTATGTGTATTTCGGGGGTGTGTGTGAAGTTTCACATGCGATTTCGCTGACAAAGCGGGGTACGTGTATTTCGGGGGTGCGCGGGAAGTTTCACACGCGATTGGCCCTGTGCAAGCGGGGTACGTGTATTACTAGGGTTTGCGGGGAGTTTCACACGCGATTGGCCCTGTGCGAGCGGGGTACGTGTATTACTGGGGTTCGCGGGAAGTTTCACACACGATTGGCCCTGTGCGAGCGGGTTACGTGTATTATTGGGGTTCGCGGGGAGTTTCACACGCGATTGGCCCTGTGCGAGCGGGGTACGTGTATTACTGTGGTTCGCGGGAAGTTTCACACGCGATTGGCCCTGTGCGAGCGGGTTACATGTATTACTGGTGTTCGCGGGAAGTGTCACATGCGATTGGCCCTGTGCGAGCGGGGTACATGTTTTACTGGGGTTCGTGGGAAGTTTCACACGGGATTGGCCCTGTGCGAGCGGGTTACGTGTATTACTGGGGTTCGCGGGAAGTTTCACACGCAATTGGCCCTGTGTGAGCGGGGTACATGTTTTACTGGGGTTCGCGGGAAGTTTCACATGCAATTGGCCCTGTGCGAGCAGGTTACGTGTATTACTGGGGTTCGCGGGGAGTTTCACATGTGATTGGCCCTGTGCGAGCGGGGTATGTGTATTTTGGGGGTGCGTGGGGAGTTTCACACGCGATTGGCCCTGTGCGAGCAGGGTACGTGTATTTCGGCGGTGCGCGTGCCCCTAGACCCCCATGTGTGCAGGAGCATTCAGGGACACCCATGCCCCCCCTCATGGTTGTGTTAAACGTAGCTGACACTATCCCAGCTCAGCCGTTGTTGGACCAGCCCATTGTGGCACCTGAACCGGCACAGGATGACTCCCAGGCTGACTGCCAGGTCAGCAAGTCTAAGCCACGTGTGGCGCTGCAAGTTGGTATCACCAGGCCACGTGGATCTGGGGCAGCTATGTCATCTGCTGCCCCAAGTAGGCAGGGTGGGGAGGCTTCAGGGGCAGCTGCAGCTCGATCCACCCCAGCTCTGAGTCTCCCAGCCGGGACAGTGTTGGTCCCGATCCATCATACCGACGTTGCCCCTGCCAACATCACCCTGCAGCCAATGCCTGCACCAAGACCTATGGTCATTGTGCATTTGCACACTCCTAGTACCCAGTCCACCGCTTGAAAAAGAGGAAGAAGGGTGCTCTGGCACTACAGACTGAGACCCCAGACACGGCTACACAGTCCGGCACGTCAAGGAAGCCTAGCTTTAATGACGCCAAACTTTCATGCACTTGTGGCCTATGTGTCGGCACATAGCCATGAAATGGTGGTGACTGTAGGGTGCAAGACCACACCTGGTCAACATAAGGCACACTGGCAGACCATCGCGGACATCATTAGTGCCCTTGGATTTGTGAGGCGCAAAACTGATGATTGCTACAAGCGGTGGAATGACCTGAAACGCAGAGCAAAGAACAAGCTGGCTTCAAATCATGCTTCTGCTCTGGTGACTGGCGGTGGGTCTCCACAAGCGGACAACCAACTCACTGAACATGAGTCTGTTGCTGGAACATTCGTCACAGAGGAACAGATTCAAGGCGTGGAAGACGTACCAGATTACGACGCATTGTCCGGTGAGTGCCCATGCATGTGTGTGTAATCCATGTGTATGTTGTGTGGGTGACAGGTTCTGATTGAGTGCCAGGTGAGGGTGTGTGCACCTGAGTAGTATGGGTCACCCATGTGCTTCCTCCAAAACATTCACTGGCCTTGGATTTGGGTATGACAGTATCCCTTCTGCCCACAGTAGCCATTTAGCGCCACATTACTGCAGTTGTCCTTGAAATGTCATCTTGCAACAACATATTTCAGAATTTTTCAGTGTTCATTCAGGCTGATAGTTTCAATTCTCCCACTTTTGCAATGCATTTTTCAGCCCTATTGTCACATATGTGACATGCTTCTGTCATTGATTACACCCCACATTGACCCACATTTGTTACCTTGTTATGTGAATGATTAGACCATTCAGGCTGATTGAGTATTGGCCTGCTCGCATTGATTTTTGGTGCCTGTTTGTATGTGGTACATGATAGTTGTTTCCTGTCAAGTTTAAGTGACCAACCATTGATGTGTACATCTGCCTGCAATCACTGTATTCTTGTACACTGGATGTGTTGCAGTGAGTGGCACATGCATATTTTGTCAAACTATGTAGCATTTTTCATCTCATCATTCACATGGATGGCTGACAGTACTCATTCACTGACATATGGCTGTACTTGTGGAATGTACCATGGCTATGCTAAATGCCATCTGTGTGATGGCATGTGTCATGTATGTGTATTGGACATGCCACTCACAGGCTAATGTGTGATGCCAGTGCTACCCAGCATGCAGCAAATGTCTTGCTTTTCCATCTTGGTGTCATCAGTGTGTGCTTTTTGCCTCCCCTTCCAACTCATTGACAGTGCATGCATGCCAGGGTTATAGTCAGGTAGGACATGTGTAATTCATGTACTGGATCTCTGCCTTTTCAGGCCTATGTGTGTGCTATGGTGCTCATGCCTGTTTCGATTTGTTGTCTTTCAAGTTTTTGCAGGTGATGACGCACTTAATGCTGTTGAGGTGGAGGAGATGGTGCAGACCCAGGAGGAATCTCAGGCACGACCGGTCACCAGTGGGGACGTGGTGTTGTGGTGGGTGAAAACCCTTTGTTACCATACCATACTGACCATACTGTCTTGGGGTGTCTCTGGGTGCACCTCCCCAGACCTCTATTCAGGTGCTGAATCGGATGATGAGACTTATGTGCCGTCGCAGGTGAGTGTTTCTGGCAGGGATTCTGCTCTGTCCAATCCACCTGCACCAGGGGTAGAACCCTCTATGGGGATGTCAGTGTTGGTTACTCCACCTTTGGCGGTTATGGGTGCAGGGTCACACTCCACAACATCTGATCCTGTTCCTGGGCCAGCAGATTAGAGGGGGAATGCAGTCCTGCAGCCTCAGGCAGTGCCAGCACAGCAAGGTGCAGACCGCCTTGCCCCAAACAGGTGTGGTGCCCGCCGACGCGGTGGCCGTACACCACCAGGAAATACTGTATGGGAGAACTCCATGTACGGTATGGCAACCCAACAGGCAGCATCAGTTGAAATGATGGCTCAGGCAATGGATAGGGTGGCCACTTCCATTATCACCCCTGAAAGGCAGATAGAGCAACAACAGCAGGCAACAGACTCCATTTGCCAATCACACAGGGAAGACATGTTGGCATCCAACAGGGACCGACGGGCGGCACTGGAGACTCTGTGGGAAGCCATTTCTATAGAGTCACAGGGCCACAAGGAAGCCCTGAGGGTAGAACTCCATAACCTCAGGGAGACTCTTGTTGAACTTGAGGCTTCCACAAATTTGAGGACAGAACAGCAGCTGGAGCGGCTCACACATTCGCTCTCAGCTGAGCTGCAGGCAACTCGGGAGGAGATCCGGGCATCACAGGAGGTCATGCGTGCAGAAATGCAGGCAACCCGTCAGGTGCTGCATGGGGATCTCCGTACTATCATCCTCCAGAACAAAACCTTCCACACCCACATGCTTGCTGCCATGGAGGACCATACCAAGGCTTTGATTGGGCTGCCTCCCATAGCACCACCACCTCCTGATGCAGCAGCAGAGGGTGATGAGAGCGACAGCAGCACTTCTCCCACAGTAGCGTAGCTGTGCAGGCCATGAGCCCATGGAGGGTTTTCTTTTTTTCTCGCAACATCTACACAGGAGGGTGTTGGTGTGCACCCTGTCCTCGGACCCCCTGGGTGGCCTCACCCCCCCCCCTGGCCCCACATGGCTATTTTTTTTTGTTCAGTGTGTTGGCTTGTGTGGCTCCCGTGGGTATCCACTGTGTATTCTGGCTGGGCACATGCAGGCTTGTCCTGTGTTTGGGTTAGATTCTTGGGTTCCTGACACACACACCCCTCCTTCTTCCCGTTTCCATGGGCTCGCAAAGGGTGTGACCAAGTGACAGTGATTTACACAGTGAAATTGGGCTCCCATGAGCTGTGTGGGCAGTCTGTAGTCATAACTGTGTGGACATTCCTAGTGGGGTTTGTTTTTGTATTGAACACTGCATGGTTTATTGATATGTGCTTGTGCATCCATGTCTTCCTCCTTATTCGCAGGTACCTTCTTCATGTCTTCACAAGGCTGTCTCCTTTGCAGATGCAGTTCATGTTGTGTGCATTACACTGACGCATTTGCCTGACAGCAACACTCTGGAGTCGGAAGGGGTCGATATGCTGGCTTATTGAGGTTGTATGACTTACATTACTTTGAGTTTGTAATGTCATATTTTGGCAATGATTCATGCTGTGTTGCTGTATTGTGTTGCTGGTAAGTATTTGGTCATGTGTGCTGTTTGTTATTGATTACTGGGAGCATATTGTCTGTGGCCTGTTTCCATTTGGGACAGTGCACTTAGTGACACTTGTGTCATGTGTTGTGCATTCCTTTGTTTGCTTTCACATTGCAGGACATGCCATGGTGTGTTAGGTGGCGGAGATGGGGAGGGGTTGGGTGACATGGCGCTATTTTCATGTTGTATTTTGCAAGGCGGTAGTCATTCATGCAGCATAAATGCGTGTCTTTTTGTGACACAGCATTGGTTGTCTTTGGGTAGGTAGGGATGCACACAATGTAACACTTCCAGGTGACCAATCTCAGGCTGGTATGGTTGTGACAGTTGACTGTCCCTTATGTCATCATCATTGATTGTCAGCTGGTATGTGCCAGGGCTGTGTGCACTCCACAGGGGTGTGATTTTAGGTGAAGTAATTAGCCACCATCTGCGTACGGGCTGCCTCACCACCTGCCCTTCCCCCCCATGCACAGCGGGCGTGCTTGTTGTTGGGGATGTGGGGGCACCACCATGTCCACCGGCAGGCCCCGACGTGTTGCAATGTTGTGCAGGACACATGCCGCCACTATGATCCTGCACACTACTGGGGGCGGGGATAGCAGCAGCCCACGAGAGCGGTCAAGGGAGCCAAAGCGTGACTTGAGCACTCCGAATGTGTTGTATCTTACCTCAGGTGCTGTGGTGGGGTTCCGAATTGGCGTCATCATGTGGCTGCTTAGAGGGTAGGCACTGTCCCCTCAGGAGGTGATGATGGGTATCATTAGTGGGGTTGTGACATTACTCAGTATCTGACATGCATGCATGTGCAGGGGCATTTATACTCACCAAGCAGCCATGTATCGCCATGCCGCCCAGCTTCTAGGTCCCGGTAAAGGTTGACATTCTGTAAATGAAACTGTCATGGGTGGACCCTGGATAGTTGGCATATACTGTGGTGATGATTCCCTTGGCATCACATACTACCTGCACGTTGATGGAATGCCAGTGCTTGCGGTTTCTGTTGATGTGCTCAGTTGCCCTGGGAGGACGTAGAGCCACATGGGTGCAGTCAATGGCACCTAGCACTTTGGGGAAGTGTGCCACCCCGTAAAAATCCTGGACGACAGCCTGCCTTTCTGCAGGTGTTCTGGGCTGGAATGAAGATTGTATGCATGTGTAAAATTCTGTGCTTTTCCAAAATGGAGTAAGACATCAAAGCAGAGAAGCAAACTCCAGATTGGACTCTAAAAACCGAGACCAAAAGATCGGCTTTCCAGAATATGGACCTGAAGGCTGCCCTTACAAGGTCATCTTGTGTTCCTCCATATACATTTTGGAGGGATCCCTTCCACACGCTCCTCCACTTTACAACCCACGTCCCCTGCCACCCTGCTTCCCCCACTCTGGACACTAACAAGTACTGTTCATGGTCTGCAGACCGCATAACCGGAAGCGCCATGAACAGCAAGTTTCACTTTGCAATGTGCTCTTTTGGGCATCGTTCTTCCTGCGTAGTAGCATACAGAATACAAACTCTGCGTTGCTGTCGTCCCATGCTTTGGAGCAGCATGAAAACGGTGCAGAGCATTAAATAGAGGCATACACACATTATACCTCCATTTATTTACACAAATGACTCCTAGCAGAGTAAAACATACAGACTGACCAGTCCTGTGGGAAGACACCTTACAAGAGCTTTTACAAACTTGAAATCCCGGGGCTAAAGGACTTTCTCCCTATACTGCAAGGGGGTCACTCTACACCTGCACCGGGTGATTATGACAGTTGACATAGCCCAGCTTAATAGACTGACTGGTTGCATTGTTGCCAAAATCACATACACAGTGTGTGGAACATGGCATGAGAGGAAGCCTCAGGCATATGATAGGTCGAGCCATGGAACATGAACAGGAGGGTGAGTTGGGGCATAAGGTACTGGGGACAGAATAAGTGTAGAATAAGGGCTTTGGAGGGTCGATAAGAATTCCAGTTATAGCCAAACACCAATTCTGCTTTATTTGATTGTGAGATTACAAGCATAAAACATTGTACAATCCAAAATAAATGATCAATAAATACATACCTGAAAATGTAAAAGGAAAGGTTAAAATAAAACTCAAATTAGTTGGCTGTCCTAAAAAAACAATAGATATGATTTGCAAGCATTCATAAACTCATGATTCTTCTAATATGTACTTTGTTTCATACAAGAATACCTAATTCTGAGGGCACTGCGCTGTGCAAACTGAGTTTGGCATTAGAACATAGTAGAGCGCTGGTCGACTATGCCGAGGCTGGCACCTAAAGTTCTCTTAAAAAAAGGAATTTTTGTCACTTGCAAAAGTGCTGGATCTGCAATGCCCCATAAAGACAGAGCATATCTAGCAATGGCCAAAGGTTTATGACCTTAGTGCGAGTATGGTGGTGTGGGAAACAAGTGGCAGTAACGGAACGGCTGGCATTTTTCCCGCCATACTAAGTGTTTGACCCTGGAGTGGGGCTGGAGGTAAATCCTCCCAATTTCTGCCCAAAAAGAGGCAAATCGGCAGAATTACTGCCGCGGAAATACTGACGCACTAATTCCGCTGAAATCCCCAATGGATTTCTATGGACTCCAAATGATTGGGGACTAACACCGACAACACCACTTGAAATACGGCGATAAATACGCCAGACTAAGGTGGCGGTAACAGGGGATTTTGTATTTTTTTGCCTTCATGACATATCCTTAAAGCTGATTGATATTCCTAGACTGCCTTTCAACTCTATGAAGTTCATAAATATAGTATATGCGGTAATGAGCTGCATGGTGGGGGGCGTCCCTGCCGCAATAACTGTATCATCTGCATGTACTAGAGCAAGAATAAAGTGATTACCAATATTTGGAACATCGGCCCCTCTGGAGAGTAAAGCATCGAAGAGACCGTTTATATACAATAAAGAAAAGGATTGGGGCTAAAACACAGCCACATCACAGCCATTGGTGGACAAACACACAAGCATTTGTGTTCAATGTTTTTTTGCTGATGCGATCGTGGTACCTGTGTTAAACGGAAACCCCACATTGGCAAATGGTGCAGCTGCCATTGTTGGACAAGTAGAATAACATGAAATCCTCGTACTTACAAATGCTGAAGAAAATGCAACAAGTGGGGAGTCACAGCCACTATGAATCCAAATAGATTGGGAAATGCCAAAAGACGAAGTTCAGTAGTTTTGCTTTTTATGAGCTGAAATCTCGGACCCTTCCAAAATATAGAACATCTTACAAGAACTAATTACAAAAACAATCCCTTTGGCTTTTGTCTAGGCATTTACAAGGAATTGAATATGTGCAAGGTAGCTGCGGGGAGAAGGAGAAAAATACATTCAGTTCAAAGCTAATGTGATTCGGCCACACCATGTGGCTAAGCAAGTGTTCTCTGTGCAGCATTCCCTGTGCAAGCATTCCCTGTGCAAGCATTCATTGTGCAGCATTCCCTGCTTGTGCAATCATTCCCTGTGCAGCATTCCCAGTGCAGCATTCCCTGTGCAAGCATTCCCTGTGCAGCATTCCCTGTACAAGCATTCCCTGTGCAGCATTCCCTGTGCAGTTATTCCCTGTGCAGGCATTCCCTGTGCAGGCATTCGCTGTGCAGCATTCCCTGTGCAGGCATTCCCTGTCCAGCATTCCCTGTGCAAGTATTTCCTGTGCAGCATTCCCTCTGAAAGCATTTCCAATGCAGCATTCCCTGTGCATGCATTCCCTGTGCAGCATTCCCTGTGCAGGCATTCCCTGTGCAGCATTCTCTGTACAGGCATTCCTTGTTCAGCATTCCCTTTGCAGAATTCCCTGTGAAAGCATTCCCTGTAAAGAATTCCCTGTGCAGCACTCACTGTTCAAGCATTGCCTGTGCAGCCATTCCCCTTGCAAGCATTCCCTGTGCAGCATTCCCTGTGCAAGAATTCCCTGTGCAGCACTCACTGTTCAAGCATTCCCTGTGCAGCATTCCCTATGCAAGCAATCCATGTGCATCTTTCCCTGTGCATGCATTGCCTGTGCATCCATTCCCCGTGCAAGCATTCCCTGTGCAGCATTCCCTGTGCAAGCATTCCCTGTGCAGGCATTCCCTGTGCAGCATTCTCTGTACAGGCATTCCTTGTTCAGCATTCCCTTTGCAGAATTCCCTGTGAAAGCATTCCCTGTAAAGAATTCCCTGTGCAGCATTCCCTGTGCAAGCATTGCCTGTGCAGCATTCCCTGTGCAAGCATTCCCTGTGCAAGCATTTCCTATGCAGTATTCCCTGTGCAAGCATTCCCTGTGCCGCATTCCCTGTGCAGGCATTCCCTGTGCAGCATTCCCTGTGCAGCATTCCCTGTGTAGCATTCTCTATGTAAGCACTCCCTGTGCAGCATTCCCTGCTTGTGCAAGCATTCCCTGTGCAGCATTCCCAGTGCAGCATTTCCTGTGCATCATTCCCTGTGTAAGCACTCCGTGTGCAAGTACTCCCTGTGCAAGCATTCCCTGTGCAGCATTCTCTGTGTAGCATTCCCTGTGTATGCATTCCTTGTGCAAGCATTCCCTGTGCAGCATTCCCTGTGCAAGTACTCCCCGTGCAAGCATTCCCTGTACAGGCATTCCTTGTTCAGCATTCCCTTTGCAGAATTCCCTGTGAAAGCATTCCCTGTAAAGAATTCCCTGTGCAGCATTCCCTGTGCAAGCATTGCCTGTGCAGCATTCCCTGTGCAAGCATTCCCTGTGCAAGCATTTCCTATGCAGTATTCCCTGTGCAAGCATTCCCTGTGCCGCATTCCCTGTGCAGGCATTCCCTGTGCAGCATTCCCTGTGCAGCATTCCCTGTGTAGCATTCTCTATGTAAGCACTCCCTGTGCAGCATTCCCTGCTTGTGCAAGCATTCCCTGTGCAGCATTCCCAGTGCAGCATTTCCTGTACATCATTCCCTGTGTAAGCACTCCCTGTGCAAGTACTCCCTGTGCAAGCATTCCCTGTGCAGCATTCTCTGTGTAGCATTCCCTGTGTATGCATTCCTTGTGCAAGCATTCCCTGTGCAGCATTCCCTGTGCAAGTACTCCCTGTGCAAGCATTCCCTGTGCAGCATTCTCTGTGTAGCATTCCCTGTGTATGCATTCCTTGTGCAAGCATTCCCTGTGCATGCATTCCCTGTGCAGCCATTCCCTGTGCAGTCATTTGCTGTGCAGAATACCCCATGCAGCATTTCCTATGCAGCATTCCCTGTGCAGGCATTCCCTGTGCAGGCATTCCCTGTGGAAGCATTCCCTGAAAAGATTTCCCTGTGCAGCATTCCCTGTGCAAGCATTCCCTGTGCAGCATTCCCTGTGCAGGCATTCCCTGTCCAACATTTACTGTGCAGGCATTCCCTGTTTAGGCATTTGCTGTGCAGCATTCCCTGTGCAGGCTTTCCCTGTTACAAGGAATTGAATATGTGCAAGGTAGCTTCGGGGAGAAGGAGAAAAATGCATTCACAGTTCAATGCTAATGTAATTTGGCCACACCCTGTGGCCCAGCAAGCATTCTCTGTGCTAGCATTCCCTGTGCAGCATTCCCTGTGCAAGCATTCCCTTGCAGCATTCCCTGTGCAGGCATTTGCTGTGCAGCATTCCCTGTGTAAGCATTCCCTGTGCAGCATTCCCTCTGCAAGCATTTCCAATGCAGCATTCCTTGTGCAGGCATTCCCTGTGCAGAATTCCCTGTGCAGCATTCCCTGTGCAAGCCTTCCCTGTGCAGGCATTCCCTGTGCAGCAATCCCTGTGCAACCATTCCATGTGCAACATTCCCTGTGCAAGTACTCCCTCTGCAAGCATTTCCTGTGCAGCATTCCCTGTGAAAGCATTCTCTGTAAAGCATTTCCCTGTGCAGCATTCCCTGTGCAAGCATTCATTGTGCAGCATTCCCTGCTTGTGCAATCATTCCCTGTGCAGCATTCCCAGTGCAGCATTCCCTGTGCAAGCATTCCCTGTGCAGCATTCCCTGTGCAGTTATTCCCTGTGCAGGCATTCCCTGTGCAGGCATTCGCTGTGCAGCATTCCCTGTGCAGGCATTCCCTGTCCAGCATTCCCTGTGCAAGTATTTCCTGTGCAGCATTCCCTCTGAAAGCATTTCCAATGCAGCATTCCCTGTGCATGAATTCCCTGTGCAGCATTCCCTGTGCAGGCATTCCCTGTGCAGCATTCTCTGTACAGGCATTCCTTGTTCAGCATTCCCTTTGCAGAATTCCCTGTGAAAGCATTCCCTGTAAAGAATTCCCTGTGCAGCACTCACTGTTCAAGCATTCCCTATGCAAGCAATCCCTGTGCATCTTTCCCTGTGCATGCATTGCCTGTGCAGCCATTCCCCGTGCAAGCATTCCCTGTGCAGCATTCCCTGTGCAAGAATTCCCTGTGCAGCACTCACTGTTCAAGCATTCCCTGTGCAGCATTCCCTATGCAAGCAATCCCTGTGCATCTTTCCCTGTGCATGCATTGCCTGTGCATCCATTCCCCGTGCAAGCATTCCCTGTGCAGCATTCCCTGTGCAAGCATTCCCTGTGCAGGCATTCCCTGTGCAGCATTCTCTGTACAGGCATTCCTTGTTCAGCATTCCCTTTGCAGAATTCCCTGTGAACGCATTCCCTGTAAAGAATTCCCTGTGCAGCATTCCCTGTGCAAGCATTGCCTGTGCAGCATTCCCTGTGCAAGCATTTCCTGTGCAAGCATTTCCTATGCAGTATTCCCTGTGCAAGCATTCCCTGTGCCGCATTCCCTGTGCAGGCATTCCCTGTGCAGCATTCCCTGTGCAGCATTCCCTGTGTAGCATTCTCTATGTAAGCACTCCCTGTGCAGCATTCCCTGCTTGTGCAAGCATTCCCTGTGCAGCATTCCCAGTGCAGCATTTCCTGTACATCATTCCCTGTGTAAGCACTCCCTGTGCAAGTACTCCCTGTGCAAGCATTCCCTGTGCAGCATTCTCTGTGTAGCATTCCCTGTGTATGCATTCCTTGTGCAAGCATTCCCTGTGCAGCATTCCCTGTGCAAGTACTCCCTGTGCAAGCATTCCCTGTGCAGCATTCTCTGTGTAGCATTCCCTGTGTATGCATTCCTTGTGCAAGCATTCCCTGTGCATGCATTCCCTGTGCAGCCATTCCCTGTGCAGTCATTTGCTGTGCAGAATACCCCATGCAGCATTTCCTATACAGCATTCCCTGTGCAGGCATTCCCTGTGCAGGCATTCCCTGTGGAAGCATTCCCTGAAAAGATTTCCCTGTGCAGCATTCCCTGTGCAAGCATTCCCTGTGCAGCATTCCCTGTGCAGGCATTCCCTGTCCAACATTTACTGTGCAGGCATTCCCTGTTTAGGCATTTGCTGTGCAGCATTCCCTGTGCAGGCTTTCCCTGTTACAAGGAATTGAATATGTGCAAGGTAGCTTCGGGGAGAAGGAGAAAAATGCATTCACAGTTCAATGCTAATGTAATTTGGCCACACCCTGTGGCCCAGCAAGCATTCTCTGTGCTAGCATTCCCTGTGCAGCATTCCCTGTGCAAGCATTCCCTTGCAGCATTCCCTGTGCAGGCATTTGCTGTGCAGCATTCCCTGTGTAAGCATTCCCTGTGCAGCATTCCCTCTGCAAGCATTTCCAATGCAGCATTCCTTGTGCAGGCATTCCCTGTGCAGCATTCCCTGTGCAGCATTCCCTGTGCAAGCCTTCCCTGTGCAGGCATTCCCTGTGCAGCAATCCCTGTGCAACCATTCCATGTGCAACATTCCCTGTGCAAGTACTCCCTCTGCAAGCATTTCCTGTGCAGCATTCCCTGTGAAAGCAAACCCTGTAAAGCATTTCCCTGTGCAGCATTCCCTGTGCAAGCATTCCCTGTGCAGCATTCCCTGTGCAAGCATTCCCTGTGCATCTTTGCCTGTGCAGACATTCCCCCTGCAGCATTCCCTGTGCAGACATTCCCCCTGCAGCATTCCCTGTGCAGCATTCCCTGTGCAAGCATTCCCTGTGCAAGCATTGCCTGTGCAAGCATTCCTTGTGCAGCATTCCCTGTGCAAGTAATCCCTGTGCAGGCATTCCCTGTGTAGTCATTCCCTGTGCAGCATTCCCTGTGCAGGCATTCCTTGTGCAGCATTCCCTGTGCATTATTCCCTGTTTAAGCCTTCCCTTTGCAGGCATTCCCTGTGCAGCATTCCCTGTACAAGCATTCCCTGTGCAGCATTCCCTGTGCAAGCATTCCCTGTGCAGCATTCCCTGTGAAAGGATTCCCTGTTCGGGGTCATTAAAGCTAGGCTTCCTTGATGTGCCAGACTGTGTAGTCATGTCTGGGGTCTCAGCCTGTAGTGCCAGAGCACCCTTCTTCCCCTGCTTCAAAGGTGGAGCAAGCATTTCCTATGCAGCATTCCCTGTGCAGGCATTCCCTGTGCAGCATTCTCTGTGGAAGCATTCCCTGTAAAGATTTCCCTGTGCAGCATTCCCTGTGCAGACATTCCCCCTGCACAAGCATTCCCTGTGCAGCATTCCCTGTGCAAGCATTCCCTGTGCATCTTTCCCTGTGCAGGCATTCCCTGTCCAACATTTACTGTGCAGGCATTCCCTGTTTAGGCATTTGCTGTGCAGCATTCCCTGTGCAGGCTTTCCCTGTTACAAGGAATTGAATATGTGCAAGGTAGCTTCGGGGAGAAGGAGAAAAATGCATTCACAGTTCAATGCTAATGTAATTCGGCCACACCCTGTGGCCTAGCAAGCATTCTCTGTGCAAGCATTCCCTGTGCAGCATTCCCTGTGCAAGCATTCCCTGTGCAGCATTCCCTGTGCAGGCATTCGCTGTGCAGCATTTCCTTTGCAAGCATTCCCTGTGCAGCATTCCCTGTGCAAGCATTTCCCATGCAGCATTCCTTGTGCAGGCATTCCCTGTGCAGCATTCCCTGTGCAGCATTCCCTGTGCAAGCCTTCCCTGTGCAGCAATCCCTGTGCAACCATTCCCTGTGCAACATTCCCTGTGCAAGCACTCCCTCTGCAAGCATTTCTTGTGCAGTATTCCTGTGAAAGCATTCCCTGTAAAGAATTCCCTGTGCAGCATTCCCTGTGCAAGCATTCCCTGTGCAGCATTCCCTGTGCAAGCATTCCCTGTGCATCTTTGCCTGTGCAGACATTCCCCCTGCAGCATTCCCTGTGCAGCATTCCCTGTGCAATCATTCCCTGTGCAAGCATGGCCTGTGCACGCATTCCTTGTGCAGCATTCCCTGTGCAAGTAAAACCCTGTGCAGGCATTCCCTGTGTAGTCATTCCCTGTGCAGTCATTCTCTGTGCAGTCATTCACTGTGCAGCATACTCTGTGCAGCATTCCCTGTGCAAGCATTCCCTGTGCAGCATTCCCTGTGCTAGTATTCCCTGTGCAAGCGTTCCCTGTGACACATTCCCTGTGCAGCATTCTCCGTGCAGCATTCCCTGTGCAAATGTTCCCTGTGCAAGCATTCGCAGTGCAAGCATTCCCTGTGCAAGCATGCCCTGTGCAACCATTCTCTGTGCAGCATTCCCTGTGCAAGCATTCCCTGTGTAATCATTCCCTGTGCAGTATTCCCTGTGCAGGCATTCCCTGTGCAACATTCCCTGTGCAAGCATTCCCTGTGCCGGCATTTGCTGTGTGGCATTCCCTGTGCAGCATTCCCTGTGCAAACATTCCATATGCAAGCATTCCTTGTGCAGCATTCCCTGTGAAACGTTCACTGTGCAAGCATTCCCTGTGCAGCATTCCCTGTGCAATCATTTCCTGTGCAGCATTCCCTGTGCAGGCATTCCCTGTGCAGGCATTCGCTGTGCAGGATTCCCTGTGCAGGGTTTCCCTGTGCAGGGTTTCCCTGTGCAGCATTCCCTGTGCAGGCATTCCCTTTGCAGTCATTCCCTGTGCAAGCATTCCCTGTGCAGCATTCCCTGTGCTAGTATTCCCTGTGCAAGCATTCCCTGTGCAGCATTCCCTGTGCATCTTTCCCTGTGCAG
The DNA here is from genome assembly GCF_040938575.1 of Ambystoma mexicanum. Taxonomy (NCBI): domain Eukaryota; kingdom Metazoa; phylum Chordata; class Amphibia; order Caudata; family Ambystomatidae; genus Ambystoma; species Ambystoma mexicanum. Next base: position 837,409,915 of record NC_090937.1, on the reverse strand, counting down.
GCATTCCCTGTCCAACATTTACTGTGCAGGCATTCCCTGTTTAGGCATTTGCTGTGCAGCATTCCCTGCGCAGGCTTTCCCTGTTACAAGGAATTGAATATGTGCAAAGTAGCTTCGGGGAGAAGGAGAAAAATGCATTCACAGTTCAATGCTAATGTAATTCGGCCACACCCTGTGGCCCAGCAAGAATTCTCTGTGCAAGCATTCCGTGTGCAGCATTCCCTGTGCAAGCATTCCCTTGCAGCATTCCCTGTGCAGGCATTTGCTGTGCAGCATTCCCTGTGCAAGCATTCCCTGTGCAGCATTCCCTGTGCAAGCATTCCCTGTGCAGCATTCCCTGTGCAAGCATTTCCCATGCAGCATTCCTTGTGCAGGCATTCCCTGTGCAGCATTCCCTGTGCAGCATTCACTGTGCAAGCCTTCCGTGTGCAGGCATTCCCTGTGCAGCAATCCCTGTGCAACCATTCCATGTGCAACATTCCCTGTGCAAGTACTCCCTCTGCAAGCATTTCCTGTGCAGCATTCCCTGTGAAAGCATTCCCTGTAAAGAATTTCCCTGTGCAGCATTCCCTGTGCAGGCATTCCCTGTGCAGTCATTCCCTGTGCAGCATTCCCTGTGCAAGCATTCCCTGTGCAGCATTCCCTGTGCTAGTATTCCCTGTGCAAGCATTCCCTGTGAAGCATTCCCTGTGCAGCATTCCCTGTGCAGGCATTCTCTGTGCAGCATTCCCTGTGCAAATGTTCCCTGTGCAAGCATTCGCAGTACAAGCATTCCCTGTGCAAGCATGCCCTGTGCAACCATTCTCTGTGCAGCATTCCCTGTGCAATCATTCTCTGTGCGGTATTCCCTGTGCAGGCATTCCCTGTGCAACATTCCCTGTGCAAGCATTCCCTGTGCAGGCATTTTCTGTGTGGCATTCTCTGTGCAGCATTCCTTGTGCAAACATTCCCTATGCAAGCATTCCTTGTGCACCATTCCCTGTGAAACATTCACTGTGCAAGCATTCCCTGTGCAGCATTCCCTGTGCAACCATTTCCTGTGCAGCAAGCCCTGTGCAGGCATTCGCTGTGCAGAATTCCCTGTGCAGGGTTTCCCTGTGCAGGGTTTCCCTGTGCAGCATTCCCTGTGCAGGCATTCCCTTTGCAGTCATTCCCTGTGCAAGCATTCCCTGTGAAGCATTCCCTGTGCAGCATTCCCTGTGAAGACATTCTCTGTGCAGCATTCCCTGGGTAAGTGTTCCCTGTGCAAGCATTTGCTGTGCAAGCATTCCCTGTGCAAGCATGCCCTGTACAAGCATTCCCTGTGCAAGCATTACCTGTGCAAGCATGGCCTGTGCAAGCATTCCCTGTGCAGCATTCCCTGTGCAGTCATTCGCTGTGCAGCATACCTCGTGCAGCAATCCCTGTGCAAGCATTCCCAGTGCAGCATTCCCTGTGCAAGTATTCCCTGTGCAAGCATTCCCTGTGAAGCATTCCCTGTGCAGCATTCCCTGTGCAGTCCTTTCTCTGTGCAGTATTCGCTATGCAAACATTCCCTGTGGAAGCATGCCCTGTGCAACCATTCCCTGTGCAGCATTCCCTGTGCAAGCATTCCATGTGCAGGCATTCCCTGTGCAGCATTCCCTCTGCAGGCATTCCCTGTGCAGCATTCCCTGTGCAAACATTCCGTATGCAAGCATTCCCTGTGCAACATTCCCTGTGAAACATTCGCTGTGCAAGCATTCCCTGTGCAGCATTCCCTGCGCAAGCATTCCTGTGCAGCATTCCCTCTGCAGGCATTCCCTGTGCAGGCATTCGCTGTGCAGCATTCCCTGTGCAGCATTCCCTGTGCAGGCATTCCCAGTGCAAGCATTTCCTGTGCAGCATTTCCTGTGCAAGCATTCCCTGTGCAGCATTCCCTGTGCAGGCATTCCCTGTGCAGCATTCCCTGTGCAATCATTTCCTGTGCAGCATTCCCTGTGCAAGCATTCCCTATACAGCATTCCCTGTGCAAGCATTCCCTGTGCAGCATTCCCTGTGCAAGCATTTCCTGTGCAACATATCCTGTGCAGCATTCCATGTGCAAGCATTCCCTGTGCAGCATTCCCTGTGAAAGCATTCATTGTAAAGAATTCCCTGTGCAGCATTCCATGTGCAAGCATTCCCTGTGCAGCATTCCCTGTGCAAGCATTCCCTGTGCAGGTGTTCCCTGTGCAGCATTCCCTGTGTAGCATTCCCTGTGCAGGCATTCCCTGTGTAGGCATTTGCTGTGCAGCATTCCCTGTGCAGGCTTTCCCTGTTACAAGGAATTGAATATGTGCAAGGTAGCTTCGGGGAGAAGGAGAAAAATGCATTCACAGTTCAATGCTAATGTAATTCGGCCACACCCTGTGGCCCAGCAAGCATTCTCTTTGCAAGCATTCCCTGTGCAGCATTCTCTGTGCAAGCATTCCCTGTGCAGCATTCCCTGCTTGTGCAAGCATTCCCTGTGCAGCATTCCCTGTGCAGCATTCCCTGTGAAGCATTCCCTGTGCAGCATTCCCTTTCCAGCATTCCTTGCTTGTACAAGCATTCCCTGTGCAGGCATTCCCCGTGCAGCATTCCCTGTGAAGCATTTCCTGTGCAGAATTCCTGTGCAGTATTCCCTGTGCAGCAGTCCCAGTGCAAGCATTACCTGTGCAACATTCCCTGTGCAAGCATTCCCTGCGCAGCATTCCCTGTGCAGGCATTCCCTGTGCAGCGTTCCCTGTGAAGCATTCCCTGTGCAGGCATTCCCTGTGCAGCATTCCCTGTGCAGGCATTCCCTGTGCAGCAATCACTGTGCAAGCATTTCCTGTGCAGCATTCCCTGTTCGGGGTCATTAAAGCTAGGCTTCCTTGATGTGCCAGACTGTGTAGTCATGTCTGGGGTCTCAGCCTGTAGTGCCAGAGCACCCTTCTTCCTCTGCTTCAAAGGTGGAGCAGAGCCTGAGTGGCATGCGCCGCTCTGGTCAGTAGGGGCAGAAGCGCAGGTGGACTGGGTACTGGGAGTGTGCGAATGCACAATGACCATAGGTCTTGGTGCAGGCATTGGCTGAAGTGTGATGTTGGCAGGGGCAACGTCAGTTTGATGGACCAGGATCAACACTGTCCCGGCTGGGAGACTCAGCGCACAAATCCTGTACATGGCGCACAGGCCCCAACCATGAAAATGCCTGTAAAACTCCCCGCGCACCCCTCCGAATACACGTACCCCGCTGCACTGAGAGTGTCACACGCGATTGGAGCGGGGTACGTGTATAACAGGGATTCGCGGGAAGTTTCACACACAAAATGCCCTGTGCGAGTGGGGTACGTGTATTCCTGGGGTGCGCGGAAAGTTTCACACGCGATAGGCCCTGTGCGAGTGGGGTATGTGTATTCCTGGGGTGCGTGGGAAGTTTCACACGCGATTTGAGTGGGGAACGTGTATTTCGGGGGTTCGCGGGAAATTTCACACGCAAAATGCCCTGTGCGAGTGGGGTACGTGTATTCCTGGGGTGCGCGGGAAGTTTCACACGCGATATGCCCTGTGCGAGTGGGGTACATGTATTCCTGGGGTGCGCAGGAAGTTTCATATGCGATTGGAGAGGGGAACTTGTATTTCGTGGGTGCGCAGGAAGTTTCACACGCGAAAGGCCCTGTTCGAGTGGAGTATATGTATTCCTGGGGTGCGTGTGAAGTTTCACACGCGATAGGCCCTGTGCGAGTGGGGTACATGTTTACCTGGGGTGCGCAGGAAGTTTCACACGCGATTGGCCATATGCGAGTGGGGCACTTGTATAACTGGGGTTCGCGGGAAGTTTCACACGCGAAATGTCCTGTGCGAGTGGGGTATGTGTATTCCTGGGGTGTGCAGGAAGTTTCACACGCGATAGGCCCTGTGCGAGTGGGGTACATGAATAACTGGGCTTCGCAGGAAGTTTCACATGCGATTGGCCCTGTGCGAGTGGGGTACGTGTATAATTGGGGTTTGAGGGAAGTTTCACACACGATTTTGCTGTCAGAGCGGGGAATGTGAATTTCGGGGGTGCAGGGGAGTCCTACACATGAATTGTCAGTGCAGGTACTCCCAGGTGTTCCCTCTATACCCTCCACGGCCCCTGCAGGCAGCCCACACCACAGGGGACTACCCTGCACCCCTGGTCATGTCCCGCAGGCAGCCCATCCACCATGGGCATGCCCCCCAGCCAAGCCACATGTCACCTTGCACTAGTGATCACGAACTCATGTCCCCACCCCCCAGCAGTCAGGGGCACCTGCCAGCAGGCCCCCAATCTTGTCCGCCAGCACCCCCACCACCCAGCAGTAAGGGGCACCTGCCAGCAGGCCCCCACTCATGTCCCCCAGCACCCCCAGCCCCCAGCAGTCAGGGCCACCTGCCAGCAGGCCCCCAATCTTGTCCCCCAGCACCCCCACCACCCAGCAGTAAGGGGCACCTGCCAGCAGGCCCCCGCTCATGTCCCCCAGCACCCCCAGCCCCCAGCGGTCATGGGCACCTGCCAGCAGGCCCCCACTCATGTCCCACTCATGTTCCCCAGAACCCCCACCCCCCAGCAGTCAGGGGCACCTGCGAGCAGGCCCCCACTCATGTCCCACACATGTCCCCCTGCACCCCCACCCCCAGCAGTCAGGAGCACCTGCCAGCAGGCCCCCACTCATGTTCCACTCATGTCCCCCAGCACCCCCAACCCCCAGCAGTCAGGGGCACCTGCCAGCAGGACCCCACTCATGTCCCACTCATGTCCCCCTGCACCCCTACCCCCCAGCAGTGAGGGGCACCTGGCAGCAGGCCCCCACTCATGCCCCCCCAACATGAAATAAAGATGAACAAACATGGCCCACTTCCACACCAAAATACCACAGCACACCACCCCATTCTTGAGACACAATGATTTCCTAATCCACCCCACACTGACATGCCTATCTCAAGACACAAACCAAAAGTCAACTATGTACATCAACACATGTCTGTCACACTGGTTGGCATTGATTGTGTAAACCCACATTTTCACATGCATTAACCCAATGAGCGAATCCCTCACATGGAACTAAAATATGAAAATGTATTATGTACAAAAATAAAGCAATGAAATGAAAGCATAACAAAATAGCAAACATGAAATTAAAAGCATGCGCAAATGATGAGTAAATTAAAAGTATAACCAATCCAAAGAAATCCGAAAGAAAAAAAGTCCAAACTCTCCCTCCACCAACGCAAATCCAAAGGAAACATAAAAAGAAAAATCCATTAATCCATGGTGAAATCAAAAGAAAAAGTTCAAATAAATCCATTGTCCAACTATGTACAATCCATTGTCAAGGGTCCATGAGCACAACGAAAGAAATGAAACCTACCTAAGAAACTACCTAATAAAAAAACTATATACAAATGTGTGTGGCATAGTCCATTCACCACAAATCAAAGGAAAAGGAAAAGGATACCTAACTCTAAAAACTATGTACAATGGCAGCGAGCTAGTCCGACGGCTCACTTCACAATTTCCCAGGCCAGGGCATCATCGAACTCCTGCTCGATGTCCCAGAGGCGGTCCTCTTCCATGGACCCAAAAGTTCGCAGGGACGATGACATATGGACCTCCAACTCCCTGCGAATTGCCTCGAGGCACTCGGCCCGCCTCAGAGCCCTCCGCATGGAGTTCTCCACCCTGACCATTGTGAGCCGTGCCTCTTCTGCCCGCTGCCGCTCCACATCTATGGCCTGGCCCAACCACTGCCACACGGAAGACACTTACAATGCTGGGTCCTCCTGCCCTCTGGCCGATGCCTGCCCCTCCGATGTTGAAGGCCCTGAGCTATCATGACTCCCACCTTGTTGCTGCTGCTGCTGTGCCTGTGCCCTGGATCTTGCTGCCTGCACGTCCTCCTCCGGCTGGGGTGCAGTTGTTGAGGTGGCCACCCCTGCTGGACGTCCGACTCCCGACTGTTGCAGGGATGTGTCCTCCACCAGCCTGGCCGCAGGGTCAGAGGCAGCTCCACATGGTACCCAGGTGATACATGGGTGGGAAGATGGCATGGAGGACGACTGGTGCATAGGGGGTTCAGGTGAGGACGGGGTCGGAACAAGGTCCAGCAAACGGAGGAATCCGTCCCTGGTGACCCGTCCCAGTAGGTCAACGCGGTCAACGAGGCATTCGAGATGACGTGCAGTGTCCTCACGAAAACACTGCAGGTCACTTTGCATGCCCCGTTGACGCAACGCCATCCCACTCAGGACAGGCTGAACCCGGTTATGGATAGCCACGTCCGCAGGGAGAGGAAGGCCAGTTGTTGTAAGTGGATCCCCTACCTGAAAAGGGGTCTGGACGTAGGCATCCCTGCTGGTGCAGGATGATGCAGTCACAGGATCGGGGACAGGATTACACACAGGCACCTCCGTGGTGGCCTGTGCTGCCTCCTGTCCCTGCACTGCCCCACTAGCACCAGTGGAAACGCCACCTCCAGACCCCGTGTCTGTCCCTTACATGGCCTCCTCCTCCACCAAACCCCCCAACAACCTGGATGACTCTGTGCCATCTTCCTCCGTCGGACCCTGTGGGGTCTCAGCTGCCCCTTCTGCTGCCGAGGAGTCCAACTCCGACCTCCGCCTCTTGGACATACCCTCGGCAGCTGCGGCCTGGGACGCGGCACCGGACTCCTCACTCCCTGACCAGATGACAACACAGTAATTCATACATGTGTGCTCCCACATCTGCATTTGGCCTGCAAGCTTACCCACACATACACCATCCATGTGTCTCACACATGAGAGGACTCGCATGTGTCAGCCTCACGCCCCTGTACATATACATCCATACATGGCCATACAAAAACACATGTGCAACCTGCACACTACTGGCACACCACGACATGCACAGCGTCCAATCAGTATGCATGTACACTTACCGCTCAACTCCAGACTGGTCTGCCTCTCAAGGAAATGGACGTGGAGCTCTGAGCATACGCGTTCCAGGACCCTCATTTGGTGGTCAGACAAGTGGCCCCAGCACCCCTTGGCATCTGCTTCCTTCAAGAGGCGCTGGGCCTTGTCGAAGGTCCTGGACCTGAAGTCCTCCCAGCGCTTCTTGACATGTTCGAAGTCACAGACTGCCACCCCCTCCTTGTTGATGGCAGTCACGATGTCCATCCTTCATAGGCGGCGCGAGAACTTCCAAAGAGGGCATCATACTGCCCCAGGACTTGCTCCACCAGGACACCAACTTCCCTGGCACTGAAGCTGGTGGCCCTCTGCCTCTCTGGCTGGGGGTTGCCAGTGGTGCCAGATGGTGGTGTGCCGACATGGCAACACCAGAGGCAGGTGTGGGTGAGCAACTGGGTCCTGGGGCTGGGCTGTGGAGCTATGGTATCCCAGTCGGGAGTCTTCAGTTCCAGCAGGGGTGGTCAAAACAACTGCACCCCTGCAGATGGCTAATGTGCAGCCATCAAATAGCAGTGCACGTAGGCAGCAGGCAGGCAGGCAGCAGCAGATGGCAGGTGGGAGTGTGCTTGGGGCTCTGGGGGCAGTAAATTGGCCTTCTGGGCATGAGCGTGGTCTTCCGTGTGTTGTTGCGTGGCCAGCTTGATACGGAGTGATTTGGCATGTGAAAAAATTGCACATATGCGTGTAATTCGAGGAAAGGCCCTTAGAGCGTAAGCGAGGCTGTGACGTTACGCGTGCTGGCGTTTCCCTTGTGACGTGGGCATAGTGGTTCAGGGCGCATGAAAAAACTGCACATCCACGTGTGAATGCGTGTAATCCGAGGAAAGGGCCTACGCGTCTTTGACATGATGCGCATGGGCGTTTCCCTCAACACGGGTGCATGTTCATCATACACATGAAAAAACTGTATGTCCGAGTGTCAGCTCGTGTAATTGGAGGAAAGGGCCTTAGCGCGTACACGCGTAAGTGATGTTATACGTGTGGGCCGGTTTAAAAGGTACGTGTAGGACGCCATTTCCTTGTACGTGCTTTTCATGGAGAGCGAGTGGGTGAATTATGTACTTCTTGTCGGTTCACATGCGATGACTTCACAGCGTTTCAAGTTCGTACTCCCTGTTACCTCTGACAGCGTTCAATTTTTTTGTTGTGCCTGTTTCCTCAAACAGCGTTCACTTCTTCTTTTGACCTGTCTCCTCAGACAGCGTACAATTCTTCTTTTGGCGGGATGTTGTCATTGCGCACATGCGCGTCTTTTTCACGTTCTTTTTCCAGGCAGACGGTGAGTCGCGCACGTATTTACCAACTGTGCTTGCCCCGTGTGTCGCGTACCCCTTCAGAGGTCATTGTAGTCTGCGTGTATTATGCGTACGCTTAATCTTGTTTTTCTGGGTGCCACAGCGTAGTGCGGGTTCATTTTTCCACGCACGTGGTCTACGAGGGGTTGCATGCACGTTATTTTTTGTTTTCAGGTTGCCTGTGCATTGCGTGACCCGTCATCTTCCCCCAGGGTTTACAGACAGCCTTGCTAGAGCACAAGGGTACAAAATCCATCTAGTACCCTACCCCTTTCATTCCCAATTGCCCAGGACAATCGTTTACTGCTACTCCCATACGCAAAAGAACATCAGTGCCATGGTTGGGAGGCGACCAAGCGGTAAGGGAGGCAAAGATGGCCGCCCTCCAAAAGGTGGGCGTGGTGGGCGCGGTAGGGGACGTGGCCAGGATTTGCAGGGTGCCCCTAGACCCCCATGTGTGCAGGAGCATTCAGGGACATCCATGCCCCCACTATGGTTGTGGTAAACGTAGCTGACACCATCCTAGCTCAGCCCTTGTTGGACCAGCCCATTGTGGCACCTGAACCGGCACAGGATGACTCCCAGGTTGACTTCCAGGTCAGCAAGTCTAAGCCACGTGTAGCGGTGCAAGTTGGTGTCACCAGGCCACGTGGATCTGGGGCAGCTATGTCATCTGTTGCCCCAAGTAGGCAGGGTGGGGAGGCTGCAGGGGCAGCTGCAGCTCGATCCACCCCAGCTCTGAGTCTCCCAGCCGGGGCAGTGTTGGTCCCTGTCCATCATACAGATGTTGCCCCTGCCAACATCACCCTGCAGCCAATGCCTGCACCAAGACCTATGGTCATTGTGCATTCGCACACTCCTAGTACCCAGTCCACCGGCGCTTCTGCCCCTACTGACCAGAGCGGCGTAAGCCACTCAGGATCCGCACCACCTTTGAAAAAGAGGCAAAAGGGTGCTCTGGCACTATAGGCTGAGACCCTAGACATGGCTACACACTCCGGCACGTCAAGGAAGCCTAGCCTTAATGACGCCGAACTTGATGCACTTGTGGCCTATGTGTCGGCACATAGCTGTGAAATGGCGGTGACTGTAGGGTGCAAGACCACACATGGTCAACGTAAGGCACACTGGCAGACCATCGCGGACATCATTAGTGCCCTTGGATTTGTGAGGCACACGGCTGATGATTGCTACAAGCGGTGGAATGACCTGAAACGCAGAGCAAAGAACAAGCTGGCCTCAAATCATGCTTCTACTCTGGTGACTGGCGGTGGGTCTCCACAAGAGGACAACCAACTCACTGAACATGAGTCTGTTGCTGGAACCTTCATCACAGAGGAACAGATCCAAGGCGTGGGACCTACCAGATTACGACGCATTGTCCGGTGAGTGCCCATGCATGTGTGTGTAATCCATGTGTATGTTGTGTGGGTGACGGGTTCTGATTGAGTGCCAGTTGAGGGTGTGTGCACCTGAGTGGTATGGGTCACCCATGTGCTTCCTCCAAAACATTCACTGGCCTTGGATTTGGGTATGACAATATCCCTTCTGCCCACAGTAGCCATTTAGCGCCACATTACTGCAGTTGCCCTTGAACTGTCATCTTGCCACAACATTGTTCAGAATTTTTCAGTGTTCATTCAGGCTGATAGACTCAATTCTCCCACTTTTGCAACACATTTGTCAGCCATATTGTCACATATGTGACATGCTTCTGTCATTTATTACACCCCACGTTGACCCACATTTGTTACCTTGTTATGTGATTGATTAGACCATGCATGCTGATTGAGTATTGGCCTGCTCACATTGATTTTTGGTGCCTGTTTGTATATGGTACATGATAGTTGTTTCCTGTCAAGTTTAAGTGACCAACCATTGATGTGTACATCTGCCTGCAATCACTGTATCTTTGTACACTGGATGTGTTGCAGTGAGTGGCACATGCATATTTCGTCACACTATGTAGCATTTTTCATCTCATCATCTCACATGGATTGCTGACAGTACTCAGTCACTGACATATGGATGTACTTGTGGAATGCACCATGGCTATGCTACATGCCATCTGTGTGACGGCATGTGTCATGTATGCATGTTGGACATGCCACTCACAGGCTAATGTGTGATGCCAGTGCTACCCAGCATGCATCAAATGTCTTGCTTTTCCATCTTGGTGTCATCAGTGTGTGCTTTTTGCCTCCCCTTCCAACTCATTGACAGTGCATGCATGCCAGGGTTATAGTCATGTGGGACATGTGTAATTCATGTACTGGATCTCTGCCTTGTCAGGCCTATGTGTGTGCTATGGTGCTCATGCCTGTTTCCATTTGTTGTCTTTCATGTTTTTGCAGGTGATGACGCACTTGATGCTGTTGAGGTGGAGGAGATGGTGCAGACCCAGGAGGAATCTCAGGCACGACCGGGCACCAGTGGGAGACGTGGTGTGGTGGTGGGTGAAAACCCTTTGTTACTGCAGACCATACTGTCTTGGGGTGTCTCTGGGTGCACCTCCCCAGACCTCTATTCAGGTGGTGAATCGGATGATGAGACTTATGTGCCGTTGCAGGTGAGTGTTTCTGGCAGGGATTCTGCTCTGTCCAATCCACCTGCACCAGGGGTAGAACCCTCTATGGGTATGGTATGTGCCAGGGCTGTGGTTACTCCGCCTTTGGTGGTTACGGATGCAGGGTCACACTCCACAACATCTGATCCTGTTCCTGGGCCAGCAGATCAGAGGGGGAATGCAGTCCTGCGTGGCCTCTCCCCCCCACATGGCCATTTTTGATTTTTTTTTTTTCAGTGTGTTGCCTTGTGTAGCTCCAGTGGGCATCCACTGTGTATTTTGGATGGGCACATGCAGGCTTGTCCTGTGTTTGGGTTAGATGTTCACCCCTCCTGCTTCCCGTTTCCATGGGCTCACAAAGGGTGTGACCAAGTGACAGTGACTTACACAGTGACATTGGGCTCCCATGAGCTGTGTGGGCAGTCTGTAGTCATAACTGTGTGGACATTCCTAGTCGGGTTTGTTTTTGTATTGAACACTGCATGGTGTATTGATATGTGCTTGTGCATCCATGTCTTCCTCCTTATTCGCAGGTACCTTCTTTGTGTCTTCACAAAGCCGTCTCCTTTGCAGATGCAGTTCATGTTGTATGCAGTACACTGACGCATTTGCCAGACAGCAACACTCTGGAGTCGGAAGGGGTCAATGTGCTGGCTTATTGAGGTTGTATGACTTACATTACTTTGAGTTTGTACTGTCATATTTTGGCAATGATTCATGGTGTTGCTGTATTGTGTTGCTGGTACGTATTTGGTCATGTGTGCTGTTTGTTATTGATTACTGGGAGCATATTGTCTGTGGCCTGTTTCCATTTGGGACAGTGCACTTTGTGACATTTGTGACATGTGTTGTACATTCCTTTGTTTGCTTTCACATTGCAGGACATGCCATTGTGTGTTGGGTGGTGGAGATGGGTAGGGGTTGGGTGACATGGCGCTATTTTCATGTTGTATTTTGCAAGGGGGTAGTCATTCATGCAGCATGAATGTGTGTCTTTTTGTGACACAGATTTGGTTGTCTTTGGGTAGGTAGGGATGCACACAATGTAACACTTCCAGGTGACCAATCTCAGGCTGCTATGGTTGTGAAAGTTGACTATCCCTTATGTTATCATCTTTGATTGTCAGCTGGTATGTGCCAGGGCTGTGTGCACTTCACAGGGGTGTGATTTTAGGTGAAGTAATTAGCCACCAGCTGCGTACGGGCTGCCTCACCACATGCCCTTTACCCCCAATGCGCAGCGGGCGTGCTTGTTATTGGGGATTTAGGGGCACCACCATGTCCACCGGCAGGCCCCGACGTGTTGCAACGTTGTGCAGGACACATGTTGCCACTATGATCCTGCTCACTACTGGGGGCGCGTACAGCAGCTGCCCACCAGAGCGGTCAAGGGAGCGAAAGCGTGACTTGAGCACTCAGAATGTGCGCTCCACTATGCCCCGGGTTGCAATATGGGCTGTGTTGTATCTTACCTCGGGTGGAGTGGTGGGGTTCTGAATTGATGTCATCATGTCGGTGCTCAGACGGTAGGCACTGTCCCCTGGGGAGGTGATGAAGGGTATCATTAGTGGGGTTGTGACATTACTCAGTATCTGACATGCATGCATGTGCAGGGGCATTTATACTCACCAAGCAGCCATGTATCACCATGCCGCCCAGCTTCTAAGTCCCAGTTTAGGGTTGACATTCTGTAAATGAAACTGTCGTGGGTGGACCCTGGATAGTTGGCATATACTGAGGTGATGATTCCCTTGGCATCACATACTACCTGCATGTTGATGGAATGCCAGTGCTTGCGGTTTCTGTAGATGTGCTCAGTTGCCCTGGGAGGACGTAGAGCCACATGGGTGCAGTCAATGGCACCTAGCACTTTGGGGAAGTGTGCCACCCCTTAAAAATCCTGGACGACAGCCTGCCTTTCTGCAGGTGTTCTGGGCAGGTATATGTGCCTGCGGACTGATGGCATGCAGTCATGATGGCCAACACCTGGTGCAGGCATCGTGACTGCGTGGCCTTTGACACCCCCACCCACTATGGCACTTGTCCGCTGAAATGAACCAGTGGCCAAGAAGTGTAGTACATTGAGCACCTTTCCCAAGGGGCTCAGTGCTTGGCAGCACAGGGTGGGTGATGTGAGGTCATCCTCCCACTCACTCACCAGGTCGAGTAATATGTGAGGTGGAAACCTGTACCTCCCATACACCTGGTCATCAGGCATCCCAAAAAGGCTGGTTCTGGGTGTAAAAATTCTAGCCCTGACTATGCTCCTCCTGCGGTATCCCACGACCACTGCTGCAAGGAGCGGTATATTCATCTTAGCGTCTGAGCTTGTTTGTTTTTTGCGTGCACTTTTATGCTGCGCGGGTCCAAGTACGCCTGCTTCCTGCTGGCGTACGTGTTTCCGGATTAGTGTGTCTTTTTTGGCGCACGCGTTGGCCCCGTTCGATTCCATGAATACGTGTTGTAGGCGCGCGTGTGGGCGTTCCGCGCATTTGCCTCCTGTACTTCCCCCGTGACGCCCTCATTTGCACGCGTTGTTCCCCATTCTGCGTGTTACACCCCGTGTTACGCCTACTTTTGTTGTGTGCGCTGCGCTATGTGCGCTTTCGCTGTGCACGTAGCATACGCTGTTTGAAGACGTGTGCGCCAGCGTGCGCCACGCAGGATTTTAGCACACATCCATGGATTTACATGCGCATGGACTTCCATGAATCGCTGTGCGCAGTTTCACTGCGATTTTCGTACTTGCGCTGCGATTCGCATGCTTTCGAATGCTTGCGCGGAAATTTTCAGCGCACATTAATTCCATGAATCGCCCTTGAATGTAAATACTCCTGCCAACAAGGACAAGGAGCAGCAAACATTTAACTTTGCACCAATTTTGGAAGAAGATCTAGCTAAAACCATTGCTCAACTCAAAAGTATGTGCTGCAAGGGGGACACTTGCTCCGCTATTATGATCAACAAATGCTCCCCAATCCTGATCCCAGCAAATTACCAAATTTGTTAATGCCTCCTTTGCACAAAATCGAGTTCCAGATGATATAAAAAATGCATGAATCACCACATTATTGGTGAAACTGAACCTTTGCCCACTGACACCATCCAACTATAGACTTATCATGAACACCACTTTTCTGCTAACATTTTTGGATAGATTCGCTTATTATCAAATTTAAATATTCCTTGAGCAGAATCAAATCCTCCACAATTATCAATCTGGATTTCGAAAAAACCACTGACCCGAGACTGCTCTCCTAGCTTTAAAATCACACCTCCTTCAAGATATGGACAAAGGTTAAATTTCCCTACTTATGATACTAGACCTTTCGGCGGCCTTTGTGAAGGAACAATGCCAATTTCTCCACTGAGGCGACCCAATGGTACTCCTCCTTTCTGAAGGGTAGACAAGTGAGAGTTGCAAGCGACCTCGCAGAAGCTAAACCAACCACTCTACTGTATGGGGTTCTGCAGGGAGCATGCGTTTCCCTGTGTTTCTATAAAATGTTTATGATCCCTTTCATTTATATGCTCGAACACAAAATCAATGTTAATAAAGTGTACCAAAGGAAACAAAATTGGATGATGGCAAACGGCCTGGCCATCAGTAGTTCAAAGACCAAACTATTGCTCATTGGTTCGGAGGCCAAACTTGAGAAACTAGGCCCAATATACAATAACTTCAAAATAGACAGCTGCAATATTGAGGCTATTAGTAAGGTGAAGATCTTGGGTATCCATCTTGACAAAAACTTGAATATGAAGGCCCAGGTGAACAGCTTGATCACCTCCTCTTCTTATTTCATGAAATTGTTCCGCCATCTGCAACCCCTTGTATCCGAAAAAAAACTCTGAGCCATTAGCCAGGGCCATAATAGGATCCAAATTGGACTATTGTTGTAGCTTGTTACTGGGCACCCCCCAATCTGACTTTCAACATATCCAAGTCATTCAAAATGGGGCGGTTAAAGTCGTTAAGGGCCTCCACAGGAGAGACCATGTATCGGATGCAAGAAGACATCTTCTCTGGCTCCCGATACAGGCCAGGGTCTTTTTTAGTCTATTACTTAACACCCATAAATGCCTGATGGGACAAATGCCAGCTTACCACGTGGAAGCCATTTTACTAAAAAACAGCATCCGGTCCCTAAAATCAGAAAATACCAACCTTCTTAACACCATTCGCTGTAACACCAAATAAGGCACGGAACAGAGACTTTGGTATAGTGGCTCCTCTGGCCTGGAATGCATTAATGACTGCATTAAGAACCATATCCTCGACAGAGAATTTCAAGAAAAAAACTTAAGACTGTGCTCTTCTCCTAGTCCAACCCATCCAGATGTTTCCTCTGCTCCTTGGGGCCCTTGCCCACCTAGTTGTTCTGTTCAGTGTATGTGAGTCAGCGCCTGTAAACCCTTGGTTACCAGGTGCGCTTTACAAATACATAAACATAAACATAAACATAAATGACCTTGAAAAAATGACTAGCAAACTTGGCCAGATGGCCTTACTACAAGTGCAGGTGTAAGAGGTGTAACATATAGGGCCTCATTACGACCCTGGTGCTCTTGTAATGAACGGTGATGGTACGGGACCGGCACCGTTCATTGTGGGATACCCTATTAGGAGGTTCCCTTGCAGGTCCCGCTCAGAACATCTGGTCAGACCAGACGTCCTTTGTGGGTCCCGCAAGGGGACCAGGGAGATATTAACAGGCCCTATGGGGGCTGAAATGGGAATTGGGATGGGTTCCTTCAATGAGAAATTACCAGGTCCTCCAAGTTTGGAATGGCCCGGTAATTGCTCATTGAAGGAACCCGGACCTGGAAACCGGTGTAGAGGCTGCCATGCCCTTATTAAGGGCATGGCTACCTCCATACTCGTAATGTGGCCCATAGTCCTTAAGCTACTGTGCTCTGCCAACAATGTTTCAAAGAGTACAAGTGCGTGACAGATGCTAAGGCGATAATGGGGGGCAGGGGAGAGGAGAAGGACATACAGAAACAAAATGTGACCGTACTAAGCATGGCTGACCAGGCCGGGTACATTATAGGTAACGTACGTGCCAGACATGGAGTAAAAGGGAGTGAGGGGAAGGAGCAAGTGCGCCCAGTCCAAAGCCCTGGGTTAAGTGCTGAGAGGTTACCATTCTGAAGAAATGAGGAGGTGCAGCAGGTGACCAGTCAGCAAATGAAGCTGAGTTAGGGAGAGAGGGAGGAGGGCAGTAGGAATAGAGAGAGGGTTAACAACAGAGAGGGAGAGAGAAGTAGAAAGAGAAGAGGAAGGTCTTGAGGAGTCCCTGGAAATTAAGGTGATCAGGCTCAAGACAGAGAGAGCCAGAAAGTCTGTTCCAGATGGAAGCCGCAGCAGAGGAAAGAGATCTACCCCAAAATCTCTATTTTGAAAATCGTCTCACTTGTAGAGTGTTGGAGGAGGACTAGCAGAGGCCTCTAGAAGGAGAGTATTTAGGGAGAGAGAGTTGTAGATGGTGCGAGCTCTGGCCCCAGCAAGCCTTCTGGACTATGCAGAGGGTCTTGAAATTGATCCTTCTAGCCACTGGGAGCCAGAGGACAGATTTCAGTGCTGGAGAGATGCTGTTCCAGGGCTTGAGGCCAAGGATAAGTCTTGTGGTTCTGTTACGGATGAGTTGTAGAGGTCGGAGAATGAAAATAGAAAGATTGAGAAAGAGACTGTTGCAATAGTACAGTATAGAAAGAACCAGGGCTCTGGAGATGGTGAGCCTCTGGGGGAAGGTGAGAAAAGGTCAAAGACCTCTGAGGCGGTCCAGCTGGTAGTGGGATTTTTTAGAGATCTCTGGTGAAATGGGAAAATGGAAAAATAGACTCCCCTCTTTCCCCTCTCGCGCCTGGCCTAAAGGTTCACGGCCCAAGCACCCGCCACGAGAAGAGTTTGCCCATCTACCAGACGACCAGATACCCTGGTACAGGAACATAAGGATGTGTCCACCTGCCTGCCCCGCAGCCCGCCCTGCCCATGCCGATGCCTGCGGCATGGATCAACTAGACTAAAACCTATACGTCGTTAGAGATGCCATGACGACCTAGCCAACGGATAGCACACCTGTGCCAACATACACACTGGACACTCCCGCACCAATCTACATGAAGAATATACTCAGTGCTATGACGTAGGCGACAGACATACTCATGGACGTGCATCTTTATTATTTTTCACCTAGGCTCTCAAAATGCAGAAACGCAAGACGCACCATGAACTCATCTAAAGAGCTTGCTTACGCTTCTTCTAAACCTAGGTGCCATAATGAGAATTATAACGAAGACACGATACTGGTCATAAGACAATATGAGACTATAACCTAAAGCGCCTGTGCACCAGACGGTTCCACCTATATACTAGGCCTGAGTAGGCCGCAAGCAAGAGCTCCTGTGGACGTTAACAGAACAAGAGTCAGGTTGCTGATCCTGCAGAATGAGCCTGGGGAAAGCAGACAGCCAAGGTCGTAATGTTGCAAACCCACATTCCAAAAGCAGACCATCAAGGGCACGATGTTGCAACTTCGCACGCCGTGCACCAACATTAAAGTCGCACCTGCAATTAAACCAGGCACACAGTGGAAAAACAATATTAATTGTGCAGAATTCTGCCTCAAACACGGTCCCATCCCACGTGACCAAGCCGAACCTGACGAGATGCCAAGCCCAGGAGGAAGGAGGCGTCTGGATCCCTCGTTACAAGACCCAGGCAGATACACTTGAAAGGATCAATGGACATCTGCAACGGTGGGAGTAGTCGGCCGTCTAGCTCACGAATAAGTCTTCACATTGTCTGCATGTACCAATAGTGAAACATTGTTGCAAATTGCAGGTACACCGAGAGCTGGGAACAGCGATGGTCCCAGGCTGGGAAGCTCACGGGCGCACCAATCAGAACATGGGGCTCTTATCACTGACGCCATTAACATCAACCAATCATTAGGAGTCTTCATGTAACAATTCTCATGTATCTAATTGTAGGGACAACCCAGATATATCACCTGACTAACCCTCGGCCACTCATATTATTCTCTATACGTATGCTATACTAACCCTACCACTCGAGCAACCAATTAAGAGTGGCGATAGGTTTTTTGTTAATCTTCTAGAGTGACGCAGGTAGCGCGTCATACTACAGTAAAAAGGGCCTGCGAGCCCCACGATTGTGTGGGTGTCAGGTCAGACGCGTATGATCCTTGACCCATCCCTGCCGTTTGTGTTTAATAAACAGCAGAGTCACATTGCTTCTTGTGTGTGTCTCATACTCTATCTCCTTTGGGATATACGGGAGGAGTTGGGGCCTCCCTGCCCGGAGGTCTGCCAACGGCCCGGCCGACCCCGGCAGAATTTCCCCCTACACTGGGATTTGAGAGGAGAAGGAGAGCGTGGAATTGAAGCTGACTCCTATGTTTTTTTGCCTCTCTAGTGGGGGAGGGCAAAGGGCAAAGGGAGGCGAGCCATAGTGACAATGGGAAAGCAGGAGCAGGGGTCTCAATGAGGACGATCTCTGTCTTGCTGGCATTAAGGCAGAGATTGTTCGCAGCACCCCAGGACTGAATTGCAGACAGACAGACATGGATGAAGGAGGAGGAGGAGGCAGAGGGCAGCCTGAAAGAGAGCTGTGTGTCATGCACATAACACTGAAAGTTGGAGGTGAAGCAGAGATCAAGCGGGCCAGGGGGGCCATGTAGACATTGATGAAGAAGGGGATAGGTTAGGTCATTGGGGGATACCATAAGTAGAGAGAGTGATAGCGAAGAGAAAAGACCCCAGTTTCCCCTAGGAAGGATGGTCAGAGAAAAAGGAGGCAAGCCTTGTCAGGGCCTGATCTGTGATTGCCAGGGGGTCACATAGGCGAGATATCAGGATGTTGTGATTTACTTTGTCGAAAGCAGAGGAGAGGACAAGAAGAATGAGGACAGAGTGAGAGTTAGGGCATCATTACGAGGTGGGTGGAATGGGTTTAACGGCGCTGGTAATGGTGCCGGTGCCAGTAAACCCATTCCGCCCTATTACGAAGTTCTCTTTTGGGACCCGCTCTGAACGTCTTGTCAGACCAGAAGTCCTTTGCGGGTCCTGCAAGGGGACCAGGGAGCTCCTAATGGGCCAGTTAATAACAGGCCCATTATTAGCTCCCTTCCCATTCCCATTGAGCCCTATGAGGGCTCAATCGGAATGGGGATGTTTTTTTTTAATGAGGAATTACCGGGTCCTCCAAGGTCGGAATCACCCCGTAATTCCTCAATCAAGGAACCCGGACACAAACCCGAGTTTGGAGGCAGCCATGGTGCTAATAGTAATGAGGCCCTTAGAGTCAAAATTTGAGAGAAGGTTTTCACAAGTGTTCAGAAGAACAGTTTATGTGCCTCTGGATGATCTGAAGCCTGACGGATGTTCATGGAGACAGCCAACAGATTCTGTATTGAGGGTAAACTGAGAGATATCCAACTTCTCAAGGAGATTTCCCAGGAAAGAAGTGATAGCGATAGGTTAGTATTTTGGTGGATTGGAAGGGTCTGCAGATGTTTTTTTGAGCAAAAGGTGCACAAGAGAGTGCTTGAGAGAAGTGTGGAAAACTCTGTTATGCTTTCATTTTCCTCATCACTCATTATAAATTACCATCTTACTGGGTCATTGGGCATCATTACGACCCTGGCGCTCCCATAATGTAGGGTGCTGGTACGGTACCGGCACCCATCATTACGGGAGCGCCTATTACGAGGTTCCCTTTGCGGGACCCGGAACAGATGACTGGTAAAACCAGACGTCCTTTCCGGGTCCCACGAGGGGAAGAGGGAGCTAATAACGGGCCATTTGTAATGTGCCTGTTATTACCTCCCTCCCCATTCCCATTGAGCCCTAATGGTGCTCAAATGGGAATGGGGAATGGTTCCTTCAAGGAGGAATTACCGGGTCCTCCAATGTTGGAATTACCCGATAATTCCCCATTGAAGGAACCCGGTATTGGAGCCCAGTATGGAGGCAGCCATGGCACTAATAGCAAAATGTCTACCTTCATACTCATAATGAGGCCCATTGTCTAAAAAATGCAATTTGCATGCAGAAGACTGCCAGCATTAGCACCTGCATGGTATTGAGTTACCAGCATTTCATGTTAAAAAATCACAAAGCGAAGTGTAAAATTAGAGAGTAAAAGCAGGCAAAATCCCCCAAACACTTCCACTTTTACTCTCCGCTTCGCAGGAAGTAAAACACTACCAGCCAATTACATTTTGCATGTGATGTTTTATAATGGATTTCAATGTAATCAACCTGCTATTTATCAGGTATTAGTGTACAGTGCATTTCATTATTTTCTAATGCTTTTACGCCGGAATGAAGATCGTATGCATGTGTAAAATTCTGTGCTTTTCCAAAATGGAGTAAGACATCAAAGCAGAGAAGCAAATTCCAGATTGGACTCTAAAAACCTAGAACAAAAGATAAGATCGGCTTTCCAGAATACGGCCCTGAAGGCTGCCCTTACAAGGTCGTCTTGTGTTCCTTGTGCCTTCTCCATATACATTTTGGAGGCATCCCTTCCATACCCTCCTCCACTTTACAACCCACGCCCCCTGCCACCTTGCTTCCCCCACTCTGGACACTAACCAGTGCTGTTCATGGCTGCAGACCGCATAACCGGAAGCGCCATGAACAGCAAGTTTTACTTTGCAATGTGCTCTTTTGGACATCGTTCTTCCTGCGTAGCAGCATACAGAATGCAAACTCTGGAGCAGCATGAAAACGGTGCAGAGCATTAAATAGAGGCATACACACATTATACCTCCATTTATTGACACAAATGACTCCTAGCAGAGCAAAACATACAGACTGACCAGTCCTGTGGGAAGACACCGTACAATAGCTTTTACAAACTTGAAATCCCGGGGCTAAAGGACTTTCTCCCTATACTGCATGGGGGTCACTCTACACCTGCACCAGGTGATTATGACAGTTGAAATAGCCCAGCTTAATAGACTGACTGGTTGCAATGATGCCACAATTACATACACAGTGTGTGGAACATGGCATGATTGGAAGCCTCAGGCATATGATAGGCCTAGCCATGGGACATGAACAGGAGGGTGAGTTGGGGCATAAGGTATTGGGGACAGAATAAGTGTAGAATAAAGGCTTTGGAGGGTCGATAAGAATTCCAGTTATAGCCAAACACCAATTCTGCTTTATTTGATTGTGAGATTACAAGCATAAAACATTGTACAATCTAAAATAAATAATCAATAAATACATACCTGAAAATGTAAATGGAAAGGTTAAAATGAAACTCATATTAGTCGGCTGTCCTAAAAAAAACAATAGATATGATTTGCAAGCATTCATAAACTCATGATTCTTCTAATATGTACTTTGTTTCATACAAGTATACCTAATTCTGAGGGCACTGCGCTGTGCGAACTGAGTTTGGCATTAGAACATAGTAGAGTGCTGGTCGACTATGCCGAGGCTGGCACCTAAAGTTCTCTTAAAAAAAGGAATTTTTGTCACTTGCAAAAGTGCTGGATCTGCAATGCCCCATAAAGACAGAGCATATCTGGCAATGGCCAAAGGTTTATGACCTTAGTGCGAGTATGTTGGTGTGGGAAACAAGGGGCAGTAACGGAATGACTGGCATTTTTCCCGCCATACTACGTGTTTGACCCTGGAGTGGGGCTGGAGGTAAATCCTCCCAATTTCTGCTCAAAAAGAGGCAAATCGGCAGAATTACTGCTGCGGAAATACTGACGCACTAATTCCGCTAAAATCCCCAATGGAGTTCTATGGACTCCAAATGATTGGGGACTAACACCGACAACACCACTTGAAATACGGCGGTAAATACGCCGGAAGAAGTGGTGGTAACAGGGGATTTTTGTATTTTTTTGCCTTCATGACATATCCTTAAAGCTGATTGATATTCCTAGACTGCCTTTCAACTCTATGAAGTTCATAAATATAGTATATGCGGTAATGAGCTGCTTGGTGTGGGGCGTCCCTGCCGCAATAACAGTATCATCTGCATGTACTAGAGCAAGAATAAAGTGATTACCAATTTTTGGAACATCGGCCCCTCTGGAGAGTAAAGCATCGAGGAGACCGTTGATATACAATGAAGAAAAGGATTGGGGCTAAAACACAGCCACATCACAGCCATTGGTGGACAAACACACAAGCATTTGTGTTCAATGTTTTTTTGCTGATGCGATCGTGGGCCCTGTGTTAAACGGAAACCCCACATTGGCAAATGGTGCAGCTGCCATTGTTGCTCAAGTAGAATAACATTAAATCCTCGTACGTACAAATGCTGAAGAAAATGCAACAAGTGGGGAGTCACAGCCACTATGAATTCAAATGGATTGGCAAATGCCAAAAGACGAAGTTCAGTAGTTTTGCTTTTTATGAGTCGAAATCTCAGACCCTTACAAAATATAGAACATCTTACAAGAACTAATTACAAAAACAATCCTTTTGGCTTTTGTGTAGGCATTTACAAGGAATTGAATATGTTCAAGGTAGCTGTGAGGAGAAGGGAAAAAATACATTCACAGTTCAAAGCTAATGTGATTAGGCCACACCATGTGGCCCAGCAAGCGTTCCCTGTGCAGCATTCCCTGTGCAAGCATTCCCTGTGCAGCATTCCCTGCTTGTGCAGGCATTCCCTGTGCAACATTCCCAGTGCAGCATTCCCTGTGCAAGTATTCCCTGTGCAGCATTCCCTGTGCAGGCATTCCCGGTGCAGCATTCCGTGTGAAAGCATTCCCTGCTTGTGCAAGCATTCCCTGTGAAGCATTCACAGTGCAGCATTCCATGTGCAGGCATTCCTTGTTCAATCATTCCCTGTGCAAGCATTCCCTGTGCAGCATTCCCTGTGGAAGCATTACCTGTTTATCAATCCCTGTGCAAGCATTTCTTGTGCATCCTTCCCTGTGCAAGCATTCCCTGTGCAGCATTCCCTGTGCAGCATTCCCTGTGCAGGCATTCCCTGTGCAGGCATTTGCTGTGCAGCATTCCCTGTGCAAGTATTTCCTGTGCAGCATTCCCTGTGCACACATTCAATGTGCAGCATTCCCTGTGCAACCCTTCCCTGTGCAGCATTCCCTGTGCAAGCATTCCCTGTGCAGCATTATCTGTGCAGCATTCCCTGTGAAAGCATTCCCTGTAAAGAATTCCCTGTGCAGCATTCCCTGTGCAAGCATTCTCTGTGCAGCATTCCCTGTGCAAGCATTCCCTGTGCATCTTTCCCTGTGCAGGCATTCCCTGTGCAGCATTAGCTGTGTAGTATTCCATGTGCAAGCATTTCCTATGCAGTATTCCCTGTGCAAGCATTCCCTGTGCAGCATTCCCTGTGCAGCATTCCCTGCTTGTGCAAGCATTCTCTGTGCAGCATTCCCAGTGCAGCATTCCCTGTGCAAGCATTCCCTGTGCAGCATTCCCTGTGCACCCATTCCCGGTACAGCATTCCGTGTGCATGCATTCCCTGTGCAAGCATTCGCTGTGCAGCATTCCATGTGCAGGCATTCCTTGTTCAAGCATTCCCTGTGCAAGCATTCCCTGTGCAGCATTCCCTGTGGAAGCATTCCCTGTTTATCACTCCCTGTGCAAGCATTTCTTGTGCAGCATTCCCTGTGCAAGTATGTCCTGTGCAAGCATTCCCTGTGCAGCATTCCCTGTGCAGGCATTCCCTGTGTAGCATTCCCTGTGCAGGCATTCCTTGGGCAGCATTCCCTGTGCAACCCTTCCCTGTGCAGGCATTCCCTGTGCAGCATTCCCTGTGCAAGCATTCCATGTGCAGCATTCCCTGTGCAGGCATTCCCTGTTCAGCATTCCCTGTGCAAGCATTCCCTGTGTAGCATTCCATGTGCAAACATTTCCTATGCAGTATTCCCTGTGCAAGCATTCGCTGTGCAGCATTCCCTGTGCAGGCATTCCCTGTGCAAGCATTCACTGTGCAGCATTCCCTGTGCAGGCATTCCTTGTGCAAGCATTCCCTGTGCAATCATTCCCTGTGCAGCATTCCCTGTGGAAGCATTCCCTGTTTATCACTCCTGGTGCAAGCATTTCTTGTGCATCTTTCCCTGTGCAGGCATTCCCTGTGCAGCATTCCCTGTGTAGCATTCCATATACAAGTATTTCCTATGCAGTATTCCCTGTGCAAGCATTCCCTGTGCAGCATTCCCTGTGCAGACATTCCCTGTGCAAGCATTTGCTGTG
Source organism: Ambystoma mexicanum (assembly GCF_040938575.1). Classification (NCBI taxonomy): domain Eukaryota; kingdom Metazoa; phylum Chordata; class Amphibia; order Caudata; family Ambystomatidae; genus Ambystoma; species Ambystoma mexicanum. The sequence continues at coordinate 837,385,894 of NC_090937.1, read as the reverse complement.
CAGAATTCCCTGTGCGAGCATTCCTTGTGCAGCATTCCCTATGCAGGCATTCCCTGTGCAGCATTCCCTGTGAAAGCATTCCATGTAAAGAATTCCCTGTGCAGCATTCCCTGTGCAAGCATTCCCTGTGCAAGCATTCCCTGTGCATCATTCCCTGTGCAGGCATTCCCTGTGCAGCATTCCCTGTGTAGCATTCCCTGTGCATGCATTTCCTGTGCAGCATTCCCTGTGCAGCATTCTCTGGGCAGCATTCCCTGTGCAGGCATTCCTTGTGCAAGCATTTCCTGTGCAGCATTCCCTGTACAAGCATTCCCTGTGAAGCATTCACTATGCAAGCATTCCCTGTGCAGCATTTCTGATGGAGCATTCCGTGTGCAAGCATTCCCTGTGCAGCATTCCCTGTGGAGGCATTCCCTGTGAAGCATTCCCTGTGCAAGCATTCCCTTTGCAGCATTTCTAATGGAGCATTCCCTGTGCAAGCATTCCCTGTGCAGCATTCCCTTTGCAGGCATTCCCTGTAAAGCTTTCCCTGTGCAGGCATTCCCTGTGCAACATTCCCTGTGCAGCATTCCCTGTGCAAGCATTCCCTGTGCAGCATTCACTGTGCAAGCATTCCCTGTGCAGCATTCCCTGTGCAGTCATTCCCTGTGCAGCATTCCCTGTGAAGTATTCACAGTGCAAGCATTCCCTGTGCAGCATTCCCTGTGCAGGCATTCCCTGTGCAGGCATTCCTTGTGCAGCATTCCCTGTGCAAGCATTCCCTGTGAAGCATTCACTGTGCCAGAATTCCCTGTGCAGCATTCCCTGTGCAAGCATTTCCTGTGCAGCATTCCCTGTACAGGCATTCCCTGTGCTGCATTCCCTGTGCAAGCATTTCCTGTACAAGCATTCCCTGTGGAGTATTCCCTGTGCAAGCATTCACCATGCAGGCATTCCCTGTGCAAGCATTCCCTGTAAAGCATTCCCTGTGCAGCATTCCCTGTGCAGGCATTCCCTGTGCAGGCATTGCCTGTGCAAGCATTCCGTGTGCAGCATTTCTGATGGAGCATTCCCTGTGCAAGCATTCCATGTGAAGCATTCACTATGCAAGCATTCCCTGTGCAAGCATTCCCTTTGCAGCATTTCTGATGGAGCATTCCCTGTGCAAGCATTCCCTGTGCAGCATTCCCTGTGCAGGCATTCCCTGTAAAGCATTCCCTGTGCAGGAATTCCCTGTGCAACATTCCCTGTGCAGCATTCCCTGTGCAAGCATTCCCTGTGCAGCATTCACTGTGCAAGCATTCCCTGTGCAGCATTCCCTGTGCAGTCATTCCCTGTGCAGCATTCCCTGTGAAGTATTCACAGTGCAAGCATTCCCTGTGCAGCATTCCCTGTGCAGTCATTCCCTGTACCGGCCTTCACTGTGCAGCATTCCCTGTGCAGGCATTCCCTTTGCAGGCATTCCCTGTGCAGGCATTCCTTGTGAAGCATTCCCTGTGCAAGCATTCCCTGTGAAGCATTCACTCTGCAAGCATTCCCTGTGCAGCATTCCCTGTGGAAGCATTCCCTGTGCAACCATTTCCTCTGCAGCATTCCCTGTGCAAGCATTCCCTGTGCAGGCATTCCCTGTCCAAGCATTCTCTGTGCAATCATTCCATGTGCAGGCATTCAATGTGTAGCATTCCCTGTGCAGCATTACCTGTGCAAGCATTCCCTGTGCAGCATTCCCTGTGCAAGCATTCCCTGTGAAGCATTCACCGTGCAAGCATTCCCTGTGCAGCATTCCCTATGCAGGCATTCCCTGTGCAGGCATTCACTGTGCAGCATTCCCTGTGCAGGCATTCCTTGTGCAGCATTCCCTGTGCATGCATTCCCTGTGAAGCATGTGCTGTGCCAGAATTCCCTGTGCAGCATTCCCTGTGCAAGCATTTCCTGTGCAAGCATTCCCTTTGCAGCATTTCTGATGGAGCATTCCCTGTGCAAGCATTCCATGTGCAGCATTCCCTGTGCAGGAATTCCCTGTAAAGCATTCCCTGTGCAGGCATTCCCTGTGCAACATTCCCTGTGCAGCATTTCCTGTGCAAGCATTCCCTGTGCAGCATTCACTGTGCAAGCATTCCCTGTGCAGCATTCCCTGTGCAGTCATTCCCTGTGTAGCATTCCCTGTGAAGTATTCACAGTGCAAGCATTCCCTGTGCAGCATTCCCTGTGCAGTCATTCCCTGTGCAGGCCTTCACTGTGCAGCATTCCCTGTGCAGGCATTCCCTGTGCAGGCATTCCCTGTGCAGGCATTCCTTGTGAAGCATTCCCTGTGCAAGCATTCCCTGTGAAGCATTCACTCTGCAAGCATTCCCTGTGCAGCATTCCCTGTGGAAGCATTCCCTGTGCAACAATTTCCTCTGCAGCATTCCCTGTGCAAGCATTCCCTGTGCAGGCATTCCCTGTCCAAGCATTCTCTGTGCAATCATTCCATGTGCAGGCATTCACTGTGTAGCATTCCCTGTGCAGCATTCCCTGTGCAAGCATTCCCTGTGCAGCATTCCCTGTGCAAGCATTCCCTGTGAAGCATTCACTGTGCAAGCATTCCCTGTGCAGCATTCCCTATGCAGGCATTCCCTGTGCAGGCATTCACTGTGCAGCATTCCCTGTGCAGGCATTCCTTGTGCAGCATTCCCTGTGCATGCATTCCCTGTGAAGCATGTGCTGTGCCAGAATTCCCTGTGCAGCATTCCCTGTGCAAGCATTTCCTGTGCAAGCATTCCCTTTGCAGCATTTCTGATGGAGCATTCCCTGTGCAAGCATTCCATGTGCAGCATTCCCTGTGCAGGCATTCCCTGTAAAGCATTCCCTGTGCAGGCATTCCCTGTGCAACATTCCCTGTACAGCATTTCCTGTGCAAGCATTCCCTGTGCAGCATTCACTGTGCAAGCATTCCCTGTGCAGCATTCCCTGTGCAGTCATTCCCTGTGCAGCATTCCCTGTGAAGTATTCACAGTGCAAGCATTCCCTGTGCAGCATTCCCTGTGCAGTCATTCCCTGTGCAGGCCTTCACTGTGCAGCATTCCCTGTGCAGGCATTCCCTGTGCAGGCATTCCCTGTGCAGGCATTCCTTGTGAAGCATTCCCTGTGCAAGCATTCCCTGTGAAGCATTCACTCTGCAAGCATTCCCTGTGCAGCATTCCCTGTGGAAGCATTCCCTGTGCAACCATTTCCTCTGCAGCATTCCCTGTGCAAGCATTCCCTGTGCAGGCATTCCCTGTCCAAGCATTCTCTGTGCAATCATTCCATGTGCAGGCATTCACTGTGTAGCATTCCCTGTGCAGCATTCCCTGTGCAAGCATTCCCTGTGCAGCATTCCCTGTGCAAGCATTCCCTGTGAAGCATTCACCATGCAAGCATTCCCTGTGCAGCATTCCCTATGCAGGCATTCCCTGTGCAGGCATTCACTGCGCAGCATTCCCTGTGCAGGCATTCCTTGTGCAGCATTCCCTGTGCATGCATTCCCTGTGAAGCATGTGCTGTGCCAGAATTCCCTGTGCAGCATTCCCTGTGCAAGTATTTCCTGTGCAAGCATTCCCTGTGCAGCATTCCCTATGCAGGCATTCCCTGTGCAGGCATTCACTGCGCAGCATTCCCTGTGCAGGCATTCCTTGTGCAGCATTCCCTGTGCATGCATTCCCTGTGAAGCATGTCCTGTGCCAGAATTCCCTGTGCAGCATTCCCTGTGCAGGCATTCCCTGTGCAGGCATTCACTGTGCAGCATTCCCTGTGCAGGCATTCCTTGTGCAGCATTCCCTGTGCAAGCATTTCCTGTGCAAGCATTCCCTTTGCAGCATTTCTGATGGAGCATTCCCTGTGCAAGCATTCCATGTGCAGCATTCCCTGTGCAGGCATTCCCTGTAAAGCATTCCCTGTGCAGGCATTCCCTGTGCAACATTCCCTGTGCAGGCATTCCCTGTAAAGCATTCCCTGTGCAGGCATTCCCTGTGCAGCATTCCCTGTGCAGCATTCCCTGTGCAAGCATTCCCTGTGCAGCATTCACTGTGCAAGCATTCCCTGTGCAGCATTCCCTGTGCAGTCATTCCCTGTGCAGCATTCCCTGTGAAGTATTCACAGTGCAAGCATTCCCTGTGCAGCATTCCCTGTGCAGTCATTCCCTGTGCAGGCCTTCACTGTGCAGCATTCCCTGTGCAGGCATTCCCTGTGCAGGCATTCCCTGTGCATGCATTCCTTGTGAAGCATTCCCTGTGCAAGCATTCCCTGTGAAGCATTCACTCTGCAAGCATTCCCTGTTCAGCATTCCCTGTGGAAGCATTCCCTGTGCAACCATTTCCTCTGCAGCATTCCCTGTGCAAGCATTCCCTGTGCATGCCTTCCCTGTCCAAGCATTCTCTGTGCAATCATTCCCTGTGCAGGCATTCACTGGGTAGCATTCCCTGTGCAGCATCCCCTGTGCAAGCATTCCCTGTGCAGCATTCCCTGTGCAAGCATTCCCTGTACAAGCATTCCCTGTGCAGCATTCCCTGTGCAAGCATTCCCTGTGAATCATTCACCGTGCAAGCATTCCGTGTGCAGCATTCCCTGTGCAAGCATTCCCTGTGAATCATTCACCGTGCAAGCATTCCGTGTGCAGCATTCCCTATGAAGCCATTCCCTGTGCAGGCATTCCCTGTGCAGCATTCCCTGTGCAGGCATTCCTTGTGCAGCATTCCCTGCGCTTGCATTCCCTGTGAAGCATTTGCTGTGGCAGAATTCCCTGTGAAGCATTCACTGTGCAACCATTCCCTCTGCAGCATTCCCTGTGCAAGCATTCCCTGTGCAGCATTCCTGTGCAGGCATTCCCTGTGCAGCATTCCCTGTGCAAGCATTCCCTGTGTAGCATTCCATGTGCAAACATTTCCTATGCAGTATTCCCTGTGCAAGCATTCGCTGTGCAGCATTCCCTGTGCAGGCATTCCCTGTGCAAGCATTCACTGTGCAGCATTCCCTGTGCAGGCATTCCTTGTGCAAGCATTCCCTGTGCAATCATTCCCTGTGCAGCATTCCCTGTGCAAGCATTCCCTGTGCAGGCATTCCCTGTCCAAGCATTCTCTGTGCAGCATTCCCTTTGCAGGCATTCCCTGTAAAGCATTCCCTGTGCAGGCATTCCCTGTGCAACATTCCCTGTGCAGCATTCCCTGTGCAAGCATTCCCTGTGCAGCATTCACTGTGCAAGCATTCCCTGTGCAGCATTCCCTGTGAAGTATTCACAGTGCAAGCATTCCCTGTGCAGCATTCCCTGTGCAGTCATTCCCTGTGCAGGCCTTCACTGTGCAGCATTCCCTGTGCAGGCATTCCCTGTGCAGGCATTCCTTGTGAAGCATTCCCTGTGCAAGCATTCCCTGTGAAGCATTCACTCTGCAAGCATTCCCTGTGCAGCATTCCCTGTGGAAGCATTCCCTGTGCAACCATTTCCTCTGCAGCATTCCCTGTGCAAGCATTCCCTGTGCAGGCATTCCCTGTCCAAGCATTCTCTGTGCAATCATTCCCTGTGCAGGCATTCACTGTGTAGCATTCCCTGTGCAGCATTCCCTGTGCAAGCATTACCTGTGCAGCATTCCCTGTGCAAGCATTCCCTGTGAAGCATTCACCGTGCAAGCATTCCCTGTGCAGCATTCCCTATGCAGGCATTCCCTGTGCAGGCATTCACTGTGCAGCATTCCCTGTGCAGCATAGCCCAGGCAGCATTCCCTGTGCAAGCATTCCCTGTGCAGCATTCTCTGTGCAAGTATTCCCTGTGCAGCATTCCCTGTGCATGCATTCCCTGTGAAGCATGTGCTGTGCCAGAATTCCCTGTGCAGCATTCCCTGTGCAAGCATTCCCTGTGCAGCATTCACTGTGCAAGCATTCCCTGTGCAGGCATTCCTTGTGCAAGCATTTCCTGCGCAGCATTCCCTGTGCAAGTGTTCTCTGTGAAAGCATTAGCTGTGCAAGCATTCCCTTTGCAGGCATTCCCTGTGCAGTCATTCCCTATGCAGGCATTCGCAGTGCAGCATTCCTCATGCAGCATTCCCTGTGCAGCATTCCCTGTGCAAGCGTTCACTGTGCAAGCATGCCCTGTGCAAGCAGTCCGTGTGCAGCATTCCCTGTGCAAGCATTCCCTGTGCAGTCATTCTCTGTGCAGCATACCCTGTGCAGCATTCCCTTTGCAAGCATTCCCTGTGCAGCATTCCCTGTGCAGGCATTCCGTGTGCAGCATTCCCTGTGCATGCATTTCCTGTGCAGCATTCCCTGTGCAGCATTCTCTGGGCAGCATTCCCTGTGCAGGCATTCCTTGTGCAAGCATTTCCTGTGCAGCATTCCCTGTGCAAGCATTCCCTGTGAAGCATTCACTATGCAAGCATTCCCTGTGCAGCATTTCTGATGGAGCATTCCGTGTGCAAACATTCCCTCTGCAGCATTCCCTGTGGAGGCATTCCCTGTGAAGCATTCCCTGTGCAAGCATTCCCTTTGCAGCATTTCTAATGGAGCAATCCCTGTGCAAGCATTCCCTTTGCAGCATTACCTGTGCAGGCATTCCCTGTAAAGCTTTCCCTGTGCAGGAATTCCCTGTGCAACATTCCCTGTGCAGCATTCCCTGTGCAAGCATTCCCTGTGCAGCATTCACTGTGCAAGCATTCCCTGTGCAGCATTCCCTGTGCAGTCATTCCCTGTGCAGCATTCCCTGTGAAGTATTCACAGTGCAAGCATTCCCTGTGCAGCATTCCCTGTGCAGTCATTACCCCCTGTGCAGGCATTCACTGTGCAGCATTCCCTGTGCAGGCATTCCCTGTGCAGGCATTCCTTGTGCAGCATTCCCTGTGCAAGCATTCCCTGTGAAGCATTCGCTGTGCCAGAATTCCCTGTGCAGCATTCCCTGTGCAAGCATTTCCTGTGCAGCATTCCCTGTACAGGCATTCCCTGTGCTGCATTCCCTGTGCAAGCATTCCCTGTACAAGCATTCCCTGTGCAGCATTCCCTGTGCAAGCATTCACCATGCAGGCATTGCCTGTGCAGCATTCCTGTGCAGGCATTCATTGTGCAGCATTCCCTGTTCAAGCATTCCATGTGCAAGCATGCCCTGTGGAAGCATTCCGTGTGCAGCATTTCTGATGGAGCATTGCCTGTGCAAGCATTCCCTGTGAAGCATTCACTATGCAAGCATTCCCTGTGCAAGCATTCCCTTTGCAGCATTTCTGATGGAGCATTCCCTGTGCAGGCATTCCCTGTGCAGCATTCCCTGTGCAGGCATTCCCTGTAAAGCATTCCCTGTGCAGGCATTCCCTGTGCAACATTCCCTGTGCAGCATTCCCTGTGCAAGCATTCCCTGTGCAGCATTCACTGTGCAAGCATTGCCTGTGCAGCATTCCCTGTGCAGTCATTCCCTGTGCAGCATTCCCTGTGAAGTATTCACAGTGCAAGCATTCCCTGTGCAGCATTCCCTGTGCAGTCATTCCCTGTGCAGGCCTTCACTGTGCAGCATTCCCTGTGCAGGCATTCCCTTTGCAGGCATTCCCTGTGCAGGCACTCCTTGTGAAGCATTCCCTGTGCAAGCATTCCCTGTGAAGCATTCACTCTGCAAGCATTCCCCGTGCAGCATTCCCTGTGGAAGCATTCCCTGTGCAACCATTTCCTCTGCAGCATTCCCTGTGCAAGCATTCCCTGTGCAGGCATTCCCTGTCCAAGCATTCTCTGTGCAATCATTCCATGTGCAGGCATTCACTGTGTAGCATTCCCTGTGCAGCATTCCCTGTGCAAGCATTCCCTGTGCAGCATTCCCTGTGCAAGCATTCCCTGTACAAGCATTCCCTGTGCAGCATTCCCTGTGCAAGCATTCCCTGTGAAGTATTCACCGTGCAAGCATTCCCTGTGCAGCATTCCCTATGCAGGCATTCCCTGTGCAGGCATTCACTGTGCAGCATTCCCTGTGCAGGCATTCCTTGTGCAGCATTCCCTGTGCATGCATTCCCTGTGAACCATTTGCTGTGCCAGAATTCCCTGTGCAGCATTCCCTGTGCAAGCATTTCCTGTGCAAGCATTCCCTTTGCAGCATTTCTGATGGAGCATTCCCTGTGCAAGCATTCCCTGTGCAGGCATTCCCTGTGCAACATTCCGTGTGCAGCATTCCCCGTGCAAGCATTCCCTGTGCAGCATTCACTGTGCAAGCATTCCCTGTGCAGCATTCCCTGTGCAGTCATTCCCTGTGCAGAATTCCCTGTGAAGTATTCACAGTGCAAGCATTCCCTGTGCAGCATTCCCTGTGCAGTCATTCCCTGTGCAGGCCTTCACTGTGCAGCATTCCCAGTGCAGGCATTCCCTGTGCAGGCATTCCCTGTGCATGCATTCCTTGTGAAGCATTCCCTGAGCAAGCATTCCCTGTGAAGCATTCACTCTGCAAGCATTCCAAGTTCAGCATTCCCTGTGGAAGCATTCCCTGTGCAACCATTTCCTCTGCAGCATTCCCTGTGCAAGCATTCCCTGTGCAGGCATTCCCTGTCCAAGCATTCTCTGTGCAATCATTCCCTGTGCAGGCATTCACTGGGTAGCATTCCCTGTGCAGCATCCCCTGTGCAAGCATTCCCTGTGCAGCATTCCCTGTGCAAGCATTCCCTGTACAAGCATTCCCTGTGCAGCATTCCCTGTGCAAGCATTCCCTGTGAATCATTCACCGTGCAAGCATTCCCTGTGCAGCATTCCCTATGAAGGCATTGCCTGTGCAGGCATTCCCTGTGCAGCATTCCCTGTGCAGGCATTCCTTGTGCAGCATTCCCTGCGCTTGCATTCCCTGTGAAGCATTTGCTGTGCCAGAATTCCCTGTGCAGCATTTCCTGTGCAAGCATTTCCTGTGCAGCATTCCCTGTGCGACCATTCCCTGTGAAGCATTCACTGTGCAACCATTCCCTCTGCAGCATTCCCTGTGCAAGCATTCCCTGGGCAGCATTCCCTGTGCAGGCATTCCCTGTGCAGCATTCCCTGTGCAAGCATTCCCTGTGTAGCATTCCATGTGCAAACATTTCCTATGCAGTATTCCCTGTGCAAGCATTCGCTGTGCAGCATTCCCTGTGCAGGCATTCCCTGTGCAAGCATTCACTGTGCAGCATTCCCTGTGCAGGCATTCCTTGTGCAAGCATTCCCTGTGCAATCATTCCCTGTGCTGGCATTCCCTGTAAAGCATTCCCTGTGCAGGCATTCCCTGTGCAACTTTCCCTGTGCAGCATTCCCTGTGCAGCATTCACTGTGCAGTCATTCCCTGTGCAGCATTCCCTGTGAAGTATTCACAGTGCAAGCATTCCCTGTGCAGCATTCCCTGTACAGTCATTCCCTGTGCAGGCCTTCACTGTGCAGCATTCCCTGTGCAGGCATTCCCTGTGCAGGCATTCCCTGTGCAGGCATTCCTTGTGAAGCATTCCCTGTGCAAGCATTCCCTGTGAAGCATTCCCTATGCAGGCATTCCCTGTCCAAGCATTCTCTGTGCAATCATTCCCTGTGCAGGCATTCACTGTGTAGCATTCCCTGTGCAGCATTCCCCGTGCAAGCATTCCCTGTGCAGCATTCCCTGTGCAAGCATTCCCTGTACAAGCATTCCCTGTGCAGCATTCCCTGTTCAAGCATTCCCTGTGAAGCATTCACTATGCAAGCATTCCCTGTGCAGCATTTCTGATGGAGCATTCCGTGTGCAAGCATTCCCTGTGCAGCATTCCCTGTGGAGGCATTCCCTGTGAAGCATTCCCTGTGCAAGCATTCCCTGTGCAGCATTCCCTGTGCAGGCATTCCCTGTAAAGCTTTCCCTGTGCAGGCATTCCCTGTGCAACATTCCCTGTGCAGCATTCCCTGTGCAAGCATTCCCTGTGCAGCATTCACTGTACAAGCATTCCCTGTGCAGCATTCCCTGTGCAGTCATTCCCTGTGCAGCATCCCCTGTGAAGTATTCACAGTGCAAGCATTCCCTGTGCAGCATTCCCTGTGCAGTCATTACCCCCTGTGCAGGCAGTCACTGTGCAGCATTCCCTGTGCAGGCATTCCCTGTGCAGGCATTCCTTGTGCAGCATTCCCTGTGCAAGCATTGCCTGTGAAGCATTCGCTGTGCCAGAATTCCCTGTGCAGCATTCCCTGTGCAAGCATTTCCTGCGCAGCATTCCCTGTACAGGCATTCCCTGTGCTGCATTCCCTGTGCAAGCATTCCCTGTACAAGCATTCCCTGTGCAGCATTCCCTGTGCAAGCATGCACCATGCAGGCATTCCCTGTGCAGCATTCCCTGTGCAGGCATTCCCTGTAAAGCATTCCCTGTGCAGCATTCCCTGTGCAGGCATTCCCTGTGCAGGCATTGCCTGTGCAGCATTCCCAGTGCAGGCATTCATTGTGCAGCATTCCCTGTTCAAGCATTCCATGTGCAAGCATGCCCTGTGCAAGCATTCCGTGTGCAGCATTTCTGATGGAGCATTCCCTGTGCAAGCATTCCCTGTGAAGCATTCACTATGCAACCATTCCCTGTGCAAGCATTCCCTTTGCAGCATTTCTGATGGAGCATTCCCTGTGCAAGCATTCCCTGTGCATCATTCCCTGTGCAGGCATTCCCTGTAAAGCATTCCCTGTGCAGGCATTCCCTGTGCAACATTCCCTGTGCAGCATTCCCTGTGCAAGCATTCCCTGTGCAGCATTCACTGTGCAAGCATTCCCTGTGCAGCATTCCCTGTGCAGTCATTCCCTGTGCAGCATTCCCTGTGAAGTATTCACAGTGCAAGCATTCCCTGTGCAGCATTCCCTGTGCAGTCATTCCCTGTGCAGGCCTTCACTGTGCAGCATTCCCTGTGCAGGCATTCCCTGTGCAGGCATTCCCTGTGCAGGCATTCCTTGTGAAGCATTCCCTGTGCAAGCATTCCCTGTGAAGCATTCACTCTGCAAGCATTCCCTGTGCAGCATTCCCTGTGGAAGCATTCCCTGTGCAACCATTTGCTCTGCAGCATTCCCTGTGCAAGCATTCCCTGTGCAGGCATTCCCTGTCCAAGCATTCTCTGTGCAATCATTCCCTGTGATATGATATGATATGATATGGTATTTGTAACGCGCCTATACACAAGTGTTTCAAGGCGCGACGAGCCAGGGAGGGAGGGAAACAAGGGGAAGACAGACAAACGATCCTACTAGGCCAGGTGTCATTCAGATCGCTCAAGTGCAGAGGTAAGGGGAAAAGGAGAAAGTGCTGGGGGGGAGGTGGGAGGGGGGAAAGTGCAGTACAAGGTAAGTAGCGTAAAAAAAATAATAAATAATAAATAATAAATAAAAGGGCCAGCTGGTGGCAAGTGCGAGGTAAGTGCAGAGCAAGTGCTGGGAGGGGGGCTGTAGGGATACAGTGACAGTCCCACAGTGCAGGGGGAGCCAGGGAGGCAGTGCAAGTGGAGAGTGGCTGGGCCCTGACCGAGGTCGCTGAGAGTGGCCCAGATGCAGGTTTAGTGCAGAAATTCAGTGGGGAGTTAAGCAGGTTTAGCAGGGGAGAGGGAGAGAGAAGGCAGAAGCGAAGAGGAAGGTTTTGAGGTGCTTCCGGAATCGGAGATGGTTCTCCTCAAGTTTCAGGGAGGCAGGAAGGCTGTTCCAGATGGAGGCCCCTGCTGCGGAGAGAGATCTACCCCCAGCTCGTTGCTTCAAGAAGCGGCTGACCATGAGGGAGTTGGAGACGGATGAGCGAAGGGCTCGTGAAGGAAGATATTTAGGAAGAGAGAGTTGAAGGTATTTAGGCCCCAGGCCCCAGAAGGCCTTGTGGACAATGCAGAGGGTTTTGAACTTAATCCTCGCAGCCACTGGGAGCCAGTGAAGAGATTTCAGTCCTGGAGAGATACGGTCCCTGGGCTTGAGGCCAAGGACAAGTCTCGCAGTTCTGTTCTGGATAAGTTGCAGAGGGCGGAGAGTGGAGGCAGGCAGATTAAGATAGAGGCTGTTACAGTAGTCCAGCCTTGAGAGAACCAGGGCTCGGGAGACAGTGAGCTTCTGGGGGAAGGAGAGGAAGGGAAGAATACCTCTGAGGAGGTGCAGCTGGTAGTGTGACTTCTTAGAGACGTCAGATATATGAGGAGAGAAGGAGAGTGTGGAGTCGAAGATGACCCCGAGGTTTTTAGCCTTGCAGGTAGGGGCAGGAAGGGGGCCAAGGGAGGCATTCACTGTGTAGCATTCCCTGTGCAGCATTCCCTGTGCAAGCATTCCCTGTGCAGCATTCCCTGTGCAAGCATTCCCTGTGAAGCATTCACCGTGCAAGCATTCCCTGTGCAGCATTCCCTATGCAGGCATTCCCCGTGCAGGCATTCACTGTGCAGCATTCCCTGTGCAGCATACCCCATGCAGTATTCCCTGTGCAGCATTCCCTGTGCAGGCATTCTCTGTGCAGCATTCCCTGTGCAAGTGTTCTCTGTGAAAGCATTAGCTGTGCAAGCATTCCCTTTGCAGGCATTCCCTGTGCAGCCATTCCCTATGCAGGCATTCGCTGTGCAGCATTCCTCATGCAGCATTCCCTGTGCAGCATTCCCTGTGCAAGCGTTCCCTGTGCAAGCATGCCCTGTGCAAGCAGTCCGTGTGCAGCATTCCCTGTGCAAGCATTCCCTGTGCAGTCATTCACTGTGCAGCATACCCTGAGCAGCATTCCCTTTGCAAGCATTCCCTGTGCAGCATTCCCTGTGCAGGCATTCCGTGTGCAGCATTCCCTGTGCATGCATTTCCTGTGCAGCATTCCCTGTGCAGCATTCTCTGGGCAGCATTCCCTGTGCAGGCATTCCTTGTGCAAGTATTTCCTGTGCAGCATTCCCTGTGCAAGCATTCCCTGTGAAGCATTCACTATGCAAGCATTCCCTGTGCAGCATTTCTGATGGAGCATTCCGTGTGCAAGCATTCCCTGTGCAGCATTCCCTGTGGAGGCATTCCCTGTGAAGCATTCCCTGTGCAAGCATTCACTTTGCAGCATTTCTAATGGAGCATTCCCTGTGCAAGCATTCCCTGTGCAGCATTCCCTGTGCAGGCATTCCCTGTAAAGCTTTCCCTGTGCAGGCATTCCCTGTGCAGCATTCCCTGTGCAAGCATTCCCTGTGCAGCATTCACTGTGCAAGCATTCCCTGTGCAGCATTCCCTGTGCAGTCATTCCCTGTGCAGCATTCCCTGTGAAGTATTCACAGTGCAAGCATTCCCTGTGCAGCATTCCCTGTGCAGTCATTACCCCCTGTGCAGGCATTCACTGTGCAACATTCCCTGTGCAGGCATTCCCTGTGCAGGCATTCCTTGTGCAGCATTCCCTGTGCAAGCATTCCCTGTGAAGCATTCACTGTGCCAGAATTCCCTGTGCAGCATTCCCTGTGCAAGCATTTCCTGTGCAGCATTCCCTGTACAGGCATTCCCTGTGCTGCATTCCATGTGCAAGCATTCCCTGTACAAGCATTCCCTGTGCAGCATTCCATGTGCAAGCATTCACCATGCAGGCATTCCCTGTGCAGCATTCCCTGTGCAGGCATTCCCTGTAAAGCATTCCCTGTGCAGCGTTCCCTGTGCAGGCATTCCCTGTGCAGGCATTGCCTGTGCAGCATTCCCTGTGCAGGCATTCATTGTGCAGCATTCCCTGTTCAAGCATTCCATGTGCAAGCATGCCCTGGGCAAGCATTCCGTGTGCAGCATTTCTGATGGAGCATTCCCTGTGCAAGCATTCCCTGTGCAAGCATTCCCTTTGCAGCATTTCTGATGGAGCATTCCCTGTGCAAGCATTCCCTGTGCAGCATTCCCTGTGCAGGCATTCCCTGTGCAACATTCCCTGTGCAGCATTCCCTGTGCAAGCATTCGCTGTGCAGCATTCACTGTGCTAGCATTCCCTGTGCAGCATTCCCTGTGCAGTCATTCCCTGTGCAGCATTCCCTGTGAAGTATTCACAGTGCAAGCATTTCCTGTGCAGCATTCCCTGTGCAGCATTCTCTGGGCAGCATTCCCTGTGCAGGCATTCCTTGTGCAAGTATTTCCTGTGCAGCATTCCCTGTGCAAGCACTCCCTGTGAAGCATTCACTATGCAAGCATTCCCTGTGCAGCATTCTCTGGGCAGCATTCCCTGTGCAGGCATTCCTTGTGCAAGTATTCCCTTTACAGGCCTTCACTGTGCAGCATTCCATGTGCAGGCATTCCCTTTGCAGGCATTCCCTGTGCAGGCATTCCTTGTGAAGAATTCCCTGTGCAAGCATTCCCTGTGAAGCATTCACTCTGCAAGCATTCCCTGTGCAGCATTCCCTGTGGAAGCATTCCCTGTGCAACCATTTCCTCTGCAGCATTCCCTGTGCAGCATTCCCTGTGCAAGCATTTCCTGTGCAAGCATTCCCTTTGCAGCATTTCTGATGGAGCATTCCCTGTGCAAGCATTCCATGTGCAGCATTCCCTGTGCAGGCATTCCCTGTAAAGCATTCCCTGTGCAGGCATTCCCTGTGCAACATTCCCTGTGCAGCATTCCCTGTGCAAGCATTCCCTGTGCAGCATTCACTGTGCAAGCATTCCCTGTGCAGCATTCCCTGTGCAGTCATTCCCTGTGCAGCATTCCCTGTGAAGTATTCACAGTGCAAGCATTCCCTGTGCAGCATTCCCTGTGCAGTCATTCCCTGTGCAGGCCTTCACTGTGCAGCATTCCCTGTGCAGGCATTCCCTGTGCAGGCATTCCCTGTGCATGCATTCCTTGTGAAGCATTCCCTGTGCAAGCATTCCCTGTGAAGCATTCACTCTGCAAGAATTCCCTGTTCAGCATTCCCTGTGGAAGCATTCCCTGTGCAACCATTTCCTCTGCAGCATTCCCTGTGCAAGCATTCACTGTGCAGGCCTTCCCTGTCCAAGCATTCTCTGTGCAATCATTCCCTGTGCAGGCATTCACTGGGTAGCATTCCCTGTGCAGCATCCGCTGTGCAAGCATTCCCTGTGCAGCATTCCCTGTGCAAGCATTCCCTGTACAAGCATTCCCTGTGCAGCATTCCCTGTGCAAGCATTCCCTTTGAATCATTCACCGTGCACGCATTCCCTGCGCAGCATTCTCTATGAAGGCATTCCCTGTGCAGGCATTCCCTGTGCAGCATTCCCTGTGCAGGCATTCCTTGTGCAGCATTCCCTGTGCTTGCATTCCCTGTGAAGCATTTGCTGTGTCAGAATTCCCTGTGCAGCATTCCCTGTGCAAGCATTTCCTGTGCAAGCATTCCCTTTGCAGCATTTCTGATGGAGCATTCCCTGTGCAGCATTCCCTGTGCAGGCATTCCCTGTAAAGCATTCCCTGTGCAGGCATTCCCTGTGCAACATTCCCTGTGCAGCATTCCCTGTGCAAGCATTCCCTGTGCAGAATTCACTGTGCAAGCATTCCCTGTGCACCATTCCCTGTGCAGTCATTCCCTGTGCAGCATTCCCTGTGAAGTATTCACAGTGCAAGCATTCCCTGTGCAGCATTCCCTGTGCAGTCATTCCCTGTGCAGGCCTTCACTGTGCAGCATTCCCTGTGCAGGCATTCCCTGTGCACGCATTCCCTGTGCATGCATTCCTTGTGAAGCATTCCCTGTGCAAGCATTCCCTGTGAAGCATTCACTCTGCAAGCATTCCCTGTTCAGAATTCCCTGTGGAAGCATTCCCTGTGCAACCATTTCCTCTGCAGCATTCCCTGTGCAAGCATTCCCTGTGCAGGCATTCCCTGTCCAAGCATTCTCTGTGCAATCATTGCCTGTGCAGGCATTCACTGGGTTGCATTCCCTGTGCAGCATCCCCTGTGCAAGCATTCCCTGTGCAGCATTCCCTGTGCAAGCATTCCCTGTACAAACATTCCCTGTGCAGCATTCCCTGTGCAAGCATTCCCTGTGAATCATTCACCGTGCAAGCATTCCCTGTGCAGCATTCCCTATGAAGGCATTCCCTGTGCAGGCATTCCCTGTGCAGCATTCCCTGTGCAGGCATTCCTTGTGCAGCATTCCCTGCGCTTGCATTCCCTGTGAAGCATTTGCTGTGCCAGAATTCCCTCTGCAGCATTCCCTGTGCAAGCATTTCCTGCGCAGCATTCCCTGTGCGAGCATTCCCTGTGAAGCATTCACTGTGCAACCATTCCCTCTGCAGCATTCCCTGTGCAAGCATTCCCTGGGCAGCATTCCCTGTGCAGGGATTCCCTGTGCAGCATTCCCTGTGCAAGCATTCCCTTTGTAGCATTCCATGTGCAAACATTTCCTATGCAGTATTCCCTGTGCAAGCATTCGCTGTGCAGCATTCCCTGTGCAGGCATTCCCTGTGCAAGCATTCACTGTGCAGCATTCCCTGTGCAGGCATTCAATGTGCAAGCATTCCCTGTGCAATCATTCCCTGTGCAGGCATTCCCTGTAAAGCATTCCCTGTGCAGGCATTCCCTGTGCAACATTCCCTGTGCAGCATTCCCTGTGCAAGCATTCCCTGTGCAGCATTCACTGTGCAGTCATTCCCTGTGCAGCATTCCCTGTGAAGTATTCACAGTGCAAGCATTCCCTGTGCAGCATTCCCTGTGCAGTCATTCCCTGTGCAGGCCTTCACTGTGCAGCATTCCCTGTGCAGGCATTCCCTGTGCAGGCATTCCCTGTGCATGCATTCCTTGTGAAGCATTCCCTGTGCAAGCATTCCCTGTGAAGCATTCACTCTGCAAGCATTCCCTGTGCAGCATTCCCTGTGGAAGCATTCCCTGTGCAACCATTTCCTCTGCAGCATTCCCTGTGCAAGCATTCCCTGTGCAGGCATTCCCTGTCCAAGCATTCTCTGTGCAATCATTCCCTGAGCAGGCATTCACTGTGTAGCATTCCCTGTGCACCATTCCCTGTGCAAGCATTCCCTGTGCAGCATTCCCTGTGCAAGCATTCCCTGTACAAGCATTCCCTGTGCAGCATTCCCTGTGCAAGCATTCCCTGTGAAGCATTCACCGTGCAAGCATTCCCTGTGCAGCATTCCCTATGAAGGCATTCCCTGTGCAGGCATTCCCTGTGCAGCATTCCCTGTGCAGGCATTCCTTGTGCAGCATTCCCTGTGCATGCATTCCCTGTGAAGCATTTGCTGTGCCAGAATTCCCTGTGCAGCATTCCCTGTGCAAGCATTTCCTGTGCAGCATTCCCTGCGCTTGCATTCCCTGTGAAGCATTTGCTGTGCCAGAATTCCCTCTGCAGCATTCCCTGTGCAAGCATTTCCTGCGCAGCATTCCCTGTGCGAGCATTCACTGTGCAACCATTCCCTCTGCAGCATTCCCTGTGCAAGCATTCCCTGGGCAGCATTCCCTGTGCAGGGATTCCCTGTGCAGCATTCCCTGTGCAAGCATTCCCTTTGTAGCATTCCATGTGCAAACATTTCCTATGCAGTATTCCCTGTGCAAGCATTCGCTGTGCAGCATTCCCTGTGCAGGCATTCCCTGTGCAAGCATTCACTGTGCAGCATTCCCTGTGCAGGCATTCAATGTGCAAGCATTCCCTGTGCAATCATTCCCTGTGCAGGCATTCCCTGTAAAGCATTCCCTGTGCAGGCATTCCCTGTGCAACATTCCCTGTGCAGCATTCCCTGTGCAAGCATTCCCTGTGCAGCATTCACTGTGCAGTCATTCCCTGTGCAGCATTCCCTGTGAAGTATTCACAGTGCAAGCATTCCCTGTGCAGCATTCCCTGTGCAGTCATTCCCTGTGCAGGCCTTCACTGTGCAGCATTCCCTGTGCAGGCATTCCCTGTGCAGGCATTCCCTGTGCATGCATTCCCTGTGAAGCATTCCCTGTGCAAGCATTCCCTGTGAAGCATTCACTCTGCAAGCATTCCCTGTGCAGCATTCCCTGTGGAAGCATTCCCTGTGCAACCATTTCCTCTGCAGCATTCCCTGTGCAAGCATTCCCTGTGCAGGCATTCCCTGTCCAAGCATTCTCTGTGCAATCATTCCCTGAGCAGGCATTCACTGTGTAGCATTCCCTGTGCACCATTCCCTGTGCAAGCATTCCCTGTGCAGCATTCCCTGTGCAAGCATTCCCTGTACAAGCATTCCCTGTGCAGCATTCCCTGTGCAAGCATTCCCTGTGAAGCATTCACCGTGCAAGCATTCCCTGTGCAGCATTCCCTATGAAGGCATTCCCTGTGCAGGCATTCCCTGTGCAGCATTCCCTGTGCAGGCATTCCTTGTGCAGCATTCCCTGTGCATGCATTCCCTGTGAAGCATTTGCTGTGCCAGAATTCCCTGTGCAGCATTCCCTGTGCAAGCATTTCCTGTGCAGCATTCCCTGTGCAACCATTCCCTGTGAAGCATTCACTGTGCAACCATTCCCTCTGCAGCATTCCCTGTGCAAGCATTCCCTGTGCAGCATTCCCTGTGCAGGCATTCCCTGTGCAGCATTCCCTGTGCAAGCATTCCCTGTGTAGCATTCCATGTGCAAACATGTCCTATGCAGTATTCCTTGTGCAAGCATTTGCTGTGCAGCATTCCCTGTGCAGGCATTCCCTGTGCAAGCATTCACTGTGCAGCATTCCCTGTGCAGGCATTCCTTGTGCAAGCATTCCCTGTGCAATCATTCCCTGTGCAGCATTCCCTGTGGAAGCATTCCCTGTTTATCACTCCTAGTGCAAGCATTTCTTGTGCATCTTTCCCTGTGCAGCATTCCCTGTGCAAGCATTCCCTGTGAAGCATTCACCATGCAAGCATTCCCTGTGCAGCATTCCCTATGAAGGCATTCCCTGTGCAGGCATTCCCTGTGCAGGCATTCCTTGTGCAGCATTCCCTGTGCATGCATTCCCTGTGAAGCATTTGCTGTGCCAGAATTCCCTGTGCAGCATTCCCTGTGCAAGCATTTCCTGTGCAGCATTCCCTGTGCAACCATTCCCTGTGAAGCATTCACTGTGCAACCATTCCCTCTGCAGCATTCCCTGTGCAAGCATTCCCTGTGCAGCATTCCCTGTGCAGGCATTCCCTGTGCAGCATTCCCTGTGCAAGCATTCCCTGTGCAGCATTCCCTGTGCATGCATTCCCTGTGCAAGCATTTGCTGTGCAGCATTCCCTGTGCGAGCATTCCTTGTGCAGAATTCCCTATGCAGGCATTCCCTGTGCAGCATTCCCTGTGAAAGCATTCCCTGTAAAGAATTCCCTGTGCAGCATTCCCTGTGCAAGCATTCCCTGTGCAGCATTCCCTGTGCAAGCATTCCCTGTGCATCTTTCCCTGTGCAGGCATTCCCTGTGCAGCATTCCCTGTGTAGCATTTCCTGTGCAAGCATTTCCTCTGCAGTGTTGCCTGTGCAAGCATTCCCTGTGCAGGCATTCGCTGTGTAGCATTCCCTGTGCAGGCATTACTTGTGCAAGAATTCCCTGTGTAAGCATTCCCTGTGCAGTATTCCCTGTGGAAGCATTCCTTGTGTATCACTCCCTGTGCAAGCATTTCTCGTGCAGCATTCCCTGCTTGTGCAAGCATTCCTTGTGTAGCATTCAAAGTGCAGCATTCCCTGTGCAAGCATTTGATGTGCAGGCATTCCCTGTGCAAGCATTTCCTGTGCAGCATTCCCTGTGCGACCATTCCCTGTGAAGCATTCACTGTGCAACCATTCCCTCTGCAGCATTCCCTGTGCAGCATTCCCTGTGCAGGCATTCCCTGTGCAGCATTCCCTGTGCAAGCATTCCCTGTGTAGCATTCCATGTGCAAACATTTCCTATGCAGTATTCCCTGTGCAAGCATTCGCTGTGCAGCATTCCCTGTGCAGGCATTCCCTGTGCAAGCATTCACTGTGCAGCATTCCCTGCGCAGGCATTCCTTGTGCAAGCATTCCCTGTGCAGGCATTCCCTGTAAAGCATTCCCTGTGTAGTCATTCCCTGTGCAACATTCCCTGTGCAGGCATTCCCTGTCCAAGCATTCTCTGTGCAATCATTCCCTGTGCAGGCATTGACTGTGTAGCATTCCCTGTGCAGCATTCCCTGTGCAAGCATTCCCTGTGCAGCATTCCCTGTGCAAGCATTCCCTGTGCAAGCATTCCCTGTACAAGCATTCCCTGTGCAGCATTCCCTGTGTAGTCATTCCCTGTGCAACATTCGCTGTGCAGCATTCCATGTGCAAGCATTCCCTGTGCAGCATTCACTGTGCAAGCATTCCCTGTGCATCATTCCCTGTGCAGTCATTCCCTGTGCAGCATTCCCCGTGAAGTATTCACAGTGCAAGCATTCCATGTGCAGCATTCCCTGTGTAGTCATTCCCTGTGCAGGCCTTCACTGTGCAGCATTCCCTGTGCAGGCATTCCCTGTGCAGGCATTCCCTGTGCAGGCATTCCCTGTGCATGCATTCCTTGTGAAGCATTCCCTGTGCAAGCATTCCCTGTGAAGCATTCACTCTGCAAGCATTCCCTGTGCAGCATTCCCTGTGGAAGCATTCCCTGTGCAACCATTTCCTCTGCAGCATTCCCTGTGCAAGCATTCCCTGTGCAGGCATTCCCTGTCCAAGCATTCTCTGTGCAATCATTCCCTGTGCAGGCATTGACTGTGTAGCATTCCCTGTGCAGCATTCCCTGTGCAAGCATTCCCTGTGCAGCATTCCCTGTACAAGCATTCCCTGTGCAAGCATTCCCTGTACAAGCATTCCCTGTGCAGCATTCCCTTTGCAAGCATTCCCTGTGAAGCATTCACCGTGCAATCATTCCCTGTGCAGCATTCCCTGTGCAAGCATTCCCTGTGCAGGCATTCCCTGTCCAAGCATTCTCTGTGCAGCATTCCCTGTGCAGGCATTCCATGTAAAGCATTCCCTGTGCAGGCATTCCCTGTGCAACATTCCCTGTGCAGCATTCCCTGTGCAAGCATTCCCTGTGCAGCATTCACTGTGCAAGCATTCCCTGTGCAGCATTCCCTGTGCAGTCATTCCCTGTGCAGCATTCCCTGTGAAGTATTCACAGTGCAAGCATTCCCTGTGCAAGCATTCCCTGTGAAGCATTCACTCTGTAAGCATTCCCTGTGCAGCATTCCCTGTCGAAGCATTCCCTGTGCAACCATTTCCTCTGCAGCATTCCCTGTGCAAGCATTCCCTGTGCAGGCATTCCCTGTCCAAGCATTCTCTGTGCAATCATTCCCTGTGCAGGAATTCACTGTGTAGCATTCCCTGTGCAGCATTCCCTGTGCAAGCATTCCCTGTGAAGCATTCCCTGTGCAAGCATTCCCTGTGCAGCATTCCCTGTGCAAGCATTCCCTGTGAAGCATTCACCGTGCAAGCATTCCCTGTGCAGCATTCCCTATGCAGGCATTCCCTGTGCAGGCATTCACTGTGCAGCATTCCCTGTGCGGCATTCCCTGTGCAAGCATTCCCTGTGCAGCATTCTCTGTGCAAGTATTCCCTGTGCAGCATTCCCTGTGCAGGCATTCTCTGTGCAGCATTCCCTGTGCAAGTGTTCTCTGTGAAAGCATTAGCTGTGCAAGCATTCCCTTTGCAGGCATTCCCTGTGCAGTCATTCCCTATGCAGGCATTCGCTGTGCAGCATTCCTCATGCAGCATTCCCTGTGCAAGCGTTCCCTGTGCAAGCATGCCCTGTGCAAGCAGTCCGTGTGCAGCATTCCCTGTGCAAGCATTCCCTGTGCAGTCATTCACTGTGCAGCATACCCTGTGCAGCATTCCCTTTGCAAGCATTCCCTGTGCAGCATTCCCTGTGCAGGCATTCCATGTGCAGCATTCCCTGTGCATGCATTTCCTGTGCAGCATTCCCTGTGCAGCATTCTCTGGGCAGCATTCCCTGTGCAGGCATTCCTTGTGCAAGCATTTCCTGTGTAGCATTCCCTGTGTGAGCATTCCATGTGAAGCATTCACTATGCAAGTATTCCCTGTGCAGCATTTCTGATGGAGCATTCCGTGTGCAAGCATTCCCTGTGCAGCATTCCCTGTGGAGGCATTCCCTGTGAAGCATTCCCTGTGCAAGCATTCCCTTTGCAGCATTTCTAATGGAGCATTCCCTGTGCAAGCATTCCCTGTGCAGCATTCCCTGTGCAGGCATTCCCTGTAAAGATTTCCCTGTGCAGGCATTCCCTGTGCAACATTCCCTGTGCAGCATTCCCTGTGCAAGCATTCCCTGTGCAGCATTCACTGTGCAAGCATTCCCTTTGCAGCATTCCCTGTGCAGTCATTCCCTGTGCAGCATTCCCTGCGAAGTATTCACAGTGCAAGCATTCCCTGTGCAGCATTCCCTGTGCAGTCATTACCCCCTGTGCAGGCATTCACTGTGCAGCATTCCCTGTGCAGGCATTCCCTGTGCAGGCATTCCTTGTGCAGCATTCCCTGTACAGGCATTCCCTGTGCTGCATTCCCTGTGCAAGCATTCCCTGTACAAGCATTCCCTGTGCAGCATTCCCTGTGCAGGCATTCCCTGTAAAGCATTCCCTGTGCAGCATTCCCTGTGCAGGCATTCCCTGTGCAGGCATTGCCTGTGCAGCATTCCCTGTGCAGGCATTCATTGTGCAGCATTCCCTGTTCAAGCATTCCATGTGCAAGCATGCCCTGTGCAAGCATTCCGTGTGCAGCATTTCTGATGGAGCATTCCCTCTGCAAGCATTCCCTGTGAAGCATTCACTATGCAAGCATTCCCTGTGCAGCATTCCCTGTGCAAGCATTCCCTGTGCAGCATTCCCTGTGCAGCATTCCCTGTACAAGCATTCCCTGTGCAGCATTCCCTGTGCAAGCATTCCCTGTGAAGCATTCACCGTGCAAGCATTCTCTGTGCAGCATTCCCTGTGCAGGCATTCCCTGTGCAGGCATTCACTGTGCAGCATTCCCTGTGCAGGCATTCCTTGTGCAGCATTCCCTGTGCATGCATTCCCTGTGAAGCATTTGCTGTGCCAGAATTCCCTGTGCAGCATTCCCTGTGCAAGCATTTCCTGTGCAAGCATTCCCTTTGCAGCATTTCTGATGGAGCATTCCCTGTGCAGCATTCCCTGTGCAGGCATTCCCTGTAAAGCATTCCCTGTGCAGGCATTCCCTGTGCAACATTCCCTGTGCAGCATTCCCTGTCCTGTGCAGAATTCACTGTGCAAGCATTCCCTGTGCAGCATTCCCTGTGCAGTCATTCCCTGTGCAGCATTCCCTGTGAAGTATTCACAGTGCAAGCATTCCATGTGCAGCATTCCCTGTGCAGTCATTCCCTGTGCAGGCCTTCACTGTGCAGCATTCCCTGTGCAGCATTCCCTTCCCGTGCAAGCATTCCCTGTACAAGCATTCCCTGTGCAGCATTCCCTGTGCAAGCATTCCCTGTGAAGCATTCACCGTGCAAGCATTCCCTGTGCAGCATTCCCTATGCAGGCATTCCCTGTGCAGGCATTCACTGTGCAGCATTCCCTGTGCAGGCATTCCTTGTGCAGCATTCCCTGTGCATGCATTCCCTGTGAAGCATTTGCTGTGCCAGAATTCCCTGTGCAGCATTCCCTGTGCAAGCATTTCCTGTGCAAGCATTCCCTTTGCAGCATTTCTGATGAAGCATTCCCTGTGCAAGCATTCCATGTGCAGCATTCCCTGTGCAGGCATTCCCTGTAAAGCATTCCCTGTGCAGGCATTCCCTGTGCAACATTCCCTGTGCAGCATTTCCTGTGTAGGCATTCCCTGTGCAGCATTCACTGTGCAAGCATTCCCTGTGCAGCATTCCCTGTGCAGTCATTCCCTGTGCAGCATTCCCTGTGAAGTATTCACAGTGCAAGCATTCCCTGTGCAGAATTCCCTGTGCAGTCATTCCCTGTGCAGGCCTGAACTGTGCAGCATTCCCTGTGCAGGCATTCCCTGTGCAGGCATTCCCTGTGCATGCATTCCTTGTGAAACATTCCCTGTGCAAGCATTCCCTGTGAAGCATTCACTCTGCAAGCATTCCCTGTTCAGCATTCCCTGTGGAAGCATTCCCTGTGCAACAATTTCCTCTGCAGCATTCCCTAGGCAAGCATTCCCTGTGCTGGCCTTCCCTGTCCAAGCATTCTCTGTGCAATCATTCCCTGTGCAGGCATTCACTGTGTAGCATTCCCTGTGCAGCATTCCCTGTGCAAGCATTCCCTGTGCAGCATTCCCTGTGCAAGCATTCCCGGTAGAAGCATTCCCTGTGCAAGCATTCCCTGTGCAGCATTCAGTGTGCAAGCATTCCCTGTGCAGCATTCCCTGTGCATTCATTCCCTGTGCAGCATTCCCTGTGAAGTATTCACAGTGCAAGCATTCCCTGTGCAGCATTCCCTGTGCAGTCATTCCCTGTGCAGGCCTTCACTGTGCAGCATTCCCTGTGCAGGCATTCCCTGTGCAGGCATTCCCTGTGCAGGCATTCCTTGTGAAGCATTCCCTGTGCAAGCATTCCCTGTGAAGCATTCACTCTGCAAGCATTCCCTGTGCAGCATTCCCTGTGGAAGCATTCCCTGTGCAACCATTTCCTCTGCAGCATTCCCTGTGCAAGCATTCCCTGTGCAGGCATTCCCTGTCCAAGCATTCTCTGTGCAATCATTCCCTGTGCAGGCATTCACTGTGTAGCATTCCCTGTGCAGCATTCCCTGTGCAAGCATTCCCTGTGCAGCATTCCCTGTGCAAGCATTCCCTGTGAAGCATTCACCGTGCAAGCATTCCCTGTGCAGCATTCCCTATGCAGGCATTCCCTGTGCAGGCATTCCCTGTGCAGCATAGCCCATGCAGCATTCCCTGTGCAAGCATTCCCTGTGCAGCATTCTCTGTGCAAGTATTCCCTGTGCAGCATTCCCTGTGCAGGCATTCTCTGTGCAGCATTCCCTGTGCAAGTGTTCTCTGTGAAAGCATTAGCTGTGCAAGCATTCCCTTTGCAGGCATTCCCTGTGCAGTCATTCCCTATGCAGGCATTCGCTGTGCAGCATTCCTCATGCAGCATTCCCTGTGCAGCATTCCCTGTGCAAGCGTTCCCTGTGCAAGCATGCCCTGTGCAAGCAGTCTGTGTGCAGCATTCCCTGTGCAGTCATTCTCTGTGCAAGCATTCCCTGTGCAGCATTCCCTGTGGAAGCATTCCCTGTGCAACCATTTCCTCTGCAGCATTCCCTGTGCAAGCATTCCCTGTGCAGGCATTCCCTGTCCAAGCATTCTCTGTGCAATCATTCCCTGTGCAGACATTCACTGTGTAGCATTCCCTGTGCAGCATTCCCTGTGCAAGCATTCCCTGTGCAGCATTCCCTGTGCAAGCATTCCCTGGGAAGCATTCACCGTGCAAGCATTCCCTGTGCAGCATTTTCCTCAGCAGGCATTCCCTGTGCAGACATTCACTGTGCAGCATTCCCTGTGCAGCATAGCCCATGCAGCATTCCCTGTGCAAGCATTCCCTGTGCAGCATTCTCTGTGCAAGTATTCCCTGTGCAGCATTCCCTGTGCAGGCATTCTCTGTGCAGCATTCTCTGTGCAAGTGTTCTCTGTGAAAGCATTAGCTGTGCAAGCATTCCCTTTGCAGGCATTCCCTGTGCAGTCATTCCCTATGCAGGCATTCGCTGTGCAGCATTCCTCATGCAGCATTCCCTGTGCAGAATTCCCTGTGCAAGCGTTCCCTGTGCAAGCATGCCCTGTGCAAGCAGTCCGTGTGCAGCATTCCCTGTGGAAGCATTCCCTGTGCAGTCATTCTCTGTGCAGCATACCCTGTGCAGCATTCCCTTTGCAAGCATTCCCTTTGCAGCATTCCCTGTGCAGGCATTCCGTGTGCAGCATTCCCTGTGCATGCATTTCCAGTGCAGCATTCCCTGTGTAGCATTCTCTGGGCAGCATTCCCTGTGCAGGCATTCCTTGTGCAAGCATTTCCTGTGCAGCATTCCCTGTGCAAGCATTCACTGTGAAGCATTCACTATGCAAGCATTCCCTGTGCAGCATTTCTGATGGAGCATTCCGTGTGCAAGCATTCCCTGTGCAGCATCCCCTGTGGAGGCATTCCCTGTGAAGCATTCCCTGTGCAAGCATTCCCTGTGCTGCATTCCCTGTGCAAGCATTCCCTGCACAAGCATTCCCTGTGCAGCATTCCCTGTGCAAGCATTCACCATGCAGGCATTCCCTATGCAGCATTCCCTGTGCAGGCATTCCCTGTAAAGCATTCCCTGTGCAGCATTCCCTGTGCAGGCATTCCCTGTGCATGCATTGCCTGTGCAGCATTCCCTGTGCAGGCATTCATTGTGCAGCATTCCCTGTTCAAGCATTCCATGTGCAAGCATGCCCTGTGCAAGCATTCCGTGTGCAGCATTTCTGATGGAGCATTCCCTGTGCAAGCATTCCCTGTGAAGCATTCACTATGCAAGCATTCCCTGTGCAAGCATTCCCTTTGCAGCATTTCTGATGGAGCATTCTCTGTGCAAGCATTCCCTGTGCAGCATTCCCTGTGCAGGCATTCACTGTGCAACATTCCCTGTGCAGCATTCCCTGTGCAAGCATTCCCTGTGCAGCATTCACTGTGCAAGCATTCCCTGTGCAGCATTCCCTGTGCAGTCATTCCCTGTGCAGCATTCCCTGTGAAGTATTCACAGTGCAAGCATTCCCTGTGCAGCATTCACTGTGCAGTCATTCCCTGTGCAGGCCTTCACTGTGCAGCATTCCCTGTGCAGGCATTCCCTTTGCAGGCATTCCCTGTGCAGGCATTCCTTGTGAAGCATTCCCTGTGCAAGCATTCCCTGTGAAGCATTCACTCTGCAAGCATTCCCTGTGCAGCATTCCCTGTGGAAGCATTCCCTGTGCAACCATTTCCTCTGCAGCATTCCCTGTGCAAGCACTCCCTGTGCAGGCATTCCCTGTCCAAGCATTCTCTGTGCAATCATTCCATGTGCAGGCATTCACTGTGTAGCATTCCCTGTGCAGCATTCCCTGTGCAAGCATTCCCTGTGCAGGCATTCACTGTGCAGCATTCCCTGTGCAGGCATTCCTTGTGCAGCATTCCCTGTGCAGCATTCCCTGTGCAAGCATTCCCTGTGCAGCATTCACTGTGCAAGCATTCCCTGTGCAGCATTCCCTGTGAAGCATTTGCTGTGCCAGAATTCCCTGTGCAGCATTCCCTGTGCAAGCATTCCCTGTGCAGACATTCCCTGTCCAAGCATTCTCTGTGCAATCATTCCCTGTGCAGGCATTCACTGTGTAGCATTCCCCGTGCAGCATTCCCTGTGCAAGCATTCCCTGTGCAGCATTCCCTGTACAAGCATTCCCTGTACAAGCATTCCCTGTGCAGCATTCCCTGTGCAAGCATTCCCTGTGAAGCATTCACTATGCAAGCATTCCCTGTGCAGCATTTCTGATGGAGCATTCCGTGTGCAAGCATTCCCTGTGCAGCATTCCCTGTGGAGGCATTCCCCGTGAAGCATTCCCTGTGCAAGCATTCCCTTTGCAGCATTTCTGATGGAGCATTCCCTGTGCAAGCATTCCCTGTGCAGCATTCCCTGTGCAGGCATTCCCTGTAAAGCTTTCACTGTGCAGGCATTCCCTGTGCAACATTCCCTGTGCAGCATTCAATGTACAAGCATTCCCTGTGCAGCATTCCCTGTGCAGTCATTCCCTGTGCAGCATTCCCTGTGAAGTATTCACAGTGCAAGCATTCCCTGTGCAGCATTCCCTGTGCAGTCATTACCCCCTGTGCAGGCATTCACTGTGCAGCATTCCCTGTGCAGGCATTCCCTGTGCAGGCATTCCTTGTGCAGCATTCCCTGTGCAAGCATTCCCTGTGAAGCATTCGCTGTGCCAGAATTCCCTGTGCAGCATTCCCTGTGCAAGCATTTCCTGTGCAGCATTCCCTGTACAGGCATTCCCTGTGCTGCATTCCCTGTGCAAGCATTCCCTGTACAAGCATCCCCATTGCAGCATTCCCCGTGCAAGCATTCACCATGCAGGCATTCCCTGTGCAGCATTCCCTGTGCAGGCATTCCCTGTAAAGCATTCCCTGTGCAGCATTCCCTGTGCAGGCATTCCCTGTGCAGGCATTGCCTGTGCAGCATTCCCAGTGCAGGCATTCATTGTGCAGCATTCCCTGTTCAAGCATTCCATGTGCAAGCATGCCCTGTGCAAGCATTCCGTGTGCAGCATTTCTGATGGAGCATTCCCTGTGCAAGCATTCCCTGTGAAGCATTCACTAAGCAACAATTCCCTGTGCAAGCATTCCCTTTGCAGCATTTCTGATGGAGCATTCCCTGTGCAGCATTCCCTGTGCAGGCATTCCCTGTAAAGCATTCCCTGTGCAGGCATTCCCTGTGCAACATTCCCTGTGCAGCATTCCCTGTGCAAGCATTCCCTGTGCAGCATTCACTGTGCAAGCATTCCCTGTGCAGCATTCCCTGTGCAGTCATTCCCTGTGCAGCATTCCCTGTGAAGTATTCACAGTGCAAGCATTCCCTGTGCAGCATTCCCTGTGCAGTCATTCCCTGTGCAGGCCTTCACTGTGCAGCATTCCCTGTGCCGGCATTCCCTGTGCAGGCATTCCCTGTGCAGGCATTCCTTGTGAAGCATTCCCTGTGCAAGCATTCCCTGTGAAGCATTCACTCTGCAAGCATTCCCTGTGCAGCATTCCCTGTGGAAGCATTCCCTGTGCAACCATTTCCTCTGCAGCATTCCCTGTGCAAGCATTCCCTGCGCAGGCATTCCCTGTCCAAGCATTCTCTGTGCAATCATTCCCTGTGCAGCATTCCCTGTGCAAGCATTCCCTGTGCAGCATTCCCTGTGCAAGCATTCCCTGTGAAGCATTCACCGTGCAAGCATTCCCTGTGCAGCATTCCCTATGCAGGCATTCCCTGTGCAGGCATTCACTGTGCAGCATTCCCTGTGCAGCATACCCCATGCAGCATTCCCTGTGCAAGCATTCCCTGTGCAGCATTCTCTGTGCAAGTATTCCCTGTGCAGCATTCCCTGTGCAGGCATTCTCTGTGCAGCATTCCCTGTGCAAGTGTTCTCTGTGAAAGCATTAGCTGTGCAAGCATTCCATTTGCAGGCATTCCCTGTGCAGTCATTCCCTATGCAGGCATTCGCTGTGTAGCATTCCTCATGCAGCATTCCCTGTGCAGATTTCCCTGTGCAAGCGTTCCCTGTGCAAGCATGCCCTGTGCAAGCAGTCCGTGTGCAGCATTCCCTGTGCAAGCATTCCCTGTTCAGTCATTCACTGTGCAGCATACCCTGTGCAGCATTCCCTTTGCAAGCATTCCCTGTGCAGCATTCCCTGTGCAGGCATTCCGTGTGCAGCATTCCCTGTGCATGCATTTCCTGTGCAGCATTCCCTGTGCAGCATTCTCTGGGCAGCATTCCCTGTGCAGGCATTCCTTGTGCAAGCATTTCCTGTGCAGCATTCCCTGTGCAAGCATTCCCTGTGAAGCATTCACTATGCAAGCATTCCCTGTGCAGCATTTCTGATGGAGCATTCCGTGTGCAAGCATTCCCTGTGCAGCATTCCCTGTGGAGGCATTCCCTGTGAAGCATTCCCTGTGCAAGCATTCCCTTTGCAGCATTTCTAATGGAGCATTCCCTGTGCAAGCATTCCCTGTGCAGCATTCCCTGTAAAGCTTTCCCTGTGCAGGCATTCCCTGTGCAACATTCCCTGTGCAGCATTCCCTGTGCAGCATTCACTGTGCAAGCATTCCCTGTGCAGCATTCCCTGTGCAGTCATTCCCTGTGCAGCATTCCCTGTGAAGTATTCACAGTGCAAGCATTCCCTGTGCAGCATTCCCTGTGCAGTCATTACCCCCTGTGCAGGCATTCACTGTGCAGCATTCCCTGTGCAGGCATTCCCTGTGCAGGCATTCCTTGTGCAGCATTCCCTGTGCAAGCATTCCCTGTGAAGCATTCACTGTGCCAGAATTCCCTGTGCAGCATTCCCTGTGCAAGCATTTCCTGTGCAGCATTCCCTGTACAGGCATTCCCTGTGCTGCATTCCCTGTGCAAGCATTCCCTGTACAAGCATTCCCTGTGCAGCATTCCCTGTGCAAGCATTCACCATGCAGGCATTCCCTGTGCAGCATTCCCTGTGAAGGCATTCCCTGTAAAGCATTTCCTGTGCAGCATTCCCTGTGCAGGCATTCCCTGTGCAGGCATTGCCTGTGCAGCATTCCCAGTGCAGGCATTCATTGTGCAGCATTCCCTGTTCAAGCATTCCATGTGCAAGCATGCCCTGTGCAAGCATTCCGTGTGCAGCATTTCTGATGGAGCATTCCCTGTGCAAGCATTCCCTGTGATGCATTCACTATGCAACCATTCCCTGTGCAAGCATTCCCTTTGCAGCATTTCTGATGGAGCATTCCCTGTGCAAGCATTCCCTGTGCAGCATTCCCTGTGCAGGCATTCCCTGTAAAGCATTCCCTGTGCAGGCATTCCCTGTGCAACATTCCCTGTGCAGCATTCCCTGTGCAAGCATTCCCTGTGACTGTGCAAGCATTCCCTGTGCAGCATTCCCTGTGCAGTCATTCCCTGTGCAGCATTCCCTGTGAAGTATTCACAGTGCAAGCATTCCCTGTGCAGCATTCCCTGTGCAGTCATTCCCTGTGCAGGCCTTCACTGTGCAGCATTCCCTGTGCCGGCATTCCCTGTGCAGGCATTCCCTGTGCAGGCATTCCTTGTGAAGCATTCCCTGTGCAAGCATTCCCTGTGAAGCATTCACTCTGCAAGCATTCCCTGTGCAGCATTCCCTGTGGAAGCATTCCCTGTGCAACCATTTCCTCTGCAGCATTCCCTGTGCAAGCATTCCCTGTGCAGGCATTCCCTGTCCAAGCATTCTCTGTGCAATCATTCCCTGTGCAGCATTCCCTGTGCAAGCATTCCCTGTGCAGCATTCCCTGTGCAAGCATTCCCTGTGAAGCATTCACCGTGCAAGCATTCCCTGTGCAGCATTCCCTATGCAGGCATTCCCTGTGCAGGCATTCACTGTGCAGCATTCCCCGTGCAGCATACCCCATGCAGCATTCCCTGTGCAAGCATTCCCTGTGCAGCATTCTCTGTGCAAGTATTCCCTGTGCAGCATTCCCTGTACAGGCATTCTCTGTGCAGCATTCCCTGTGCAAGTGTTCTCTGTGAAAGCATTAGCTGTGCAAGCATTCCCTTTGCAGGCATTCCCTGTGCAGTCATTCCCTATGCAGGCATTCGCTGTGCAGCATTCCTCATGCAGCATTCCCTGTGCAGCATTCCCTGTGCAAGCGTTCCCTATGCAAGCATGCCCTGTGCAAGCAGTCCGTGTGCAGCATTCCCTGTGCAAGCATTCCCTGTGCAGTCATTCACTGTGCAGCATACCCTGTGCAGCATTCCCTTTGCAAGCATTCCCTGTGCAGCATTCCCTGTGCAGGCATTCCGTGTGCAGCATTCCCTGTGCATGCATTTCCTGTGCAGCATTCCCTGTGCAGCATTCTCTGGGCAGCATTCCCTGTGCAGGCATTCCTTGTGCAAGCATTTCCTGTGCAGCATTCCCTGTGCAGCATTTCTGATGGAGCATTCCGTGTGCAAGCATTCCCTGTGCAGCATTCCCTGTGGAGGCATTCCCTGTGAAGCATTCCCTGTGCAAGCATTCCCTTTGCAGCATTTCTAATGGAGCATTCCCTGTGCAAGCATTCTCTGTGCAGCATTCCCTGTAAAGCTTTCCCTGTGCAGGCATTCCCTGTGCAACATTCCCTGTGCAGCATTCCCTGTGCAGCATTCACTGTGCAAGCATTCCCTGTGCAGCATTCCCTGTGCAGTCATTCCCTGTGCAGCATTCCCTGTGAAGTATTCACAGTGCAAGAATTCCCTGTGCAGCATTCCCTGTGCAGTCATTACCCCCGTGCAGGCATTCACTGTGCAGCATTCCCTGTGCAGGCATTCCCTGTGCAGGCATTCCTTGTGCAGCATTCCCTGTGCAAGCATTCCCTGTGAAGCATTCACTGTGCCAGAATTCCCTGTGCAGCATTCCCTGTGCAAGCATTTCCTGTGCAGCATTCCCTGTACAGGCATTCCCTGTGCTGCATTCCCTGTGCAAGCATTCCCTGAACAAGCATTCCCTGTGCAGCATTCCCTGTGCAAGCATTCACCATGCAGGCATTCCCTGTGCAGCATTCCCTGTGAAGGCATTCCCTGTAAAGCATTCCCTGTGCAGCATTCCCTGTGCAGGCATTCCCTGTGCAGGCATTGCCTGTGCAGCATTCCCTGTGCAGGCATTGCCTGTGCAGCATTCCCTGTGCAGGCATTCATTGTGCAGCATTCCCTGTTCAAGCATTCCATGTGCAAGCATGCCCTGTGCAAGCATTCCGTGTGCAGCATTTCTGATGGAGCATTCCCTGTGCAAGCATTCCCTGTGAAGCATTCACTATGCAAGCATTCCCTGTGCAAGCATTCCCTTTGCAGCATTTCTGATGGAGCATTCCCTGTGCAAGCATTCCCTGTGCAGCTTTCCCTGTGCAGGCATTCCCTGTAAAGCTTTCCCTGTGCAGGCATTCCCTGTGCAACAACATTCCCTGTGCAGCATTCCCTGTGCAAGCATTCCATGTGCAGCATTCACTGTGCAAGCATTCCCTGTGCAGCATTCCCTGTGCAGTCATTCCCTGTGCAGCATTCCCTGTGAAGTATTCACAGTGCAAGCATTCCCTGTGCAGCATTCCCTGTGCAGTCATTCCCTGTACAGGCCTTCACTGTGCAGCATTCCCTGTGCAGGCATTCCCTTTGCAGGCATTCCCTGTGCAGGCATTCCTTGTGAAGCATTCCCTGTGCAAGCATTCCCTGTGAAGCATTCACTCTGCAAGCATTCCCTGTGCAGCATTCCCTGTGGAAGCATTCCCTGTGCAACCATTTCCTCTGCAGCATTCCCTGTGCAAGCATTCCCTGTGCAGGCATTCCCTGTCCAAGCATTCTATGTGCAATCATTCCATGTGCAGGCATTCACTGTGTAGCATTCCCTGTGCAGCATTCCCTGTGCAAGCATTCCCTGTGCAGCATTCCCTGTGCAAGCATTCCCTGTACAAGCATTCCCTGTGCAGCTTCCCTGTGCAAGCATTCCCTGTGAAGCATTCACTGTGCAAGCATTCCCTGTGCAGCATTCCCTATGCAGGCATTCCCTGTGCAGGCATTCACTGTGAAGCATTCACTGTGCAAGCATTCCCTGTTCAAGCATTCCATGTGCAAGCATGCCCTGTGCAAGCATTCCGTGTGCAGCATTTCTGATGGAGCATTCCCTGTGCAAGCATTCCCTGTGAAGCATTCACTATGCAACCATTCCCTGTGCAAGCATTCCCTTTGCAGCATTTCTGATGGAGCATTCCCTGTGCAAGCATTCCCTGTGCAGCATTCCCTGTGCAGGCATTCCCTGTAAAGCATTCCCTTTGCAGGCATTCCCTGTGCAACATTCCCTGTGCAGCATTCCCTGTGCAAGCATTCCCTGTGCAGCATTCACTGTCCAAGCATTCTCTGTGCAATCATTCCCTGTGCAGGCATTCACTGTGCAGCATTCCATGTGCAAGCATTCCCTGTGCAGGCATTCCCTGTGCAGCATTCCGTGTGCAGGCATTCCCTGTAAAGCATTCCCTGTGCAGCATTCCCTGTGCAGGCATTCACTGTGCAGGCATTGCCTGTGCAGCATTCCCAGTGCAGGCATTCATTGTGCAGCATTCCCTGTTCAAGCATTCCATGTGCAAGCATGCCCTGTGCAAGCATTCCGTGTGCAGCATTTCTGATGGAGCATTCCCTGTGCAAGCATTCCCTGTGAAGCATTCACTATGCAACCATTCCCCGTGCAAGCATTCCATTTGCAGCATTTCTGATGGAGCATTCCCTGTGCAAGCATTCCCTGTGCAGCATTCCCTGTGCAGGCATTCCCTGTAAAGCATTCCCTGTGCAGGCATTCCCTGTGCAACATTCCCTGCGCAGCATTCCCTGTGCAGTCATTCCCTGTGCAGCATTCCCTGTGAAGTATTCACAGTGCAAGCATTCCCTGTGCAGCATTCCCTGTGCAGTCATTCCCTGTGCAGGCCTTCACTGTGCAGCATTCCCTGTGCCGGCATTCCCTGTGCAGGCATTCCCTGTGCAGGCATTCCTTGTGAAGCATTCCCTGTGCAAGCATTCCCTGTGAACCATTCACTCTGCAAGCATTCCCTCTGCAGCATTCCCTGTGGAAGCATTCCCTGTGCAACCATTTCCTCTGCAGCATTCCCTGTGCAAGCATTCCCTGTGCAGGCATTCCCTGTCCAAGCATTCTCTGTGCAATCATTCCCTGTGCAGGCATTCACTGTGTAGCATTCCCTGTGCAGCATTCCCTGTGCAAGCATTCCCTGTGCAGCATTCCCTGTGCAACCATTCCCTGTGCAGCATTCCCTGTGCAAGCATTCCCTGTGAAACATTCACCGTGCAAGCATTCCCTGTGCAGCATTCCCTATGCAGGCATTCCCTGTGCAGGCATTCACTGTGCAGCATTCCCTGTGCAGCATACCCCATGCAGCATTCCCTGTGCAAGCATTCCCTGTGCAGCATTCTCTGTACAATTATTCCCTGTGCAGCATTCCCTGTGCAGGCATTCTCTGTGCAGCATTCCCTGTGCAAGTGTTCTCTGTGAAAGCATTAGCTGTGCAAGCATTCCCTTTGCAGGCATTCCCTGTGCAGTCATTCCCTATGCAGGCATTCACTGTGCAGCATTCCTCATGCAGCATTCCCTGTGCAGCATTCCCTGTGCAAGCGTTCCCTGTGCAAGCATGCCCTGTGCAAGCAGTCCGTGTGCAGCATTCCCTGTGCAAGCATTCCCTGTGCAGTCATTCACTGTGCAGCATACCCTGTGCAGCATTCCCTTTGCAAGCATTCCCTGTGCAGCATTCCCTGTGCAGGCATTCCGTGTGCAGCATTCCCTGTGCATGCATTTCCTGTGCAGCATTCCCTGTGCAGCATTCTCTGGGCAGCATTCCCTGTGCAAGCATTCCTTGTGCAAGCATTTCCTGTGCAGCATTCCCTGTGAAGCATTCCCTGTGCAAGCATTCCCTTTGCAGCATTTCTAATGGAGCATTCCCTGTGCAAGCATTCCCTGTGCAGCATTCCCTGTGCAGGCATTCCCTGTAAAGCTTTCCCTGTGCAGGCATTCCCTGTGCAACATTCCCTGTGCAGCATTCCCTGTGCAAGCATTCCCTGTGCAGCATTCACTGTGCAAGCATTCCCTGTGCAGCATTCCCTGTGCTGTCATTCCCTGTGCAGCATTCCCTGTGAAGTATTCACTGTGCCAGAATTCCCTGTGCAGCATTCCCTGTGAAAGCATTTCCTCTGCAGCATTCCCTGTACAGGCATTCCCTGTGCTGCATTCCCTGTGCAAGCATTCCCTGTACAAGCATTCCCTGTGCAAGCATTCACCATGCAGGCATTCCCTGTGCAGCATTCCCTGTGAAGGCATTCCCTGTAAAGCATTCCCTGTGCAGCATTCCCTGTGCAGGCATTCCCTGTGCAGGCATTGCCTGTGCAGCATTCCCTGTGCAGGCATTGCCTGTGCAGCATTCCCTGTGCAGGCATTCATTGTGCAGCATTCCCTGTTCAAGCATTCCATGTGCAAGCATGCCCTGTGCAAGCATTCCGTGTGCAGCATTTCTGATGGAGCTTTCCCTCTGCAGGCATTCCCTGTAAAGCTTTCCCTGTGCAGGCATTCCCTGTGCAACATTCCCTGTGCAGCATTCCCTGTGCAAGCATTCCCTGTGCAGCATTCACTGTGCAAGCATTCCCTGTGCAGCATTCCCTGTGCAGTCATTCCCTGTGCAGCATTCCCTGTCAAGTATTCACAGTGCAGTCATTCCCTGTACAGGCCTTCACTGTGCAGCATTCCCTGTGCAGGCATTCCCTTTGCAGGCATTCCCTATGCAGGCATTCCTTGTGAAGCATTCCCTGTGCAAGCATTCCCTGTGAAGCATTCACTCTGCAAGCATTCCCTGTGCAGCATTCCCTGTGGAAGCATTCCCTGTGCAACCATTTCCTCTGCAGCATTCCCTGTGCAAGCATTCCCTGTGCAGGCATTCCCTGTCCAATCATTCTCTGTGCAATCATTCCATGTGCAGGCATTCACTGTGTAGCATTCCCTGTGCAGCATTCCCTGTGCAAGCATTCCCTGTGCAGCATTCCCTGTGCAAGCATTCCCTGTACAAGCATTCCCTGTGCAGCTTCCCTGTGCAAGCATTCCCTGTGAAGCATTCACTGTGCAAGCATTCCCTGTGCAGCATTCCCTATGCAGGCACAGGCATTCCCTGTGCAGGCATTCACTGTGCAGCATTCCCTGTGCAGGCATTCCTTTTGCAGCATTCCCTGTGCATGCATTCCCTGTGAAGCATTTGCTGTGCCAGAATTCCCTGTGCAGCATTCCCTGTGCAAGCATTTCCTGTGCAAGCATTCCCTTTGCAGCATTTCTGATGGAGCATTCCCTGTGCAAGCATTCCATGTGCAGCATTCCCTGTGCAGGCATTCCCTGTAAAGCATTCCCTGTGCAGGCATTCCCTGTGCAACATTCCCTGTGCAGCATTCCCTGTGCAA
This sequence comes from Ambystoma mexicanum, assembly GCF_040938575.1. Classification (NCBI taxonomy): domain Eukaryota; kingdom Metazoa; phylum Chordata; class Amphibia; order Caudata; family Ambystomatidae; genus Ambystoma; species Ambystoma mexicanum. Next base: position 837,349,510 of record NC_090937.1, on the reverse strand, counting down.
GCATTCCCTGTGCAGCATTCACTGTGCAAGCATTCCCTGTGCAGCATTCCCTGTGCAGTCATTCCCTGTGCAGCATTCCCTGTGAAGTATTCACAGTGCAAGCATTCCCTGTGCAGCATTCCCTGTGCAGTCATTCCCTGTACAGGCCTTCACTGTGCAGCATTCCCTGTGCAGGCATTCCCTTTGCAGGCATTCCCTGTGCAGGCATTCCTTCTGAAGCATTCCCTGTGCAAGATTCCCTGTGAAGCATTCACTCTGCAAGCATTCCCTGTGCAGCATTCCCTGTGGAAGCATTCCCTGTGCAACCATTTCCTCTGCAGCATTCCCTGTGCAAGCATTCCCTGTGCAGGCATTCCCTGTCCAAGCATTCTCTGTGCAATCATTCCATATGCAGGCATTCACTGTGTAGCATTCCCTGTGCAGCATTCCCTGTGCAAGCATTCCCTGTGCAGCATTCCCCGTGCAAGCATTCCCTGTACAAGCATTCCCTGTGCAGCTTCCCTGTGCAAGCATTCCCTGTGAAGCATTCATCGTGCAAGCATTCCCTGTGCAGCATTCCCTATGCAGGCATTCCCTGTGCAGGCATTCACTGTGCAGCATTCCCTGTGCATGCATTCCCTGTGAAGCATTTGCTGTGCCAGCATTCCCTGTGCAGCATTCCCTGTGCAAGCATTTCCTGTGCAAGCATTAACTTTGCAGCATTTCTGATGGAGCATTCCCTGTGCAAGCATTCCTTGTGCAGCATTCCCTGTGCAGGCATTCCCTGTAAAGCATTCCCTGTGCAGGCATTCCCTGTGCAACATTCCCTGTGCAGCATTCCCTGTGCAAGCATTCCCTGTGCAGCATTCACTGTGCAAGCATTTCCTGTGCAGCATTCCCTGTGCAGTCATTCCCTGTGCAGCATTCCCTGTGAAGTATTCACAGTGCAAGCATTCCCTGTGCAGTCATTCCCTGTGCAGGCCTTCACTGTGCAGCATTCCCTGTGCAGGCATTCCCTGTGCAGGCATTCCCTGTGCATGCATTCCTTGTGAAGCATTCCCTGTGCAAGCATTCCCTGTGAAGCATTCACTCTGCAAGCATTCCCTGTTCAGCATTCCCTGTGGAAGCATTCCCTGTGCAACCATTTCCTCTGCAGCATTCCCTGTGCAAGCATTCACTGTGCAGGCCTTCCCTGTCCAAGCATTCTCTGTGCAATCATTCCCTGTGCAGGCATTCACTGGGTAGCATTCCCTGTGCAGCATCCCCTGTGTAAGCATTCCCTGTGCAGCATTCCCTGTGCAAGCATTCCATGTACAAGCATTCCCTGTACAGCATTCACCGTGCAAGCATTCCCTGTGCAGCATTCCCTATGAAGGCATTCCCTGTGCAGGCATTCCCTGTGCAGCATTCCCTGTGCAGGCATTCCTTGTGCAGCATTCCCTGCGCTTGCATTCCCTGTGAAGCATTTGCTGTGCCAGAATTCCCTGTGCAGCATTCCCTGTGCAAGCATTTCCTGTGCAGCATTCCCTGTGCGACCATTCCCTGTGAAGCATTCACTGTGCAACCATTCCCTCTGCAGCATTCCCTGTGCAAGCATTCCCTGTGCAGCATTCCCTGTGCAGGCATTCCCTGTGCAGCATTCCCTGTGCAAGCATTCCCTGTGTAGCATTCCATGTGCAAACATTTCCTATGCAGTATTCCCTGTGCAAGCATTCGCTGTGCAGCATTCCCTGTGCAGGCATTCCCTGTGCAAGCATTCACTGTGCAGCATTCCCTGTGCAGGCATTCCTTGTGCAAGCATTCCCTGTGCAGGCATTCCCTGTAAAGCATTCCCTGTGCAGGCATTCCCTGTGCAACATTCCCTGTGCAGCATTCCATGTGCAAGCATTCCCTGTGCAGCATTCACTGTGCAAGCATTCCCTGTGCAGCATTCCCCGTGAAGTATTCACAGTGCAAGCATTCCCTGTGCAGCATTCCCTGTGCAGTCATTCCCTGTGCAGGCCTTCACTGTGCAGCATTCCCTGTGCAGGCATTCCCTGTGCAGGAATTCCCTGTGCATGCATTCCTTGTGAAGCATTCTCTGTGCAAGCATTCCCTATGAAGCATTCACTCTGCAAGCATTCCCTGTGCAGCATTCCCTGTGGAAGCATTCCCTGTGCAACCATTTCCTCTGCAGCATTCCCTGTGCAAGCATTCCCTGTGCAGGCATTCCCTGTCCAAGCATTCTCTGTGCAATCATTCCCTGTGCAGGCATTCCCTGTGCAGCATTCACTGTGCAAGCATTCCCTGTGCAGCATTCCCTGTGCAGTCATTCCCTGTGCAGCATTCCCTGTGAAGTATTCACAGTGCAAGCATTCCCTGTGCAGCATTCCCCATGCAGTCATTCCCTGTGCAGGCCTTCACTGTGCAGCATTCCCTGTGCAGGCATTCCCTGTGCAGGCATTCCTTGTGAAGCATTCCCTGTGCAAGCATTCCCTGTGAAGCATTCACTCTGCAAGCATTCCCTGTGCAGCATTCCCTGTGGAAGCATTCCCTGTGCAACCATTTCCTCTGCAGCATTCACTGTGCAGCATTCCCTGTGCAGGCTATCCCTGTGCAGGCATTCCTTGTGCAGCATTCCCTTTGCAAGCATTCCCTGTGAAGCATTCGCTGTGCCAGAATTCCCTGTGCAGCATTCCCTGTGCAAGCATTTCCTGTGCAGCATTCCCTGTACAGGCATTCCCTGTGAAGCATTTGCTGTGCCAGCATTCCCTGTGCAGCATTCCCTGTGCAAGCATTTCCTGTGCAAGCATTCACCATGCAGGCATTCCCTGTGCAGCATTCCCTGTGCAGGCATTCCCTGTAAAGCATTCCCTGTGCAGCATTCCCTGTGCAGGCATTCCCTGTGCAGGCATTACCTGTGCAGCATTCCCTGTGCAGGCATTCATTGTGCAGCATTCCCTGTTCAAGCATTCCATGTGCAATCATGCCCTGTGCAAGCATTCCGTGTGCAGCATTTCTGATGGAGCATTCCCTGTGCAAGCATTCCCTGTGAAGCATTCCCTGAGTAGGCATTCCCTGTGCAAGCATTCCCTGTGCAGTCATTCCCTATACAGGCATTCGCTGTGCTGCATTCCCCATGCAGCATTCCCCATGCAGCATTCCCTGTGCAAGCATGCCCTGTGCAAGCATTCCCTGTGCAGCATTCCCCGTGCAAGCATTTCCTGTGCAGAATTCCCTTTGCAAGCATTCCCTGTGCAAGCATTTCCTGTGCAGCATTCCTTGTGCGAGCATTCCCTGTGAAGCATTCACTCTGCAAGCATTCCCTGTGCAGCATTTCCTGTGCAGCATTAACTGTGCGACCATTCCCTGTGAAGCATTCACTGTGCAACCATTCCCTCTGCAGCATTCCCTGTGCAAGCATTCCCTGGGCAGCATTCCCTGTGCAGGCATTCCCTGTGCAGCATTCCCTGTGCAAGCATTCCCTGTGTAGCGTTCCATGTGCAAACATTTCCTATGCAGTATTCCCTGTGCAAGCATTTGCTGTGCAGCATTCCCCGTGCAGACATTCCCCGTGCAAGCATTCACTGTGCAGCATTCCCTGTGCAGGCATTCCTTGTGCAAGCATTCCCTGTGCAATCATTCCCTGTGCAGGCATTCTCTGTAAAGCATTCCCTGTGCAGGCATTCCCTGTGCAACATTCCCTGTGCAGCATTCCCTGTGCAAGCATTCCCTGTGCAGCATTCACTGTGCAGTCATTCCCTGTGCAGCATTCCCTGTGAAGTATTCACAGTGCAAGCATTCCCTGTGCAGCATTCCCTGTGCAGTCATTCCCTGTGCAGGCCTTCACTGTGCAGCATTCCCTGTGCAGGCATTCCCTGTAAAGCATTCCCTGTGTAGTCATTCCCTGTGCAACATTCCCTGTGCAGCATTCCATGTGCAAGCATTCCCTGTGCAGCATTCACTGTGCAAGCATTCCCTGTGCATCATTCCCTGTGCAGTCATTCCCTGTGCAGCATTCCCCGTGAAGTATTCACAGTGCAAGCATTCCATGTGCAGCATTCCCTGTGTAGTCATTCCCTGTGCAGGCCTTCACTGTGCAGCATTCCCTGTGCAGGCATTCCCTGTGCAGGCATTCCCTGTGCAGGCATTCCCTGTGCATGCATTCCTTGTGAAGCATTCCCTGTGCAAGCATTCCCTGTGAAGCATTCACTCTGCAAGCATTCCCTGTGCAGCATTCCCTGTGGAAGCATTCCCTGTGCAACCATTTCCTCTGCAGCATTCCCTGTGCAAGCATTCCCCGTGCAGGCATTCCCTGTCCAAGCATTCTCTGTGCAATCATTCCCTGTGCAGGCATTCCCTGTGCAGCATTCACTGTGCAAGCATTCCCTGTGCAGCATTCCCTGTGCAGTCATTCCCTGTGCAGCATTCCCTGTGAAGTATTCACAGTGCAAGCATTCCCTGTGCAGCATTCCCCATGCAGCCATTCCCTGTGCAGGCCTTCACTGTGCAGCATTCCCTGTGCAGGCATTCCCTGTGCAGGCATTCCTTGTGAAGCATTCCCTGTGCAAGCATTCCCTGTGAAGCATTCACTCTGCAAGCATTCCCTGTGCAGCATTCCCTGTGGAAGCATTCCCTGTGCAACCATTTCCTCTGCAGCATTCACTGTGCAGCATTCCCTGTGCAGGCTATCCCTGTGCAGGCATTCCTTGTGCAGCATTCCCTGTGCAAGCATTCCCTGTGAAGCATTCGCTGTGCCAGAATTCCCTGTGCAGCATTTCCTGTGCAAGCATTCCCTGTGCAGCATTCCCTGTACAGGCATTCCCTGTGCTGTATTCCCTGTGCAAGCATTCCCTGTACAAGCATTCCCTGTGCAGCATTCCCTGTGCAAGCATTCACCATGCAGGCATTCCCTGTGCAGCATTCCCTGTGCAGGCATTCCCTGTAAAGCATTCCCTGTGCAGCATTCCCTGTGCAGGCATTCCCTGTGCAGGCATTGCCTGTGCAGCATTCCCTGTGCAGGCATTCATTGTGCAGCATTCCCTGTTCAAGCATTCCATGTGCAAGCATGCCCTGTGCAAGCATTCCGTGTGCAGCATTTCTGATGGAGCATTCCCTGTGCAAGCATTCCCTGTGAAGCATTCCCTGAGTAGGCATTCCCTGTGCAAGCATTCCCTGTGCAGTCATTCCCTATACAGGCATTCGCTGTGCTGCATTCCCCATGCAGCATTCCCCATGCAGCAGTCCCTGTGCAAGCATGCCCTGTGCAAGCATTCCCTGTGCAGCATTCCCCGTGCAAGCATTTCCTGTGCAGCATTCCCTTTGCAAGCATTCCCTGTGCAAGCATTTCCTGTGCAGCATTCCTTGTGCGAGCATTCCCTGTGAAGCATTCACTCTGCAAGCATTCCCTGTGCAGCATTTCCTGTGCAGCATTAACTGTGCGACCATTCCCTGTGAAGCATTCACTGTGCAACTATTCCCTCTGCAGCATTCCCTGTGCAAGCATTCCCTGGGCAGCATTCCCTGTGCAGGCATTCCCTGTGCAGCATTCCCTGTGCAAGCATTCCCTGTGTAGCGTTCCATGTGCAAACATTTCCTATGCAGTATTCCCTGTGCAAGCATTCGCTGTGCAGCATTCCCCGTGCAGGCATTCACTGTGCAGCATTCCCTGTGCAGGCATTCCTTGTGCAAGCATTCCCTGTGCAATCATTCCCTGTGCAGGCATTCCCTGTAAAGCATTCCCTGTGCAGGCATTCCCTGTGCAACATTCCCTGTGCAGCATTCCCTGTGCAAGCATTCCCTGTGCAGCATTCACTGTGCAGTCATTCCCTGTGCAGCATTCCCTGTGAAGTATTCACAGTGCAAGCATTCCCTGTGCAGCATTCCCTGTGCAGTCATTCCCTGTGCAGGCCTTCACTGTGCAGCATTCCCTGTGCAGGCATTCCCTGTGCAGGCATTCCCTGTGCAAGCATGCCCTGTGCAAGCATTCCCTGTGCAGCATTCCCTGTTCAAGCATTTCCTGTGCAGCATTCCCTGTGCAAGCATTCGCTGTGCAAGCATTCCCTGTGCAGTATTCCCTGTGCAGGCATTCCTTGTGCAGCATTCCCTGTGCCAGAATTCCCTGTGTAGCATTCCCTGAGCAAGCATTCCCTGTGCAAGCATGCCCTGTGCAAGCATTCCCTGTGCAGCATACCCTGTGCAAGCATTTCCTGTGCAGCATTCCCTGTGCAAGCATTCGCTGTGCAAGCATTCCTTGTGCAGTATTCCCCAAGCAGCATTCCCTGTGCAAGCATGCCCTGTGCAAGCATTCCCTGTGCAGCATTCCCCATGCAAGCATTTCCTGTGCAGCATTCCCTGTGCAAGCATTCGCTGTGCAAGCATTCCCTGTGCAAGCATTCCCTGTGCAGCATTCCCTGTGCAGGCATTCCCTGTAAAGCTTTCCCTGTGCAGGCATTCCCTGTGCAACATTCCCTGTGCAGCATTCCCTGTGCAAGCATTCCCTGTGCAGCATTCACTGTGCAAGCATTCCCTGTGCAGCATTCCCTGTGCAGTCATTCCCTGTGCAGCATTCCCTGTGAAGTATTCACTGTGCCAGAATTCCCTGTGCAGCATTCCCTGTGCAAGCATTTCCTCTGCAGCATTCCCTGTACAGGCATTCCCTGTGCGGCATTCCCTGTGCAAGCATTCCCTGTACAAGCATTCCCTGTGCAGCATTCCCTGTGCAAGCATTCACCATGCAGGCATTCCCTGTGCAGCATTCCCTGTGAAGGCATTCCCTGTAAAGCATTCCCTGTGCTGCATTCCCTGTGCAGGCATTCCCTGTGCAGGCATTGCCTGTGCAGCATTCCCTGTGCAGGCATTGCCTGTGCAGCATTCCCTGTGCAGGCATTCATTGTGCAGCATTCCCTGTTCAAGCATTCCATGTGCAAGCATGCCCTGTGCAAGCATTCCGTGTGCAGCATTTCTGATGGAGCATTCCCTGTGCAGCATTCCCTGTGCAGTCATTCCCTGTGCAGCATTCCCTGTCAAGTATTCACAGTGCAAGCATTCCCTGTGCAGCATTCCCTGTGCAGTCATTCCCTGTACAGGCCTTCACTGTGCAGCATTCCCTGTGCAGGCATTCCCTTTGCAGGCATTCCCTATTCAGGCATTCCTTGTGAAGCATTCCCTGTGCAAGCATTCCCTGTGAAGCATTCACTCTGCAAGCATTCCCTGTGCAGCATTCCCTGTGGAAGCATTCCCTGTGCAACCATTTCCTCTGCAGCATTCCCTGTGCAAGCATTCCCTGTGCAGGCATTCCCTGTCCAATCATTCTCTGTGCAATCATTCCATGTGCAGGCATTCTCTGTGTAGCATTCCCTGTGCAGCATTCCCTGTGCAAGCATTCCCTGTGCAGCATTCCCTGTGCAAGCATTCCCTGTACAAGCATTCCCTGTGCAGCTTCCCTGTGCAAACATTCCCTGTGAAGCATTCACTGTGCAAGCATTCCCTGTGCAGCATTCCCTATGCAGGCATTCCCTGTGCAGGCATTCACTGTGCAGCATTCCCTGTGCAGGCATTCCTTGTGCAGCATTCCCTGTGCATGCATTCCCTGTGAAGCATTTGCTGTGCCAGAATTCCCTGTGCAGCATTCCCTGTGCAAGCATTTCCTGTGCAAGCATTCCCTTTGCAGCATTTCTGATGGAGCATTCCCTGTGCAAGCATTCCATGTGCAGCATTCCCTGTGCAGGCATTCCCTGTAAAGCATTCCCTGTGCAGGCATTCCCTGTGCAACATTCCCTGTGCAGCATTCCCTGTGCAAGCATTCCCTGTGCAGCATTCACTGTGCAAGCATTCCCTGTGCAGCATTCCCTGTGCAGTCATTCCCTGTGCAGCATTCCCTGTGAAGTATTCACAGTGCAAGCATTCCCTGTGCAGCATTCCCTGTGCAGTAATTCCCTGTACAGGCCTTCACTGTGCAGCATTCCCTGTGCAGGCATTCCCTTTGCAGGCATTCCCTGTGCAGGCATTCCTTCTGAAGCATTCCCTGTGCAAGCATTCCCTGTGAAGCATTCACTCTGCAAGCATTCCCTGTGCAGCATTCCCTGTGGAAGCATTCCCTGTGCAACCATTTCCTCTGCAGCATTCCCTGTGCAAGCATTCCCTCTGCAGGCATTCCCTGTCCAAGCATTCTCTGTGCAATCATTCCATGTGCAGGCATTCACTGTGTAGCATTCCCTGTGCAGCATTCCCCGTGCAAGCATTCCCTGTGCAGCATTCCCTGTGCAAGCATTCCCTGTACAAGCATTCCCTGTGCAGCTTCCCTGTGCAAGCATTCCCTGTGAAGCATTCATCGTGCAAGCATTCCCTGTGCAGCATTCCCTATGCAGGCATTCCCTGTGCAGGCATTCACTGTGCAGCATTCCCTGTGCATGCATTCCCTGTGAAGCATTTGCTGTGACAGCATTCCCTGTGCAGCATTCCCTGTGCAAGCATTTCCTGTGCAAGCATTAACTTTGCAGCATTTCTGATGGAGCATTCCCTGTGCAAGCATTCCCTGTGCAGCATTCCCTGTGCAGGCATTCCCTGTGCAGCATTCCCTGTGCAGTCATTCCCTGTGCAGCATTCCCTGTGAAGTATTCACAGTGCAAGCATTCCCTGTGCAGCATTCCCTGTGCAGTCATTCCCTGTGCAGGCCTTCACTGTGCAGCATTCCCTGTGCAGGCATTCCCTGTGCAGGCATTCCCTGTGCATGCATTCCTTGTGAAGCATTCCCTGTGCAAGCATTCCCTGTGAAGCATTCACTCTGCAAGCATTCCCTGTTCAGCATTCCCTGTGGAAGCATTCCCTGTGCAACCATTTCCTCTGCAGCATTCCCTGTGCAAGCATTCACTGTGCAGGCCTTCCCTGTCCAAGCATTCTCTGTGCAATCATTCCCTGTGCAGGCATTCACTGGGTAGCATTCCCTGTGCAGCATCCCCTGTGCAAGCATTCCCTGTGCAGCATTCCCTGTGCAAGCATTCCATGTACAAGCATTCCCTGTACAGCATTCACCGTGCAAGCATTCCCTGTGCAGCATTCCCTATGAAGGCATTCCCTGTGCAGGCATTCCCTGTGCAGCATTCCCTGTGCAGGCATTCCTTGTGCAGCATTCCCTGCGCTTGCATTCCCTGTGAAGCATTTGCTGTGCCAGAATTCCCTGTGCAGCATTCCCTGTGCAAGCATTTCCTGTGCAGCATTCCCTGTGCGACCATTCCCTGTGAAGCATTCACTGTGCAACCATTCCCTCTGCAGCATTCCCTGTGCAAGCATTCCCTGTGCAGCATTCCCTGTGCAGGCATTCCCTGTACAGCATTCCCTGTGCAAGCATTCCCTGTGTAGCATTCCATGTGCAAACATTTCCTATGCAGTATTCCCTGTGCAAGCATTCGCTGTGCAGCATTCCCTGTGCAGGCATTCCCTGTGCAAGCATTCACTGTGCAGCATTCCCTGTGCAGGCATTCCTTGTGCAAGCATTCCCTGTGCAGGCATTACCTGTAAAGCATTCCCTGTGCAGGCATTCCCTGTGCAACATTCCCTGTGCAGCATTCCATGTGCAAGCATTCCCTGTGCAGCATTCACTGTGCAAGCATTCCCTGTGCAGCATTCCCCGTGAAGTATTCACAGTGCAAGCATTCCCTGTGCAGCATTCCCTGTGCAGTCATTCCCTGTGCAGGCCTTCACTGTGCAGCATTCCCTGTGCAGGCATTCCCTGTGCAGGCATTCCCTGTGCATGCATTCCTTGTGAAGCATTCCCTGTGCAGGCATTCCCTGTGAAGCATTCACTCTGCAAGCATTCCCTGTGCAGCATTCCCTGTGGAAGCATTCCCTGTGCAACCATTTCCTCTGCAGCATTCCCTGTGCAAGCATTCCCTGTGCAGGCATTCCCTGTCCAAGCATAATCTGTACAATCATTCCCTGTGCAGGCATTCCCTGTGCAGCATTCACTGTGCAAGCATTCCCTGTGCAGCATTCCCTGTGCAGTCATTCCCTGTGCAGCATTCCCTGTGAAGTATTCACAGTGCAAGCATTCCCTGTGCAGCATTCCCCATGCAGTCATTCCCTGTGCAGGCCTTCACTGTGCAGCATTCCCTGTGCAGGCATTCCCTGTGCAGGCATTCCTTGTGAAGCATTCCCTGTGCAAGCATTCCCTGTGAAGCATTCACTCTGCAAGCATTCCCTGTGCAGCATTCCCTGTGGAAGCATTCCCTGTGCAACCATTTCCTCTGCAGCATTCACTGTGCAGCATTCCCTGTGCAGGCATTCCCTGTGCAGGCATTCCTTGTGCAGCATTCCCTGTGCAAGCATTCCCTGTGAAGCATTCGCTGTGCCAGAATTCCCTGTGCAGCATTCCCTGTGCAAGCATTTCCTGTGCAGCATTCCCTGTACAGGCATTCCCTGTGCTGCATTCCCTGTGCAAGCATTCCCTGTACAAGCATTCCCTGTGCAGCATTCCCCGTGCAAGCATTCACCATGCAGGCATTCCCTGTGCAGCATTCCCTGTGCAGGCATTCCCTGTGCAGGCATTCCCTGTGCAGGCATTGCCTGTGCAGCATTCCCTGTGCAGGCATTCATTGTGCAGCATTCCCTGTTCAAGCATTCCATGTGCAAGCATGCCCTGTGCAAGCATTCCGTGTGCAGCATTTCTGATGGAGCATTCCCTGTGCAAGCATTCCCTGTGAAGCATTCCCTGAGTAGGCATTCCCTGTGCAAGCATTCCCTGTGCAGTCATTCCCTATACAGGCATTCGCTGTGCTGCATTCCCCATGCAGCATTCCCTGTGCAAGCATGCCCTGTGCAAGCATTCCCTGTGCAGCATTCCCCGTGCAGGCATTTCCTGTGCAGCATTCCCTTTGCAAGCATTCCCTGTGCAAGCATTTCCTGTGCAGCATTCCTTGTGCGAGCATTCCCTGTGAAGCATTCACTCTGCAAGCATTCCCTGTGCAGCATTTCCTGTGCAGCATTAACTGTGCGACCATTCCCTGTGAAGCATTCACTGTGCAACCATTCCCTCTGCAGCATTCCCTGTGCAAGCATTCCCTGGGCAGCATTCCCTGTGCAGGCATTCCCTGTGCAGCATTCCCTGTGCAAGCATTCCCTGTGTAGCGTTCCATGTGCAAACATTTCCTATGCAGTATTCCCTGTGCAAGCATTCGCTGTGCAGCATTCCCCGTGCAGACATTCCCCGTGCAAGCATTCACTGTGCAGCATTCCCTGTGCAGGCATTCCTTGTGCAAGCATTCCCTGTGCAATCATTCCCTGTGCAGGCATTCCCTGTAAAGCATTCCCTGTGCAGGCATTTCCTCTGCAGCATTCCCTGTGCAAGCATTCACTGTGCAGGCCTTCCCTGTCCAAGCATTCTCTGTGCAATCATTCCCTGTGCAGGCATTCACTGGGTAGCATTCCCTGTGCAGCATCCCCTGTGCAAGCATTCCCTGTGCAGCATTCCCTGTGCAAGCATTCCATGTACAAGCATTCCCTGTACAGCATTCACCGTGCAAGCATTCCCTGTGCAGCATTCCCTATGAAGGCATTCCCTGTGCAGGCATTCCCTGTGCAGCATTCCCTGTGCAGGCATTCCTTGTGCAGCATTCCCTGCGCTTGCATTCCCTGTGAAGCATTTGCTGTTCCAGAATTCCCTGTGCAGCATTCCCTGTGCAAGCATTTCCTGTGCAGCATTCCCTGTGCGACCATTCCCTGTGAAGCATTCACTGTGCAACCATTCCCTCTGCAGCATTCCCTGTGCAAGCATTCCCTGTGCAGCATTCCCTGTGCAGGCATTCCCTGTGCAGCATTCCCTGTGCAAGCATTCCCTGTGTAGCATTCCATGTGCAAACATTTCCTATGCAGTATTCCCTGTGCAAGCATTCGCTGTGCAGCATTCCCTGTGCAGGCATTCCCTGTGCAAACTTTCGCTGTGCAGCATTCCCTGTGCAGGCATTCCCTGTGCAGGCATTCCTTGTGCAAGCATTCCCTGTGCAGGCATTCCCTGTAAAGCATTCCCTGTGCAGGCATTCCCTGTGGAACATTCCCTGTGCAGCATTCCATGTGCAAGCATTCCCTGTGCAGCATTCACTGTGCAAGCATTCCCTGTGCAGCATTCCCCGCGAAGTATTCACAGTGCAAGCATTCCCTGTGCAGCATTCCCTGTGCTGTCATTCCCTGTGCAGGCCTTCACTGTGCAGCATTCCCTGTGCAGGCATTCCCTGTGCAGGCATTCCCTGTGCAAGCACTCCCTGTGCAGGCATTCCCTGTCCAAGCATTCTCTGTGCAATCATTCCCTGTGCAGGCATTCCCTGTGCAGCATTCACTGTGCAAGCATTCCCTGTGCAGCATTCCCTGTGCAGTCATTCCCTGTGCAGCATTCCCTTTGAAGTATTCACAGTGCAAGCATTCCCTGTGCAGCATTCCCCATGCAGTCATTCCCTGTGCAGGCCTTCACTGTGCAGCATTCCCTGTGCAGGCATTCCCTGTGCAGGCATTCCTTGTGAAGCATTCCCTGTGCAAGCATTCCCTGTGAAGCATTCACTTTGCAAGCATTCCCTGTGCAGCATTCCCTGTGCAGGCATTCCCTGTGCAGGCATTCCTTGTGCAGCATTCCCTGTGCAAGCATTCCCTGTGAAGCATTCGCTGTGCCAGAATTCCCTGTGCAGCATTCCCTGTGCAAGCATTTCCTGTGCAGCATTCCCTGTACAGGCATTCCCTGTGCTGCATTCCCTGTGCAAGCATTCCCTGTACAAGCATTCCCTGTGCAGCATTCCGTGTGCAAGCATTCACCATGCAGGCATTCCCTGTGCAGCATTCCCTGTGCAGGCATTCCCTGTAAAGCATTCCCTGTGCAGCATTCCCTGTGCAGGCATTCCCTGTGCAGGCATTGCCTGTGCAGCATTCCCTGTGCAGGCATTCATTGTGCAGCATTCCCTGTTCAAGCATTCCATGTGCAAGCATGCCCTGTGCAAGCATTCCGTGTGCAGCATTTCTGATGGAGCATTCCCTGTGCAAGCATTCCCTGTGAAGCATTCCCTGAGTAGGCATTCCCTGTGCAAGCATTCCCTGTGCAGTCATTCCCTATACAGGCATTCGCTGTGCTGCATTCCCCATGCAGCATTCCCCATGCAGCATTCCCTGTGCAAGCATGCCCTGTGCAAGCATTTCCTGTGCAGCATTCCCTTTGCAAGCATTCCCTGTGCAAGCATTTCCTGTGCAGCATTCCTTGTGCGAGCATTCCCTGTGAAGCATTCACTCTGCAAGCATTCCCTGTGCAGCATTTCCTGTGCAGCATTAACTGTGCGACCATTCCCTGTGAAGCATTCACTGTGCAACCATTCCCTCTGCAGCATTCCCTGTGCAAGCATTCCCTGGGCAGCATTCCCTGTGCAGGCATTCCCTGTGCAGCATTCCCTGTGCAAGCATTCCCTGTGTAGCGTTCCATGTGCAAACATTTCCTATGCAGTATTCCCTGTGCAAGCATTCGCTGTGCAGCATTCCCCGTGCAGACATTCCCCATGCAAGCATTCACTGTGCAGCATTCCCTGTGCAGGCATTCCTTGTGCAAGCATTCCCTGTGCAATCATTCCCTGTGCAGGCATTCCCTGTAAAGCATTCCCTGTGCAGGCATTCCCTGTGCAACATTCCCTGTGCAGCATTCCCTGTGCAAGCATTCCCTGTGCAGCATTCACTGTGCAGTCATTCCCTGTGCAGCATTCCCTGTGAAGTATTCACAGTGCAAGCATTCCCTGTGCAGCATTCCCTGTGCAGTCATTCCCTGTGCAGGCCTTCACTGTGCAGCATTCCCTGTGCAGGCATTCCCTGTGCAGGCATTCCCTGTGCAAGCATGCCCTGTGCAAGCATTCCCTGTGCAGCATTCCCTGTTCAAGCATTTCCTGTGCAGCATTCCCTGTGCAAGCATTCGCTGTGCAAGCATTCCCTGTGCAGTATTCCCTGTGCAGGCATTCCTTGTGCAGCATTCCCTGTGCCAGAATTCCCTGTGTAGCATTCCCTGAGCAAGCATTCCCTGTGCAAGCATGCCCTGTGCAAGCATTCCCTGTGCAGCATACCCTGTGCAAGCATTTCCTGTGCAGCATTCCCTGTGCAAGCATTCGCTGTGCAAGCATTCCTTGTGCAGTATTCCCCAAGCAGCATTCCCTGTGCAAGCATGCCCTGTGCAAGCATTCCCTGTGCAGCATTCCCCATGCAAGCATTTCCTGTGCAGCATTCCCTGTGCAAGCATTCGCTGTGCAAGCATTCCCTGTGCAAGCATTTCCTGTGCAGCATTCCTTGTGCGAGCATTCCCTGTGAAGCATTCACTCTGCAAGCATTTCCTGTGCAGCATTCCCTGTGGAAGCATTCCCTGTGCAACCATTCCCTCTGCAGCATTCCCGGTGCAAGCATTCCCTGTGCAGGCATTCCCTGTCCAAGCATTCTCTGTGCATTCATTCCCTGTGCAGTCATTCCCTGTGCAGGCATTCACTGTGCAGCATTCCCTGTGCAGGCATTCCCTGTGCAGCATTCCTTGTGCAGGAATTCCTTGTGCAGCATTCCCTGTGCATGCATTCCCTGTGAAACATTCGCTGTGCCAGAATTCCCTGTTCAGCCTTCCCTGTGCAAGCATTTCCTGTGCAGCATTCCCTGTGCGAGCATTCCCTGTGAAGCATTCACTGTGCAACCATTCCCTCTGCAGCATTCCCTGTGCAAGCATTCACTGTGCAGGCATTCCCTGTCCAAGCATTCTCTGTGCAATCATTCCCTGTGCAGGCATTCACTGTGCAGCATTCCCTGTGCAGCATTCCCTGTGCAGCATTCCCTGAGCAAGCATACCCTGTGCAAGCATGCCCTGTGCAAGCATTCCTTGTGCAGCATTCCCTGTTCAAGCATTTCCTGTGCAGCATTCCCTGTGCAAGCATTCTCTGTGCAAGCATTCCCTGTGCAGTATTCCCTGTGCAGGCATTCCTTGTGCAGCATTCCCTGTTCCAGAATTCCCTGTGCAGCATTCCCTGAGCAAGCATTCCCTGTGCAAGCATGCCCTGTGCAAGCATTCCCTGTGCAGTATTCCCTTTGCAGGTATTCCTTGTGCAGCATTCCCTGTGCAAGCATTCCCTGTGCAGGCATTCGCTGTGTAGCATTCCCTGTGCAAGCATTCCCTGTGCAGTATTCCCTGTGCAGGCATTCCTTGTGCAGCATTCCCTGTTCCAGAATTCCCTGTGCAGCATTTCCTGTGCAGCATTCCCTGTGCAAGCATTCGCAGTGCAAGTATTCCCTGTGCAGTATTCCCTTTGCAGGTATTCCTTGTGCAGCATTCCCTGTGCAAGCATTCCCTGTGCAGGCATTCGCTGTGTAGCATTCCCTGTGCAGCATTCTCTGTGCATGCAGTCAAAGTGCAGCGTGCCCTGTGCAAGCATGCCCTGTGCAACCATTCCCTTAGTAGGCATTCCCTGTGCAAGCATTCCCTGTGCAGTCATTCCCTATGCAGGCATTAGCTGTGCAGCATTCCCCATGCAGCATTCCCTGTGCAGCATTCCCTGTGCAAGCATTCCCTGTGCAAGAATCCCCTGTGCAAGCATTCCCTGTGCAACATTTCCTGAGCAAGCATTCCCTTTGCAAGCATGCCCTGTGCAAGCATTCCCTGTGCAGCATTCCCCGTGCAAGCATTTCCTGTGCAGCATTCCCTGTGCAAGCATTGGCTGTGCAAGCATTCCCTGTGCAGGCATTCCCTGTGCTGCATTCCCTGTGCAAGAATTCCCTGTACAAGCATTCCCTGTGCAGCATTCCCTGTGCAAGCTTTCCCTGTGAAGCATTCACCGTGCAAGCATTCCCTGTGCAGTCATTCCCTGTGCAGGCATTCACTGTGCAGCATTCCCTGTGCAGGCATTCCCTGTGCAGGCATTCCCTGTGCAGCATTTCCTGTGCAGGCATTCCTTGTGCAGCATTCCCTGTGCATATATTCCCTGTGAAGCATTCGCTGTGCCAGAATTCCCTGTGCAGCATTCTCTGTGCAAGCATTTCCTGTGCAGCATTCCCTGTGCAGGCATTCCCTGTGCAGCATTCCCTGTGCAGGCATTCCTTGTGCAGCATTCCCTGTGCAAGCATTCCATGTGCAAGCATGCCCTGTGCAAGCATTCCGTGTGCTGCATTTCTGATGGAGCATTCCCTGTGCAAGCATTCCCTGTGAAGCATTCACTATGCAAGCATTCCCTGTGCAGCATTTCTGATGGAGCATTCCGTGTGCAAGCATTCCCTGTGCAGCATTCCCTGTGCAGGCATTCCCTGTGCAGCATTCCCTGTGCAGCATTCCCTGTGCAAGAATTCCCTGTGCAGGCATTCCCTGTGCAACATTCCCTGTGCAGCATTCCCTGTGCAAGCATTCCCTGTGCAGCATTCCCTGTAAAGCATTCCCTGTGCAGGTATTCCCTGTGCAACATTCCCTGTGCAGCATTCCCTGTGCAAGCATTCCCTGTGCAGCATTCACTGTGCAAGCATTCCCTGTGCAGCATTCCCTGTGCAGGCATTCCCTGTGCAGCATTCCCTGTGAAGTATTCACAGTGCAAGCATTCCATGTGCAGCATTCCCTGTGCAGTCATTCCCTGTGCAGGCATTCACTGTGCTGCATTCCCTGTGCATGCATTCCCTGTGCAGGCATTCCCTGTGCAGGCATTCCTTGTGCAGCATTCCCTGTGCAAGCATTCCCTTTGAAGCATTCGCTGTGCCAGAATTCCCTGTGCAGCATTCCCTGTGCAAGCATTTCCTGTGCAACATTCCCTGTGCAAGCATTCCCTGTGAAGCATTCACTCTGCAAGCATTCCCTGTGCAGCATTCCCCATGGAAGCATTCCCTGTGCAACCATTTCCTCTGCAGCATTCCCTGTGCAAGCATTCCCTGTGCAGGCATTCCCTGTCCAAGCATTCTCTGTGCAATCATTCCCTGTGCAGGCATTCACTGTGTAGCATTCCCCGTGCAGCATTCCCTGTGCAAGCATTCCCTGTGCAGCAGTCCCTGTGCAAGCATTCCCTGTACAAGCATTCTCTGTGCAGCATTCCCTGTGCAAGCATTCCCTGTGAAGCATTCACTGTGCAAGCATTCCCTGTGCAGCATTCCCTGTGCAGGCATTCCCTGTGTAGGCATTCCTTGTGCAGCATTCCCTGTGCATGCATTCCCTGTGAAGCATTTGCTGTGCCAGAATTCCCTGTGCAGCATTCCCTGTGCAAGCATTTCATGTGAAGCATTCACTGTGCAACCATTCCCTCTGCAGCATTCCCTGTGCAAGCATTCCCTGTGCAAGCATTCCCTGTCTAAGCATTCTCTGTGCAATCATTCCCTGTGCAGGCATTCACTGTGCAGCATTCCCCGTGCAGCATTCCCTGTGCAGCATTCCCTGAGCTAGCATTCCCTGTGCAAGCATGCCCTGTGCAAGCATTCCCTTTGCAGCATTCCATGTGCAAGCATTTCCTGTGCAGCATTCCCTGTGCAAGCATTCGCTGTGTAAGCATTCCCGGTGCAGTATTCACTGTGCAGGCATTCCTTGTGCAGCATTCCCTGTGCCAGAATACCCTGTGCAGCATTCCCTGTGCAAGCATGCCCTGTGCAACCATTCCCTTAGTAGGCATTCCCTGTGCAAGCATTCCCTGTGCAGTCATTCCCTATGCAGGCATTAGCTGTGCAGCATTCCCCATGCAGCATTCCCTGTGCAGCATTCCCTGTGCAAGCATTCCCTGTGCAAGAATCCCCTGTGCAAGCATTCCCTGTGCAACATTTCCTGAGCAAGCATTCCCTTTGCAAGCATGCCCTGTGCAAGCATTCCCTGTGCAGCATTCCCCGTGCAAGCATTTCCTGTGCAGCATTCCCTGTGCAAGCATTGGCTTTGCAAGCATTCCCTGTGCAGGCATTCCCTGTGCTGCATTCCCTGTGCAAGAATTCCCTGTACAAGCATTCCCTGTGCAGCATTCCCTGTGCAAGCTTTCCCTGTGAAGCATTCACCGTGCAAGCATTCCCTGTGCAGTCATTCCCTGTGCAGGCATTCACTGTGCAGCATTCCCTGTGCAGGCATTCCCTGTGCAGGCATTCCCTGTGCAGCATTTCCTGTGCAGGCATTCCTTGTGCAGCATTCCCTGTGCATATATTCCCTGTGAAGCATTCGCTGTGCCAGAATTCCCTGTGCAGCATTCTCTGTGAAAGCATTTCCTGTGCAGCATTCCCTGTGCAGGCATTCCCTGTGCAGCATTCCCTGTGCAGGCATTCCTTGTGCAGCATTCCCTGTGCAAGCATTCCATGTGCAAGCATGCCCTGTGCAAGCATTCCGTGTGCTGCATTTCTGATGGAGCATTCCCTGTGCAAGCATTCCCTGTGAAGCATTCACTATGCAAGCATTCCCTGTGCAGCATTTCTGATGGAGCATTCCGTGTGCAAGCATTCCCTGTGCAGCATTCCCTGTGCAGGCATTCCCTGTGCAGCATTCCCTGTGCAGCATTCCCTGTGCAAGAATTCCCTGTGCAGGCATTCCCTGTGCAACATTCCCTGTGCAGCATTCCCTGTGCAAGCATTCCCTGTGCAGCATTCCCTGTAAAGCATTCCCTGTGCAGGTATTCCCTGTGCAACATTCCCTGTGCAGCATTCCCTGTGCAAGCATTCCCTGTGCAGCATTCACTGTGCAAGCATTCCCTGTGCAGCATTCCCTGTGCAGGCATTCCCTGTGCAGCATTCCCTGTGAAGTATTCACAGTGCAAGCATTCCATGTGCAGCATTCCCTGTGCAGTCATTCCCTGTGCAGGCATTCACTGTGCTGCATTCCCTGTGCATGCATTCCCTGTGCAGGCATTCCCTGTGCAGGCATTCCTTGTGCAGCATTCCCTGTGCAAGCATTCCCTTTGAAGCATTCGCTGTGCCAGAATTCCCTGTGCAGCATTCCCTGTGCAAGCATTTCCTGTGCAACATTCCCTGTGCGAGCATTCCCTGTGAAGCATTCACTCTGCAAGCATTCCCTGTGCAGCATTCCCCATGGAAGCATTCCCTGTGCAACCATTTCCTCTGCAGCATTCCCTGTGCAAGCATTCCCTGTGCAGGCATTCCCTGTCCAAGCATTCTCTGTGCAATCATTCCCTGTGCAGGCATTCACTGTGTAGCATTCCCCGTGCAGCATTCCCTGTGCAAGCATTCCCTGTGCAGCATTCCCTGTGCAAGCATTCCCTGTACAAGCATTCTCTGTGCAGCATTCCCTGTGCAAGCATTCCCTGTGAAGCATTCACTGTGCAAGCATTCCCTGTGCAGCATTCCCTGTGCAGGCATTCCCTGTGTAGGCATTCCTTGTGCAGCATTCCCTGTGCATGCATTCCCTGTGAAGCATTTGCTGTGCCAGAATTCCCTGTGCAGCATTCCCTGTGCAAGCATTTCATGTGAAGCATTCACTGTGCAACCATTCCCTCTGCAGCATTCCCTGTGCAAGCATTCCCTGTGCAAGCATTCCCTGTCTAAGCATTCTCTGTGCAATCATTCCCTGTGCAGGCATTCACTGTGCAGCATTCCCCGTGCAGCATTCCCTGTGCAGCATTCCCTGAGCTAGCATTCCCTGTGCAAGCATGCCCTGTGCAAGCATTCCCTTTGCAGCATTCCATGTGCAAGCATTTCCTGTGCAGCATTCCCTGTGCAAGCATTCGCTGTGTAAGCATTCCCGGTGCAGTATTCACTGTGCAGGCATTCCTTGTGCAGCATTCCCTGTGCCAGAATACCCTGTGCAGCATTCCCTGTGCAAGCATTTCCTGTGCAGCATTCCCTGTGCGAGCATTCCCTGTGAAGCCTTCACTGTGCAAGCATTCCCTGTGCAAAATTCCCTGTGGAAGCATTCCCTGTGCAACCATTGCCTCTGCAGCATTCCCTGTGCAGCATTCCCTGTGCAAGCATACCCTGTGCAGCATTCACTGTGCAAGCATTCCCTGTGCAGAATTCCCTGTGCAGTCATTCCCTGTGCAGCATTCCCTGTGAAGCATTCACAGTGCAAGCATTCCCTGTGCAGCATTCCCTGTGCAGTCATTCCCTGTGCAGGCATTCACTGTGCAGCATTCCCTGTGCAGGCATTCCCTGTGCAGGCATTCCCTGTGCAGACATTCCTTGTGCAGCATTCCCTGTGGAAGCATTCCCTGTGAAGCATTCGCTGTGCCAGAATTCCATGTGCAGCATTCCCTGTGCAAGCATTTCCTGTGCAGGCATTCACTGTGCAGCATTCCCTGTGCAGGCATTCCTTGTTCAGCATTCCCTGTGCAGGCATTCCTTGTGCAGCATTCCCTGTGAAGCATTCGCTGTGCCAGAATTCCCTGTTCAGCCTTCCCTGTGCAAGCATTCCCTGTGCAGGCATTCCCTGTGTAGGCATTCCTTGTGCAGCATTCCCTGTGGAAGCATTCCCTGTGAAGCATTCGCTGTGCAAGCATACCCTGTGCAGCATTCACTGTGCAAGCATTCCCTGTGCAGCATTCCCTGTGCAGTCATTCCCTGTGCAGCATTCCCTGTGAAGCATTCACAGTGCAAGCATTCCCTGTGCTGCATTCCCTGTGCAGTCATTCCCTGTGCAGGCATTCACTGTGCAGCATACCCTGTGCAGCATTCACTGTGCAAGAATTCCCTGTGCAGCATTCCCTGTGCAGTCATTCCCTGTGCAGCATTCCCTGTGAAGCATTCACAGTGCAAGCATTCCCTGTACAGCATTCCCTGTGCAGTCATTCCCTGTGCAGGCATTCACTGTGCAGCATTCCCCGTGCAGGCATTCACTGTGCAGGCATTCCCTGTGCAGACATTCCTTGTGCAGCATTCCCTGTGGAAGCATTCCCTGTGAAGCATTCGCTGTGCCAGAATTCCCTGTGCAGCATTCCCTGTGCAAGCATTCACTGTGCAGCATTCCCAGTGGAGGCATTCCTTGTTCAGCATTCCATGTGCAGGCATTCCTTGTGCAGCATTCCCTGTGCATGCATTTCCTGTGAAGCATTCGCTGTGCCAGAATTCCCTGTTCAGCCTTCCCTGTGCAAGCATTCCCTGTGCAGGCATTCCCTGTGTAGGCATTCCTTGTGCAGCATTCCCTGTGGAAGCATTCCCTGTGAAGCATTCGCTGTGCAAGCATACCCTGTGCAGCATTCACTGTGCAAGCATTCCCTGTGCAGCATTCCCTGTGCAGTCATTCCCTGTGCAGCATTCCCTGTGAAGCATTCACAGTGCAAGCATTCCCTGTGCAGCATTCCCTGTGCAGTCATTCCCTGTGCAGGCATTCACTGTGCAGCATTCCCTGTGCAGGCATTCCTTGTGCAGCATTCCCTGTGGAAGCATTCCCTGTGAAGCATTCGCTGTGCCAGAATTCGCTGTGCAGCATTCCCTGTGCAAGCATTTCCTGTGCAGGCATTCACTGTGCAGAATTCCCTGTGCAGGCATTCCTTGTTCAGCATTCCCTGTGCAGGCATTCCTTGTGCAGCATTCCCTGTGCATGCATTCCCTGTGAAGCATTCGCTGTGCCAGAATTCCCTGTGAAGCATTCCCTGTGCAGGCATTCCCTGTGCAGGCATTCCTTGTGCAGCATTCCCTATGGAAGCATTCCCTGTGAAGCATTCGCTGTGCCAGAATTCCCTGTGCAGCATTCCCTGTGCAAGCATTTCCTGTGCAGGCATTCACTGTGCAGCATTCCCTGTGCAGGCATTCCTTGTTCAGCATTCCCTGTGCAGGCATTCCTTGTGCAGCATTCCCTGTGCATGCATTCCCTGTGAAGCATTTGCGGTGCAGCATTCACTGTGCAAGCATTCCCTGTGCAGCATTCCCTGTGCAGTCATTCCCTGTGCAGCATTCCCTGTGAAGCATTCACAGTGCAAGCATTCCCTGTGCAGCATTCCCTGTGCAGTCATTCCCTGTGCAGGCATTAACTGTGCAGCATTCCCTGTGCAGGCATTCCCTGTGCAGGCATTCCTTGTGCAGCATTCCCTGTGGAAGCATTCCCTGTGAAGCATTCGCTGTGCCAGAATTCCCTGTGCAGCATTCCCTGTGCAAGCATTTCCTGTGCAGGCATTCACTGTGCAGCATTCCCTGTGCAGGCATTCCTTGTTCAGCATTCCCTGTGCAGGCATTCCGTGTGCAGCATTCCCTGTGCATGCATTCCCTGTGAAGCATTCGCTGTGCCAGAATTCCCTGTTCAGCATTCCCTGTGCAGGCATTCCCTGTGCAGGCATTCCTTGTGCAGCATTCCCTGTGGAAGCATTCCCTGTGAAGCATTCGCTGTGCCAGAATTCCCTGTGCAGCATTCCCTGTGCAAGCATTTCATGTGCAGGCATTCACTGTGCAGCATTCCCTGTGCAGGCATTCCTTGTTCAGCATTCCCTGTGCAGGCATTCCTTGTGCAGGATTCCCTGTGCATGCATTCCCTGTGATGCATTCGCTGTGCCAGTATTCCCTGTTTAGCCTTCCCTGTGCAAGCATTTCCTGTGCAGTATTCCCTGTGTGAGCATTCCCTGTGAAGCATTCACTGTGCAACCATTCCCTCTGCAGCATTCCCTGTGCAAGCATTCCCTGTGCAGGCATTCCCTGTCCAAGCTCTGTGCAATCATTCCCTGTGCAGGCATTCACTGTGCAGCATTCCCTGTGCAGCATTCCCTGTGCAGAATTCCCAGAGCAAGCATTCCCTCTGCAAGCATGCCCTGTGCAAGCATTCCCTGTGCAGCATTCCCTGTTCAAGCATTTCCTGTGCAGCATTCCCTGTGCAAGCATTCGCTGTGCAAGCATTCCCTGTGCAGTATTCTCTGTGCAGGCATTCCTTGTGCAGCATTCCCTGTGCCAGAATTCCCTGTGTAGCATTCCCTCTGCAAGCATGCCCTGTGCAAGCATTTCCTGTGCAGCATTCCCTGTACAAGCATTCGCTGTGCAAGCATTCCTTGTGCAGTTTTCCCTGTGCATGCATTCCTTGTGCAGCATTCCCTGTGCAAGCATTCCCTGTGCAGGCATTCACTGTGTAGCATTCCCTGTGCAGCATTCTCTGTGCATGCATTCCATGTGCAGCATGCCCTGTGCAAGCATGCCCTGTGCAACCATTCCCTGTGCAGCATTCCCTGTGCAAGCATTCCCTGAGTAGGCATTCCCTGTGCAAGCATTCCCTGTGCAGTCATTCCCTATACAGGCATTCGCTGTGCAGCATTCCCCATGCAGCATTCCCCATGCAGCATTCCCTGTGCAGTCATTCCCTATACAGGCATTCACTGTGCAGCATTCCCTGCGTAGCATTCCCTGTGCAGAATTGCCTGAACAAGCATTCCCTGTTCAAGCATGCCCTGTGCAAGCATTCCCTGTGCTGCATTCCCTGTGCAAGAATTCCCTGTACAAGCATTCCCTGTGCAGCATTCCCTGTGCAAGCTTTCCCTGTGAAGCATTCACTGTGCAAGCATTCCTGTGCAGTCATTCCCTGTGCAGGCATTCACTGTGCAGCATTCCCTGTGCAGGCATTCCCTGTGCAGGCATTCCCTGTGCAGCATTTCCTGTGCAGGCATTCCTTGTGCAGCATTCCTTGTGCATATATTCCCTGTGAAGCATTCGCTGTGCCAGAATTCCCTGTGCAGCATTCTCTGTGCAAGCATTTCCTGTGCAGCATTCCCTGTGCAGGCATTCCCTGTGCAGCATTCCCTGTGCAGCATTCCATGTGCAAGCATGCCCTGTGCAAGCATTCCGTGTGCAGCATTTCTGATGGAGCATTCCCTGTGCAAGCATTCCCTGTGAGGCATTCACTATGCAAGCATTCCCTGTGCAGCATTTCTGATGGAGCATTCCGTGTGCAAGCATTCCCTGTGCAGCATTCCCTGCGCAGGCATTCCCTGTGCAACATTCCCTGTGCAAGCATTCCCTGTGCAGGCATTCCCTGTGCAACATTCCCTGTGCAGCATTCCCTGTGCAAGCATTCCCTGTGCAAGCATTCCCTGTAAAGCATTCCCTGTGCAGGCATTCCCTGTGCAACATTCCCTGTGCAGCATTCCCTGTGCAGCATTCACTGTGCAGCATTCACTGTGCAAGCATTCCCTGTGCAGCATTCCCTGTGCAGGCATTCCCTGTGCAGCATTCCCTGTGAAGTATTCACAGTGCAAGCATTCCATGTGCAGCATTCCCTGTGCAGTCATTCCCTGTGCAGGCATTCACTGTGCTGCATTCCCTGTGCATGCATTCCCTGTGCAGGCATTCCCTGTGCAGGCATTCCTTGTGCAGCATTCCCTGTGCAAGCATTCCCTTTGAAGCATTCGCTGTGCCAGAATTCCCTGTGCAGCATTCCCCATGGAAGCATTCCCTGTGCAACCATTTCCTCTGCAGCATTCCCTGTGCAAGCATTCCCTGTGCAGGCATTCCCTGTCCAAGCATTCTCTGTGCAATCATTCCCTGTGCAGGCATTCACTGTGTAGCATTCCCCGTGCAGCATTCCCTGTGCAAGCATTCCCTGTGCAGCATTCCCTGTGCAAGCATTCCCTGTACAAGCATTCTCTGTGCAGCATTCCCTGTGCAAGCATTCCCTGTGCAAGCATTCCCTGTAAAGCATTCCCTGTGCAGGCATTCCCTGTGCAACATTCCCTGTGCAGCATTCCCTGTGCAGCATTCACTGTGCAGCATTCACTGTGCAAGCATTCCCTGTGCAGCATTCCCTGTGCAGGCATTCCCTGTGCAGCATTCCCTGTGAAGTATTCACAGTGCAAGCATTCCATGTGCAGCATTCCCTGTGCAGTCATTCCCTGTGCAGGCATTCACTGTGCTGCATTCCCTGTGCATGCATTCCCTGTGCAGGCATTCCCTGTGCAGGCATTCCTTGTGCAGCATTCCCTGTGCAAGCATTCCCTTTGAAGCATTCGCTGTGCCAGAATTCCCTGTGCAGCATTCCCCATGGAAGCATTCCCTGTGCAACCATTTCCTCTGCAGCATTCCCTGTGCAAGCATTCCCTGTGCAGGCATTCCCTGTCCAAGCATTCTCTGTGCAATCATTCCCTGTGCAGGCATTCACTGTGTAGCATTCCCCGTGCAGCATTCCCTGTGCAAGCATTCCCTGTGCAGCATTCCCTGTGCAAGCATTCCCTGTACAAGCATTCTCTGTGCAGCATTCCCTGTGCAAGCATTCCCTGTGAAGCATTCACCGTGCAAGCATTCCCTGTGCAGCATTCCCTGTGCAGGCATTCCCTGTGCAGGCATTCCCTGTGGAGGCATTCCTTGTGCAGCATTCCCTGTGCATGCATTCCCTGTGAAGCATTTGCTGTGCCAGAATTCCCTGTGCAGCATTCCCTGTGCAAGCATTTCCTGTGAAGCATTCACTGTGCAACCATTCCCTCTGCAGCATTCCCTGTGCAAGCATTCCCTGTGCAAGCATTCCCTGTCTAAGCATTCTCTGTGCAATCATTCCCTGTGCAGGCATTCACTGTGCAGCATTCCCCGTGCAGCATTCCCTGTGCAGCATTCCCTGAGCTAGCATTCCCTGTGCAAGCATGCCCTGTGCAAGCATTCCCTTTGCAGCATTCCATGTGCAAGCATTTCCTGTGCAGCATGCCCTGTGCAAGCATTCGCTGTGTAAGCATTCCCTGTGCAGTATTCACTGTGCAGGCATTCCTTGTGCAGCATTCCCTGTGCCAGAATTCCCTGTGCAAGCATTTCCTGTGCAGCATTCCCTGTGCGAGTATTCCCTGTGAAGCCTTCACTGTGCAAGCATTCCCTGTGCAAAATTCCCTGTGGAAGCATTCCCTGTGCAACCATTGCCTCTGCAGCATTCCCTGTGCCGCATTCCCTGTGCAAGCATACCCTGTGCAGCATTCACTGTGCAAGCATTCCCTGTGCAGCATTCCCTGTGCAGTCATTCCCTGTGCAGCATTCCCTGTGAAGCATTCACAGTGCAAGCATTCCCTGTGCAGCATTCCCTGTGCAGTCATTCCCTGTGCAGGCATTCACTGTGCAGCATTCCCTGTGCAGGCATTCCCTGTGCAGGCATTCCCTGTGCAGACATTCCTTGTGCAGCATTCCCTGTGCAGCATTCCCTGTGCAGGCATTCCTTGTTCAGCATTCCCTGTGCAGGCATTCCTTGTGCAGCATTCCCTGTGAAGCATTTGCTGTGCCAGAATTCCCTGTTCAGCCTTCCCTGTGCAAGCATTCCCTGTGCAGGCATTCCCTGTGTAGGCATTCCTTGTGCAGCATTCCCTGTGGAAGCATTCCCTGTGAAGCATTCGCTGTGCAAGCATACCCTGTGCAGCATTCACTGTGCAAGCATTCCCTGTGCAGCATTCCCTGTGCAGTCATTCCCTGTGCAGCATTCCCTGTGAAGCATTCACAGTGCAAGCATTCCCTGTGCAGCATTCCCTGTGCAGTCATTCCCTGTGCAGGCATTCACTGTGCAGCATACCCTGTGCAGCATTCACTGTGCAAGCATTCCCTGTGCAGCATTCCCTGTGCAGTCATTCCCTGTGCAGCATTCCCTGTGAAGCATTCACAGTGCAAGCATTCCCTGTGCAGCATTCCCTGTGCAGTCATTCCCTGTGCAGGCATTCACTGTGCAGCATTCCCTGTGCAGGCATTCCCTGTGCAGGCATTCCCTGTGCAGACATTCCTTGTGCAGCATTCCCTGTAGAAGCATTCCCTGTGAAGCATTTGCTGTGCCAGAATTCCCTGTGCAGCATTCCCTGTGCAAGCATTTCCTGTGCAGGCATTCACTGTGCAGCATTCCCTGTGCAGGCATTCCTTGTGCAGCATTCCCTGTGCATGCATTCCCTGTGAAGCATTCGCTGTGCCAGAATTCCCTGTTCAGCCTTCCCTGTGCAAGCATTCCCTGTGCAGGCATTCCCTGTGTAGGCATTCCTTGTGCAGCATTCCCTGTGGAAGCATTCCCTGTGAAGCATTCGCTGTGCAAGCATACCCTGTGCAGCATTCACTGTGCAAGCATTCCCTGTGCAGCATTCCCTGTGCAGTCATTCCCTGTGCAGCATTCCCTGTGAAGCATTCACAGTGCAAGCATTCCCTGTGCAGCATTCCCTGTGCAGTCATTCCCTGTGCAGGCATTCACTGTGCAGCATTCCCTGTGCAGGCATTCCCTGTGCAGGCATTCCTTGTGCAGCATTCCCTGTGGAAGCATTCCCTGTGAAGCATTCGCTGTGCCAGAATTCGCTGTGCAGCATTCCCTGTGCAAGCATTTCCTGTGCAGGCATTCACTGTGCAGCATTCCCTGTGCAGGCATTCCTTGTTCAGCATTCCCTGTGCAGGCATTCCTTGTGCAGCATTCCCTGTGCATGCATTCCCTGTGAAGCATTCGCTGTGCCAGAATTCCCTGTTCATCATTCCCTGTGCAGGCATTCCCTGTGCAGGCATTCCCTGTGCAGGCATTCCTTGTGCAGCATTCCCTATGGAAGCATTCCCTTTGAAGCATTCGCTGTGCCAGAATTCCCTGTGCAGCATTCCCTGTGCAAGCATTTCATGTGCAGGCATTCACTGTGCAGCATTCCCTGTGCAGGCATTCCTTGTTCAGCATTCACTGTGCAGGCATTCCTTGTGCAGCATTCCCTGTGCATGCATTCCCTGTGAAGCATTCCCTGTGCAGCATTCCCTGTGCAGTCATTCCCTGTGCAGCATTCCCTGTGAAGCATTCACAGTGCAAGCATTCCCTGTGCAGCATTCCCTGTGCAGTCATTCACTGTGCAGGCATTCACTGTGCAGCATTCCCTGTGCAGGCATTCCCTGTGCAGGCATTCCCTGTGCAGACATTCCTTGTGCAGCATTCCCTGTGGAAGCATTCCCTGTGAAGCATTCGCTGTGCCAGAATTCCCTGTGCAGCATTGCCTGTGAAGCATTCACAGTGCAAGCATTCCCTGTGCAGCATTCCCTGTGCAGCATTCCCTGTGTAGGCATTCCATGTTCAGCATTCCCTGTGCAGGCATTCCTTGTGAAGCATTCCCTGTGCATGCATTCCCTGTGAAGCATTCGCTGTGCCAGAATTCCCTGTTCAGCCTTCCCTGTGCAAGCATTTCCTGTGCAGTATTCCCTGTGTGAGCATTCCCTGTGAAGCATTTCCTGTGCAGCATTCCCTGTGCGAGCATTCCCTGTGAAGCCTTCACTGTGCAAGCATTCCCTGTGCAAAATTCCCTGTGGAAGCATTCCCTATGCAACCATTCCCTCTGCAGCATTCCCTGTGCAGCATTCCCTGTGCAAGCATTCCCTGTGCAGCATTCACTGTGCAAGCGTTCCCTGTGCAGCATTCCATGTGCAGTCATTCCCTGTGCAGCATTCCCTGTGAAGCATTCACATTGCAAGCATTCCCTGTGCAGCATTCCCTGTGCAGTCATTCACTGTGCAGCATTCCCTGTGCAGGCATTCCCTGTGCAGGCATTCCTTGTGCAGCATTCCCTGTGGAAGCATTCCCTGTGAAGCATTCGCTGTGCCAGAATTCCCTGTTCAGCCTTCCCTGTGCAAGCATGTCCTGTGCAGAATTCCCTGTGCGAGCATTCCCTGTGAAGCATTTCCTGTGCAGCATTCCCTGTGCGAGCATTCCCTGTGAAGCCTTCACTGTGCAAGCATTCCCTGTGCAAAATTCCCTGTGGAAGCATTCCCTGTGCAACCATTCCCTCTGCAGCATTCCCTGTGTGAGCATTCCCTGTGAAGCATTCACTGTGCAACCATTCCCTCTGCAGCATTCCCTGTGCAAGCATTCCCTGTGCAGGCATTCCCTGTCCAAGCATTCTCTGTTCAATCATTCCCTGTCCAAGCATTCTCTGTTCAATCATTCCCTGTGCAGGCATTCACTGTGCAGCATTCCCCGTGCAGTATTCCCTGTGCAGCATTCCCTGAGCAAGCATTCCCTGTGCAAGCATGCCCTGTGCAAGCATTCCCTGTGCAAGGATTCCCTGTGCAGCATTCCCTGTGCAAGCATTTCCTGTGCAGCTTTCCCTGTGCAAGCATTCGCTGTGCAAGCATTCCCTGTGCAGTAATCCCTGTGCAGGCATTCCTTGTGCAGCATTCCCTGTGACAGAAATCCCTGTGCAGCATTCCCTGTGCAAGCATTTCCTGTGCAGCATTCCCTGTGTGAGCATTCCCTGTGAAGCATTCACTGTGCAAGCATGCCCTGTGCAGCATTCCCTGTGGAAGCATTCCCTGTGCAAACATTCCCTCTGCAGCATTCCCAAGTGGAAGCATTCCCTGTGCAACCATTCCCTCTGCAGCTTTCCCTGTGCAAGCATTCCCTCTGCAGACATTCCCTGTCCAAGCATTCTCTGTGCAATCATTCCCTGTGCAGGCATTCACTGTGCAGCATTCCCTGTGCAGCATTCCCTGTGCAGCATTCCCTGAGCAAGCAGTCCCTGTGCAAGCATGCCCTGTGCAAGCATTCCCTGTGCAGCATACCCTGTGCAAGCATTTCCTGTGCAGCATTCCCTGTGCATCATTCCCTGTGCAAGCATTCCCTGTGCAAGCATGCCCTGTGCAAGCATTCCCTGTGCAGCATTCCCTGTGCAAGCATTTCCTGTGCAGCATTCCCTGTGCGAGCATTCCCTGTGAAGCATTCACTGTGCAAGCATTCCCTGTGCTGCATTCCCTGTGGAAGCATTCCCTGTGCAACCATTCCCTCTGCAGCATTCCTATATGGAAGCATTCCCTGTGCAACCATTCCCTCTGCAGCATACCCTGTGCAAGCATTCCCTGTGCAGGCATTCCCTGTCCAAGCATTCTCTGTGCAATCATTCCCTGTGCAGGCATTCACTGTGCAGCATTCCCCGTGCAGCATTCCCTGTGCAGCAGTCCCTGAGCAAGCATTCCCTGTGCAGTATCCCCTGTGCAGGCATTCCTTGTGCAGCATTCCCTGTGCAAGCATTCCCTGTGCAGGCATTCGCTGTGTAGCATTCCCTGTGCAGCATTCTCTGTGCATGCATTCCATGTGCAGCATGCCCTGTGCAAGCATGCCCTGTGCAACCATTCCCTGTGCAGCATTCCCTGTGCAAGCATTCCCTGTGCAGGCTTTCCCTGTGCAAGCATTCCCTGTGCAGTCATTCTCTATGCAGACATTCGCTGTGCAGCATTCCCCATGCAGCATTCCCTGTGCAGCATTCCCTGAGCAAGCATTCCCTGTGCAAGCATGCCCTGTGCAAGCATTCCCTGTGCAACATTCCCTGTGCAAGCATTTCCTGTGCAGGCATTCCTGGTGCAAGCATTCCCTGTGCAGTCATTCCCTGTGCAGGCATTCGCTGTGCAGCATACCCCATGCAGCATTCCCTGTGCAGCATTCCCTGTGCAGCATTCCCTGTGCAAGTATTCCCTGTACAGCATTCCCTGTGCAAGCATTCCCTGTGCAGCATTCCCTGTGCAGGCATTCTCTGTGCAGCATTCCCTGTGCAGGCATTCGCTGCGCAGCATTCCCCGTGTAGCATTCACTGTGCAGCATTCCCTGTGCAAGCATGCCCTGTGCAAGCATTCCCTGTGCAGCATTCTCTGTGCAAGCATTTCCTGTGCAGCATTCCCTGTGCAAGCATTCACTGTGCAAGCATTCCCTGTGCAGCATTCCTGTGCAAGCATTTCCTGTGCAGCATTCCCTGTGCAAGCAATCCCTGTGCAGTATTCCCTGTGTAGGCATTTCCCGTGCAGCCATTCCCTGTGCAGCATTCCCTGTGCAGCATTCCTTGCTTGTGCAAGCATTCCCTGTGCAGCATTCCCAGTGCAGCATTCCCTGTGCAGCATTCCCTGTGTAGGCATTCCCTGTGAAGCATTCCCTGTGCAGCATTCCCTGTGCAGTATTACCTGTGCAGCATTCCCCGTGCAAGCATACCCTGTGCAGCATTCCCTTTGCAAGCATTTCCTGTGCAGCATTCCCTGTGCAGCATTCCCTGTGGAGGCATTCCCTTTGCAGCATTCCCTGTGAAAGCATTTCCTGTTCAGCATTCCCTGGGCTGGTTTTCCTCACACAGCGTTCTCTTCTTCTTTTGTCCTGTCTCCTCAGACAGCGTACAATTCTTCTTTCGGTGGGGGTGATGCCATCACGCACACGCGCTTCTTCTGCATGTTCTTTTTCCAGGCAGACGGTGAGTCGCACATGTATTTACCAACTGTGCTTGCCCAGTGTGTCGCGTACCCCTTCAGAGGTCATTGTAGGCTGCGTGTATTACGCGTACGCTTTATTTTGTGTTTCTGGGTGCCACAGTGTAGTGCGGGTATTTTTCCATGCACGTGGTCTACGAGGGGTTGCGTGCACGTTATTTTTTGTTTTCGGGGTGCCTGTGCATTGTGTGACCCATCATCTTCCCCCAGGCATCACAGACAGCCTTGCTAGAGTACTAGGGTACAAATTCCATTTAGTACCCTACCACTTTCACCCCCAATTGCCCAGGACAATCGTTTACTGCTACTCCCATACGCACAAGAACATCAGTGCCATGGTTACCAAGCGGTAAGGGAGGCAAAGGTGGCCGACCGCCAAAAGGTGGGCATGGTGGGCGTGGTAGGGGATGTGGCCAGGATTTGCAGGGTGCCCCTAGACCCCCATGTGTGCAGGAGCATTCAGGGACACCCATGCCCCCCCATGGTTGTGGTAAACGTAGCTGACACCATCCCAGCTCAGCCCTTGTTGGACCAGCCCATTGTGGCACCTGAACCGGCACAGGATGACTCCCAGGTTGACTTCCAGGTCAGCAAGTCTAAGCTACGTGTAGAGGTGCAAGTTGGTGTCACCAGGCAAAGTCGATCTGGGGCAGCTATGTCATCTGCTGCCCCAAGTAGGCAGGGCGGCGAGGCTGCAGGGGCAGCTGCAGCTCGATCCACCCCAGCTCTGAGTCTCCCAGCCGGGACAGTGTTGGTCCCGGTCCATCATACAGACTTTGCCCCTGCCAACATCACCCTGCAGCCAATGCCTGCACCAAGACCTATGGGCATTGTGCAATTGCACACTCCTAGTACCCAGTCCACCGGCACTTCTGCCCCTACTGACCAGAGCGGCGTAAGCCACACTGGATCCACACCACCTTAGAAAAAGAGGCAGAAGGGTGCTCTGGCACTACAGGGTGAGACCCCAGACACGGCTACACACTCCGGCACGTCAAGGAAGCCTAGATTTAATGACGCCAAACTTGATGCACTTGTGGCCTATGCCACATAGCCGTGAAATGGTGGTGACTGTAGGGTGCAAGACTATACCTGGTCAATGTAAGGCACACTGGCATACCATCGCGGACATCATTAGTGCCCTTGGATTTGTGAGGCGCACGGCTGATGATTGCTACAAGCGGTGGAATTACCTGAAACGCAGAGCAAAGAACAAGCTGGCCTCAAATCATACTTCTACTCTGGTGACTGGTGGTGGGTCTCCACAAGAGGACAACCAACTCACTGAATATGAGTCTGCTGCTGGAACCTTTGTCACAGAGGAACAGATCCAAGGCGTGGGAGACCTACCAGATTACGATGCATTGTCCGGTGAGTGCCCATGCATGTGTGTGTAATCCATGTGTATGTTGTGTTGGTGACGGGTTCTGATTAAGTGCCAGGTGAGGGTGTGTGCACATGAGTGGTATGGGTCACCCATGTGCTTCCTCCAAAACATTCACTGGCCTTGGATTTGGGTATGACAATATCCCTTCTGCCCACAGTAGCCATTTAGTGCCACATTACTGCAGTTGCCCTTGTCATCTTGCCACAACATTGTTCAGAATTTTTCAGTGTTCATTCAGGCTGATAGGTTCAATTCTCCCACTTTTGCAACACATT
The DNA here is from genome assembly GCF_040938575.1 of Ambystoma mexicanum. Taxonomy (NCBI): domain Eukaryota; kingdom Metazoa; phylum Chordata; class Amphibia; order Caudata; family Ambystomatidae; genus Ambystoma; species Ambystoma mexicanum. Next base: position 837,316,846 of record NC_090937.1, on the reverse strand, counting down.
TTTCAGCCCTATTGTCACATATGTGACATGCTTCTGTCATTTATTACACCCCACATTGACCCACATTTGTTACCTTGTTATGTGATTGATTAGACCATTCAGGCTGATTGAGTATTGGCCTGCTCACATTGATTTTTGGTGCCTGTTTGTATGTGGTACATGATAGTTGTTTCCTGTCAAGTTTAAGTGACCAACCATTGATGTTTACATCTGCCTGCAATCACTGTATTCTTGTACACTGGATGTGTTGCAGTGAGTGGCACATGCATATTTTGTCACACTATGTAGCATTTTTCATCTCATCATCTCACATGGATGGCTGACCATACTCATTCACTGACATATGGCAGTACTTGTGGAATGCACCATGGCTATGCTACATGCCATCTGTGTGATGGCATGTGTCATGTATGCGTATTGGACATGCCACTCACAGGCTAATGTGTGATGCCAGTTCTACCCAGCATGCATCAAATGTCTTGCTTTTCCATCTTGGTGTCATCAGTGTGTGCTTTTTGCCTCCCCTTCCAACTCATTGACAGTGCATGCATGCCAGGGTTATAGTCATGTGGGACATGTGTAATTCATGTACTGGATCTCTGCCTTGTCAGGCCTATGTGTGTGTAATGGTGTTCATGCCTGTTTCCATTTGTTGTCTTTCATGTTTTTGCAGGTGATGACACACTTGATGCTGTTGAGGTGGAGGAGATGGTGCAGACCCAGGAGACCCAGACCAAGGAGGAATCTCAGGCACGACCGGGCACCAGTGGGGGATGTGGTGTGGTGGTGGGTGAAAACACTTTGTTACTGGAGACCATACTGTCTTGGGGTGTCTCTGGGTGCACCTCCCCAGACCTCTATTCAGGTGCTGAATCGGATGATGAGACTTATGTGCCGTCGCAGGTGAGTGTTTCTGGCAAGGATTCTGCTCTGTCCAATCCACCTGCACCAGGGGTAGAACCCTCTATGGGTATGGTATGTGGGCTGTGGTTACTCCGCCTTTGGCGGTTACGGATGCAGGGTCACACTCCACAACATCTGATCCTGTTCCTGAGCCAGCAGATCAGAGGGGGGATGCAGTCCTGCAGCCTCAGGCAGTGCCACCACAGCAAGGTGCAGATCACCTTGCCCCAAAAAGGTGTGATGCCCGCCGATGTGGTCGCCGTACGCCACCAGGCAATACTGTATTGGAGAACTCCATGTACGGTATGGCAACCCAACAGACAGCATCAGTTGAAATGATGGCTCAGGCAATGGATAGGGTGGCCACTTCCATTATCCCCCCTGAAAGGCAGATGGAGCAACAACAGCAAGCAACAGACTCCATTTGCCGAGCACACAGGGAAGACATGTTTGCGTCCAACAGGGACCGACGGGTGGCACTGGAGACTCTGCGGGAAGCCATTTCTATAGAGTCACAGGGCCACAGGGAAGCCCTGAGGGTAGAACTCCATAACCACAGGGAGACTCTTGTGGAACTTGAGGCTTCCACAAATTTGAGGACAGAACAGCAGCTGGAGTGGCTCACACGTTCGCTCTCAGCTGCAGGCAACTCTGGAGGAGATCCAGGCATCACGGGAGGCCATGCGTGCAGAAATGCAGCCAACCCATCAGGTGCTGCACGGGGATCTCCGTACTATCATCCTCCAGAACGAGACCTTCCACACCCGCATGCTTGCTGCCATGGAGGACCATAACAGGGCTTTGCGTGGGCTGCCTCCCATAGCACCACCACCTCCTGATGCAGCAACAGAGGGTGATGAGAGCGACAGCAGCACTTCTCCCACAGTAGCGTAGCCGTGCAGGCCATGAGCCCATGGAGGTATTTTTTTTTCTGCAACATCCACACAGGTGGGTGTTGGTGTGCACCCTGTCCTCAGACCTCCTGGGTGGCCTCTCCCCATCACCCCCACATGGCCATTTTTGATTATTTTTTTTTTCAGTGTATTGGCTTGTGTGGCTCCCGTGGGCATCCACTGTGTATTTCGGCTGGGCACAGGCAGGCTTGTCTTGTGTTTGGGTTAGATGTTCACCCCTCCTGCTTCCTGTTTCCATGGGCTCGCAAAGGGTGTGACCAAGTGACAGTGACTTACGCAGTGACATTGGGCTCCCATGAGCTGTGTGGGCAGTCTGTAGTCATAACTGTGTGGACATTCCTAGTGGGGTTTGTTTTTGTATTGAACACTGCATGGTGTATTGATATGTGCTTGTGCATCTATGTCTTCCTCCTTATTCACAGGTACCTTCTTCCTGTCTTCACAAAGCCGTCTCCTTTGCAGATGCAGTTCATGTTGTATGCCGTACACTGACGCATTTGCCAGACACCAACACTCTGGAGTCGGAAGGGGTCAATGTGCTGGCTTATTGAGGTTGTATGACTTACATTACTTTGAGTTTTTACTGTCATATTTTGGCAATGATTCATGCTGTGTTGCTGTATTGTGTTGCTGGTATGTATTTGGTCATGTGTGCTGTTTGTTATTGATTACTGGGAGCATGTTGTCTGTGCTCTGTTTCCATTTGGGACAGTGCACTTTGTGACACTTGTGACATGTGTTGTGCATTCCTTTGTTTGCTTTCACATTGCAGGACATGCCATGGTGTGTTGGGTGGCGGAGATGGGTAGGGGTTGGGTGACATGGCGCTATTTTCATGTTGTATTTTGGAAGGGGGTAGTCATTCAGGCAGCATAAATGTGTGTCTTTTTGTGACACAGCATTGGTTATCTTTGGGTAGGTAGGGATGCACACAATGTAACACTTCCAGGTGACCAATCTCAGTCTGGTATGGTTGTGACAGTTGACTGTCCCTTATGTCATCATCATTGGTTGTCAGCTGGTATGTGCCAGGGCTGTGTGCACTCCACAGGGGTGTGATTTTAGGTGAAGTAATTAGCCACCAGCTGCGTACGGGCTGCCTCATCACATGCCCTTTCCCCCCAATGCGTAGCGGGCGTGCTTGTGGTTGGGGATGTGGGGGCACCACCATGTCCACCGGCAGGCCCCGACGTGTTGCAACGTTGTGCAGGACACATGTTGCCACTATGATCCTGCTCACTTCTGGGAGCGCGTATAGCAGCTGCCCACCAGAGCGTTCAAGGGAGCGTAAGTGTGACTTGAGCACTCAGAATGTACGCTCCACTATGCCCCGGGTTGCAATATGGGCTGTGTTGTATCTTACCTCGGGTGGAGTGGTGGGGTTCCGAATTTACGTCATCATGTGGGTGCTCAGAGGGTAGGCACTGTCTCCTGGGGAGGTGATGATGGGTATCATTAGTGGGGTTGTGACATTACTCAGTATCTGACATGCATGCATGTGCAGGGGCATTTATACTCACCAAGCAGCCATGTATCGCCATGCCGCCCAGCTTCTAGGTCCCGGTTTAGGGTTCACATTCTGTAAATGAAACTGTCATGGGTGGACCCTGGATAGTTGTCATATACTGAGGTGATGATTCCCTTGGCATCACATAGTACCTGCACGTTGATGGAATGCCAGTGCTTGCGGTTTCTGTAGATGTGCTCAGTTGCCCTGGGAGGACGTAGAGCCACATGGGTGCAGTCAATGGCACCTAGCACTTTGGGGAAGTGTGCCAACCCGTAAAAATCCTGGACGACAGCCTGCCTTTCTGCAGGTGTTCTGGGCAGGTATATGTGCCTGCGGACTGATGGGCGTGCAGTCATGATGGCCAACACCTGGTGCAGGCAGCGTGACTGCGTGGCCTTTGACACCCCCCCACTATGGCATTTGTCCGCTGAAATGAACCAGTGGCCAAGAAGTGTCGTACATTGAGCACCTTTTCCAAGGGGCTCAGTGCTTGGGAGCACAGGGTGGGTGATGTGAGGTCATCCTCCCACTCAATCACCAGGTCGAGTATTATGTGAGGTGGAAACCTGTACCTCCCATAAACCTGGTCATCAGGCATCCCAAAAAGGCTGGTTCTGGGTGTAAATATTATGGCCCTGACTATCCTCCTCCTCCTCCTGCGGTATCCCACGACCACTGCTGCAAGGAACGGTATATTCATCTTAGCGTCTGAGCTTGTTTGTTGTTTGCGCGCACTTTTATGCTGCGCGGGTCCAAGTACGCCTGCTTCCTGCTGGCATATGTGTTTCCGGATTAGTGTGTCTTTTTTGGCGCACGCGTTGGCCCCGTTCGATTCCATGAATACGTGTTGTAGGCGCGTGTGTGGGCGTTCCGCGCATTCGCCTCCTGTACTTCCCCCGTGACGCCCACATTTGCACGCGTTGTTCCCCATTCTGTGTGTTACACCCCGTGTTACGCCTACTTTTGTTGTGTGCGCTGCGCTATGTGCGCTTTAGGTGTGCGCATAGCGCACTTCGTTTGAAGACGTGTGCGCCAGCCTGCGCCACGCAGGATTTTAGCACACATCCATGGATTTACATGCGCAAGGACTTCCATGAATCACTGTGCGCTGTTTCGCTGCGATTTTCGTACTTGCGCTGCGATTCGCATGCTTTCGCATGCTTGCGCGGAAATTTTCAGCACACATTAATTCAATGAATCGCCCTGAATGTATATACTCCTGCCAACAAGGACAAGGAGCAGCAAACATTTAACTTTGCACCAATTTTGGAAGAAGATCTAGCTAAAACCATTGCTCAACTCAAAAGTATGTGCTGCAAGGGGGACACGTGCTCCGCTATTATGATCAACAAATGCTCCCCAATCCTGATCCCAGCAAATTACCAAATTTGTTAATGCCTCCTTTGCACAAAATGGAGTTCCAGACGACATGAAAAATGCATGAATTACTGCATTATCGGTGAAACTGAACCTTTGCCCACTGACACCATCCAACTATAGACCTATCATGAACACCACTTTTCTGCTAACATTTTTGGATAGAGTCGCTTGTAATCAAATTTCAATATTCCTTGAGCAGAATCAAATCCTATAAAATTATCAGTCTGGATTTCGAAAAAACCACTGACCCGAGACTGCTCTCCTAGCTTTAAAATCACACCTCCTTCAAGGTATGGACAAAGGTCAAATTTCCCTACTTATGATACTAGACCTTTCGGCGGCCTTTATTAAGGCACAATGCCAATTTCTACACTGAGGCGACCCAATGGTACTCCTCCTTTCTGAAGGGTAGACAAGTGAGAGTTGCAAGCGACCTCGCAGAAGCTAAACCAACCACTCTACTGTATGGGGTTCTGCAGGGAGCATGCGGTTCCATGTGTTTCTATAACATTTTTATGATCCCTTTCATTTATATGCTCGAACACGAAATCAATGTTAATAAAGTGTACCAAAGGAAACAAAATTGGATGATGGCAAACGGCCTGGCCATCAGTAGTTCAAAGACCAAACTATTGCTCGTTGGTTCGGATGTCAAACTTGAGAAACTAGGCCCAATATACAATAACTTCAAAATAGACAGCTGCAATATTCAGGTTATTAGTAAGATGAAGATCTTGGGTATCCATCTTGAAAAAACTTGAATATGAAGGCCCAGGTGAACAGCTTGATCACCTCCTCTTCTTATTTCATTAAATTGTTCTGCCATCTGCAACCCCTTGTATCTGAAAAAACTCTGAGACATTAGCCAGGGCCATAATAGGATCCAAATTGGACTATTGTTGTAGCTTGTTACTGGGCATCCCTCAATCTGACTTTCAATGCCTCCAAGTCATTCAAAATGGGGCGGTTAAAGTCGTTAAGGGCCTCCACAGGAGAGACCATGTATCGGATGCAAGAAGACATCTTCTCTGGCTCCCGATACAGGCCAGGGTCTTTTTTAGTCTATTACTTAACACCCATAAATGCCTGATGGGACAAATGCCAGCTTACCTCGTGGAAGCCATTTTACTAAAAAACAGCATCCGGTCCCTAAAATCAGAAAATACCAACCTTCTTAACACCATTCGCTGTAACACCAAATAAGGCACGGAACAGAGACTTTGGTATAGTGGCTCCTCTGGCCTGGAATTCCTTAATGACTGCATTAAGAACCATATCCTCGACAGAGAATTTCAAGAAAAAAACTTAAGACTGTGCTCTTCTCCTAGTCCAACCCATCCAGATGTTTCCTCTGCTCCTTGGGGCCCTTGCCCACCTAGTTGTTCTGTTCAGTGTATGTGAGTCAGCGCCTGTAAACCCTTGGTTACCAGGTGCGCTTTACAAATACATAAACATAAACATAAACATAAACATAAACATAAACATAAACATAAACATAAATGACCTTGAAAAAATGACTAGCAAACTTGGCCAGACGGCCTTACTACAAGTGCAGGTGTAAGAGGTGTAACATATAGGGCCTCATTACGACCCTGGTGCTCCTGTAATGAACGGTGATGGTACGGGACCGGCACCGTTCATTATGGGATACCCTATTAGGAGGTTCCCTTGCAGGTCCCGCTCAGAACATCTGGTCAGACCAGACATCCTTTGTGGGTCCCGCAAGGGGACCAGGGAGATATTAACGGGCCCAATGGGGGCTGAAATGGGAATGGGGATGGGTTCCTTCAATGAGAAATTACCAGGTCCTCCAAGTTTGGAATGACCCGGTAATTGCTCATTGAAGGAACCCGGACCTGGAAACCGGTGTAGAGGCTGCCATGCCCTTATTAAGGGCATGGCTACCTCCATACTCGTAATGTGGCCCATAGTCCTTAAGCTACTGTGCTCTGCCAACAATGTTTCAAAGAGTACAAGTGCGTGACAGATGCTAAGGCGATAATGGGGGGCAGGGGAGAGGAGAAGGACATACAGAAACAAAAAGTGACCGTACTAAGCATGGCTGACCAGGCCGGGTACATTATAGGTAACGTACGTGCCAGACATGGAGTAAAAGGGAGTGAGGGGAAGGAGCAAGTGCGCCCAGTCCAAAGCCCTGGGTTAAGTGCTGAGAGGTTACCATTCTGAAGAAATGAGGAGGTGCAGCAGGTGACCAGTCAGCAAATGAAGCTGAGTTAGGGAGAGAGGGAGGAGGGCAGTAGGAATAGAGAGAGGGTTAACAACAGAGAGGGAGAGAGAAGGAGAAAGAGAAGAGGAAGGTCTTGATGAGTCCCTGGAAATTAAGGTGATCAGGCTCAAGACAGAGAGAGGCAGAAAGTCTGTTCCAGATGGAAGCCCCAGCAGAGGAAAGAGATTTACCCCAAAATCTCTATTTTGAAAATCGTCTCACTTGTAGAGCGTTGGAGGAGGACGAGCAGAGGCCTCTAGAAGGAGAGTATTTAGGGAGAGAGAGTTGTAGATGGTGCGAGCTCTGGCCCCAGTAAGCCTTCTGGACTATGCAGAGGGTCTTGAAATTGATCCTTGTAGCCACTGGGAGCCAGAGGACAGATTTCAGTGCTGGAGAGATGCTGTTCCAGGGCTTGAGGCCAAGGATAAGTCTTGTGGTTCTGTTATGGATGAGTTGTAGAGGTCGGAGAGTGAAAATAGAAAGATTGAGAAAGAGACTGTTGCAATAGTACAGTATAGAAAGAACCAGGGCTCTGGAGATGGTGAGCCTCTGGGGGAAGGCGAGAAAAGGTCGAAGACCTCTGAGGCGGTCCAGCTGGTAGTGGGATTTTTTAGAGATCTCTGGGATTTGAGAGGAGAAGGAGAGCGTGGAATTGAAGCTGACTCCTATGTTTTTTTGCCTCTCTAGTGGGGGAGGGCAAAGGGCAAAGGGAGGCCAGCCATAATGACAATGGGAAAGCAGGAGCAGGGGTCTCAATGAGGACGATCTCTGTCTTGCTGGCATTAAGGCAGAAATTGTTCGCAGCACCCCAGGACTGAATTGCAGACAGACAGACATGGATGAAGGAGGAGGAGGAGGCAGAGGGCAGCCTGAAAGAGAGCTGTGTGTCATGCACATAACACTGAAAGTTGGAGGTGAAGGCAGAGATCAAGCGGGCCAGGGGGGCCATGTAGACATTGATGAAGAAGGGGATAGGTTAGGTCATTGGGGGATACCATAAGTAGAGAGAGTGATAGCGAAGAGAAAAGACCCCAGTTTCCCCTAGGAAGGATGGTCAGAGAAAAAGGAGGCAAGCCTTGTCAGGGCCTGATCTGTGATTGCCAGGGGGTCACATAGGCGAGATATCAGGATGTTGTGATTTACTTTGTCGAAAGCAGAGGAGAGGACAAGAAGAATGAGGACAGAGTGAGAGTTAGGGCCGCATTACGAGGTGGGTGGAATGGGTTTAACGGCGCTGGTAATGGTGCCGGTGCCAGTAAACCCATTCCGCCCTATTACGAAGTTCCCTTTTGGGACCCGCTCTGAACGTCTGGTCAGACCAGAAGTCCTTTGCGGGTCCCGCAAGGGGACCAGGGAGCTCCTAACGGGCCAGTTAATAACAGGCCCATTATTAGCTCCCTTCCCATTCCCATTGAGCCCTAATCGGAATGGGGATGTTTTTTTTAATGAGGAATTACTGGGTCCTCCAAGGTCGGAATCACCCGGTAATTCCTCAATCAAGGAACCCGGACACAAACCCGAGTTTGGAGGCAGCCATGGTGCTAATAGTAATGAGGCCCTTAGAGTCAAAATTTGAGAGAAGGTTTTCACAGGTGTTCAGAAGAACAGTTTATGTGCCTCTGGATGATCTGAAGCCTGACGGATGTTCATGGAGACAGCCAACAGATTCTGTATTGAGGGTAAACTGAGAGATATCCAACTTCTCAAGGAGATTTCCCAGGAAAGAAGTGATAGCGATAGGTTAGTATTTTGGTGGATTGGAAGGGTCTGCAGATGTTTTTTTTGAGCAAAAGGTGCACAAGAGAGTGCTTGAGAGAAGTGTGGAAAACTCTGTTATGCTTTCATTTTCCTCATCACTCATTATAAATTACCATCTTACTGGGTCATTGGGCATCATTACGACCCTGGCGCTCCCATAATGTAGGGTGCTGGTACGGTACCGGCACCCATCATTACGGGAGCGCCTATTACGAGGTTCCCTTTCGGGGTCCCACGAGGGGAAGAGGGAGCTAATAACGGGCCATTTGTAATGTGCCTGTTATTACCTCCCTCCCCATTCCCATTGAGCCCTAATGGTGCTCAAATGGGAATGGGGAATGGTTCCTTAAAGGAGGAATTACCGGGTCCTCCAATGTTGGAATTACCCGATAATTCCCCAATGAAGGAACCCGGTATTGGAGCCCAGTATGGAGGCAGCCATGGCACTAATAGCAAAATGTCTACCTTCATACTCATAATGAGGCCCATTGTCTAAAAAATGCTATTTGCATGCAGAAGACTGCCAGCATTAGCACCTGCATGGTACTGAGTTACCAGCATTTCATGTTAAAAAATCACAAAGCGAAGTGTAAAATTAGAGAGTAAAAGCAGGCAAAATCCCCCAAACACTTCCACTTTTACTCTCCGCTTCGCAGGAAGTAAAACACTACCAGCCAATTACATTTTGCATGTGATGTTTTATAATGGATTTCAATGTAATCAACCTGCTATTTATCAGGTATTAGTGTACAGTGCATTTCATTATTTTCTAATGCTTTTACGCCGGAATGAAGATCGTATGCATGTGTAAAATTCTGTGCTTTTCCAAAATGGAGTAAGACATCAAAGCAGAGAAGCAAATTCCAGATTGGACTCTAAAAACCTAGAACAAAAGATAAGATCGGCTTTCCAGAATACGGCCCTGAAGGCTGCCCTTACAAGGTCGTCTTGTGTTCCTTGTGCCTTCTCCATATACATTTTGGAGGCATCCCTTGCATACCCTCCTCCACTTTACAACCCACGCCCCCTGCCACCTTGCTTCCCCCACTCTGGACACTAACCAGTGCTGTTCATGGCTGCAGACCGCATAACCGGAAGCGCCATGAACAGCAAGTTTTACTTTGCAATGTGCTCTTTTGGACATCGTTCTTCCTGCGTAGCAGCATACAGAATGCAAACTCTGGAGCAGCATGAAAACGGTGCAGAGCATTAAATAGAGGCATACACACATTATACCTCCATTTATTGACACAAATGACTCCTAGCAGAGCAAAACATACAGACTGACCAGTCCTGTGGGAAGACACCGTACAATAGCTTTTACAAACTTGAAATCCCGGGGCTAAAGGACTTTCTCCCTATACTGCATGGGGGTCACTCTACACCTGCACCAGGTGATTATGACAGTTGAAATAGCCCAGCTTAATAGACTGACTGGTTGCAATGATGCCACAATTACATACACAGTGTGTGGAACATGGCATGATTGGAAGCCTCAGGCATATGATAGGCCTAGCCATGGGACATGAACAGGAGGGTGAGTTGGGGCATAAGGTATTGGGGACAAAATAAATGTAGAATAAGGGCTTTGGAGGGTCGATAAGAATTCCAGTTATAGCCAAACACCAATTCTGCTTTATTTGATTGTGAGTTTACAAGCATAAAACATTGTACAATCTAAAATAAATAATCAATAAATACATACCTGAAAATGTAAATGGAAAGGTTAAAATGAAACTCATATTAGTCGGCTGTCCTAAAAAAAAACAATAGATATGATTTGCAAGCATTCATAAACTCATGATTCTTCTAATATGTACTTTGTTTCATACAAGTATACCAAATTCTGAGGGCACTGCGCTGTGCAAACTGAGTTTGGCATTAGAACATAGTAGAGCGCTGGGCGACTATGCCAAGGCTGGCACCTAAAGTTCTCTTAAAAAAAGGAATTTTTGTCACTTGCAAAAGTGCTGGATCTGCAATGCCCCATAAAGACAGAGCATATCTAGCAATGGCCAAAGGCTTATGACCTTAATGCGAGTATGGTGGTGTGGGAAACAAGGGGCAGTAACCGAATGACTGGCATTTTCGCTATACTACGTGTTTGACCCTGGAGTGGGGCTGGAGGTAAATCCACCCAATTTCTGCTCAAAAAGAGGCAAATTGTCAGAATTACTGCAGCGGAAATACTGACGCACTAATTCCGCTGAAATCCCCAATGGAGTTCTATGAACTCCAAATGATTGGGGACTAACATCAACAACACCACTTGAAATACGGCGGTAAATACGCCGGAATAAGTGGCGGTAATAGGGGATTTTTGTATTTTTTTGCCTTCATGACATATCCTTAAAGCTGATTGATATTCCTAGACTGCCTTTCAACTCCATGAAGTTCATAAATATAGTATATGCGGTAATGAGCTGCATGGTGTGGGGCGTCCCTGCCGCAATAACAGTATCATTTGCATGTACTAGAGCAAGAATAAAGTGATTACCAATTTTTGGAACATCAGCCCCTCTGGAGAGTAAAGCATCGAGGAGACCGTTGATATACAATGAAGAAAAGGATTGGTGCTAAAACACAGCCACATCACAGCCATTGGTGGACAAGCACACAAGCATTTGTGTTCAATGTTTTTTTGCAGATGCGATTGTGGGCCCTGTGTTAAACGGAAACCCCACATTTGCAAATGGTGCAGCTGCCATTGTTGGACAAGAGAATAACATGAAATCCCCGTACTTACACATGCTGAAGAAAATGCAACAAGTGGGGAGTCACAGCCACTATGAATCCAAATAGATTGGCAAATGCCAAAAGACGAAGTTCAGTAGTTTTGCTTTTTATGAGTCGAAATCTCGGACCCTTACAAAATGTAGAACATCTTACAAGAACTAATTACAAAAACAATCCTTTTGGCTTTTGTATAGGCATTTACAAGGAATTGAATATGTTCAAGGACTGTGGGGAGAAGGAGAAAAATACATTCACAGTTCAAAGCTAATGTGATTCGGCCACATCATGTGGACAAGCAAGCATTCCCTGTGCAGCATTCCCTGTGCAAGCATTCCCTGTGCAGCATTCCCTGCTTGTGCAAGCATTCCCTGTGCAGCATTCCCTGTGCAAGCATTCCCTGTGCAAGCATTCCCTGTGCAGCATTCCCTGTGCACCCATTCCCGGTGCAGCATTCTGTGTGCATGCATTCCCTGTGCAAGCATTCGCTGTGCAGCATTCCATGTGCAGAAATTCCTTGTTCAAGCATTCCCTGTGCAGCATTCCCTGTGGAAGCATTCCCTATTTATCACTCCCTGTGCAAGCATTTCTTGTGCAGCATTCCCTGTGCAAGTATGTCCTGTGCAGCATTCCCTGTGCAAACATTCCCTGTGCAGCATTCCCTGTGCAGGCATTCCCTGTGTAGCATTCCCTGTGCAGGCATTCCTTGGGCAGCATTCTCTGTGCAGCATTCCTTCTGCAACCCTTCCCTGTGCAGGCATTCCCTGTGCAGCATTCCCTGTGCAAGCATTCCATGTGCAGCATTCCCTGTGCAGGCATTCCCTGTGCAGCATTCCCTGTGCAAGCATTCCCTGTGTAGCATTCCATGTGCAAACATTTCCTATGCAGTATTCCCTGTGCAAGCATTCGCTGTGCAGCATTCCCTGTGCAGGCATTCCCTGTGCAAGCATTCACTGTGCAGCATTCCCTGTGCAGGCATTCCTTGTGCAAGCATACCCTGTGCAATCATTCCCTGTGCAGCATTCCCTGTGGAAGCATTCCCTGTTTATCACTCCTGGTGCAAGCATTTCTTGTGCATCTTTCCCTGTGCAGGCATTCCCTGTGCAGCATTCCCTGTGTAGCATTCCATATACAAGTATTTCCCATGCAGTATTCCCTGTGCAAGCATTCCCTGTGCAGCATTCCCTGTGCAGGCATTCCCTGTGCAAGCATTTGCTGTGCAGAATTCCCTGTGCAAGCATTCCTTGTGCAGCATTCCCTATGCAGACATTCCCTGTGCAACATTCCCTGTGAAAGCATTCCCTGTAAAGAATTCCCTGTGCAGCATTCCCTGTGCAAGCATTCCCTGTGCAGCATTCCCTGTGCAAGCATTCCCTGTGCATCTTTCCCTGTACAGGCATTCCCTGTGCAGCATTCCCTGTGTAGCATTCCCTGTGCAAGCATTTCCTCTGCAGTGTTGCCTGTGCAAGCATTCCCTGTGCAGGCATTCGCTGTGTAGCATTCCCTGTGCAGGCATTACTTGTGCAAGAATTCCCTGTGTAAGCATTCCCTGTGCAGTATTCCCTGTGGAAGCATTCCTTGTGTATCACTCCCTGTGCAAGCATTTCTCGTGCAGCATTCCCTGCTTGTGCAAGCATTCCTTGTGTAGCATTCAAAGTGCAGCATTCCCTATGCAAGCATTTGATGTGCAGGCATTCCCTGTGCAAGCATTCCCTGTGCAGCATTCCCTGTGGAAGCATTCTCTGTTTATCACTCCCTGTGCAAGCATGTCTTGTGCAGCAATCCCTGTGCAAGCATTCCCTGTGCAGCATTCCCTGTGCAGCATTTCATGTGCAGACATTCCTTGTGCAGGCATTTGCTGTGCCGCATTCCCTGTCCAAGCATTCCCTGTGCAGCATTCCCTGTGCAAGTATTTCCTGTGCAACATTCCCTGTGCAAGCAATCCCTATGCAGCATTCCCTGTGCAGGCATTCCCTGTGCAGCATTCCCTGTGAGGCATTACTTGTGCAGCATTCCCTGTGCAGCATACCCCATGCAGCATTCCCTGTGCAAGCATTCCCTGTGCAGCATTCTCTGTGCAAGTATTCCCTGTGCAGCACTCCCTGTGCAGGCATTCTCTGTGCAGCATTCCCTGTGCAAGTGTTCTCTGTGAAAGCATTAGCTGTGCAAGCATTCCCTTTGCAGGCATTCCCTGTGCAGTCATTCCCTATGCAGGCATTCGCTGTGCAGCATTCCTCATGCAGCATTCCCTGTGCAGCATTCCCTGTGCAATCATTCCCTGTGCAGTCATTCACTGTGCAGCATACCCTGTGCAGCATTCCCTTTGCAAGCATTCCCTGTGCAGCATTCCCTGTGCAGGCATTCTGTGTGCAGCATTCCCTGTGCATGCATTTCCTGTGCAGCATTCCCTGGGCAGCATTCTCTGGGCAGCATTCCCTGTGCAAGCATTCTCTGTCAAGCATTCACTATGCAAGCATTCCCTGTGCAGTCATTCCCTGTGCAGCATTCCCTGTGAAGTATTCACAGTGCAAGCATTCCCTGTGCAGCATTCCCTGTGCAGTCATTACCCCCTGTGCAGGCATTCACTTTGCAGCATTCCCTGTGCAGGCATTCCATGTGCAGGCATTCCTTGTGCAGCATTCCCTGTGCAAGCATTCCCTGTGAAACATTTGCTGTGCCAGAATTCCCTGTCTGTGCAGCATTCCTTGTGCAGCATTCCCTGTGCAAGCATTTCCTGTGCAGCATTCCCTGTACAGGCATTCCCTGTGCTGCATTCCCTGTGCAAGCATTCCCTGTGCAAGCATTCCCTGTGCAGCATTCCCTGTGCAAGCATTCCCTGTACAAGCATTCTCTGTGCAGCATTCCCTGTGCAAGCATTCCCTGTGAAGCATTCACCGTGCAAGCATTCCCTGTGCAGCATTCCCTGTGCAGGCATTCCCTGTGCAGGCATTCCCTGTGGAGGCATTCCTTGTGCAGCATTCCCTGTGCATGCATTCCCTGTGAAGCATTTGCTGTGCCAGAATTCCCTGTGCAGCATTCCCTGTGCAAGCATTTCCTGTGAAGCATTCACTGTGCAACCATTCCCTCTGCAGCATTCCCTGTGCAAGCATTCCCTGTGCAAGCATTCCCTGTCTAAGCATTCTCTGTGCAATCATTCCCTGTGCAGGCATTCACTGTGCAGCATTCCCCGTGCAGCATTCCCTGTGCAGCATTCCCTGAGCTAGCATTCCCTGTGCAAGCATGCCCTGTGCAAGCATTCCCTTTGCAGCATTCCATGTGCAAGCATTTCCTGTGCAGCATGCCCTGTGCAAGCATTCGCTGTGTAAGCATTCCCTGTGCAGTATTCACTGTGCAGGCATTCCTTGTGCAGCATTCCCTGTGCCAGAATTCCCTGTGCAAGCATTTCCTGTGCAGCATTCCCTGTGCGAGTATTCCCTGTGAAGCCTTCACTGTGCAAGCATTCCCTGTGCAAAATTCCCTGTGGAAGCATTCCCTGTGCAACCATTGCCTCTGCAGCATTCCCTGTGCCGCATTCCCTGTGCAAGCATACCCTGTGCAGCATTCACTGTGCAAGCATTCCCTGTGCAGCATTCCCTGTGCAGTCATTCCCTGTGCAGCATTCCCTGTGAAGCATTCACAGTGCAAGCATTCCCTGTGCAGCATTCCCTGTGCAGTCATTCCCTGTGCAGGCATTCACTGTGCAGCATTCCCTGTGCAGGCATTCCCTGTGCAGGCATTCCCTGTGCAGACATTCCTTGTGCAGCATTCCCTGTGCAGCATTCCCTGTGCAGGCATTCCTTGTTCAGCATTCCCTGTGCAGGCATTCCTTGTGCAGCATTCCCTGTGAAGCATTTGCTGTGCCAGAATTCCCTGTTCAGCCTTCCCTGTGCAAGCATTCCCTGTGCAGGCATTCCCTGTGTAGGCATTCCTTGTGCAGCATTCCCTGTGGAAGCATTCCCTGTGAAGCATTCGCTGTGCAAGCATACCCTGTGCAGCATTCACTGTGCAAGCATTCCCTGTGCAGCATTCCCTGTGCAGTCATTCCCTGTGCAGCATTCCCTGTGAAGCATTCACAGTGCAAGCATTCCCTGTGCAGCATTCCCTGTGCAGTCATTCCCTGTGCAGGCATTCACTGTGCAGCATACCCTGTGCAGCATTCACTGTGCAAGCATTCCCTGTGCAGCATTCCCTGTGCAGTCATTCCCTGTGCAGCATTCCCTGTGAAGCATTCACAGTGCAAGCATTCCCTGTGCAGCATTCCCTGTGCAGTCATTCCCTGTGCAGGCATTCACTGTGCAGCATTCCCTGTGCAGGCATTCCCTGTGCAGGCATTCCCTGTGCAGACATTCCTTGTGCAGCATTCCCTGTAGAAGCATTCCCTGTGAAGCATTTGCTGTGCCAGAATTCCCTGTGCAGCATTCCCTGTGCAAGCATTTCCTGTGCAGGCATTCACTGTGCAGCATTCCCTGTGCAGGCATTCCTTGTTCAGCATTCCCTGTGCAGGCATTCCTTGTGCAGCATTCCCTGTGCATGCATTCCCTGTGAAGCATTCGCTGTGCCAGAATTCCCTGTTCAGCCTTCCCTGTGCAAGCATTCCCTGTGCAGGCATTCCCTGTGTAGGCATTCCTTGTGCAGCATTCCCTGTGGAAGCATTCCCTGTGAAGCATTCGCTGTGCAAGCATACCCTGTGCAGCATTCACTGTGCAAGCATTCCCTGTGCAGCATTCCCTGTGCAGTCATTCCCTGTGCAGCATTCCCTGTGAAGCATTCACAGTGCAAGCATTCCCTGTGCAGCATTCCCTGTGCAGTCATTCCCTGTGCAGGCATTCACTGTGCAGCATTCCCTGTGCAGGCATTCCCTGTGCAGGCATTCCTTGTGCAGCATTCCCTGTGGAAGCATTCCCTGTGAAGCATTCGCTGTGCCAGAATTCGCTGTGCAGCATTCCCTGTGCAAGCATTTCCTGTGCAGGCATTCACTGTGCAGCATTCCCTGTGCAGGCATTCCTTGTTCAGCATTCCCTGTGCAGGCATTCCTTGTGCAGCATTCCCTGTGCATGCATTCCCTGTGAAGCATTCGCTGTGCCAGAATTCCCTGTTCATCATTCCCTGTGCAGGCATTCCCTGTGCAGGCATTCCCTGTGCAGGCATTCCTTGTGCAGCATTCCCTATGGAAGCATTCCCTTTGAAGCATTCGCTGTGCCAGAATTCCCTGTGCAGCATTCCCTGTGCAAGCATTTCATGTGCAGGCATTCACTGTGCAGCATTCCCTGTGCAGGCATTCCTTGTTCAGCATTCACTGTGCAGGCATTCCTTGTGCAGCATTCCCTGTGCATGCATTCCCTGTGAAGCATTCCCTGTGCAGCATTCCCTGTGCAGTCATTCCCTGTGCAGCATTCCCTGTGAAGCATTCACAGTGCAAGCATTCCCTGTGCAGCATTCCCTGTGCAGTCATTCACTGTGCAGGCATTCACTGTGCAGCATTCCCTGTGCAGGCATTCCCTGTGCAGGCATTCCCTGTGCAGACATTCCTTGTGCAGCATTCCCTGTGGAAGCATTCCCTGTGAAGCATTCGCTGTGCCAGAATTCCCTGTGCAGCATTGCCTGTGAAGCATTCACAGTGCAAGCATTCCCTGTGCAGCATTCCCTGTGCAGCATTCCCTGTGTAGGCATTCCATGTTCAGCATTCCCTGTGCAGGCATTCCTTGTGAAGCATTCCCTGTGCATGCATTCCCTGTGAAGCATTCGCTGTGCCAGAATTCCCTGTTCAGCCTTCCCTGTGCAAGCATTTCCTGTGCAGTATTCCCTGTGTGAGCATTCCCTGTGAAGCATTTCCTGTGCAGCATTCCCTGTGCGAGCATTCCCTGTGAAGCCTTCACTGTGCAAGCATTCCCTGTGCAAAATTCCCTGTGGAAGCATTCCCTATGCAACCATTCCCTCTGCAGCATTCCCTGTGCAGCATTCCCTGTGCAAGCATTCCCTGTGCAGCATTCACTGTGCAAGCGTTCCCTGTGCAGCATTCCATGTGCAGTCATTCCCTGTGCAGCATTCCCTGTGAAGCATTCACATTGCAAGCATTCCCTGTGCAGCATTCCCTGTGCAGTCATTCACTGTGCAGCATTCCCTGTGCAGGCATTCCCTGTGCAGGCATTCCTTGTGCAGCATTCCCTGTGGAAGCATTCCCTGTGAAGCATTCGCTGTGCCAGAATTCCCTGTTCAGCCTTCCCTGTGCAAGCATGTCCTGTGCAGAATTCCCTGTGCGAGCATTCCCTGTGAAGCATTTCCTGTGCAGCATTCCCTGTGCGAGCATTCCCTGTGAAGCCTTCACTGTGCAAGCATTCCCTGTGCAAAATTCCCTGTGGAAGCATTCCCTGTGCAACCATTCCCTCTGCAGCATTCCCTGTGTGAGCATTCCCTGTGAAGCATTCACTGTGCAACCATTCCCTCTGCAGCATTCCCTGTGCAAGCATTCCCTGTGCAGGCATTCCCTGTCCAAGCATTCTCTGTTCAATCATTCCCTGTCCAAGCATTCTCTGTTCAATCATTCCCTGTGCAGGCATTCACTGTGCAGCATTCCCCGTGCAGTATTCCCTGTGCAGCATTCCCTGAGCAAGCATTCCCTGTGCAAGCATGCCCTGTGCAAGCATTCCCTGTGCAAGGATTCCCTGTGCAGCATTCCCTGTGCAAGCATTTCCTGTGCAGCTTTCCCTGTGCAAGCATTCGCTGTGCAAGCATTCCCTGTGCAGTAATCCCTGTGCAGGCATTCCTTGTGCAGCATTCCCTGTGACAGAAATCCCTGTGCAGCATTCCCTGTGCAAGCATTTCCTGTGCAGCATTCCCTGTGTGAGCATTCCCTGTGAAGCATTCACTGTGCAAGCATGCCCTGTGCAGCATTCCCTGTGGAAGCATTCCCTGTGCAAACATTCCCTCTGCAGCATTCCCAAGTGGAAGCATTCCCTGTGCAACCATTCCCTCTGCAGCTTTCCCTGTGCAAGCATTCCCTCTGCAGACATTCCCTGTCCAAGCATTCTCTGTGCAATCATTCCCTGTGCAGGCATTCACTGTGCAGCATTCCCTGTGCAGCATTCCCTGTGCAGCATTCCCTGAGCAAGCAGTCCCTGTGCAAGCATGCCCTGTGCAAGCATTCCCTGTGCAGCATACCCTGTGCAAGCATTTCCTGTGCAGCATTCCCTGTGCATCATTCCCTGTGCAAGCATTCCCTGTGCAAGCATGCCCTGTGCAAGCATTCCCTGTGCAGCATTCCCTGTGCAAGCATTTCCTGTGCAGCATTCCCTGTGCGAGCATTCCCTGTGAAGCATTCACTGTGCAAGCATTCCCTGTGCTGCATTCCCTGTGGAAGCATTCCCTGTGCAACCATTCCCTCTGCAGCATTCCTATATGGAAGCATTCCCTGTGCAACCATTCCCTCTGCAGCATACCCTGTGCAAGCATTCCCTGTGCAGGCATTCCCTGTCCAAGCATTCTCTGTGCAATCATTCCCTGTGCAGGCATTCACTGTGCAGCATTCCCCGTGCAGCATTCCCTGTGCAGCAGTCCCTGAGCAAGCATTCCCTGTGCAGTATCCCCTGTGCAGGCATTCCTTGTGCAGCATTCCCTGTGCAAGCATTCCCTGTGCAGGCATTCGCTGTGTAGCATTCCCTGTGCAGCATTCTCTGTGCATGCATTCCATGTGCAGCATGCCCTGTGCAAGCATGCCCTGTGCAACCATTCCCTGTGCAGCATTCCCTGTGCAAGCATTCCCTGTGCAGGCTTTCCCTGTGCAAGCATTCCCTGTGCAGTCATTCTCTATGCAGACATTCGCTGTGCAGCATTCCCCATGCAGCATTCCCTGTGCAGCATTCCCTGAGCAAGCATTCCCTGTGCAAGCATGCCCTGTGCAAGCATTCCCTGTGCAACATTCCCTGTGCAAGCATTTCCTGTGCAGGCATTCCTGGTGCAAGCATTCCCTGTGCAGTCATTCCCTGTGCAGGCATTCGCTGTGCAGCATACCCCATGCAGCATTCCCTGTGCAGCATTCCCTGTGCAGCATTCCCTGTGCAAGTATTCCCTGTACAGCATTCCCTGTGCAAGCATTCCCTGTGCAGCATTCCCTGTGCAGGCATTCTCTGTGCAGCATTCCCTGTGCAGGCATTCGCTGCGCAGCATTCCCCGTGTAGCATTCACTGTGCAGCATTCCCTGTGCAAGCATGCCCTGTGCAAGCATTCCCTGTGCAGCATTCTCTGTGCAAGCATTTCCTGTGCAGCATTCCCTGTGCAAGCATTCACTGTGCAAGCATTCCCTGTGCAGCATTCCTGTGCAAGCATTTCCTGTGCAGCATTCCCTGTGCAAGCAATCCCTGTGCAGTATTCCCTGTGTAGGCATTTCCCGTGCAGCCATTCCCTGTGCAGCATTCCCTGTGCAGCATTCCTTGCTTGTGCAAGCATTCCCTGTGCAGCATTCCCAGTGCAGCATTCCCTGTGCAGCATTCCCTGTGTAGGCATTCCCTGTGAAGCATTCCCTGTGCAGCATTCCCTGTGCAGTATTACCTGTGCAGCATTCCCCGTGCAAGCATACCCTGTGCAGCATTCCCTTTGCAAGCATTTCCTGTGCAGCATTCCCTGTGCAGCATTCCCTGTGGAGGCATTCCCTTTGCAGCATTCCCTGTGAAAGCATTTCCTGTTCAGCATTCCCTGGGCTGGTTTTCCTCACACAGCGTTCTCTTCTTCTTTTGTCCTGTCTCCTCAGACAGCGTACAATTCTTCTTTCGGTGGGGGTGATGCCATCACGCACACGCGCTTCTTCTGCATGTTCTTTTTCCAGGCAGACGGTGAGTCGCACATGTATTTACCAACTGTGCTTGCCCAGTGTGTCGCGTACCCCTTCAGAGGTCATTGTAGGCTGCGTGTATTACGCGTACGCTTTATTTTGTGTTTCTGGGTGCCACAGTGTAGTGCGGGTATTTTTCCATGCACGTGGTCTACGAGGGGTTGCGTGCACGTTATTTTTTGTTTTCGGGGTGCCTGTGCATTGTGTGACCCATCATCTTCCCCCAGGCATCACAGACAGCCTTGCTAGAGTACTAGGGTACAAATTCCATTTAGTACCCTACCACTTTCACCCCCAATTGCCCAGGACAATCGTTTACTGCTACTCCCATACGCACAAGAACATCAGTGCCATGGTTACCAAGCGGTAAGGGAGGCAAAGGTGGCCGACCGCCAAAAGGTGGGCATGGTGGGCGTGGTAGGGGATGTGGCCAGGATTTGCAGGGTGCCCCTAGACCCCCATGTGTGCAGGAGCATTCAGGGACACCCATGCCCCCCCATGGTTGTGGTAAACGTAGCTGACACCATCCCAGCTCAGCCCTTGTTGGACCAGC
Source organism: Ambystoma mexicanum (assembly GCF_040938575.1). Lineage (NCBI taxonomy): Eukaryota > Metazoa > Chordata > Amphibia > Caudata > Ambystomatidae > Ambystoma > Ambystoma mexicanum. The sequence continues at coordinate 837,296,044 of NC_090937.1, read as the reverse complement.
CCATTGTGGCACCTGAACCGGCACAGGATGACTCCCAGGTTGACTTCCAGGTCAGCAAGTCTAAGCTACGTGTAGAGGTGCAAGTTGGTGTCACCAGGCAAAGTCGATCTGGGGCAGCTATGTCATCTGCTGCCCCAAGTAGGCAGGGCGGCGAGGCTGCAGGGGCAGCTGCAGCTCGATCCACCCCAGCTCTGAGTCTCCCAGCCGGGACAGTGTTGGTCCCGGTCCATCATACAGACTTTGCCCCTGCCAACATCACCCTGCAGCCAATGCCTGCACCAAGACCTATGGGCATTGTGCAATTGCACACTCCTAGTACCCAGTCCACCGGCACTTCTGCCCCTACTGACCAGAGCGGCGTAAGCCACACTGGATCCACACCACCTTAGAAAAAGAGGCAGAAGGGTGCTCTGGCACTACAGGGTGAGACCCCAGACACGGCTACACACTCCGGCACGTCAAGGAAGCCTAGATTTAATGACGCCAAACTTGATGCACTTGTGGCCTATGCCACATAGCCGTGAAATGGTGGTGACTGTAGGGTGCAAGACTATACCTGGTCAATGTAAGGCACACTGGCATACCATCGCGGACATCATTAGTGCCCTTGGATTTGTGAGGCGCACGGCTGATGATTGCTACAAGCGGTGGAATTACCTGAAACGCAGAGCAAAGAACAAGCTGGCCTCAAATCATACTTCTACTCTGGTGACTGGTGGTGGGTCTCCACAAGAGGACAACCAACTCACTGAATATGAGTCTGCTGCTGGAACCTTTGTCACAGAGGAACAGATCCAAGGCGTGGGAGACCTACCAGATTACGATGCATTGTCCGGTGAGTGCCCATGCATGTGTGTGTAATCCATGTGTATGTTGTGTTGGTGACGGGTTCTGATTAAGTGCCAGGTGAGGGTGTGTGCACATGAGTGGTATGGGTCACCCATGTGCTTCCTCCAAAACATTCACTGGCCTTGGATTTGGGTATGACAATATCCCTTCTGCCCACAGTAGCCATTTAGTGCCACATTACTGCAGTTGCCCTTGTCATCTTGCCACAACATTGTTCAGAATTTTTCAGTGTTCATTCAGGCTGATAGGTTCAATTCTCCCACTTTTGCAACACATTTTTCAGCCCTATTGTCACATATGTGACATGCTTCTGTCATTTATTACACCCCACATTGACCCACATTTGTTACCTTGTTATGTGATTGATTAGACCATTCAGGCTGATTGAGTATTGGCCTGCTCACATTGATTTTTGGTGCCTGTTTGTATGTGGTACATGATAGTTGTTTCCTGTCAAGTTTAAGTGACCAACCATTGATGTTTACATCTGCCTGCAATCACTGTATTCTTGTACACTGGATGTGTTGCAGTGAGTGGCACATGCATATTTTGTCACACTATGTAGCATTTTTCATCTCATCATCTCACATGGATGGCTGACCATACTCATTCACTGACATATGGCAGTACTTGTGGAATGCACCATGGCTATGCTACATGCCATCTGTGTGATGGCATGTGTCATGTATGCGTATTGGACATGCCACTCACAGGCTAATGTGTGATGCCAGTTCTACCCAGCATGCATCAAATGTCTTGCTTTTCCATCTTGGTGTCATCAGTGTGTGCTTTTTGCCTCCCCTTCCAACTCATTGACAGTGCATGCATGCCAGGGTTATAGTCATGTGGGACATGTGTAATTCATGTACTGGATCTCTGCCTTGTCAGGCCTATGTGTGTGTAATGGTGTTCATGCCTGTTTCCATTTGTTGTCTTTCATGTTTTTGCAGGTGATGACACACTTGATGCTGTTGAGGTGGAGGAGATGGTGCAGACCCAGGAGACCCAGACCAAGGAGGAATCTCAGGCACGACCGGGCACCAGTGGGGGATGTGGTGTGGTGGTGGGTGAAAACACTTTGTTACTGGAGACCATACTGTCTTGGGGTGTCTCTGGGTGCACCTCCCCAGACCTCTATTCAGGTGCTGAATCGGATGATGAGACTTATGTGCCGTCGCAGGTGAGTGTTTCTGGCAAGGATTCTGCTCTGTCCAATCCACCTGCACCAGGGGTAGAACCCTCTATGGGTATGGTATGTGGGCTGTGGTTACTCCGCCTTTGGCGGTTACGGATGCAGGGTCACACTCCACAACATCTGATCCTGTTCCTGAGCCAGCAGATCAGAGGGGGGATGCAGTCCTGCAGCCTCAGGCAGTGCCACCACAGCAAGGTGCAGATCACCTTGCCCCAAAAAGGTGTGATGCCCGCCGATGTGGTCGCCGTACGCCACCAGGCAATACTGTATTGGAGAACTCCATGTACGGTATGGCAACCCAACAGACAGCATCAGTTGAAATGATGGCTCAGGCAATGGATAGGGTGGCCACTTCCATTATCCCCCCTGAAAGGCAGATGGAGCAACAACAGCAAGCAACAGACTCCATTTGCCGAGCACACAGGGAAGACATGTTTGCGTCCAACAGGGACCGACGGGTGGCACTGGAGACTCTGCGGGAAGCCATTTCTATAGAGTCACAGGGCCACAGGGAAGCCCTGAGGGTAGAACTCCATAACCACAGGGAGACTCTTGTGGAACTTGAGGCTTCCACAAATTTGAGGACAGAACAGCAGCTGGAGTGGCTCACACGTTCGCTCTCAGCTGCAGGCAACTCTGGAGGAGATCCAGGCATCACGGGAGGCCATGCGTGCAGAAATGCAGCCAACCCATCAGGTGCTGCACGGGGATCTCCGTACTATCATCCTCCAGAACGAGACCTTCCACACCCGCATGCTTGCTGCCATGGAGGACCATAACAGGGCTTTGCGTGGGCTGCCTCCCATAGCACCACCACCTCCTGATGCAGCAACAGAGGGTGATGAGAGCGACAGCAGCACTTCTCCCACAGTAGCGTAGCCGTGCAGGCCATGAGCCCATGGAGGTATTTTTTTTTCTGCAACATCCACACAGGTGGGTGTTGGTGTGCACCCTGTCCTCAGACCTCCTGGGTGGCCTCTCCCCATCACCCCCACATGGCCATTTTTGATTATTTTTTTTTTCAGTGTATTGGCTTGTGTGGCTCCCGTGGGCATCCACTGTGTATTTCGGCTGGGCACAGGCAGGCTTGTCTTGTGTTTGGGTTAGATGTTCACCCCTCCTGCTTCCTGTTTCCATGGGCTCGCAAAGGGTGTGACCAAGTGACAGTGACTTACGCAGTGACATTGGGCTCCCATGAGCTGTGTGGGCAGTCTGTAGTCATAACTGTGTGGACATTCCTAGTGGGGTTTGTTTTTGTATTGAACACTGCATGGTGTATTGATATGTGCTTGTGCATCTATGTCTTCCTCCTTATTCACAGGTACCTTCTTCCTGTCTTCACAAAGCCGTCTCCTTTGCAGATGCAGTTCATGTTGTATGCCGTACACTGACGCATTTGCCAGACACCAACACTCTGGAGTCGGAAGGGGTCAATGTGCTGGCTTATTGAGGTTGTATGACTTACATTACTTTGAGTTTTTACTGTCATATTTTGGCAATGATTCATGCTGTGTTGCTGTATTGTGTTGCTGGTATGTATTTGGTCATGTGTGCTGTTTGTTATTGATTACTGGGAGCATGTTGTCTGTGCTCTGTTTCCATTTGGGACAGTGCACTTTGTGACACTTGTGACATGTGTTGTGCATTCCTTTGTTTGCTTTCACATTGCAGGACATGCCATGGTGTGTTGGGTGGCGGAGATGGGTAGGGGTTGGGTGACATGGCGCTATTTTCATGTTGTATTTTGGAAGGGGGTAGTCATTCAGGCAGCATAAATGTGTGTCTTTTTGTGACACAGCATTGGTTATCTTTGGGTAGGTAGGGATGCACACAATGTAACACTTCCAGGTGACCAATCTCAGTCTGGTATGGTTGTGACAGTTGACTGTCCCTTATGTCATCATCATTGGTTGTCAGCTGGTATGTGCCAGGGCTGTGTGCACTCCACAGGGGTGTGATTTTAGGTGAAGTAATTAGCCACCAGCTGCGTACGGGCTGCCTCATCACATGCCCTTTCCCCCCAATGCGTAGCGGGCGTGCTTGTGGTTGGGGATGTGGGGGCACCACCATGTCCACCGGCAGGCCCCGACGTGTTGCAACGTTGTGCAGGACACATGTTGCCACTATGATCCTGCTCACTTCTGGGAGCGCGTATAGCAGCTGCCCACCAGAGCGTTCAAGGGAGCGTAAGTGTGACTTGAGCACTCAGAATGTACGCTCCACTATGCCCCGGGTTGCAATATGGGCTGTGTTGTATCTTACCTCGGGTGGAGTGGTGGGGTTCCGAATTTACGTCATCATGTGGGTGCTCAGAGGGTAGGCACTGTCTCCTGGGGAGGTGATGATGGGTATCATTAGTGGGGTTGTGACATTACTCAGTATCTGACATGCATGCATGTGCAGGGGCATTTATACTCACCAAGCAGCCATGTATCGCCATGCCGCCCAGCTTCTAGGTCCCGGTTTAGGGTTCACATTCTGTAAATGAAACTGTCATGGGTGGACCCTGGATAGTTGTCATATACTGAGGTGATGATTCCCTTGGCATCACATAGTACCTGCACGTTGATGGAATGCCAGTGCTTGCGGTTTCTGTAGATGTGCTCAGTTGCCCTGGGAGGACGTAGAGCCACATGGGTGCAGTCAATGGCACCTAGCACTTTGGGGAAGTGTGCCAACCCGTAAAAATCCTGGACGACAGCCTGCCTTTCTGCAGGTGTTCTGGGCAGGTATATGTGCCTGCGGACTGATGGGCGTGCAGTCATGATGGCCAACACCTGGTGCAGGCAGCGTGACTGCGTGGCCTTTGACACCCCCCCACTATGGCATTTGTCCGCTGAAATGAACCAGTGGCCAAGAAGTGTCGTACATTGAGCACCTTTTCCAAGGGGCTCAGTGCTTGGGAGCACAGGGTGGGTGATGTGAGGTCATCCTCCCACTCAATCACCAGGTCGAGTATTATGTGAGGTGGAAACCTGTACCTCCCATAAACCTGGTCATCAGGCATCCCAAAAAGGCTGGTTCTGGGTGTAAATATTATGGCCCTGACTATCCTCCTCCTCCTCCTGCGGTATCCCACGACCACTGCTGCAAGGAACGGTATATTCATCTTAGCGTCTGAGCTTGTTTGTTGTTTGCGCGCACTTTTATGCTGCGCGGGTCCAAGTACGCCTGCTTCCTGCTGGCATATGTGTTTCCGGATTAGTGTGTCTTTTTTGGCGCACGCGTTGGCCCCGTTCGATTCCATGAATACGTGTTGTAGGCGCGTGTGTGGGCGTTCCGCGCATTCGCCTCCTGTACTTCCCCCGTGACGCCCACATTTGCACGCGTTGTTCCCCATTCTGTGTGTTACACCCCGTGTTACGCCTACTTTTGTTGTGTGCGCTGCGCTATGTGCGCTTTAGGTGTGCGCATAGCGCACTTCGTTTGAAGACGTGTGCGCCAGCCTGCGCCACGCAGGATTTTAGCACACATCCATGGATTTACATGCGCAAGGACTTCCATGAATCACTGTGCGCTGTTTCGCTGCGATTTTCGTACTTGCGCTGCGATTCGCATGCTTTCGCATGCTTGCGCGGAAATTTTCAGCACACATTAATTCAATGAATCGCCCTGAATGTATATACTCCTGCCAACAAGGACAAGGAGCAGCAAACATTTAACTTTGCACCAATTTTGGAAGAAGATCTAGCTAAAACCATTGCTCAACTCAAAAGTATGTGCTGCAAGGGGGACACGTGCTCCGCTATTATGATCAACAAATGCTCCCCAATCCTGATCCCAGCAAATTACCAAATTTGTTAATGCCTCCTTTGCACAAAATGGAGTTCCAGACGACATGAAAAATGCATGAATTACTGCATTATCGGTGAAACTGAACCTTTGCCCACTGACACCATCCAACTATAGACCTATCATGAACACCACTTTTCTGCTAACATTTTTGGATAGAGTCGCTTGTAATCAAATTTCAATATTCCTTGAGCAGAATCAAATCCTATAAAATTATCAGTCTGGATTTCGAAAAAACCACTGACCCGAGACTGCTCTCCTAGCTTTAAAATCACACCTCCTTCAAGGTATGGACAAAGGTCAAATTTCCCTACTTATGATACTAGACCTTTCGGCGGCCTTTATTAAGGCACAATGCCAATTTCTACACTGAGGCGACCCAATGGTACTCCTCCTTTCTGAAGGGTAGACAAGTGAGAGTTGCAAGCGACCTCGCAGAAGCTAAACCAACCACTCTACTGTATGGGGTTCTGCAGGGAGCATGCGGTTCCATGTGTTTCTATAACATTTTTATGATCCCTTTCATTTATATGCTCGAACACGAAATCAATGTTAATAAAGTGTACCAAAGGAAACAAAATTGGATGATGGCAAACGGCCTGGCCATCAGTAGTTCAAAGACCAAACTATTGCTCGTTGGTTCGGATGTCAAACTTGAGAAACTAGGCCCAATATACAATAACTTCAAAATAGACAGCTGCAATATTCAGGTTATTAGTAAGATGAAGATCTTGGGTATCCATCTTGAAAAAACTTGAATATGAAGGCCCAGGTGAACAGCTTGATCACCTCCTCTTCTTATTTCATTAAATTGTTCTGCCATCTGCAACCCCTTGTATCTGAAAAAACTCTGAGACATTAGCCAGGGCCATAATAGGATCCAAATTGGACTATTGTTGTAGCTTGTTACTGGGCATCCCTCAATCTGACTTTCAATGCCTCCAAGTCATTCAAAATGGGGCGGTTAAAGTCGTTAAGGGCCTCCACAGGAGAGACCATGTATCGGATGCAAGAAGACATCTTCTCTGGCTCCCGATACAGGCCAGGGTCTTTTTTAGTCTATTACTTAACACCCATAAATGCCTGATGGGACAAATGCCAGCTTACCTCGTGGAAGCCATTTTACTAAAAAACAGCATCCGGTCCCTAAAATCAGAAAATACCAACCTTCTTAACACCATTCGCTGTAACACCAAATAAGGCACGGAACAGAGACTTTGGTATAGTGGCTCCTCTGGCCTGGAATTCCTTAATGACTGCATTAAGAACCATATCCTCGACAGAGAATTTCAAGAAAAAAACTTAAGACTGTGCTCTTCTCCTAGTCCAACCCATCCAGATGTTTCCTCTGCTCCTTGGGGCCCTTGCCCACCTAGTTGTTCTGTTCAGTGTATGTGAGTCAGCGCCTGTAAACCCTTGGTTACCAGGTGCGCTTTACAAATACATAAACATAAACATAAACATAAACATAAACATAAACATAAACATAAACATAAATGACCTTGAAAAAATGACTAGCAAACTTGGCCAGACGGCCTTACTACAAGTGCAGGTGTAAGAGGTGTAACATATAGGGCCTCATTACGACCCTGGTGCTCCTGTAATGAACGGTGATGGTACGGGACCGGCACCGTTCATTATGGGATACCCTATTAGGAGGTTCCCTTGCAGGTCCCGCTCAGAACATCTGGTCAGACCAGACATCCTTTGTGGGTCCCGCAAGGGGACCAGGGAGATATTAACGGGCCCAATGGGGGCTGAAATGGGAATGGGGATGGGTTCCTTCAATGAGAAATTACCAGGTCCTCCAAGTTTGGAATGACCCGGTAATTGCTCATTGAAGGAACCCGGACCTGGAAACCGGTGTAGAGGCTGCCATGCCCTTATTAAGGGCATGGCTACCTCCATACTCGTAATGTGGCCCATAGTCCTTAAGCTACTGTGCTCTGCCAACAATGTTTCAAAGAGTACAAGTGCGTGACAGATGCTAAGGCGATAATGGGGGGCAGGGGAGAGGAGAAGGACATACAGAAACAAAAAGTGACCGTACTAAGCATGGCTGACCAGGCCGGGTACATTATAGGTAACGTACGTGCCAGACATGGAGTAAAAGGGAGTGAGGGGAAGGAGCAAGTGCGCCCAGTCCAAAGCCCTGGGTTAAGTGCTGAGAGGTTACCATTCTGAAGAAATGAGGAGGTGCAGCAGGTGACCAGTCAGCAAATGAAGCTGAGTTAGGGAGAGAGGGAGGAGGGCAGTAGGAATAGAGAGAGGGTTAACAACAGAGAGGGAGAGAGAAGGAGAAAGAGAAGAGGAAGGTCTTGATGAGTCCCTGGAAATTAAGGTGATCAGGCTCAAGACAGAGAGAGGCAGAAAGTCTGTTCCAGATGGAAGCCCCAGCAGAGGAAAGAGATTTACCCCAAAATCTCTATTTTGAAAATCGTCTCACTTGTAGAGCGTTGGAGGAGGACGAGCAGAGGCCTCTAGAAGGAGAGTATTTAGGGAGAGAGAGTTGTAGATGGTGCGAGCTCTGGCCCCAGTAAGCCTTCTGGACTATGCAGAGGGTCTTGAAATTGATCCTTGTAGCCACTGGGAGCCAGAGGACAGATTTCAGTGCTGGAGAGATGCTGTTCCAGGGCTTGAGGCCAAGGATAAGTCTTGTGGTTCTGTTATGGATGAGTTGTAGAGGTCGGAGAGTGAAAATAGAAAGATTGAGAAAGAGACTGTTGCAATAGTACAGTATAGAAAGAACCAGGGCTCTGGAGATGGTGAGCCTCTGGGGGAAGGCGAGAAAAGGTCGAAGACCTCTGAGGCGGTCCAGCTGGTAGTGGGATTTTTTAGAGATCTCTGGGATTTGAGAGGAGAAGGAGAGCGTGGAATTGAAGCTGACTCCTATGTTTTTTTGCCTCTCTAGTGGGGGAGGGCAAAGGGCAAAGGGAGGCCAGCCATAATGACAATGGGAAAGCAGGAGCAGGGGTCTCAATGAGGACGATCTCTGTCTTGCTGGCATTAAGGCAGAAATTGTTCGCAGCACCCCAGGACTGAATTGCAGACAGACAGACATGGATGAAGGAGGAGGAGGAGGCAGAGGGCAGCCTGAAAGAGAGCTGTGTGTCATGCACATAACACTGAAAGTTGGAGGTGAAGGCAGAGATCAAGCGGGCCAGGGGGGCCATGTAGACATTGATGAAGAAGGGGATAGGTTAGGTCATTGGGGGATACCATAAGTAGAGAGAGTGATAGCGAAGAGAAAAGACCCCAGTTTCCCCTAGGAAGGATGGTCAGAGAAAAAGGAGGCAAGCCTTGTCAGGGCCTGATCTGTGATTGCCAGGGGGTCACATAGGCGAGATATCAGGATGTTGTGATTTACTTTGTCGAAAGCAGAGGAGAGGACAAGAAGAATGAGGACAGAGTGAGAGTTAGGGCCGCATTACGAGGTGGGTGGAATGGGTTTAACGGCGCTGGTAATGGTGCCGGTGCCAGTAAACCCATTCCGCCCTATTACGAAGTTCCCTTTTGGGACCCGCTCTGAACGTCTGGTCAGACCAGAAGTCCTTTGCGGGTCCCGCAAGGGGACCAGGGAGCTCCTAACGGGCCAGTTAATAACAGGCCCATTATTAGCTCCCTTCCCATTCCCATTGAGCCCTAATCGGAATGGGGATGTTTTTTTTAATGAGGAATTACTGGGTCCTCCAAGGTCGGAATCACCCGGTAATTCCTCAATCAAGGAACCCGGACACAAACCCGAGTTTGGAGGCAGCCATGGTGCTAATAGTAATGAGGCCCTTAGAGTCAAAATTTGAGAGAAGGTTTTCACAGGTGTTCAGAAGAACAGTTTATGTGCCTCTGGATGATCTGAAGCCTGACGGATGTTCATGGAGACAGCCAACAGATTCTGTATTGAGGGTAAACTGAGAGATATCCAACTTCTCAAGGAGATTTCCCAGGAAAGAAGTGATAGCGATAGGTTAGTATTTTGGTGGATTGGAAGGGTCTGCAGATGTTTTTTTTGAGCAAAAGGTGCACAAGAGAGTGCTTGAGAGAAGTGTGGAAAACTCTGTTATGCTTTCATTTTCCTCATCACTCATTATAAATTACCATCTTACTGGGTCATTGGGCATCATTACGACCCTGGCGCTCCCATAATGTAGGGTGCTGGTACGGTACCGGCACCCATCATTACGGGAGCGCCTATTACGAGGTTCCCTTTCGGGGTCCCACGAGGGGAAGAGGGAGCTAATAACGGGCCATTTGTAATGTGCCTGTTATTACCTCCCTCCCCATTCCCATTGAGCCCTAATGGTGCTCAAATGGGAATGGGGAATGGTTCCTTAAAGGAGGAATTACCGGGTCCTCCAATGTTGGAATTACCCGATAATTCCCCAATGAAGGAACCCGGTATTGGAGCCCAGTATGGAGGCAGCCATGGCACTAATAGCAAAATGTCTACCTTCATACTCATAATGAGGCCCATTGTCTAAAAAATGCTATTTGCATGCAGAAGACTGCCAGCATTAGCACCTGCATGGTACTGAGTTACCAGCATTTCATGTTAAAAAATCACAAAGCGAAGTGTAAAATTAGAGAGTAAAAGCAGGCAAAATCCCCCAAACACTTCCACTTTTACTCTCCGCTTCGCAGGAAGTAAAACACTACCAGCCAATTACATTTTGCATGTGATGTTTTATAATGGATTTCAATGTAATCAACCTGCTATTTATCAGGTATTAGTGTACAGTGCATTTCATTATTTTCTAATGCTTTTACGCCGGAATGAAGATCGTATGCATGTGTAAAATTCTGTGCTTTTCCAAAATGGAGTAAGACATCAAAGCAGAGAAGCAAATTCCAGATTGGACTCTAAAAACCTAGAACAAAAGATAAGATCGGCTTTCCAGAATACGGCCCTGAAGGCTGCCCTTACAAGGTCGTCTTGTGTTCCTTGTGCCTTCTCCATATACATTTTGGAGGCATCCCTTGCATACCCTCCTCCACTTTACAACCCACGCCCCCTGCCACCTTGCTTCCCCCACTCTGGACACTAACCAGTGCTGTTCATGGCTGCAGACCGCATAACCGGAAGCGCCATGAACAGCAAGTTTTACTTTGCAATGTGCTCTTTTGGACATCGTTCTTCCTGCGTAGCAGCATACAGAATGCAAACTCTGGAGCAGCATGAAAACGGTGCAGAGCATTAAATAGAGGCATACACACATTATACCTCCATTTATTGACACAAATGACTCCTAGCAGAGCAAAACATACAGACTGACCAGTCCTGTGGGAAGACACCGTACAATAGCTTTTACAAACTTGAAATCCCGGGGCTAAAGGACTTTCTCCCTATACTGCATGGGGGTCACTCTACACCTGCACCAGGTGATTATGACAGTTGAAATAGCCCAGCTTAATAGACTGACTGGTTGCAATGATGCCACAATTACATACACAGTGTGTGGAACATGGCATGATTGGAAGCCTCAGGCATATGATAGGCCTAGCCATGGGACATGAACAGGAGGGTGAGTTGGGGCATAAGGTATTGGGGACAAAATAAATGTAGAATAAGGGCTTTGGAGGGTCGATAAGAATTCCAGTTATAGCCAAACACCAATTCTGCTTTATTTGATTGTGAGTTTACAAGCATAAAACATTGTACAATCTAAAATAAATAATCAATAAATACATACCTGAAAATGTAAATGGAAAGGTTAAAATGAAACTCATATTAGTCGGCTGTCCTAAAAAAAAACAATAGATATGATTTGCAAGCATTCATAAACTCATGATTCTTCTAATATGTACTTTGTTTCATACAAGTATACCAAATTCTGAGGGCACTGCGCTGTGCAAACTGAGTTTGGCATTAGAACATAGTAGAGCGCTGGGCGACTATGCCAAGGCTGGCACCTAAAGTTCTCTTAAAAAAAGGAATTTTTGTCACTTGCAAAAGTGCTGGATCTGCAATGCCCCATAAAGACAGAGCATATCTAGCAATGGCCAAAGGCTTATGACCTTAATGCGAGTATGGTGGTGTGGGAAACAAGGGGCAGTAACCGAATGACTGGCATTTTCGCTATACTACGTGTTTGACCCTGGAGTGGGGCTGGAGGTAAATCCACCCAATTTCTGCTCAAAAAGAGGCAAATTGTCAGAATTACTGCAGCGGAAATACTGACGCACTAATTCCGCTGAAATCCCCAATGGAGTTCTATGAACTCCAAATGATTGGGGACTAACATCAACAACACCACTTGAAATACGGCGGTAAATACGCCGGAATAAGTGGCGGTAATAGGGGATTTTTGTATTTTTTTGCCTTCATGACATATCCTTAAAGCTGATTGATATTCCTAGACTGCCTTTCAACTCCATGAAGTTCATAAATATAGTATATGCGGTAATGAGCTGCATGGTGTGGGGCGTCCCTGCCGCAATAACAGTATCATTTGCATGTACTAGAGCAAGAATAAAGTGATTACCAATTTTTGGAACATCAGCCCCTCTGGAGAGTAAAGCATCGAGGAGACCGTTGATATACAATGAAGAAAAGGATTGGTGCTAAAACACAGCCACATCACAGCCATTGGTGGACAAGCACACAAGCATTTGTGTTCAATGTTTTTTTGCAGATGCGATTGTGGGCCCTGTGTTAAACGGAAACCCCACATTTGCAAATGGTGCAGCTGCCATTGTTGGACAAGAGAATAACATGAAATCCCCGTACTTACACATGCTGAAGAAAATGCAACAAGTGGGGAGTCACAGCCACTATGAATCCAAATAGATTGGCAAATGCCAAAAGACGAAGTTCAGTAGTTTTGCTTTTTATGAGTCGAAATCTCGGACCCTTACAAAATGTAGAACATCTTACAAGAACTAATTACAAAAACAATCCTTTTGGCTTTTGTATAGGCATTTACAAGGAATTGAATATGTTCAAGGACTGTGGGGAGAAGGAGAAAAATACATTCACAGTTCAAAGCTAATGTGATTCGGCCACATCATGTGGACAAGCAAGCGTTCCCTGTGCAGCATTCCCTGTGCAAGCATTCCCTGTGCAGCATTCCCTGCTTGTGCAAGCATTCCCTGTGCAGCATTCCCTGTGCAAGCATTCCCTGTGCAAGCATTCCCTGTGCAGCATTCCCTGTGCACCCATTCCCGGTGCAGCATTCTGTGTGCATGCATTCCCTGTGCAAGCATTCGCTGTGCAGCATTCCATGTGCAGAAATTCCTTGTTCAAGCATTCCCTGTGCAGCATTCCCTGTGGAAGCATTCCCTATTTATCACTCCCTGTGCAAGCATTTCTTGTGCAGCATTCCCTGTGCAAGTATGTCCTGTGCAGCATTCCCTGTGCAAACATTCCCTGTGCAGCATTCCCTGTGCAGGCATTCCCTGTGTAGCATTCCCTGTGCAGGCATTCCTTGGGCAGCATTCTCTGTGCAGCATTCCTTCTGCAACCCTTCCCTGTGCAGGCATTCCCTGTGCAGCATTCCCTGTGCAAGCATTCCATGTGCAGCATTCCCTGTGCAGGCATTCCCTGTGCAGCATTCCCTGTGCAAGCATTCCCTGTGTAGCATTCCATGTGCAAACATTTCCTATGCAGTATTCCCTGTGCAAGCATTCGCTGTGCAGCATTCCCTGTGCAGGCATTCCCTGTGCAAGCATTCACTGTGCAGCATTCCCTGTGCAGGCATTCCTTGTGCAAGCATACCCTGTGCAATCATTCCCTGTGCAGCATTCCCTGTGGAAGCATTCCCTGTTTATCACTCCTGGTGCAAGCATTTCTTGTGCATCTTTCCCTGTGCAGGCATTCCCTGTGCAGCATTCCCTGTGTAGCATTCCATATACAAGTATTTCCCATGCAGTATTCCCTGTGCAAGCATTCCCTGTGCAGCATTCCCTGTGCAGGCATTCCCTGTGCAAGCATTTGCTGTGCAGAATTCCCTGTGCAAGCATTCCTTGTGCAGCATTCCCTATGCAGACATTCCCTGTGCAACATTCCCTGTGAAAGCATTCCCTGTAAAGAATTCCCTGTGCAGCATTCCCTGTGCAAGCATTCCCTGTGCAGCATTCCCTGTGCAAGCATTCCCTGTGCATCTTTCCCTGTACAGGCATTCCCTGTGCAGCATTCCCTGTGTAGCATTCCCTGTGCAAGCATTTCCTCTGCAGTGTTGCCTGTGCAAGCATTCCCTGTGCAGGCATTCGCTGTGTAGCATTCCCTGTGCAGGCATTACTTGTGCAAGAATTCCCTGTGTAAGCATTCCCTGTGCAGTATTCCCTGTGGAAGCATTCCTTGTGTATCACTCCCTGTGCAAGCATTTCTCGTGCAGCATTCCCTGCTTGTGCAAGCATTCCTTGTGTAGCATTCAAAGTGCAGCATTCCCTATGCAAGCATTTGATGTGCAGGCATTCCCTGTGCAAGCATTCCCTGTGCAGCATTCCCTGTGGAAGCATTCTCTGTTTATCACTCCCTGTGCAAGCATGTCTTGTGCAGCAATCCCTGTGCAAGCATTCCCTGTGCAGCATTCCCTGTGCAGCATTTCATGTGCAGACATTCCTTGTGCAGGCATTTGCTGTGCCGCATTCCCTGTCCAAGCATTCCCTGTGCAGCATTCCCTGTGCAAGTATTTCCTGTGCAACATTCCCTGTGCAAGCAATCCCTATGCAGCATTCCCTGTGCAGGCATTCCCTGTGCAGCATTCCCTGTGAGGCATTACTTGTGCAGCATTCCCTGTGCAGCATACCCCATGCAGCATTCCCTGTGCAAGCATTCCCTGTGCAGCATTCTCTGTGCAAGTATTCCCTGTGCAGCACTCCCTGTGCAGGCATTCTCTGTGCAGCATTCCCTGTGCAAGTGTTCTCTGTGAAAGCATTAGCTGTGCAAGCATTCCCTTTGCAGGCATTCCCTGTGCAGTCATTCCCTATGCAGGCATTCGCTGTGCAGCATTCCTCATGCAGCATTCCCTGTGCAGCATTCCCTGTGCAATCATTCCCTGTGCAGTCATTCACTGTGCAGCATACCCTGTGCAGCATTCCCTTTGCAAGCATTCCCTGTGCAGCATTCCCTGTGCAGGCATTCTGTGTGCAGCATTCCCTGTGCATGCATTTCCTGTGCAGCATTCCCTGGGCAGCATTCTCTGGGCAGCATTCCCTGTGCAAGCATTCTCTGTCAAGCATTCACTATGCAAGCATTCCCTGTGCAGTCATTCCCTGTGCAGCATTCCCTGTGAAGTATTCACAGTGCAAGCATTCCCTGTGCAGCATTCCCTGTGCAGTCATTACCCCCTGTGCAGGCATTCACTTTGCAGCATTCCCTGTGCAGGCATTCCATGTGCAGGCATTCCTTGTGCAGCATTCCCTGTGCAAGCATTCCCTGTGAAACATTTGCTGTGCCAGAATTCCCTGTCTGTGCAGCATTCCTTGTGCAGCATTCCCTGTGCAAGCATTTCCTGTGCAGCATTCCCTGTACAGGCATTCCCTGTGCTGCATTCCCTGTGCAAGCATTCCCTGTACAAGCATTCCCTGTGCAGCATTCCCTGTGCAAGCATTCACCATGCAGGCATTCCCTGTGCAGCATTCCCTGTGCAGGCATTCCCTGTAAAGCATTCCCTGTGCAGCATTCCCTGTGCAGGCATTCCCTGTGCAGGCATTGCCTGTGCAGCATTCCCTGTGCAGGCATTCATTGTGCAGCATTCCCTGTTCAAGCATTCCATGTGCAAGCATGCCCTGTGCAAGCATTCCGTGTGAAGCATTTCTGATGGAGCATTCCCTGTGCAAGCATTCCCTGTGAAGCATTCACTATGCAAGCATTCCCTGTGCAAGCATTCCCTTTGCAGCATTTCTGATGGAGCATTCCCTGTGCAAGCATTCCCTGTGCAGCATTCCCTGTGCAGGCATTCCCTGTAAAGCATTCCCTGTGCAGGCATTCCCTGTGCAACATTTCCTGTGCAGCATTCCCTGTGCAAGCATTCCCTGTGCAGCATTCACTGTGCAAGCATTCCCTGTGCAGCATTCCCTGTGCAGTCATTCCCTGTGCAGCATTCCCTGTGAAGTATTCACAGTGCAAGCATTCCCTGTGCAGCATTCCCTGTGCAGTCATTCCCTGTGCAGGCCTTCACTGTGCAGCATTCCCTGTGCAGGCATTCCCTGTGCAGGCATTCCCTGTGCAGGCATTCCTTGTGAAGCATTCCCTGTGCAAGCATTCCCTGTGAAGCATTCACTCTGCAAGCATTCCCTGTGCAGCATTCCCTGTGGAAGCATTCCCTGTGCAACCATTTCCTCTGCAGCATTCCCTGTGCAAGCATTCCCTGTGCAGGCATTCCCTGTCCAAGCATTCTCTGTGCAATCATTCTCTGTGCATGCATTCACTGTGTAGCATTCCCTGTGCAGCATTCCCTGTGCAAGCATTCCCTGTGCAGCATTCCCTGTGCAAGCATTCCCTGTACAAGCATTCCCTGTGCAGCATTCCCTGTGCAAGCATTCCCTGTGAAGCATTCACCGTGCAAGCATTCCCTGTGCAGCATTCCCTATGCAGGCATTCCCTGTGCAGGCATTCACTGTGCAGCATTCCCTGTGCAGGCATTCCTTGTGCAGCATTCCCTGTGCATGCATTCCATGTGAAGCATTTGCTGTGCCCGAATTCCCTGTGCAGCATTCCCTGTGCAAGCATTTCCTGTGCAAGCATTCCCTTTGCAGCATTTCTGATGGAGCATTCCCTGTGCAGCATTCCCTGTGCAGGCATTCCCTGTAAAGCATTCCCTGTGCAGGCATTCCCTGTGCAACATTCCCTGTGCAGCATTCCCTGTGCAAGCATTCCCTGTGCAGCATTCACTGTGCAAACATTCCCTGTGCAGCATTCCCTGTGCAGTCATTCCCTGTGCAGCATTCCATGTGAAGTATTCACAGTGCAAGCATTCCCTGTGCAGCATTCCCTGTGCAGTCATTCCCTGTGCAGGCCTTCACTGTGCAGCATTCCCTGTGCAGGCATTCCCTGTGCAGGCATTCCCTGTGCAAGCATTCCCTGTGAAGCATTCACTCTGCAAGCATTCCCTGTGCAGCATTCCCTGTGGAAGCATTCCCTGTGCAACCATTTCATCTGCAGCATTCCCTGTGCAAGCATTCCCTGTGCAACATTCCCTGTGCAGGCATTCCCTGTGCAGCATTCCCTGTGAAATCATTCCCTGTAAAGAATTCCCTGTGCAGCATTCCCTGTGCAAGCATTCCCTGTGCAGCATTCCCTGTGCAAGCATTCCCTGTGCATCTTTCCCTGTGCAGGCATTCCCTGTGCAGCATTCTCTGTGTAGCATTTCCTGTGCAAGCATTTCCTCTGCAGTGTTGCCTGTGCAAGCATTCCCTGTGCAGGCATTCACTGTGTAGCATTCCCTGTGCAGGCATTACTTGTGCAAGAATTCCCTGTGTAAGCATTCCCTGCACAGTATTCCCTGTGGAAGCATTCCTTGTGTATCACTCCCTGTGCAAGCATTTCTCGTTCAGCATTCCCTGCTTGTGCAAGCATTCCTTGTGTAGCATTCAAAGTGCAGCATTCCCTGTGCAAGCATTTGATGTGCAGGCATTCCCTGTGCAAGCATTCCCTGTGCAGCATTCCCTGTGGAAGCATTCTCTGTTTATCACTCCCTGTGCAAGCATGTCTTGTGCAGCAATCCCTGTGCAAGCAATCCCTGTGCAGCATTCCCTGTGCAGCATTTCATGTGCAGACATTCCTTGTGCACCTTAGCAAGTATTTCCTGTGCAACATTCCCTGTGCAAGCAATCCCTATGCAGCATTCCCTGTGCAGGCATTCCCTGTGCAGCATTCCCTGTGAGGCATTCCTTGTGCAGCATTCCCTGTGCAGCATACCCATGCAGCATTCCCTGTGCAAGCATTCCCTGTGCAGCATTCTCAGTGCAAGTATTCCCTGTGCAGCATTCCCTGTGCAGGCATTCTCTGTGCAGCATTCCCTGTGCAAGTGTTCTCTATGAAAGCATTAGCTGTGCAAGCATTCCCTTTGCAGGCATTCCCTGTGCAGTCATTCCCTATGCAGACATTCACTGTGCAGCATTCCTCATGCAGCATTCCCTGTGCAGCATTCCCTGTGCAAGCGTTCCCTGTGCAAGCATGCCCTGTGCAAGCATTCCGTGTGTAGCATTCCCTGTGCAAGCATTCCCTGTGCAGTCATTCACTGTGCAGCATACCCTGTGCAGCATTCCCTTTGCAAGCATTCCCTGTGCAGCATTGCCTGTGCAGGCATTCCATGTGCAGCATTCCCTGTGCATGCATTTCCTGTGCAGCATTCCCTGTGCAGCATTCCCTGTGAAGCATTCACTATGCAAGCATTCCCTGTGCAGCATTTCTGATGGAGCATTCCGTGTGCAAGCATTCCCTGTGCAGCATTCCCTGTGCAAGCATTCCCTTTGCAGCATTTCTGATGGAGCATTCCCTGTGCAAGCATTCCCTGTGCAGCATTCCCTGTGCAGGCATTCCCTGTAAAGCATTCCCTTTGCAGGCATTCCCTGTGCAACATTCCCTGTGCAGCATTCCCTGTGCAGCATTCCCTGTGCAAGCATTCCCTGTGCAGCATTCACTGTGCAAGCATTCCATGTGCAGCATTCCCTGTGCAGTCATTACCCCCTGTGCAGCATTCCCTGTGAAGTATTCACAGTGCAAGCATTTCCTGTGCAGCATTCCCTGTGCAGTCATTACCCCCTGTGCAGGCATTCACTGTGCAGCATTCCCTATGCAGGCATTCCTTGTGCAGCATTCCCTGTGCAAGCATTCCCTGTGCAAGTATTTCCTGTGCAACATTCCCTGTGCAAGCAATCCCTATGCAGCATTCCCTGTGCAGGCATTCCCTGTGCAGCATTCCCTGTGAGGCATTCCTTGTGCAGCATTCCCTGTGCAGCATACCCATGCAGCATTCCCTGTGCAAGCATTCCCTGTGCAGCATTCTCAGTGCAAGTATTCCCTGTGCAGCATTCCCTGTGCAGGCATTCTCTGTGCAGCATTCACTGTGCAAGTGTTCTCTATGAAAGCATTAGCTGTGCAAGCATTCCCTTTGCAGGCATTCCCTGTGCAGTCATTCCCTATGCAGGCATTCACTGTGCAGCATTCCACATGCAGCATTCCCTGTGCAGCATTCCCTGTGCAAGCGTTCCCTGTGCAAGCATGCCCTGTGCAAGCATTCCGTGTGTAGCATTCCCTGTGCAAGCATTCCCTGTGCAGTCATTCACTGTGCAGCATACCCTGTGCAGCATTCCCTTTGCAAGCATTCCCTGTGCAGCATTGCCTGTGCAGGCATTCCATGTGCAGCATTCCCTGTGCATGCATTTCCTGTGCAGCATTCCCTGTGCAGCATTCCCTGTGAAGCATTCACTATGCAAGCATTCCCTGTGCAGCATTTCCGATGGAGCATTCCATGTGCAAGCATTCCCTGTGCAGCATTCCCTGTGCAGGCATTCCCTGTGAAGCATTCCCTGTGCAAGCATTCCCTTTGCAGCATTTCTGATGGAGCATTCCCTGTGCAAGCATTCCCTGTGCAGCATTCCCTGTGCAGGCATTCCCTGTAAAGCATTCCCTTTGCAGGCATTCCCTGTGCAACATTCCCTGTGCAGCATTCCCTGTGCAAGCATTCCCTGTGCAGCATTCACTGTGCAAGCATTCCCTGTGCAGCATTCCCTGTGCAGTCATTACCCCCTGTGCAGCATTCCCTGTGAAGTATTCACAGTGCAAGCATTCCCTGTGCAGCATTCCCTGTGCATTCATTACCCCCTGTGCAGGCATTCACTGTGCAGCATTCCCTATGCAGGCATTCCCTGTGCAGGCATTCCTTGTGCAGGCATTCCCTGTGCTGCATTCCCTGTGCAAGCATTCCCTGTACAAGCATTCCCTGTGCAGCATTCCCTGTGCAAGCATTCACCATGCAGGCATTCCCTGTGCAGCATTCCCTGTGCAGTCATTCCCTGTGCAGGCATTCACTGTGCAGCATTCCCTGTGCAGGCATTCCCTGTGCAGGCATTCCCTGTGCAGCATTCCCTGTGCAGGCATTCCTTGTGCAGCATTCCTTGTGCAAGCATTCCATGTGCAAGCATGCCCTGTGCAAGCATTCCGTGTGCAGCATTTCTGATGGAGCATTCCCTGTGCAAGCATTCCCTGTGAAGCATTCACTATGCAAGCATTCCCTGTGCAACATTTCTGATGGAGCATTCCGTGTGCAAGCATACCCTGTGCAGCATTCCCTGTGAAGCATTCCCTGTGCAAGCATTCCCTTTGCAGCATTTCTAATGGAGCATTCCCTGTGCAAGCATTCCCTGTGCAGCATTCCCTGTGCAGGCATTCCCTGTAAAGCATTCCCTGTGCAGGCATTTCCAGTGCAACATTCCCTGCGCAGGCATTCCCTGTGCAGCATTCCCTGTGCAGGCATTCCTTGTGCAGCATTCCCTGTGCATGCATTGCCTGTGAAGCATTTGCTGTGCCAGAATTCCCTGTGCAGCATTCCCTGTGCAAGTATTTCCTGTGCAGCATTCCCTGTGCGACCATTCCCTGTGAAGCATTCACTGTGCAACCATTCCCTGTGCAAGCATTCCCTGTCTAAGCATCCTCTGTGCAATCATTCCCTGTGCAGGCATTCACTGTGCAGCATTCCCCGTGCTGCATTCCCTGTGCAGCATTCCCTGAGCTAGTATTCCCTGTGTAAGCATGCCCTGTGCAAGCATTCCCTGTGCAGCATTCCATGTGCAAGAATTCCCTGTGAAGCATTCGCTGTGCCAGAATTCCCTGTGCAGCATTCCCTGTGCAAGCATTTCCTGCGCAGCATTCCCTGTGCAGGCATTCCCTGTGCTGCATTCCCTGTGCAAGCATTCCCTGTACAAGCATTCCCTGTGCAACATTCCCTGTGCAAGCATTCACCATGCAGGCATTCCCTGTGCAGCATTCCCTGTGCAGTCATTCCCTGTGCAGGCATTCACTGTGCAGCATTCCCTGTGCAGGCATTCCCTGTGCAGGCATTCCCTGTGCAGCATTCCCTGTGCAGGCATTCCTTGTGCAGCATTCCCTGTGCAAGCATTCCATGTGCAAGCATGCCCTGTGCAAGCATTCCGTGTGCAGCATTTCTGATGGAGCATTCCCTGTGCAAGCATTCCCTGTGAAGCATTCACTATGCAAGCATTCCCTGTGCAACATTTCTGATGGAGCATTCCGTGTGCAAGCATTCCCTGTGCAGCATTCCCTGTGAAGCATTCCCTGTGCAAGCATTCCCCTTTCAGCATTTCTGATGGAGCATTCCCTGTGCAAGCATTCCCTGTGCAGCATTCCCTGTGCAGGCATTCCCTGTAAAGCATTCTCTGTGTAGGCATTTCCTGTGCAAGCATTCCCTGTGCAGCATTCCCTGTGCAAGCATTCCCTGTGCAGCATTCCCTGTGCAGTCATTCCCTGTGTAGCATTCCCTGTTAAGTATTCACAGTGCAAGCATTCCCTGTGCAGCATTCCCTGTGCAGTCATTCCCTGTGCAGGCCTTCACTGTGCAGCATTCCCTGTGCAGGCATTCCCTCTGCAGGCATTCCTTGTGAAGCATTCCCTGTGCAAGCATTCCCTGTGAAGCATTCACTCTGCAAGCATTCCCTGTGCAGCATTCCCTGTGCAAGCATTCCCTGTGCAGGCATTCCCTGTCCAAGCATTCTCTGTGCAATCATTCCCTGTGCAGGCATTCACTGTGTAGCATTCCCTGTGCAGCATTCCCTGTGCAAGCATTCCCTGTGCAGCATTCCCTGTGCAAGCATTCCCTGTGCAGCATTCCCTGTGCAAGCATTCCCTGTGAAGCATTCACCGTGCAAGCATTCCCTGTGCAGCATTCCCTATGCAGGCATTCCCTGTGCAGGCATTCCCTGTGTAGTATTCCATGTGCAAACATTTCCTATACAGTATTCCCTGTGCAAGCATTCGCTGTGCAGCATTCCCTGTGCAGGCATTCCCTGTGCAGCATTCCCTGTGCGACCATTCCCTGTGAAGCATTCATTGTGCAACCATTCCCTCTGCAGCATTCCCTGTGCAAGCATTCCCTGTGCAGCATTCCCTGTGCAGGCATTCCCTGTGCAGCATTCCCTGTGCAAGCATTCCCTGTGTAGTATTCCATGTGCAAACATTTCCTATGCAGTATTCCCTGTGCAAGCATTCGCTGTGCAGCATTCCCTGTGCAGGCATTCCCTGTGAAAGCATTCACTGTGCAGCATTCCCTGTGCAGGCATTCCTTGTGCAAGCATTCCCTGTGCAATCATTCCCTGTGCAGCATTCCCCATGGAAGCATTTGCTGTGCCAGAATTCCCTGTGCAGTATTCCCTGTGCAAGCATTTCCTGTGCAGCATTCCCTGTGCGACCATTCCATGTGAAGCATTCACTGTGCAACCATTCCCTCTTTAGCATTCCCTGTGCAAGCATTCCCTGTGCAGCATTCCCTGTGCAGCCATTCCCTGTGCAGCATTCCCTGTGCAAGCATTCCCTGTGCAGCATTCCCTGTGGAAGCATTCCCTGTTTATCAAACCTGGTGCAAGCATTTCTTGTGCATCTTTCTCTGTGCAGGCATTCCCTGTGCAGCATTCCCTGTGTAGCATTCCATATACAAGTATTTCCTATGCAGTATTCCCTGTGCAAGCATTCCCTGTGCAGCATTCCCTGTGCAGGCATTCCCTGGGCGAGCATTTGCTGTGCAGCATTCCCTGTGCAAGCATTCCTTGTGCAGCATTCCCTATGCAGGCATTCCCTGTGAAACATTCGCTGTGCCAGAATTCCCTGTTCAGCCTTCCCTGTGCAAGCATTTCCTGTGCAGCATTCCCTGTGCGAGCATTCCCTGTGAAGCATTCACTGTGCAACCATTCCCTCTGCAGCATTCCCTGTGCAAGCATTCACTGTGCAGGCATTCCCTGTCCAAGCATTCTCTGTGCAATCATTCCCTGTGCAGGCATTCACTGTGCAGCATTCCCCGTGCAGCATTCCCTGAGCAAGCATACCCTGTGCAAGCATGCCCTGTGCAAGCATTCCTTGTGCAGCATTCCCTGTTCAAGCATTTCCTGTGCAGCATTCCCTGTGCAAGCATTTTCTGTGCAAGCATTCCCTGTGCAGTATTCCCTGTGCAGGCATTCCTTGTGCAGCATTCCCTGTGCCAGATTTCCCTGTGCAGCATTCCCTGAGCAAGCATTCCCTGTGCAAGCATGCCCTGTGCAAGCATTCCCTGTGCAGCATGCCCTGTGCAAGCATTTCCTGTGCAGCATTCCCTGTGCAAGCATTCGCCGTGCAAGCATTCCCTGTGCAGTATTCCCTGTGCAGGTATTCCTTGTGCAGCATTCCCTGTGCAAGCATTCCCTGTGCAGGCATTCACTGTGTAGCATTCCCTGTGCAGCATTCTCTGTGCATGCATTCAATGTGCAGCGAGCCCTGTGCATGCATGCCCTGTGCAACCATTCCCTGTGCAGCATTCCCTGTGCAAGCATTCCCTTAGTAGGCATTCCCCATGCAGCATTCCCTGTGCAGCA
This sequence comes from Ambystoma mexicanum, assembly GCF_040938575.1. Classification (NCBI taxonomy): domain Eukaryota; kingdom Metazoa; phylum Chordata; class Amphibia; order Caudata; family Ambystomatidae; genus Ambystoma; species Ambystoma mexicanum. The sequence goes on along the minus strand of NC_090937.1, from coordinate 837,272,691 downwards.
TTCCCTATGCAGGCATTCCCTGTGCAAGAATGCCCTGTGCAAGCATTCCCTGTGCAACATTCCCTGAGCAAGCATTCCCTGTGCAAGCATGCCCTGTGCAAGCATTCACTGTGCAGCATTCCCAGTGCAAGCATTTCCTGTGCAGCATTCCATGTGCAAGCATTCACTGTGCAAGCATTCCCTGTGCAGGCATTCCCTGTGCTGCATTCCCTGTGCAAGCATTCCCTGTACAAGCATTCCCTGTGCAGCATTCCCTGTGCAAGCTTTCCCTGTGAAGCATTCACCGTGCAAGCATTCCCTGTGCAGTCATTCCCTGTGCAGGCATTCACTGTGCAGCATTCCCTGTGCAGGCATTCCCTGTGCAGCATTTCCTGTGCAGGCATTCCTTGTGCAGCATTCCCTGTGCATATATTCCCTGTGAAGCATTTGCAGTGCCAGAATTCCCTGTGCAGCATTCTCTGTGCAAGCATTTCCTGTGCAGCATTCCCTGTGCAGGCATTCCCTGTGCAGCATTCCCTGTGCAGGCATTCCTTGTGCAGCATTCCCTGTGCAAGCATTCCATGTGCAAGCATGCCCTGTGCAAGCATTCCGTGTGCAGCATTTCTGATGGAGCATTCCCTGTGCAAGCATTCCCTGTGAAGCATTCACTATACAAGCATTCCCTGTGCAGCACTTCTGATGGAGCATTCCGTGTGCAAGCATTCCCTGTGCAGCATTCCCTGTGCAGGCATTCCCTGTGCAGCATTCCGTGTGCAAGCATTCCCTTTGCAGCATTTCTGATGGAGCATTCCCTGTGCAAGCATTCCCTTTGCAAGCATTCCCTGTGCAGCATTCCCCGTGCAAGCATTTCCTGTGCAGCATTCCCTGTGCAAGCATTCGTTGTGCAAGCATTCCCTGTGCAGGCATTCCCTGTGCAGGCATTCGCAGTGCAGCATTTCCTGTGCAGGCATTCCTTGTGCAGCATTCCCTGTGCATATATTCCCTGTGAAGCATTCACTGTGCCAGAATTCCCTGTGCAGCATTCTCTGTGCAAGCATTTCCTGTGCAGCATTCCCTGAGCAGGCATTCCCTGTGCAGCATTCCCTGTGCAGGCATTCCTTGTGCAGCATTCCCTGTGCAAGCATTCCATGTGCAAGCATGCCCTGTGCAAGCATTCTGTGTGCAGCATTTCTGATGGAGAATCCCCTGTGCAAGCATTCCCTGTGCAGCATTTCTGATGGAGCATTCCGTGTGCAAGCATTCCCTGTGCAGCATTCCCTGTGCAGGCATTCCCTGTGCAGCATTCCCTGTGCAGCATTCCCTGTGCAAGCATTCCCTTTGCAGCATTTCTGATGGAGCATTCCCTGTGCAAGCATTCCCTGTGCAGCATTCCCTGTGCAGGCATTCCCTGTAAATCATTCCCTGTGCAGGCATTCCCTGTGCAACATTCCCTGTGCAGCATTCCCTGTGCAGCATTCACTGTGCAAGCATTCCCTGTGCAGCATTCCCTGTGCAGTCATTCCCTGTGCAGCATTCCCTGTGAAGTATTCACAGTGCAAGCATTCCCTGTGCAGCATTCCCTGTGCAGTCATTCCCTGTGCAGGCATTCACTGTGCAGCATTCCCTGTGCATATATTCCCTGTGAAGCATTTGCTGTGCCAGAATTCCCTGTGCAGCATTCTCTGTGCAAGCAATTCCTGTGCAGCATTCCCTGTGCAAGCATTCCCTGTGCAGCATTCCCTGTGCAGGCATTCCCTGTGCAGCATTCCCTGTGCAGCATTCCCTGTGCAAGCATTCCCTTTGCAGCATTTCTGATGGAGCATTCCCTGTGCAAGCATTCCCTGTGCAGCATTCCCTGTGCAGGCATTCCCTGTAAAGCATTCCCTGTGCAGGCATTCCCTGTGCAACATTCCCTGTGCAGCATTCCCTGTGCAGCATTCACTGTGCAAGCATTCCCTGTGCAGCATTCCCTGTGCAGTCATTTCCTGTGCAGCATTCCCTGTGAAGTATTCACAGTGCAAGCATTTCCTGTGCAGCATTCCCTGTGCAGTCATTCCCTGTGCAGGCATTCACTGTGCAGCATTCCCTGTGCAGGCATTCCCTGTGCAGGCATTCCCTGTGCAGGCATTCCTTGTGCAGCATTCCCTGTGCAAGCATTCCCTTTGAAGCATTCGCTGTGCCAGAATTCCCTGTGCAGCATTCCCTGTGCAAGCATTTCCTGTGCAGCATTCCCTGTGTGAGCATTCCCTGTGAAGCATTCACTTTGCAAGCATTCCCTGTGCAGCATTCCCTGTGGAAGCATTCCCTGTGCAACCATTTCCTCTGCAGCATTCCCTGTGCAAGCATTCCCTGTGCAGGCATTCCCTGTCCAAGCATTCTCTGTGCAATCATTCCCTGTGCAGGCATTCCCTGTGCAAGCATTCCCTGTGCAGCATTCCCTGTGCAGCATTCCCTGTGCAGGCATTCCCTATGCAGGCATTCCCTGTGCATGCATTCCTTGTGCAGCATTCCCTGTGCATGCATTCCCTGTGAAGCATTTGCTGTGCCAGAATTCCCTGTGCCGCATTCCCTGTGCAAGCATTTCCTGTGAAGCATTCACTGTGCAACCATTCCCTCTGCAGCATTCCCTGTGCAAGCATTCCCTGTCTAAGCATTCTCTGTGCAATCATTCCCTGTGCAGGCATTCACTGTGCAGCATTCCCTGTGCAGCATTCCCTGTGCAGCATTCCCTGAGCTAGCATTCCCTGCGCAAGCATGCCCTGTGCAAGCATTCCCTGTGCAGCATTCCATGTGCAAGCATTTCCCGTGCAGCAGTCCCTGTGCAAGCATTCGTTGTGCAAGCATTCCCTGTGCAGTATTCACTGTGCAGGCATTCCTTGTGCAGCATTCACTGTGCCAGAATTCCCTGTGCAGCATTCCCTGTGCAAGCATTTCCTGTGCAGCATTCCCTGTGCGAGCATTCCCTGTGAAGCCTTCACTGTGCAAGCATTCCCTGTGCAAAATTCCCTGTGGAAGCATTCCCTGTGCAACCATTGCCTCTGCAGCATTCCCTGTGCAGCATTCCCTGTGCAAGCATACCCTGTGCAGCATTCACTGTGCAAGAATTCCCTGTGCAGCATTCCCTGTGCAGTCATTCCCTGTGCAGCATTCCCTGTGAAGCATTCACAGTGCAAGCATTCCCTGTGCAGCATTCCCTGTGCAGTCATTCCCTGTGCAGGCATTCACTGTGCAGCATTCCCTGTGCAGGCATTCCTTGTGCAGCATTCCCTGTGGAAGCATTCCCTGTGAAGCATTCCTGTGCCAGCTTTCCCTGTGCAGCATTCCCTGTGCAAGCATTTCCTGTGCAGGCATTCACTGTGCAGCATTCCCTGTGCAGGCATTCCTTGTTCAGCATTCCCTGTGCAGGTATTCCTTGTGCAGCATTCCCTGTGCATGCATTCCCTGTGAAGCATTCGCTGTGCCAGAATTCCCTGTTCAGCCTTCCCTGTGCAAGCATTTACTGTGCAGTATTCCCTGTGTGAGCATTCCCTGTGAAGCATTCACTGTGCAAGCATTCCCTCTGCAGCATTCCCTGTGCAAGCATTCCCTGTGCAGGCATTCCCTGTCCAAGCTCTGTGCAATCATTCCCTGTGCAGGCATTCACTGTGCAATATTCCCTGTGCAGCATTCCCTGTGCAGCATTCCCTGTGCAGAATTCCCAGAGCAAGCATTCCCTGTGCAAGCATTCCCTGTGCAAGCATTCCCTGTGCAGCATTCCCTGTTCAAGCATTTCCTGTGCAGCATTCCCTGTGCAAGCATTCGCTGTGCAAGCATTCCCTGTGCAGTATTCCCTGTGCAGGCATTCCTTGTGCAGCATTCCCTGTGCCAGAATTCCCTGTGTAGCATTCCCTGAGCAAGCATTCCCTGTGCAAGCATGCCCTGTGTAAGCATTCCCTGTGCAGCATGCCCTGTGCAAGCATTTCCTGTACAGCATTCCCTGTGCAAGCATTCGCTGTTCAAGCATTCCTTGTGCAGTATTCCCTGTGCATGCATTCCTTGTGCAGCATTCCCTGTGCAAGCATTCCATGTGCAGCATTCCCTGTGCAGGCATTCCCTGTGCAGCATTCCCTGTGCAAGCATTCCCTGTGTAGCATTCCATGTGCAAACATTTCCTATGCAGTATTCCCTGTGCAAGCATTCGCTGTGCAGCATTCCCTGTGCAGGCATTCCCTGTGCAAGCATTCACTGTGCAGCATTCCCTGTGCAGGCATTCCTTGTGCAAGCATACCCTGTGCAATCATTCCCTGTGCAGCATTCCCTGTGGAAGCATTCCCTGTTTATCACTCCTGGTGCAAGCATTTCTTGTGCATCTTTCCCTGTGCAGGTATTCCCTGTGCAGCATTCCCTGTGTAGCATTCCATATACAAGTATTTCCCATGCAGTATTCCCTGTGCAAGCATTCCCTGTGCAGCATTCCCTGTGCAGGCATTCCCTGTGCAAGCATTTGCTGTGCAGAATTCCCTGTGCAAGCATTCCTTGTGCAGCATTCCCTATGCAGACATTCCCTGTGCAACATTCCCTGTGAAAGCATTCCCTGTAAAGAATTCCCTGTGCAGCATTCCCTGTGCAAGCATTCCCTGTGCAGCATTCCCTGTGCAAGCATTCCCTGTGCATCTTTCCCTGTACAGGCATTCCCTGTGCAGCATTCCCTGTGTAGCATTCCCTGTGCAAGCATTTCCTCTGCAGTGTTGCCTGTGCAAGCATTCCCTGTGCAGGCATTCGCTGTGTAGCATTCCCTGTGCAGGCATTACTTGTGCAAGAATTCCCTGTGTAAGCATTCCCTGTGCAGTATTCCCTGTGGAAGCATTCCTTGTGTATCACTCCCTGTGCAAGCATTTCTCGTGCAGCATTCCCTGCTTGTGCAAGCATTCCTTGTGTAGCATTCAAAGTGCAGCATTCCCTATGCAAGCATTTGATGTGCAGGCATTCCCTGTGCAAGCATTCCCTGTGCAGCATTCCCTGTGGAAGCATTCTCTGTTTATCACTCCCTGTGCAAGCATGTCTTGTGCAGCAATCCCTGTGCAAGCATTCCCTGTGCAGCATTCCCTGTGCAGCATTTCATGTGCAGACATTCCTTGTGCAGGCATTTGCTGTGCCGCATTCCCTGTCCAAGCATTCCCTGTGCAGCATTCCCTGTGCAAGTATTTCCTGTGCAACATTCCCTGTGCAAGCAATCCCTATGCAGCATTCCCTGTGCAGGCATTCCCTGTGCAGCATTCCCTGTGAGGCATTACTTGTGCAGCATTCCCTGTGCAGCATACCCCATGCAGCATTCCCTGTGCAAGCATTCCCTGTGCAGCATTCTCTGTGCAAGTATTCCCTGTGCAGCACTCCCTGTGCAGGCATTCTCTGTGCAGCATTCCCTGTGCAAGTGTTCTCTGTGAAAGCATTAGCTGTGCAAGCATTCCCTTTGCAGGCATTCCCTGTGCAGTCATTCCCTATGCAGGCATTCGCTGTGCAGCATTCCTCATGCAGCATTCCCTGTGCAGCATTCCCTGTGCAAGCATTCCCTGTGCAGTCATTCACTGTGCAGCATACCCTGTGCAGCATTCCCTTTGCAAGCATTCCCTGTGCAGCATTCCCTGTGCAGGCATTCTGTGTGCAGCATTCCCTGTGCATGCATTTCCTGTGCAGCATTCCCTGGGCAGCATTCTCTGGGCAGCATTCCCTGTGCAAGCATTCTCTGTCAAGCATTCACTATGCAAGCATTCCCTGTGCAGTCATTCCCTGTGCAGCATTCCCTGTGAAGTATTCACAGTGCAAGCATTCCCTGTGCAGCATTCCCTGTGCAGTCATTACCCCCTGTGCAGGCATTCACTTTGCAGCATTCCCTGTGCAGGCATTCCATGTGCAGGCATTCCTTGTGCAGCATTCCCTGTGCAAGCATTCCCTGTGAAACATTTGCTGTGCCAGAATTCCCTGTCTGTGCAGCATTCCTTGTGCAGCATTCCCTGTGCAAGCATTTCCTGTGCAGCATTCCCTGTACAGGCATTCCCTGTGCTGCATTCCCTGTGCAAGCATTCCCTGTACAAGCATTCCCTGTGCAGCATTCCCTGTGCAAGCATTCACCATGCAGGCATTCCCTGTGCAGCATTCCCTGTGCAGGCATTCCCTGTAAAGCATTCCCTGTGCAGCATTCCCTGTGCAGGCATTCCCTGTGCAGGCATTGCCTGTGCAGCATTCCCTGTGCAGGCATTCATTGTGCAGCATTCCCTGTTCAAGCATTCCATGTGCAAGCATGCCCTGTGCAAGCATTCCGTGTGAAGCATTTCTGATGGAGCATTCCCTGTGCAAGCATTCCCTGTGAAGCATTCACTATGCAAGCATTCCCTGTGCAAGCATTCCCTTTGCAGCATTTCTGATGGAGCATTCCCTGTGCAAGCATTCCCTGTGCAGCATTCCCTGTGCAGGCATTCCCTGTAAAGCATTCCCTGTGCAGGCATTCCCTGTGCAACATTCCCTGTGCAGCATTCCCTGTGCAAGCATTCCCTGTGCAGCATTCACTGTGCAAGCATTCCCTGTGCAGCATTCCCTGTGCAGTCATTCCCTGTGCAGCATTCCCTGTGAAGTATTCACAGTGCAAGCATTCCCTGTGCAGCATTCCCTGTGCAGTCATTCCCTGTGCAGGCCTTCACTGTGCAGCATTCCCTGTGCAGGCATTCCCTGTGCAGGCATTCCCTGTGCAGGCATTCCTTGTGAAGCATTCCCTGTGCAAGCATTCCCTGTGAAGCATTCACTCTGCAAGCATTCCCTGTGCAGCATTCCCTGTGGAAGCATTCCCTGTGCAACCATTTCCTCTGCAGCATTCCCTGTGCAAGCATTCCCTGTGCAGGCATTCCCTGTCCAAGCATTCTCTGTGCAATCATTCTCTGTGCATGCATTCACTGTGTAGCATTCCCTGTGCAGCATTCCCTGTGCAAGCATTCCCTGTGCAGCATTCCCTGTGCAAGCATTCCCTGTACAAGCATTCCCTGTGCAGCATTCCCTGTGCAAGCATTCCCTGTGAAGCATTCACCGTGCAAGCATTCCCTGTGCAGCATTCCCTATGCAGGCATTCCCTGTGCAGGCATTCACTGTGCAGCATTCCCTGTGCAGGCATTCCTTGTGCAGCATTCCCTGTGCATGCATTCCATGTGAAGCATTTGCTGTGCCCGAATTCCCTGTGCAGCATTCCCTGTGCAAGCATTTCCTGTGCAAGCATTCCCTTTGCAGCATTTCTGATGGAGCATTCCCTGTGCAGCATTCCCTGTGCAGGCATTCCCTGTAAAGCATTCCCTGTGCAGGCATTCCCTGTGCAACATTCCCTGTGCAGCATTCCCTGTGCAAGCATTCCCTGTGCAGCATTCACTGTGCAAACATTCCCTGTGCAGCATTCCCTGTGCAGTCATTCCCTGTGCAGCATTCCATGTGAAGTATTCACAGTGCAAGCATTCCCTGTGCAGCATTCCCTGTGCAGTCATTCCCTGTGCAGGCCTTCACTGTGCAGCATTCCCTGTGCAGGCATTCCCTGTGCAGGCATTCCCTGTGCAAGCATTCCCTGTGAAGCATTCACTCTGCAAGCATTCCCTGTGCAGCATTCCCTGTGGAAGCATTCCCTGTGCAACCATTTCATCTGCAGCATTCCCTGTGCAAGCATTCCCTGTGCAACATTCCCTGTGCAGGCATTCCCTGTGCAGCATTCCCTGTGAAATCATTCCCTGTAAAGAATTCCCTGTGCAGCATTCCCTGTGCAAGCATTCCCTGTGCAGCATTCCCTGTGCAAGCATTCCCTGTGCATCTTTCCCTGTGCAGGCATTCCCTGTGCAGCATTCTCTGTGTAGCATTTCCTGTGCAAGCATTTCCTCTGCAGTATTGCCTGTGCAAGCATTCCCTGTGCAGGCATTCACTGTGTAGCATTCCCTGTGCAGGCATTACTTGTGCAAGAATTCCCTGTGTAAGCATTCCCTGCACAGTATTCCCTGTGGAAGCATTCCTTGTGTATCACTCCCTGTGCAAGCATTTCTCGTTCAGCATTCCCTGCTTGTGCAAGCATTCCTTGTGTAGCATTCAAAGTGCAGCATTCCCTGTGCAAGCATTTGATGTGCAGGCATTCCCTGTGCAAGCATTCCCTGTGCAGCATTCCCTGTGGAAGCATTCTCTGTTTATCACTCCCTGTGCAAGCATGTCTTGTGCAGCAATCCCTGTGCAAGCAATCCCTGTGCAGCATTCCCTGTGCAGCATTTCATGTGCAGACATTCCTTGTGCACCTTAGCAAGTATTTCCTGTGCAACATTCCCTGTGCAAGCAATCCCTATGCAGCATTCCCTGTGCAGGCATTCCCTGTGCAGCATTCCCTGTGAGGCATTCCTTGTGCAGCATTCCCTGTGCAGCATACCCATGCAGCATTCCCTGTGCAAGCATTCCCTGTGCAGCATTCTCAGTGCAAGTATTCCCTGTGCAGCATTCCCTGTGCAGGCATTCTCTGTGCAGCATTCCCTGTGCAAGTGTTCTCTATGAAAGCATTAGCTGTGCAAGCATTCCCTTTGCAGGCATTCCCTGTGCAGTCATTCCCTATGCAGACATTCACTGTGCAGCATTCCTCATGCAGCATTCCCTGTGCAGCATTCCCTGTGCAAGCGTTCCCTGTGCAAGCATGCCCTGTGCAAGCATTCCGTGTGTAGCATTCCCTGTGCAAGCATTCCCTGTGCAGTCATTCACTGTGCAGCATACCCTGTGCAGCATTCCCTTTGCAAGCATTCCCTGTGCAGCATTGCCTGTGCAGGCATTCCATGTGCAGCATTCCCTGTGCATGCATTTCCTGTGCAGCATTCCCTGTGCAGCATTCCCTGTGAAGCATTCACTATGCAAGCATTCCCTGTGCAGCATTTCTGATGGAGCATTCCGTGTGCAAGCATTCCCTGTGCAGCATTCCCTGTGCAAGCATTCCCTTTGCAGCATTTCTGATGGAGCATTCCCTGTGCAAGCATTCCCTGTGCAGCATTCCCTGTGCAGGCATTCCCTGTAAAGCATTCCCTTTGCAGGCATTCCCTGTGCAACATTCCCTGTGCAGCATTCCCTGTGCAGCATTCCCTGTGCAAGCATTCCCTGTGCAGCATTCACTGTGCAAGCATTCCATGTGCAGCATTCCCTGTGCAGTCATTACCCCCTGTGCAGCATTCCCTGTGAAGTATTCACAGTGCAAGCATTTCCTGTGCAGCATTCCCTGTGCAGTCATTACCCCCTGTGCAGGCATTCACTGTGCAGCATTCCCTATGCAGGCATTCCCTGTGCAGGCATTCCCTGTGCAGGCATTCCTTGTGCAGCATTCCCTGTGCAAGCATTCCCTGTGCAAGTATTTCCTGTGCAACATTCCCTGTGCAAGCAATCCCTATGCAGCATTCCCTGTGCAGGCATTCCCTGTGCAGCATTCCCTGTGAGGCATTCCTTGTGCAGCATTCCCTGTGCAGCATACCCATGCAGCATTCCCTGTGCAAGCATTCCCTGTGCAGCATTCTCAGTGCAAGTATTCCCTGTGCAGCATTCCCTGTGCAGGCATTCTCTGTGCAGCATTCACTGTGCAAGTGTTCTCTATGAAAGCATTAGCTGTGCAAGCATTCCCTTTGCAGGCATTCCCTGTGCAGTCATTCCCTATGCAGGCATTCACTGTGCAGCATTCCACATGCAGCATTCCCTGTGCAGCATTCCCTGTGCAAGCGTTCCCTGTGCAAGCATGCCCTGTGCAAGCATTCCGTGTGTAGCATTCCCTGTGCAAGCATTCCCTGTGCAGTCATTCACTGTGCAGCATACCCTGTGCAGCATTCCCTTTGCAAGCATTCCCTGTGCAGCATTGCCTGTGCAGGCATTCCATGTGCAGCATTCCCTGTGCATGCATTTCCTGTGCAGCATTCCCTGTGCAGCATTCCCTGTGAAGCATTCACTATGCAAGCATTCCCTGTGCAGCATTTCCGATGGAGCATTCCATGTGCAAGCATTCCCTGTGCAGCATTCCCTGTGCAGGCATTCCCTGTGAAGCATTCCCTGTGCAAGCATTCCCTTTGCAGCATTTCTGATGGAGCATTCCCTGTGCAAGCATTCCCTGTGCAGCATTCCCTGTGCAGGCATTCCCTGTAAAGCATTCCCTTTGCAGGCATTCCCTGTGCAACATTCCCTGTGCAGCATTCCCTGTGCAAGCATTCCCTGTGCAGCATTCACTGTGCAAGCATTCCCTGTGCAGCATTCCCTGTGCAGTCATTACCCCCTGTGCAGCATTCCCTGTGAAGTATTCACAGTGCAAGCATTCCCTGTGCAGCATTCCCTGTGCATTCATTACCCCCTGTGCAGGCATTCACTGTGCAGCATTCCCTATGCAGGCATTCCCTGTGCAGGCATTCCTTGTGCAGGCATTCCCTGTGCTGCATTCCCTGTGCAAGCATTCCCTGTACAAGCATTCCCTGTGCAGCATTCCCTGTGCAAGCATTCACCATGCAGGCATTCCCTGTGCAGCATTCCCTGTGCAGTCATTCCCTGTGCAGGCATTCACTGTGCAGCATTCCCTGTGCAGGCATTCCCTGTGCAGGCATTCCCTGTGCAGCATTCCCTGTGCAGGCATTCCTTGTGCAGCATTCCCTGTGCAAGCATTCCATGTGCAAGCATGCCCTGTGCAAGCATTCCGTGTGCAGCATTTCTGATGGAGCATTCCCTGTGCAAGCATTCCCTGTGAAGCATTCACTATGCAAGCATTCCCTGTGCAACATTTCTGATGGAGCATTCCGTGTGCAAGCATACCCTGTGCAGCATTCCCTGTGAAGCATTCCCTGTGCAAGCATTCCCTTTGCAGCATTTCTAATGGAGCATTCCCTGTGCAAGCATTCCCTGTGCAGCATTCCCTGTGCAGGCATTCCCTGTAAAGCATTCCCTGTGCAGGCATTTCCAGTGCAACATTCCCTGCGCAGGCATTCCCTGTGCAGCATTCCCTGTGCAGGCATTCCTTGTGCAGCATTCCCTGTGCATGCATTGCCTGTGAAGCATTTGCTGTGCCAGAATTCCCTGTGCAGCATTCCCTGTGCAAGTATTTCCTGTGCAGCATTCCCTGTGCGACCATTCCCTGTGAAGCATTCACTGTGCAACCATTCCCTGTGCAAGCATTCCCTGTCTAAGCATCCTCTGTGCAATCATTCCCTGTGCAGGCATTCACTGTGCAGCATTCCCCGTGCTGCATTCCCTGTGCAGCATTCCCTGAGCTAGTATTCCCTGTGTAAGCATGCCCTGTGCAAGCATTCCCTGTGCAGCATTCCATGTGCAAGAATTCCCTGTGAAGCATTCGCTGTGCCAGAATTCCCTGTGCAGCATTCCCTGTGCAAGCATTTCCTGCGCAGCATTCCCTGTGCAGGCATTCCCTGTGCTGCATTCCCTGTGCAAGCATTCCCTGTACAAGCATTCCCTGTGCAACATTCCCTGTGCAAGCATTCACCATGCAGGCATTCCCTGTGCAGCATTCCCTGTGCAGTCATTCCCTGTGCAGGCATTCACTGTGCAGCATTCCCTGTGCAGGCATTCCCTGTGCAGGCATTCCCTGTGCAGCATTCCCTGTGCAGGCATTCCTTGTGCAGCATTCCCTGTGCAAGCATTCCATGTGCAAGCATGCCCTGTGCAAGCATTCCGTGTGCAGCATTTCTGATGGAGCATTCCCTGTGCAAGCATTCCCTGTGAAGCATTCACTATGCAAGCATTCCCTGTGCAACATTTCTGATGGAGCATTCCGTGTGCAAGCATTCCCTGTGCAGCATTCCCTGTGAAGCATTCCCTGTGCAAGCATTCCCCTTTCAGCATTTCTGATGGAGCATTCCCTGTGCAAGCATTCCCTGTGCAGCATTCCCTGTGCAGGCATTCCCTGTAAAGCATTCTCTGTGTAGGCATTTCCTGTGCAAGCATTCCCTGTGCAGCATTCCCTGTGCAAGCATTCCCTGTGCAGCATTCCCTGTGCAGTCATTCCCTGTGTAGCATTCCCTGTTAAGTATTCACAGTGCAAGCATTCCCTGTGCAGCATTCCCTGTGCAGTCATTCCCTGTGCAGGCCTTCACTGTGCAGCATTCCCTGTGCAGGCATTCCCTCTGCAGGCATTCCTTGTGAAGCATTCCCTGTGCAAGCATTCCCTGTGAAGCATTCACTCTGCAAGCATTCCCTGTGCAGCATTCCCTGTGCAAGCATTCCCTGTGCAGGCATTCCCTGTCCAAGCATTCTCTGTGCAATCATTCCCTGTGCAGGCATTCACTGTGTAGCATTCCCTGTGCAGCATTCCCTGTGCAAGCATTCCCTGTGCAGCATTCCCTGTGCAAGCATTCCCTGTGCAGCATTCCCTGTGCAAGCATTCCCTGTGAAGCATTCACCATGCAAGCATTCCCTGTGCAGCATTCCCTATGCAGGCATTCCCTGTGCAGGCATTCCCTGTGTAGTATTCCATGTGCAAACATTTCCTATACAGTATTCCCTGTGCAAGCATTCGCTGTGCAGCATTCCCTGTGCAGGCATTCCCTGTGCAGCATTCCCTGTGCGACCATTCCCTGTGAAGCATTCATTGTGCAACCATTCCCTCTGCAGCATTCCCTGTGCAAGCATTCCCTGTGCAGCATTCCCTGTGCAGGCATTCCCTGTGCAGCATTCCCTGTGCAAGCATTCCCTGTGTAGTATTCCATGTACAAACATTTCCTATGCAGTATTCCCTGTGCAAGCATTCGCTGTGCAGCATTCCCTGTGCAGGCATTCCCTGTGAAAGCATTCACTGTGCAGCATTCCCTGTGCAGGCATTCCTTGTGCAAGCATTCCCTGTGCAATCATTCCCTGTGCAGCATTCCCCATGGAAGCATTTGCTGTGCCAGAATTCCCTGTGCAGTATTCCCTGTGCAAGCATTTCCTGTGCAGCATTCCCTGTGCGACCATTCCATGTGAAGCATTCACTGTGCAACCATTCCCTCTTTAGCATTCCCTGTGCAAGCATTCCCTGTGCAGCATTCCCTGTGCAGCCATTCCCTGTGCAGCATTCCCTGTGCAAGCATTCCCTGTGCAGCATTCCCTGTGGAAGCATTCCCTGTTTATCAAACCTGGTGCAAGCATTTCTTGTGCATCTTTCTCTGTGCAGGCATTCCCTGTGCAGCATTCCCTGTGTAGCATTCCATATACAAGTATTTCCTATGCAGTATTCCCTGTGCAAGCATTCCCTGTGCAGCATTCCCTGTGCAGGCATTCCCTGGGCGAGCATTTGCTGTGCAGCATTCCCTGTGCAAGCATTCCTTGTGCAGCATTCCCTATGCAGGCATTCCCTGTGAAACATTCGCTGTGCCAGAATTCCCTGTTCAGCCTTCCCTGTGCAAGCATTTCCTGTGCAGCATTCCCTGTGCGAGCATTCCCTGTGAAGCATTCACTGTGCAACCATTCCCTCTGCAGCATTCCCTGTGCAAGCATTCACTGTGCAGGCATTCCCTGTCCAAGCATTCTCTGTGCAATCATTCCCTGTGCAGGCATTCACTGTGCAGCATTCCCCGTGCAGCATTCCCTGAGCAAGCATACCCTGTGCAAGCATGCCCTGTGCAAGCATTCCTTGTGCAGCATTCCCTGTTCAAGCATTTCCTGTGCAGCATTCCCTGTGCAAGCATTTTCTGTGCAAGCATTCCCTGTGCAGTATTCCCTGTGCAGGCATTCCTTGTGCAGCATTCCCTGTGCCAGATTTCCCTGTGCAGCATTCCCTGAGCAAGCATTCCCTGTGCAAGCATGCCCTGTGCAAGCATTCCCTGTGCAGCATGCCCTGTGCAAGCATTTCCTGTGCAGCATTCCCTGTGCAAGCATTCGCCGTGCAAGCATTCCCTGTGCAGTATTCCCTGTGCAGGTATTCCTTGTGCAGCATTCCCTGTGCAAGCATTCCCTGTGCAGGCATTCACTGTGTAGCATTCCCTGTGCAGCATTCTCTGTGCATGCATTCAATGTGCAGCGAGCCCTGTGCATGCATGCCCTGTGCAACCATTCCCTGTGCAGCATTCCCTGTGCAAGCATTCCCTTAGTAGGCATTCCCCATGCAGCATTCCCTGTGCAGCATTCCCTATGCAGGCATTCCCTGTGCAAGAATGCCCTGTGCAAGCATTCCCTGTGCAACATTCCCTGAGCAAGCATTCCCTGTGCAAGCATGCCCTGTGCAAGCATTCACTGTGCAGCATTCCCAGTGCAAGCATTTCCTGTGCAGCATTCCATGTGCAAGCATTCACTGTGCAAGCATTCCCTGTGCAGGCATTCCCTGTGCTGCATTCCCTGTGCAAGCATTCCCTGTACAAGCATTCCCTGTGCAGCATTCCCTGTGCAAGCTTTCCCTGTGAAGCATTCACCGTGCAAGCATTCCCTGTGCAGTCATTCCCTGTGCAGGCATTCACTGTGCAGCATTCCCTGTGCAGGCATTCCCTGTGCAGCATTTCCTGTGCATGCATTCCTTGTGCAGCATTCCCTGTGCATATATTCCCTGTGAAGCATTTGCAGTGCCAGAATTCCCTGTGCAGCATTCTCTGTGCAAGCATTTCCTGTGCAGCATTCCCTGTGCAGGCATTCCCTGTGCAGCATTCCCTGTGCAGGCATTCCTTGTGCAGCATTCCCTGTGCAAGCATTCCATGTGCAAGCATGCCCTGTGCAAGCATTCCGTGTGCAGCATTTCTGATGGAGCATTCCCTGTGCAAGCATTGCCTGTGAAGCATTCACTATACAAGCATTCCCTGTGCAGCACTTCTGATGGAGCATTCCGTGTGCAAGCATTCCCTGTGCAGCATTCCCTGTGCAGGCATTCCCTGTGCAGCATTCCGTGTGCAAGCATTCCCTTTGCAGCATTTCTGATGGAGCATTCCCTGTGCAAGCATTCCCTTTGCAAGCATTCCCTGTGCAGCATTCCCCGTGCAAGCATTTCCTGTGCAGCATTCCCTGTGCAAGCATTCGCTGTGCAAGCATTCCCTGTGCAGGCATTCCCTGTGCAGGCATTCGCAGTGCAGCATTTCCTGTGCAGGCATTCCTTGTGCAGCATTCCCTGTGCATATATTCCCTGTGAAGCATTCACTGTGCCAGAATTCCCTGTGCAGCATTCTCTGTGCAAGCATTTCCTGTGCAGCATTCCCTGAGCAGGCATTCCCTGTGCAGCATTCCCTGTGCAGGCATTCCTTGTGCAGCATTCCCTGTGCAAGCATTCCATGTGCAAGCATGCCCTGTGCAAGCATTCTGTGTGCAGCATTTCTGATGGAGAATCCCCTGTGCAAGCATTCCCTGTGCAGCATTTCTGATGGAGCATTCCGTGTGCAAGCATTCCCTGTGCAGCATTCCCTGTGCAGGCATTCCCTGTGCAGCATTCCCTGTGCAGCATTCCCTGTGCAAGCATTCCCTTTGCAGCATTTCTGATGGAGCATTCCCTGTGCAAGCATTCCCTGTGCAGCATTCCCTGTGCAGGCATTCCCTGTAAATCATTCCCTGTGCAGGCATTCCCTGTGCAACATTCCCTGTGCAGCATTCCCTGTGCAGCATTCACTGTGCAAGCATTCCCTGTGCAGCATTCCCTGTGCAGTCATTCCCTGTGCAGCATTCCCTGTGAAGTATTCACAGTGCAAGCATTCCCTGTGCAGCATTCCCTGTGCAGTCATTCCCTGTGCAGGCATTCACTGTGCAGCATTCCCTGTGCATATATTCCCTGTGAAGCATTTGCTGTGCCAGAATTCCCTGTGCAGCATTCTCTGTGCAAGCAATTCCTGTGCAGCATTCCCTGTGCAAGCATTCCCTGTGCAGCATTCCCTGTGCAGGCATTCCCTGTGCAGCATTCCCTGTGCAGCATTCCCTGTGCAAGCATTCCCTTTGCAGCATTTCTGATGGAGCATTCCCTGTGCAAGCATTCCCTGTGCAGCATTCCCTGTGCAGGCATTCCCTGTAAAGCATTCCCTGTGCAGGCATTCCCTGTGCAACATTCCCTGTGCAGCATTCCCTGTGCAGCATTCACTGTGCAAGCATTCCCTGTGCAGCATTCCCTGTGCAGTCATTTCCTGTGCAGCATTCCCTGTGAAGTATTCACAGTGCAAGCATTTCCTGTGCAGCATTCCCTGTGCAGTCATTCCCTGTGCAGGCATTCACTGTGCAGCATTCCCTGTGCAGGCATTCCCTGTGCAGGCATTCCCTGTGCAGGCATTCCTTGTGCAGCATTCCCTGTGCAAGCATTCCCTTTGAAGCATTCGCTGTGCCAGAATTCCCTGTGCAGCATTCCCTGTGCAAGCATTTCCTGTGCAGCATTCCCTGTGTGAGCATTCCCTGTGAAGCATTCACTTTGCAAGCATTCCCTGTGCAGCATTCCCTGTGGAAGCATTCCCTGTGCAACCATTTCCTCGGCAGCATTCCCTGTGCAAGCATTCCCTGTGCAGGCATTCCCTGTCCAAGCATTCTCTGTGCAATCATTCCCTGTGCAGGCATTCCCTGTGCAAGCATTCCCTGTGCAGCATTCCCTGTGCAGCATTCCCTGTGCAGGCATTCCCTATGCAGGCATTCCCTGTGCATGCATTCCTTGTGCAGCATTCCCTGTGCATGCATTCCCTGTGAAGCATTTGCTGTGCCAGAATTCCCTGTGCCGCATTCCCTGTGCAAGCATTTCCTGTGAAGCATTCACTGTGCAACCATTCCCTCTGCAGCATTCCCTGTGCAAGCATTCCCTGTCTAAGCATTCTCTGTGCAATCATTCCCTGTGCAGGCATTCACTGTGCAGCATTCCCTGTGCAGCATTCCCTGTGCAGCATTCCCTGAGCTAGCATTCCCTGCGCAAGCATGCCCTGTGCAAGCATTCCCTGTGAAGCATTCCATGTGCAAGCATTTCCCGTGCAGCAGTCCCTGTGCAAGCATTCGTTGTGCAAGCATTCCCTGTGCAGTATTCACTGTGCAGGCATTCCTTGTGCAGCATTCACTGTGCCAGAATTCCCTGTGCAGCATTCCCTGTGCAAGCATTTCCTGTGCAGCATTCCCTGTGCGAGCATTCCCTGTGAAGCCTTCACTGTGCAAGCATTCCCTGTGCAAAATTCCCTGTGGAAGCATTCCCTGTGCAACCATTGCCTCTGCAGCATTCCCTGTGCAGCATTCCCTGTGCAAGCATACCCTGTGCAGCATTCACTGTGCAAGAATTCCCTGTGCAGCATTCCCTGTGCAGTCATTCCCTGTGCAGCATTCCCTGTGAAGCATTCACAGTGCAAGCATTCCCTGTGCAGCATTCCCTGTGCAGTCATTCC
Source organism: Ambystoma mexicanum (assembly GCF_040938575.1). Classification (NCBI taxonomy): domain Eukaryota; kingdom Metazoa; phylum Chordata; class Amphibia; order Caudata; family Ambystomatidae; genus Ambystoma; species Ambystoma mexicanum. The sequence goes on along the minus strand of NC_090937.1, from coordinate 837,255,421 downwards.
CTGTGCAGGCATTCACTGTGCAGCATTCCCTGTGCAGGCATTCCTTGTGCAGCATTCCCTGTGGAAGCATTCCCTGTGAAGCATTCCTGTGCCAGCTTTCCCTGTGCAGCATTCCCTGTGCAAGCATTTCCTGTGCAGGCATTCACTGTGCAGCATTCCCTGTGCAGGCATTCCTTGTTCAGCATTCCCTGTGCAGGTATTCCTTGTGCAGCATTCCCTGTGCATGCATTCCCTGTGAAGCATTCGCTGTGCCAGAATTCCCTGTTCAGCCTTCCCTGTGCAAGCATTTACTGTGCAGTATTCCCTGTGTGAGCATTCCCTGTGAAGCATTCACTGTGCAAGCATTCCCTCTGCAGCATTCCCTGTGCAAGCATTCCCTGTGCAGGCATTCCCTGTCCAAGCTCTGTGCAATCATTCCCTGTGCAGGCATTCACTGTGCAATATTCCCTGTGCAGCATTCCCTGTGCAGCATTCCCTGTGCAGAATTCCCAGAGCAAGCATTCCCTGTGCAAGCATTCCCTGTGCAAGCATTCCCTGTGCAGCATTCCCTGTTCAAGCATTTCCTGTGCAGCATTCCCTGTGCAAGCATTCGCTGTGCAAGCATTCCCTGTGCAGTATTCCCTGTGCAGGCATTCCTTGTGCAGCATTCCCTGTGCCAGAATTCCCTGTGTAGCATTCCCTGAGCAAGCATTCCCTGTGCAAGCATGCCCTGTGTAAGCATTCCCTGTGCAGCATGCCCTGTGCAAGCATTTCCTGTACAGCATTCCCTGTGCAAGCATTCGCTGTTCAAGCATTCCTTGTGCAGTATTCCCTGTGCATGCATTCCTTGTGCAGCATTCCCTGTGCAAGCATTCCCTGTGCAGGCATTCACTGTGTAGCATTCCCTGTGCAGCATTCTCTGTGCATGCATTCCATGTGCAGCATGCCCTGTGCAAGCATGCCCTGTGCAACCATTCCCTGTGCAGCATTCCCTGTGCAAGCATTCCCTGAGTAGGCATTCCCTGTGCAAGCATTCCCTGTGCAGTCATTCCCTATACAGGCATTCGCTGTGCAGCATTCCCTATGCAGCATTCCCTGTGCAAGCATGCCCTGTGCAAGCATTCCCTGTGCAGCATTCCCCGTGCAAGCATTTCCTGTGCAGCATTCCCTGTGCAAGCATTCGCTTTGCAAGCATTCCCTGTGCAAGCATTTCCTGTGCAGCATTCCTTGTACGAGCATTCCCTGTGAAGCATTCACTCTGCAAGCATTCCCTGTGCAGCATTCCCTGTGGAAGCATTCCCTGTGCAACCATTCCCTCTGCAGCATTCTCTATGCAAGCATTCCCTGTGCAGGCATTCCCTGTCCAAGCATTCTCTGTGCATTCATTCCCTGTGCAGTCATTCCCTGTGCAGGCATTCACTGTGCAGCATTCCCTGTGCAGGCATTCCCTGTGCAGCATTCCCTTGTGCAGCATTCCCTGTGCATGCATTCCCTGTGAAGCATTCGCTGTGCCAGAATTCCCTGTTCAGCCTTCCCTGTGCAAGCATTTCCTGTGCAGCATTCCCTGTGCAAGCATTACCTGTGAAGCATTCACTGTACAACCATTCCCTCTGCAGCATTCCCTGTGCAAGCATTCCCTGTGCAGGCATTCCCTGTCCAAGCATTCTCTGTGCAATCATTCCCTGTGCAGGCATTCACTGTGCAGCATTCCCCGTGCAGCATTCCCTGTGCAGAATTCCCTGAGCAAGCATTCCCTGTTCAAGCATGCCCTGTGCAAGCATTCCCTGTGCAGCATTCCCTGTTCAAGCATTTCCTGTGCAGCATTCCCTGTGCAGTCATTCCCTGTGCAGCATTCCCTGTGAAGCATTCACAGTGCAAGCATTCCCTGTGCAGCATTCCCTGTGCAGTCATTCCCTGTGCAGGTATTCACTGTGCAGCATTCCCTGTGCAGGCATTCCCCGTGCAGGCATTCCCTGTGCAGGCATTCCTTGTGCAGCATTCCCTGTGGAAGCATTCCCTGTGAAGCATTCGCTGTGCCAGAATTCCCTGTGCAGCATTCCCTGTGAAGCATTCACAGTGCAAGCATTCCCTGTGCAGCATTCCCTGTGAAGCATTCGCTGTGCCAGAATTCCCTGTTCAGCCTTCCCTGTGCAAGCATTTCCTGTGCAGTATTCCCTGTGTGAGCATTCCCTGTGAAGCATTTCCTGTGAAGCATTCCCTGTGCGAGCATTCCCTGTGAAGCCTTCACTGTGCAAGCATTCCCTGTGCAAAATTCCCTGTGGAAGCATTCTCTGTGCAACCATTCCATCTGCAGCATTCCCTGTGCAGCATTCCCTGTGCAAGCATTCCCTGTGCAGAATTCACTGTGCAAGCATTCCCTGTGCAGCATTCCCTGTGCAGTCATTCCCTGTGCAGCATTCACATTGCAAGGATTCCCTGTGCAGCATTCCCTGTGCAGTCATTCACTGTGCAGCATTCCCTGTGCAGGCATTCCCTGTGCAGGCATTCCCTGTGCAGGCATTCCTTGTGCAGCATTCCCTGTGGAAGCATTCCCTGTGAAGCATTCGCTGTGCCAGAATTCCCTGTGCAGCATTCCCTGTGCAAGAATTTCCTGTGCAGGCATTCACTGTGCAGCATTCCCTGTGCAGGCATTCCATGTTCAACATTCCCTGTGCAGGCATTCCTTGTGCAGCATTCCCTGTGCATGCATTCCCTGTGAAGCATTCGCTGTGCCAGAATTCCCTGTCAGCCTCCCTGTGCAAGCATTTCCTGTGCAGTATTCCCTGTGTGAGCATTCCCTGTGAAGCATTCACTGTGCAACCATTCCCTCTGCAGCATTCCCTGTGCAAACATTCCCTGTGCAGGCATTCCATGTCCAAGCTCTGTGCAATCATTCCCTGTGCAGGCATTCACTGTGCAGCATTCCCCGTGCAGCATTCCCTGTGGAGCATTCCCTGAGCAAGCATTCCCTGTGCAAGCATGCCCTGTGCAAGCATTCCCTGTGCAGCATTCCCTGTTCAAGCATTTCCTGTGCAGCATTCCCTGTGCAAGCATTCGCTGTGCAAGCATTCCCTGTTCAGTATTCCCTGTGCAGGCATTCCTTGTGCAGCATTCCCTGTGCCAGAATTCCCTGTGTAGCATTCCCTGAGCAAGCATTCCCTGTGCAAGCATGCCCTGTGCAAGCATTCCCTGTGCAGCATGCCCTGTGCAAGCATTTCCTGTGCAGCATTCCCTGTGCAAGCATTCGCTGTGCAAGCATTCCTTGTGCAGTATTCCCTGTGCATGCATTCCTTGTGCAGTATTCCCTGTGCAAGCATTCCCTGTGCAGGCATTTACTGTGTAGCATTCCCTGTGCAGCATTCTCTGTGCATGCATTCCATGTGCAGCATGCCCTGTGCAAGCATGCCCTGTGCAACCATTCCCTGTGCAGCATTCCCTGTGCAAGCATTCCTTGAGTAGGCATTCCCTGTGCAAGCATTCCCTGTGCAGTCATTCCCTATACAGGCATTCGCTGTGCTGCATTCCCCATGCAGCATTCCCCATGCAGCATTCCCTGTGCAAGCATGCCCTGTGCAAGCATTCCCTGTGCAGCATTCCCCGTGCAAGCATTTCCTGTGCAGCATTCCCTGTGCAAGCATTCGCTGTGCAAGCATTCCCTGTGCAAGCATTTCCTGTGCAGCATTCCTTGTGCGAGCATTCCCTGTGAAGCATTCACTCTGCAAGCATTCCCTGTGCAGCATTCCCTGTGGAAGCATTCCCTGTGCAACCATTCCCTCTGCAGCATTCCCTGTGCAAGCATTCCCTGTGCAGGCATTCCCTGTCCAAGCATTCTCTGTGCATTCATTCCCTGTGCAGTCATTCCATGTGCAGGCATTCACTGTGCAGCATTCCCTGTGCAGGCATTCCTTGTGCAGCATTCCCTGTGCATGCATTCCCTGTGAAACATTCGCTGTGCCAGAATTCCCTGTTCAGCCTTCCCTGTGCAAGCATTTCCTGTGCAGCATTCCCTGTGCGAGCATTCCCTGTGAAGCATTCACTGTGCAACCATTCCCTCTGCAGCATTCCCTGTGCAAGCATTCCCTGTGCAGGCATTCCCTGTCCAAGCATTCTCTGTGCAATCATTCCCTGTGCAGGCATTCACTGTGCAGCATTCCCCGTGCAGAATTCCCTGTGCAGCATTCCCTGAGCAAGCATTCCCTGTGCAAGCATGCCCTGTGCAAGCATTCCCTGTGCAGCATTCCCTGTTCAAGCATTTCCTGTGCAGCATTCCCTGTGTAAGCATTCTCTGTGCAAGCATTTCCTGTGCAGTATTCCCTGTGCAGGCATTCCTTTTGGAGCATTCCCTGTGCCAGAATTCCCTGTGCAGCATTCCCTGAGCAAGCATTCCCTGTGAAGCATTCGCTGTGCCAGAATTCCCTGTGCAGCATTCTCTGTGCAAGCATTTCCTGTGCAGCATTCCCTGTGAGAGCATTCCCTGTGAAGCATTCACTGTGCAACCATTCCCTCTGCAGCATTCCCTGTGCAAGCATTCCCTGTGCAGGCATTCCCTGTCCAAGCATTCTCTGTTCAATCATTCCCTGTACAGGCATTCACTGTGCAGCATTCCCCGTGCAGCATTCCTTGTGCAGCATTCCCTGAGCAAGCATTCCCTGTGAAAGCACGCCCTGTGCAAGCATTTCCTGTGCAAGCATTCCCTGTGCAGCATTCCCTGTGCAAGCATTTCCTGTGCAGCATTCCCTGTGCAAGCATTCGCTGTGCAAGCATTCCCTGTGCAGTAATCCCTGTGCAGGCATTCCTTGTGCAGCATTCCCTGTGACAGAAATCCCTGTGCAGCATTCCCTGTGCAAGCATTTCCTGTGCAGCATTCCCTGTGTGAGCATTCCCTGTGAAGCATTCACTGTGCAAGCATTCCCTGTGCAGCATTCCCTGTGGAAGCATTGCCTGTGCAACCATTCCCTCTGCAGCATTCCCATGTGGAAGCATTCCCTGTGCAACCATTCCCTCTGCAGCTTTCCCTGTGCAAGCATTCCCTCTGCAGGCATTCCCTGTCCAAGCATTCTCTGTGCAATCATTCCCTGTGCAGGCATTCACTGTGCAGCATTCCCTGTGCAGCATTCCCTGAGCAAGCAGTCCCTGTGCAAGCATGCCCTGTGCAAGCATTCCCTGTGCAAGCATTCCCTGTGCAAGCATTTCCTGTGCAGCATTCCCTGTGCGAGCATTCCCTGTGAAGCATTCACTGTGCAAGCATTCCCTGTGCAGCATTCCCTGTGGAAGCATTCCCTGTGCAACCATTCCCTCTGCAGCATTCCTATGTGGAAGCATTCCCTGTGCAACCATTCCCTCTGCAGCATACCCTGTGCAACTATTCCCTGTGCAGCATTCCCTGTGCAGCATTCCCTGAGCAAGCATTCCCTGTGCAAGCATGCCCTGTGCAAGCATTCCCTGTGCAGCATGCCCTGTGCAAGCATTTCCTGTGCAGCATTCCCTGTGCAGTATCCCCTGTGCAGGCATTCCTTGTGCAGCATTCCCTGTGCAAGCATTCCCTGTGCAGGCATTCGCTGTGTAGCATTCCCTGTGCAGCATTCTCTGTGCATGCATTCCATGTGCAGCATGCCCTGTGGAAGCATTCCCTGTGCAACCATTCCCTCTGCAGCATTCCCATGTGGAAGCATTCCCTGTGCAACCATTCCCTCTGCAGCTTTCCCTGTGCAAGCATTCCCTCTGCAGGCATTCCCTGTCCAAGCATTCTCTGTGCAATCATTCCCTGTGCAGGCATTCACTGTGCAGCATTCCCTGTGCAGCATTCCCTGAGCAAGCAGTCCCTGTGCAAGCATGCCCTGTGCAAGCATTCCCTGTGCAGCATACCCTGTGCAAGCATTTCCTGTGCAGCATTCCCTGTGCATCATTCCCTGTGCAATCATTCCCTGTGCAAGCATGCCCTGTGCAAGCATTCCCTGTGCAAGCATTTCCTGTGCAGCATTCCCTGTGCGAGCATTCCCTGTGAAGCATTCACTGTGCAAGCATTCCCTGTGCAGCATTCCCTGTGGAAGCATTCCCTGTGCAACCATTCCCTCTGCAGCATTCCTATGTGGAAGCATTCCCTGTGCAACCATTCCCTCTGCAGCATACCCTGTGCAAGCATTCCCTGTGCAGCATTCCCTGTGCAGCATTCCCTGAGCAAGCATTCCCTGTGCAAGCATGCCCTGTGCAAGCATTCCCTGTGCAGCATGCCCTGTGCAAGCATTTCCTGTGCAGCATTCCCTGTGCAGTATCCCCTGTGCAGGCATTCCTTGTGCAGCATTCCCTGTGCAAGCATTCCCTGTGCAGGCATTCGCTGTGTAGCATTCCCTGTGCAGCATTCTCTGTGCATGCATTCCATGTGCAGCATGCCCTGTGCAAGCATGCCCTGTGCAACCATTCCCTGTGCAGCATTCCCTGTGCAACCATTCCCTGTGCAGCATTCCCTGAGCAAGCATTCCCTGTGCAAGCATGCCCTGTGCAAGCATTCCCTGTGCAGCATTCCCTGTTCAAGCATTTCCTGTGCAGCATTCCCTGTGTAAGCATTCTCTGTGCAAGCATTCCCTGTGCAGTATTCCCTGTGCAGGCATTCCTTTTGCAGCATTCCCTGTGCCAGAATTCCCTGTGCAGCATTCCCTGAGCAAGCATTCCCTGTGCAAGCATGCCCTGTGCAAGCATTCCCTGTGCAGCATGCCCTGTGCAAGCATTTCCTGTGCAGCATTCCCTGAGCAAGCATTCGCCGTGCAAGCATTCCCTGTGCAGTATTCTCTGTGCAGGTATTCCTTGTGCAGCATTCCCTGTGCCAGAATTCCCTGTGCAGCATTCCCTGAGCAAGCATTCCCTGTGAAGCATTCGCTGTGCCAGAATTCCCTGTGCAGCATTCTCTGTGCAAGCATTTCCTGTGCAGCATTCCCTGTGTGAGCATTCCCTGTGAAGCATTCACTGTGCAACCATTCCCTCTGCAGCATTCCCTGTGCAAGCATTCCCTGTGCAGGCATTCCCTGTCCAAGCATTCTCTGTTCAATCATTCCCTGTACAGGCATTCACTGTGCAGCATTCCCCGTGCAGCATTCCTTGTGCAGCATTCCCTGAGCAAGCATTCCCTGTGAAAGCACGCCCTGTGCAAGCATTTCCTGTGCAAGCATTCCCTGTGCAGCATTCCCTGTGCAAGCATTTCCTGTGCAGCATTCCCTGTGCAAGCATTCGCTGTGCAAGCATTCCCTGTGCAGTAATCCCTGTGCAGGCATTCCTTGTGCAGCATTCCCTGTGACAGAAATCCCTGTGCAGCATTCCCTGTGCAAGCATTTCCTGTGCAGCATTCCCTGTGTGAGCATTCCCTGTGAAACATTCACTGTGCAAGCATTCCCTGTGCAGCATTCCCTGTGGAAGCATTCCCTGTGCAACTATTCCCTCTGCAGCATTCCCATGTGGAAGCATTCCCTGTGCAACCATTCCCTCTGCAGCTTTCCCTGTGCAAGCATTCCCTCTGCAGGCATTCCCTGTCCAAGCATTCTCTGTGCAATCATTCCCTGTGCAGGCATTCACTGTGCAGCATTCCCTGTGCAGCATTCCCTGAGCAAGCAGTCCCTGTGCAAGCATGCCCTGTGCAAGCATTCCCTGTGCAGCATACCCTGTGCAAGCATTTCCTGTGCAGCATTCCCTGTGCATCATTCCCTGTGCAATCATTCCCTGTGCAAGCATGCCCTGTGCAAGCATTCCCTGTGCAAGCATTTCCTGTGCAGCATTCCCTGTGCGAGCATTCCCTGTGAAGCATTCACTGTGCAAGCATTCCCTGTGCAGCATTCCCTGTGGAAGCATTCCCTGTGCAACCATTCCCTCTGCAGCATTCCTATGTGGAAGCATTCCCTGTGCAACCATTCCCTCTGCAGCATACCCTGTTCAAGCATTCCCTGTGCAGCATTCCCTGTGCAGCATTCCCTGAGCAAGCATTCCCTGTGCAAGCATGCCCTGTGCAAGCATTCCCTGTGCAGCATGCCCTGTGCAAGCATTTCCTGTGCAGCATTCCCTGTGCAGTATCCCCTGTGCAGGCATTCCTTGTGCAGCATTCCCTGTGCAAGCATTCCCTGTGCAGGCATTCGCTGTGTAGCATTCCCTGTGCAGCATTCTCTGTGCATGCATTCCATGTGCAGCATGCCCTGTGCAAGCATGCCCTGTGCAACCATTCCCTGTGCAGCATTCCCTGTGCAACCATTCCCTGTGCAGCATTCCCTGAGCAAGCATTCCCTGTGCAAGCATGCCCTGTGCAAGCATTCCCTGTGCAGCATTCCCTGTTCAAGCATTTCCTGTGCAGCATTCCCTGTGTAAGCATTCTCTGTGCAAGCATTCCCTGTGCAGTATTCCCTGTGCAGGCATTCCTTTTGCAGCATTCCCTGTGCCAGAATTCCCTGTGCAGCATTCCCTGAGCAAGCATTCCCTGTGCAAGCATGCCCTGTGCAAGCATTCCCTGTGCAGCATGCCCTGTGCAAGCATTTCCTGTGCAGCATTCCCTGAGCAAGCATTCGCCGTGCAAGCATTCCCTGTGCAGTATTCTCTGTGCAGGTATTCCTTGTGCAGCATTCCCTGTGCAAGCATTCCCTGTGCAGGCATTCGCTGTGTAGCATTCCCTGTGCAGCATTCTCTGTGCATGCATTCAATGTGCAGCGTGCCCTGTGCAAGCATGCCCTGTGCAAGCATTCCCTGTGCAGCATGCCCTGTGCAAGCATTCCCTGAGTAGGCATTCCCTGTGCAGTCATTCCCTATGCAGGCATTAGCTGTGCAGCATTCCCCATGCAGCATTCCCTGTGCAGCATTCCCTGTGCAAGCATTCCCTGTGCAAAAATGCCCTGTGCAAGCATTCCCTGTGCAACATTCCCTGAGCAAGCATTCCCTGTGCAAGCATGCCCTGTGCAAGCATTCCCTGTGCAGCATTCCCCGTGCAAGCATTTCCTGTGCAGCATTCCCTGTGCAAGCATTCGCTGTGCAAGCATTCCCTGTGCAGGCATTCCCTGTGCTGCATTCCCTGTGAAAGCATTCCCTGTACAAGCATTCCCTGTGCAGCATTCCCTGTGCAAGCTTTCCCTGTGAAGCATTCACCGTGCAAGCATTCCCTGTGCAGTCATTCCCTGTGCAGGCATTCACTGTGCAGCATTCTCTGTGCAGGTATTCCTTGTGCAGCATTCCCTGTGCAAGCATTCCCTGTGCAGGCATTCGCTGTGGAAGCATTCCCTGTGCAACCATTCCCTCTGCAGCATTCCCATGTGGAAGCATTCCCTGTGCAACCATTCCCTCTGCAGCTTTCCCTGTGCAAGCATTCTCTGTGCAAGCATTTACTGTGCAGCATTTCCTGTGTGAGCATTCCCTGTGCAGCATTCCCTGTGCAAGCATTCCCTGTGCAAAAATGCCCTGTGCAAGCATTCCCTGTGCAACATTCCCTGAGCAGCATTCCCTGTGCAAGCATGCCCTGTGCAAGCATTCCCTGTGCAGCATTCCCCGTGCAAGCATTTCCTGTGCAGCATTCCCTGTGCAAGCATTCGCTGTGCAAGCATTCCCTGTGCAGGCATTCCCTGTGCTGCATTCCCTGTGAAAGCATTCCCTGTACAAGCATTCCCTGTGCAGCATGCCCTGTGCAGGCATTCCCTGTCCAAGCATTCTCTGTTCAATCATTCCCTGTGCAGGCATTCACTGTGCAGCATTCCCCTTGCAGCATTCCCTGTGCAGCATTCCCTGAGCAAGCATTCCCTGTGAAAGCATGCCCTGTGCAAGCATTTCCTGTGCAAGCATTCCCTGTGCAGCATTCCCTGTGCAAGCATTTCCTGTGCAGCATTCCCTGTGCAAGCATTCGCTGTGCAAGCATTCCCTGTGCAGTAATCCCTGTGCAGGCATTCCTTGTGCAGCATTCCCTGTGACAGAAATCCCTGTGCAGCATTCCCTGTGCAAGCATTTCCTGTGCAGCATTCCCTGTGTGAGCATTCCCTGTGAAGCATTCCCTGTGGAAGCATTCCCTGTGCAACCATTCCCTCTGCAGCATTCCCATGTGGAAGCATTCCCTGTGCAACCATTCCCTCTGCAGCTTTCCCTGTGCAAGCATTCCCTCTGCAGGCATTCCCTTTCCAAGCATTCTCTGTGCAATCATTCCCTGTGCAGGCATTCACTGTGCAGCATTCCCTGTGCAGCATTCCCTGAGCAAGCAGTCCCTGTGCAAGCATGCCCTGTGCAGGCATTCCCTGTGCAGCATACCCTGTGCAAGCATTTCCTGTGCAGCATTCCCTGTGCATCATTCCCTGTGCAAGCATGCCCTGTGCAAGCATTCCCTGTGCAAGCATTTCCTGTGCAGCATTCCCTGTGTGAGCATTCCCTGTGAAGCATTCACTGTGCAAGCATTCCCTGTGCAGCATTCCCTGTGGAAGCATTCCCTGTGCAACCATTCCCTCTGCAGCATTCCTATGTGGAAGCATTCCCTGTGCAACCATTCCCTCTGCAGCATACCCTGTGCAAGCATTCCCTGTGCAGCATTCCCTGTGCAGCATTCCCTGAGCAAGCATTCCCTGTGCAAGCATGCCCTGTGCAAGCATTCCCTGTGCAGCATGCCCTGTGCAAGCATTTCCTTTGCAGCATTCCCTGTGCAGTATCCCCTGTGCAGGCATTCCTTGTGCAGCATTCCCTGTGCAAGCATTCCCTGTGCAGGCATTCGCTGTGTAGCCTTCCCTGTGCAGCATTCTCTGTGCATGCATTCCATGTGCAGCATGCCCTGTGCAAGCATGCCCTGTGCAACCATTCCCTGTGCAGCATTCCATGTGCAACCATTCCCTGTGCAGGCATTCCCTGTGCAAGCATTCCCTGTGCAGTCATTCTCTATGCAGGCATTCGCTGTGCAGCATTCCCCATGCAGCATTCCCTGTGCAGCATTCCCTGAGCAAGCATTCCCTGTGCAAACATGCCCTGTGCAAGCATTCCCTGTGCAACATTCCCTGCGCAAGCATTTCCTGTGCAGGCATTCCTGGTGCAAGCATTCCCTGTGCAGTCATTCCCTGTGCAGGCATTCGCTGTGCAGCATACCCCATGCAGCATTCCCTGTGCAGCATTCCCTGTGCAGCATTCCCTGTGCAAGTATTCCCTGTGCAGCATTCCCTGTGCAAGCATTCCCTGTGCAGCATTCCCTGTGCAGGCATTCTCTGTGCAGCATTCCCTGTGCAGGCATTCGCTGCACAGCATTCCCTGTGCAAGCATTCCCTGTGCAAGCATGCCCTGTGCAAGCATTCCCTGTGCAGCATTCTCTGTGCAAGCATTTCCTATGCAGCATTCCCTGTGCAAGCATTCCCTGTGCAGGCATTCCCTGTCCAAGCATTCTCTGTTCAATCATTCCCTGTGCAGGCATTCACTGTGCAGCATTCCCCGTGCAGCATTCCCTGTGCAGCATTCCCTGAGCAAGCATTCCCTGTGCAAGCATGCCCTGTGCAAGCATTTTCTGTGCAAGCATTCCCTGTGCAGCATTCCCTGTGCAAGCATTTCCTGTGCAGCATTCCCTGTGCAAGCATTTGCTGTGCAAGCATTCCCTGTGCAGTAATCCCTGTGCAGGCATTCCTTGTGCAGCATTCCCTGTGACAGAAATCCCTGTGCAGCATTCCCTGTGCAAGCATTTCCTGTGCAGCATTCCCTGTGTGAGCATTCCCTGTGAAGCATTCACTGTGCAAGCATTCCCTGTGCAGCATTCCCTGTGGAAGCATTCCCTGTGCAACCATTCCCTCTGCAGCATTCCCATGTGGAAGCATTCCCTGTGCAACCATTCCCTCTGCAGCTTTCCCTGTGCAAGCATTCCCTCTGCAGGCATTCCCTGACCAAGCATTCTCTGTGCAATCATTCCCTGTGCAGGCATTCACTGTGCAGCATTCCCTGAGCAAGCAGTCCCTGTGCAAGCATTCCCTGTGCAAGCATTCCCTGTGCAGCATACCCTGTGCAAGCATTATCTGTGCAGCATTCCCTGTGCATCATTCCCTGTGCAAGCATTCCCTGTGCAAGCATGCCCTGTGCAAGCATTCCCTGTGCAGCATTCCCTGTGCAAGCATTTCCTGTGCAGCATTCCCTGTGCGAGCATTCCCTGTGAAGCATTCATTGTGCAAGCATTCCCTGTGCAGCATTCCCTGTGGAAGCATTCCCTGTGCAACCATTCCCTCTGCAGCATTCCTATGTGGAAGCATTCCCTGTGCAACCATTCCCTCTGCAGCATACCCTGTGCAAGCATTCCCGGTGCAGCATTCCCTGTGCAGCATTCCATGAGCAAGCATCCCCTGTGCAAGCATGCCCTGTGCAAGCATTCCCTGTGCAGCATGCCCTGTGCAAGCATTTCCTGTGCAGCATTCCTTGTGCAGTATCCCCTGTGAAGGCATTCCTTGTGCAGCATTCCCTGTGCAAGCATTCCCTGTGCAGGCATTCGCTGTGTAGCATTCCCTGTGCAGCATTCTCTGTGCATGCATTCCATGTGCAGCATGCCCTGTGCAAGCATGCCCTGTGCAACCATTCCCTGTGCAGCATTCCCTGTGCAACCATTCTCTGTGCAGGCATTCCCTGTGCAAGCATTCCCTGTGCAGTAATTCTCTATGCAGGCATTTGCTGTGCAGCATTCCCCATGCAGCATTCCCTGTGCAGCATTCCCTGAGCAAGCATTCCCTGTGCAAGCATGCCCTGTGCAAGCATTCCCTGTGCAACATTCCCTGTGCAAGCATTTCCTGTGCAGGCATTCCTGGTGCAAGCATTCCCTGTGCAGTCATTCCCTGTGCAGGCATTCACTGTGCAGCATACCCCATGCAGCATTCCCTGTGCAGCATTCCCTGTGCAGCATTCCCTGTGCAAGTATTCCCTGTGCAGCATTCCCTGTGCAAGCATTCCCTGTGCAGCATTCCCTGTGCAGGCATTCTCTGTGCAGCATTCCCTGTGCAGGCATTCGCTGCACAGCATTCCCCGTGTAGCATTCACTGTGCAGCATTCCCTGTGCAAGCATTCCCTGTGCAAGCATGCCCTGTGCAAGCATTCCCTGTGCAGCATTCTCTGTGCAAGCATTTCCTGTGCAGCATTCCCTGTGCAAGCATTCGCTGTGCAAGCATTCCCTGTGCAGCATTCCTGTGCAAGCATTTCCTGTGCAGCATTCCCTGTGCAAGCATTCCCTGTGCAGTATTCCCTGTGTAGGCATTCCCCGTGCAGCCATTCCCTGCGCAGCATTCCCTGTGCAGCATTCCTTGCTTGTGCAAGCATTCCCTGTGCAGCATTCCCTGTGTAGGCATTCCCTGTGAAGCATTCCCTGTGCAGCATTCCCTGTGCAGTATTACCTGTGCAGCATTCCCTGTGCAAGCATACCCTGTGCAGCATTCCCTTTGCAAGCATTTCCTGTGCAGCATTCCCTGTGCAGCATTCCCTGTGCAGGCATTCCCTTTGCAGCATTCCCTGTGAAAGCATTTCCTGTTCAGCATTCCCTGGGCCGGTTTTCCTCAAACAGCGTTCACTTCTTCTTTTGTCCTGTCTCCTCAGACAGCGTACAATTCTTCTTTCGGTGGGGGTGATGCCATCGCGCACACGCGCTTCTTCTGCATGTTCTTTTTCCAGGCAGACGGTGAGTCGCACATGTATTTACCAACTGTGCTTGCCCCGTGTGTCGGGTACCCCTTCAGAGGTCATTGTAGGCTGTGTGTATTACGCGTACGCTTTATTTTGTGTTTCTGGGTGGCACAGTGTAGTGCGGGTATTTTTCCATGCACGTGGTCTACGAGGGGTTGCGTGCACGTTATTTTTTGTTTTCGGGGTGCCTGTGCATTGCGTGACCCGTCATCTTCCCCGAGGTGTCACAGACAGCCTTGCTAGAGTACTAGGGTACAAATTCCATTTAGTACCCTACCACTTTCACCCCCAATTGCCCAGGACAATCGTTTACTGCTACTCCCATACGCACAAGAACATCAGTGCCATGGTTACCAAGCGGTAAGGGAGGCAAAGGTGGCCGACCGCCAAAAGGTGGGCATGGTGGGCGTGGTAGGGGATGTGGCCAGGATTTGCAGGGTGCCCCTAGACCCCCATGTGTGCAGGAGCATTCAGGGACACCCATGCCCCCCCCATGGTTGTGGTAAACGTAGCTGACACCATCCCAGCTCAGCCCTTGTTGGACCAGCGCATTGTGGCACCTGAACTGGCACTGGATGACTCCCAGGTTGACTTCCAGGTCAGCAAGTCTAAGCTACGTGTAGCGGTGCAAGTTGGTGTCACCAGGCAAAGTCGATCTGGGGCAGCTATGTCATCTGCTGCCCCAAGTAGGCAGGGTGGGGAGGCTGCAGGGGCAGCTGCAGCTCGATCCACCCCAGCTCTGAGTCTCCCAGCCGGGACAGTGTTGGTCCCGGTCCATCATACAGACTTTGCCCCTGCCAACATCACTCTGCAGCCAATGCCTGCACCAAGACCTATGGGCATTGTGCAATTGCACACTTCTAGTACCCAGTCCACTGGCACTTCTGCCCCTACTGACCAGAGCGGCGTAAGCCACACAGGATCCACACCACCTTAGAAAAAGAGGCAGAAGGGTGCTCTGGCACTACAGGGTGAGACCCCAGACACGGCTACACACTCCGGCACATCAAGGAAGCCTAGATTTAATGACGCCAAACTTGATGCACTTGTGGCCTATGCCACATAGCCGTGAAATGGTGGTGACTGTAGGGTGCAAGACTATACCTGGTCAACGTAAGGCACACTAGCATACCATCGTGGACATCATTAGTGCCCTTGGATTTGTGAGGCGCACGGCTGATGATTGCTACAAGTGGTGGAATTACCTGAAACGCAGAGCAAAGAACAAGCTGGCCTCAAATCATACTTCTACTCTGGTGACTGGTGGTGGGTCTCCACAAGAGGACAACCAACTCACTGAACATGAGTCTGCTGCTGGAACCTTTGTCACAGAGGAACAGATCCAAGGCGTGGGAGACCTACCAGATTACGATGCATTGTCCGGTGAGTGCCCATGCAGGTGTGTGTAATCCATGTGTATGTTGTGAGGGTGACGGGTTCTGATTAAGTGCCAGGTGAGGGTGTGTGCACATGAGTGGTATGGGTCATCCATGTGCTTCCTCCAAAACATTCACTGGCCTTGGATTTGGGTATGACAATATCCCTTCTGCCCACAGTAGCCATTTAGTGCCACATTACTGCAGTTGCCCTTGTCATCTTGCCACAACATTGTTCAGAATTTTTCAGTGTTCATTCAGGCTGATAGGATCAATTCTCCCACTTTTGCAACACCTTTTTCAGCCCTATTGTCACATATGTGACATGCTTCTGTCATTTATTACACCCCACATTGACCCACATTTGTTACCTTGTTATGTGATTGATTAGACCATTCAGGCTGATTGAGTATTGGCCTGCTCACATTGATTTTTGGTGCCTGTTTGTATGTGGTACATGATAGTTGTTTCCTGTCAAGTTTAAGTGACCAACCATTGATGTTTACATCTGCCTGCAATCACTGTATTCTTGTACACTGGATGTGTTGCAGTGAGTGGCACATGCATATTTTGTCACACTATGTAGCATTTTTCATCTCATCATCTCACATGGATGGCTGACCGTACTCATTCACTGACATATGGCAGTACTTGTGGAATGCACCATGGCTATGCTACATGCCATCTGTGTGACGGCATGTGTCATGTATGCGTATTGGACATGCCACTCACAGGCTAATGTGTGATGCCAGTTCTACCCAGCATGCATCAAATGTCTTGCTTTTCCATCTTGGTGTCATCAGTGTGTGCTTTTTGCCTCCCCTTCCAACTCATTGACAGTGCATGCATGCCAGGGTTATAGTCATGTGGCACATGTGTAATTCATGTACTGGATCTCTGCCTTGTCAGGCCTATGTGTGTGTAATGGTGCTCATGCCTGTTTCCATTTGTTGTCTTTCATGTTTTTGCAGGTGATGACACACTTGATGCTGTTGAGGTGGAGGAGATGGTGCAGACCCAGGAGACCCAGACCCAGGAGGAATCTCAGGCACGACCGGGCACCAGTGGGGGATGTGGTGTGGTGGTGGGTGAAAACCCTTTGTTACTGCAGACCATACTGTCTTGGGGTGTCTCTGGGTGCACCTCCCCAGACCTCTATTCAGGTGCTGAATCGGATGATGAGACTTATGTGCCGTCGCAGGTGAGTGTTTCCGGCAAGGATTCTGCTCTGTCCAATCCACCTGCACCAGGGGTAGAACCCTCTATGGGTATGGTATGTGGGCTGTGGTTACTCCGCCTTTGGCGGTTACGGATGCAGGGTCACACTCCACAACATCTGATCCTGTTCCTGAGCCAGCAGATCAGAGGGGGAATGCAGTCCTGCAGCCTCAGGCAGTGCCACCACAGCAAGGTGCAGATCGCCTTGCCCCAAAAAGGTGTGATGCCCGCCGATGTGGTCGCCGTACGCCACCAGGCAATACTGTATTGGAGAACTCCATGTACGGTATGGCAACCCAACAGACAGCATCAGTTGAAATGATGGCTCAGGCAATGGATAGGGTGGCCACTTCCATTATCCCCCCTGAAAGGCAGATGGAGCAACAACAGCAGGCAACAGACTCCATTTGCCGATCACACAGGGAAGACATGTTTGCGTCCAACAGGGACCGACGGGTGGCACTGGAGACTCTGCGGGAAGCCATTTCTATAGAGTCACAGGGCCACAGGGAAGCCCTGAGGGTATAACTCCATAACCTCAGGGAGACTCTTGTGGAACTTGAGGCTTCCACAAATTTGAGGACAGAACAGCAGCTGGAGTGGCTCACACGTTCGCTCTCAGCTGCAGGCAACTCTGGAGGAGATCCAGGCATCACGGGAGGCCATGCGTGCAGAAATGCAGCCAACCCGTCAGGTGCTGCACGGGGATCTCCGTACTATCATCCTCCAGAACGAGACCTTCCACACCCGCATGCTTGCTGCCATGGAGGACCATAACAGGGCTTTGCGTGGGCTGCCTCCCATAGCACCACCACCTCCTGATGCAGCAGCAGAGGGTGATGAGAGCGACAGCAGCACTTCTCCCACAGTAGCGTAGCCGTGCAGGCCATGAACCCATGGAGGTATTTTTTTTTCTGCAACATCCACACAGGTGGGTGTTGGTGTGCACCCTTTCCTCAGACCTCCTGGGTGGCCTCTCCCCATCGCCCCCACATGGCCATTTTTGATTATTTTTTTTTTCAGTGTATTGGCTTGTGTGGCTCCCGTGGGCATCCACTGTGTATTTTGGCTGGGCACAGGCAGGCTTGTCTTGTGTTTGGGTTAGATGTTCACCCCTCCTGCTTCCCGTTTCCATGGGCTCGCAAAGGGTGTGACCAAGTGACAGTGACTTACGCAGTGACATTGGGCTCCCATGAGCTGTGTGGGCAGTCTGTAGTCATAACTGTGTGGACATTCCTAGTGGGGTTTGTTTTTGTATTGAACACTGCATGGTGTATTGATATGTGCTTATGCATCTATGTCTTCCTCCTTATTCGCAGGTACCTTCTTCCTGTCTTCACAAAGCCGTCTCCTTTGCAGATGCAGTTCATGTTGTATGCCGTACACTGACGCATTTGCCAGACACCAACACTCTGGAGTCGGAAGGGGTCAATGTGCTGGCTTATTGAGGTTGTATGACTTACATTACTTTGAGTTTTTACTGTCATATTTTGGCAATGATTCATGCTGTGTTGCTGTATTGTGTTGCTGGTATGTATTTGGTCATGTGTGCTGTTTGTTATTGATTACTGGGAGCATATTGTCTGTGCTCTGTTTCCATTTGGGACAGTGCACTTTGTGACACTTGTGACATGTGTTGTGCATTCCTTTGTTTGCTTTCACATTGCAGGACATGCCATGGTGTGTTGGGTGGCGGAGATGGGTAGAGGTTGGGTGACATGGCGCTATTTTCATGTTGTATTTTGCAAGGGGGTAGTCATTCAGGCAGCATAAATGTGTGTCTTTTTGTGACACAGCATTGGTTATCTTTGGGTAGGTAGGGATGCACACAATGTAACACTTCCAGGTGACCAATCTCAGTCTGGTATGGTTGTGACAGTTGACTGTCCCTTATGTCATCATCATTGGTTGTCAGCTGGTATGTGCCAGGGCTGTGTGCACTCCACAGGGGTGTGATTTTAGGTGAAGTAATTAGCCACCAGCTGCGTACGGGCTGCCTCATCACATGCCCTTTCCCCCCAATGCGTAGCGGCCGTGCTTGTGGTTGGGGATGTGGGGGCACCACCATGTCCACCGGCAGGCCCCGACGTGTTGCAACGTTGTGCAGGACACATGTTGCCACTATGATCCTGCTCACTTCTGGGAGCGCGTATAGCAGCTGCCCACCAGAGCGTTCAAGGGAGCGAAAGTGTGACTTGAGCACTCAGAATGTACGCTCCACTATGCCCCGGGTTGCAATATGGGCTTTGTTGTATCTTACCTCGGGTGGAGTGGTGGGGTTCCGAATTTACGTCATCATGTGGGTGCTCAGAGGGTAGGCACTGTCTCCTGGGGAGGTGATGATGGGTATCATTAGTGGGGTTGTGACATTACTCAGTATCTGAAATGCATGCATGTGCAGGGGCATTTATACTCACCAAGCAGCCATGTATCGCCATGCCGCCCAGCTTCTAGGCCCGGTTTAGGGTTCACATTCTGTAAATGAAACTGTCATGGGTGGACCCTGGATAGTTGTCATATACTGAGGTGATGATTCCCTTGGCATCACATAGTACCTGCACGTTGATGGAATGCCAGTGCTTGCGGTTTCTGTAGATGTGCTCAGTTGCCCTGGGAGGACGTAGAGCCACATGGGTGCAGTCAATGGCACCTAGCACTTTGGGGAAGTGTGCCACCCCGTAAAAATCCTGGACGACAGCCTGCCTTTCTGCAGGTGTTCTGGGCAGGTATATGTGCCTGCGGACTGATGGGCGTGCAGTCATGATGGCCAACACCTGGTGCAGGCAGCGTGACTGCGTGGCCTTTGACACCCCCCCACTATGGCATTTGTCCGCTGAAATGAACCAGTGGCCAAGAAGTGTCGTACATTGAGCACCTTTTCCAAGGGGCTCAGTGCTTGGGAGCACAGGGTGGGTGATGTGAGGTCATCCTCCCACTCAATCACCAGGTCGAGTATTATGTGAGGTGGAAACCTGTACCTCCCATAAACCTGGTCATCAGGCATCCCAAAAAGGCTGGTTCTGGGTGTAAATATTCTGGCCCTGACTATCCTCCTCCTCCTCCTGCGGTATCCCACGACCACTGCTGCAAGGAACGGTATATTCATCTTAGCGTCTGAGCTTGTTTGTTGTTTGCGCGCACTTTTATGCTGCGTGGGTCCAAGTACGCCTGCTTCCTGCTGGCGTATGTGTTTCCGGATTAGTGTGTCTTTTTTGGCGCACGCGTTGGCCCCGTTCGATTCCATGAATACGTGTTGTAGGCGCGCGTGTGGGCGTTCCACGCATTCGCCTCCTGTACTTCCCCCGTGACGCCCACATTTGCACGCGTTGTTCCCCATTCTGTGTGTTACACCCCGTGTTACGCCTACTTTTGTTGTGTGCGCTGCGCTATGTGCGCTTTAGGTGTGCGCGTAGCGCACTTCGTTTGAAGACATGTGCGCCAGCGTGCGCCACGCAGGATTTTAGCACACATCCATGGATTTACATGCGCAAGGACTTCCATGAATCACTGTGCGCTGTTTCGCTGCGATTTTCGTACTTGCGCTGCGATTCACATGCTTTCGCATGCTTGCGCGGAAATTTTCAGCACACATTAATTCAATGAATCGCCCTGAATGTATATACTCCTGCCAACAAGGACAAGGAGCAGCAAACATTTAACTTTGCACCAATTTTGGAAGAAGATCTAGCTAAAACCATTGCTCAACTCAAAAGTATGTGCTGCAAGGGGGACACGTGCTCCGCTATTATGATCAACAAATGCTCCCCAATCCTGATCCCAGCAAATTACCAAATTTGTTAATGCCTCCTTCGCACAAAATCGAGTTCCAGACGACATAAAAAATGCATGAATTACTGCATTATTGGTGAAACTGAACCTTTGCCCACTGACACCATCCAACTATAGACCTATCATGAACACCACTTTTCTGCTAACATTTTTGGATAGAGTCGCTTGTAATCAAATTTCAATATTCCTTGAGCAGAATCAAATCCTATACAATTATCAGTCTGGATTTCGAAAAAACCACTGACCCGAGACTGCTCTCCTAGCTTTAAAATCACACCTCCTTCAAGGTATGGACAAAGGTCAAATTTCCCTACTTATGATACTAGACCTTTCGGCGGCTTTATTAAGGCACAATGCCAATTTCTACACTGAGGCGACCCAATGGTACTCCTCCTTTCTGAAGGGTAGACAAGTTAGAGTTGCAAGCGACCTCGCAGAAGCTAAACCAACCACTCTACTGTATGGGGTTCTGCAGGGAGCATGCGGTTCCATGTGTTTCTATAACATTTTTATGATCCCTTTCATTTATATGCTTGAACACGAAATCAATGTTAATAAAGTGTACCAAAGGAAACAAAATTGGATGATGGCAAACGGCCTGGCCATCAGTAGTTCAAAGACCAAACTATTGCTCGTTGGTTCGGATGTCAAACTTGAGAAACTAGGCCCAATATACAATAACTTCAAAATAGACAGCTGCAATATTGAGGTTATTAGTAAGGTGAAGATCTTGGGTATCCATCTTGAAAAAACTTGAATATGAAGGCCCAGGTGAACAGCTTGATCACCTCCTCTTCTTATTTCATTAAATTGTTCTGCCATCTGCAACCCCTTGTATCTGAAAAAAACTCTGAGACATTAGCCAGGGCCATAATAGGATCCAAATTGGACTATTGTTGTAGCTTGTTACTGGGCATCCCTCAATCTGACTTTCAATGCCTCCAAGTCATTCAAAATGGGGCGGTTAGGGTCGTTAAGGGCCTCCACAGGAGAGACCATGTATCAGAGGCAAGAATACGTCTTCTCTGGCTCCCGAAACAGGCCAGGGTCTTTTTTAGTCTATTACTTAACACTCATAAATGCCTGATGGGACAAATGCCAGCTTACCTCATGGAAGCCATTTTACTAAAACACAGCATCTGGTCCCTAAAATCAGACAATACCAACCTTCTTAACACCATTCGCTGTAACACCAATAAGGCACGAAACAGAGACTTTGGTATAGTGACTCCTCTGGCCTGGAATGACTTAATGCCTGCATTAAGAACCATATCCTCGATAGAGAATTTCAAGAAAAAACTTAAGACTGTGCTCTTCTCCTAGTCCAACCCATCCAGATGTTTCCTCTGCTCCTTGGGGCCCTTTGCCACCTGGTTGTTCTGTTGTTTTTTGTTCAGTGTATGTGAGTCAGCGCCTGTAAATCCTTGGTTACCAGGTGCGCTTTACATATACATAAACATAAACATAAATGACCTTGAAAAAATGACTAGCAAACTTGGCCAGACGGCCTTACTACAAGTGCAGGTGTAAGAGGTGTAACATATAGGGCCTTATTATGACCCTGGTGCTCCTGTAATGAACGGTGATGGTACGGGACCGGCACTGTTCATTACGGGATGCCCTATTACGAGGTTCCCTTGCAGGTCCCGCTCAGAACATCTGGTCAGACCAGACGTCCTTTGTGGGTCCCGCAAGGGGACCAGGGAGCTAATAACGGGCCCTGTGGGGGCTGAAATGTGAATGGGGATGGGTTCCTTCAATGAGAAATTACCAGGTCCTCCAAGGTTGGAATGGCCCGGTAATTCCTCATTGAAGGATACCCGGACCTGGAACCCGGTATGGAGGCTGCCATACCCTTATTAAGGGCACGGCTACTTCCATACTCGTAATGTGGCCCATAGTTCTTAAGCTACTATGCTTTGCCAACAACGTTTCAAAGAGTACAAGCGCGTGACAGATGCTAAGGCGATAATGGGGGGCAGGGGAGAGGAGAAGGACATACAGAAACAAAAAAGCAACCGTACTAAGCCTGGCTGACCAGGCCGGGTACATTCTAGGTAACGTACGTGCCAGACATGGAGTAAAAGGGAGTGAGGGGAAGGGAGCAAGTGTGCCCAGTCCAAAGCCCTGGGTTAAGTGCTGAGAGGTTACCATTCTCAAGAAATGAGGAGGTGCAGCAGGCGACCGGTCAGCAAATGAAGCTGAGTTATGGAGAGAGGGAGAAGGGCAGTAGGAATAGAGAGAGGGTTACCAACAGAGAGGGAGAGAGAAGGAGAAAGAGAAGAGGAAGGTCTTGAGGAGTTCCTGGAACTTAAGGTGATCAGGCTCAAGACAGAGAGAGGCAGGAAGTATGTTCCAGATGGAAGCCCCAGCAGAGGAAAGAGATCTACCCCAAAATCTCTATTTTGAAAATCGTCTCACTTGTAGAGCGTTGGGGGAGGACGAGCAGAGGCCTCTAGAATGAGAGTATTTAGGGAGAGAGAGTTGTAGATGGTGCGAGCTCTGGTCCTAGAAAGCCTTCTGGACTATGCAGAGGGTCTTGAAATTGATCCTTGCAGCCACTGGGAGCCAGTGGACAGATTTCAGTGCTGGAGAGATGCTGTTCCAGGGCTTGAGGCCAAGGATAAGTCTTGTGGTTCTTTTATGGATGAGTTGTAAAGGTCGGAGAGTGGAAGTAGAAAGATTGAGAAAGAGACTGTTGCAATAGTACAGTATAGAAAGAACCAGGGCTCTGGAGATGGTGAGCCTCTGGGGCAAGGTGAGAAAAGGTTGAAGACCTCTGAGGAGGTGCAGCTGGTAGTGGGATTTTTTAGAGATCTCCGGGATTTGAGAGGAGAAGGAGAGCGTGGAATTTAAGATGACTCCTACATTTTTTGCCTCTCTAGTACGGGAGGGCAAAGGGAGGCCAGCCTTAGTGAAAATGGGAAAGCAGGAGCAGGGGTCCTAATGAGGACGATCTCTGTCTTGCCGGCATTAAGGCAGAGATTCTTCACAGAACACCAGGACTGGATTGCAGACAGACAGACATGGATGAAGGAGGAGGAGGAGGAGGCAGAGGGCAGCCTGAAAGAGAGCTGTGTGTCATGCGCATAACACTGAAAGTTGGAGGTGAAGGCAGAGATCAAGCAGGCCAGGGGGGCCATGTAGACATTGATGAAGAAGGGGGATAGGTTAGATCATTGGGGGATACCATAAGTAGAGAGAGTGATAGTGAAGAGAAAAGACCCCAGTTTCACCTAGAAAGGATGGTCAGAGAGAAAGGAGGCAAGCCTTGTCAGGGCCTGATCTGTGATCGCTAGGGGGTTACATAGATGAGATATCAGGATGTTGTGATTTACTGTGTCGAAAGCAGAGGAGAGGACAAGAGGAATGAGGACAGAGTGAGAGTTAGGGCCTCATTACGAGGTAGGCGGAATGGGTTTAACAGCGCTGGTAATGGTGCCGGTGCCAGGAAACCCATTCCGCCCTATTACGAGGTTACCTTTCGGGACACGCTCTGAACGTCTGGTCCCGCAAAGGGACCAGGGAGCTCCTAACCGGCCAGTTAATAACAGGCCCATTATTAGCTCCCTCCCCATTAGGGAGCTAGTCTAAAAAATGCAATTTGCATGCAGAAGACTGTCAGCATTAGCACCTGCACCGTATTGAGTTACCAGCATTTCATGTTAAAAAATCACAAAGCGAAGTGTAAAAGTAGAGAGCAAATGCAGGCAAAATCCCCCCTACACTTCCACTTTTACTCTCCGCTTCGTAGGAAGTAAAACACTACCAGCCAATTACATTTTGCATTTGATGTTCTATAATGGATTTCAATGTAATCAACCTGCTGTTTATTAGGTATTAGGGTACAGTGCATTTCATTATTTTCTAATGCTTTCACGCCGGAATGAAGATCGTAAGCATTTGTAAAATTCTGTGCTTTTCCAAGATGGAGTAAGACATCAAAGCTGAGAAGCAAACTCCAGATTCGACTCTAAAAACCGAGACCAAAAGATTGGCTTTCCAGAATACTGCCCTGAAGGCTGCCCTTACAAGGTCGTCTTGTGTTCCTTGTGCCCTCTCCATATCAATTTTGGAGGGATCCCTTCCACACCCTCCTCCACTTTACAACCCACGCCCCCTGCCACCCTGCTTCCCCCACTCTGGACACTAACCAGTGCTGTTCATGGTCTGCAGACCGAATAACCGGAAGCGCCATGAACAGCAAGTTTCACTTTGCAATGTGCTCTTTTGGGCATCATTCTTCCTACGTAGCAGCATACAGAATGGAAATTCTGCGTTGCTGCCGTCCTATGCTTTGAAGCAGCATGAAAACAGTGCAGAGCATTTAATAGAGGCATACACACATTATACCTCCATTTATTGACACAAATGACTCCTAGCAGAGTAAAACATACAGACTGACCAGTCCTGTGGGAAGACACCTTACAAGAGCTTTTACAAACTTGAAATCCCGGGGCTAAAGGACTTTCTCCCTATACTGCAAGGGGGTCACTCTACAACTGCACCAGGTGATTATGACAGTTGAAATAGCCCAGCTTAATAGACTGACTGGTTGCAATGATGCCACAATTACATACACAGTGTGTGGAACATGGCATGATTGGAAGCCTCAGGCATATGATAGGCCTAGCCATGGGACATGAACAGGAGGGTGAGTTGGGGCATAAGGTATTGGGGACAGAATAAGTGTAGAATAAAGGCTTTGGAGGGTCGATAATGATTCCAGTTATAGCCAAACACCAAATCTGCTTTGTTTGATTGTGGGATTACAAGCATAAAACATTGTACAATCTAAAATAAATAATCAAAAAATACATACCTGAAAATGTAAAAGGAAAGGTTAAAATAAAACTCATATTAGTCGGCTGTCCTAAAAAAACAATAGATATGATTTGCAAGCATTCAAAAACTCATGATTCTTCTAATATGTACTTTGTTTCATACAAGTATCCCTAATTCTGAGGGCACTGCGCTGTGTGAACTGAGTTTAGCATTAGAACATAGTAGAGCGCTGGTCGACTATGCCGAGGCTAGCACCTAAAGTTCTCTTAAAAAAAGCAATTTTTGTCACTTGCAAAAGTGCTGGATCTGCAATGCCCCATAAAGACAGAGCATATCTAGCGATGGCCAAAGGCTTACAACCTTAGTGCGAGTATGGTGGTGTGGGAAACAGGTGGCAGTAACAGAATGACTGACATTTTTCCCGCCATACAACGTGTTTGACCCTGGAGTGGGGTTGGAGGTAAATCCTCCCAATTTCTGCTCAAAAAGATGCAAATCGGCAGAATTTCTGCCGCAGAAATACTGACGCACTAATTCCGCTGAAATCCCCAATGGAGTTCTATGGACTCCAAATGAATGAGGACTAACACCAACAATACCACTTGAAATACGGCGGTAAATGCGCCGGACTAAGTGACGTTATCAGGGGATTTTTGTATTTTTTTGCCTTCATGACATATCCTTAAAGCTGATTGATATTCCTAGACTGCCTTTCAACTCTATGAAGTTCATAAATATAGTATATGCGGTAATGAGCTGCATGGTGTGGGGCGTCCCTGCCGCAATAACTGTATCATCTGCATGTACTAGAGCAAGAATAAAGTGATTACCAATTTTTGGAACATTGGCCCCTCTGGAGAGTAGAGAGTAAAGCATTGAGGAGACTGTTGATATACAATGAAGAAAAGGATTGGGGCTAAAACACAGCCACATCACATCGATTGCTGGACAAATACACAAGCATTTGTGTTCAATGTTTTTTTGCTGATGCGATCGTGGGCCCTGTGTTAAACGGAAACCCCACATTGGCAAATGGTGCAGCTGCCATTGTTGGACAAGTAGAATAACATGAAATCCTCGTACTTACAAATGCTGAAGAAAGTGCAGCAAGTGGGGAGTCACAGCCACTAAGAATCCAAATAGATTGGCAAATGCCAAAAGACTAAGTTCAGTAGTTTTGCTTTTTATGAGCCGAAATCTCGGACCCTTCCAAAATATAGAACATCTCACAATAACTAATGACAAAAACAATCCTTTTGGCTTTTGTGTGGGCATTTACAAGGAATTGAATATGTGCAAGGTAGCTGCGGGGAGAAGGAGAAAAATACATTCACAGTTCAAAGCTAATGTGATTCTGCCACACCATGAGGCCCAGCAAGCATTCCCTGTGCAGCATTCCCTGTGCAAGCATTCCCTGTGGGGCATTCCCTGCTTGTGCAAGCATTCCCTGTGCAGCATTCCCTGTGCATGCATTCCCTGTGCAAGCATTCGCTGTACATGCATTCCCTGTGCAGGCTTTCCCTGTGCAAGCATTCCCTGTGCAGCATTCCCTGTGGAAGCATTCCCTGTTTATCACTCCCTGTGCAAGAATTTCTTGTGCAGCATTCCCTGTGCAAGCATTCCCTGTGCAGCATTCCCAGTGCAAGCACTCCCTGTGCAAGCATTTCCTGTGCAGCATTCCCTGTGCAAGCATTCCCTGTGCAATATTCCCTGTGAAAGCATTCCCTGTAAATAATTCCCTGTGCAGGCATTCCCTGTGCAGCATTCACTGTGCAAGCATTCCCTGTGCAGCATTCCCTGTGCAGGCATTCCCTGTGCAGTATTCCCTGTGTAGCGTTCCCTGTGCAGGCATTCCCTGTGTAGGCATTTGCGGTGAAGAATTCCCTGTGCAGGCTTTCCCTCTTACAAGGAATTGAATATGTGCAAGGTAGCTTCGGGGAGAAGGAGAAAAATGCATTCACAGTTCAATGCTGATGTAATTCGGCCACACCCGGTGGCCCAGCAAGCATTCTGTGTGCAAGCATACCCTATGCAGCATTCCCTGTGCAACCATTCCCTGTGCAGCATTCCCTGCTTGTGCAAGCATTCCCTGTGCAGCATTCCCAGTGCAGCATTACCTGTGCAGCATTCCTTGCTTGTGCAAGCATTCCCTGTGCAGCATTCCACGTGCAGCATTCCCTGCGCAGCATTCCCTGTGCAGGCATTCCCTGTGCAGCATTCCCTGTGAAGCATTCACTGTGCAGCATTCCTGTGCAGCATTCCCTGTGCAGCATTGCCTATGCAAGCATTCACTGTGCAGCATTCCCTGTGTAGGCATTCCCTGTGCAGCATTCCCTATGAAGCATTCCCTGTGCAGGCATTAACTGTGCAGCATTCCCTGTGCAGCATTCGCTGTGTAGGCATTCCCTGTGCAGCATTCCCTGTGCAATAATTTCCTGTGCAGCATTCCCTGTGCAGCATTCCCAGTGCAAGTATTCCCTCTGCAACATTCCCTGTGCAAGCATTCCCTTTGCAGCATTCCCTGTGCAAGCATTCCCTGTGCAGGCATTCGCTGTGTGGCATTCCCTGTGCAGCATTCCATGTGCATGCATTCCCTGTGCAGCATTCCCTGTGCAACCATTCCTTGTGCAGCATTCCCTCTGCAAGCATTCCCTGTGCAGCATTCCCTGTGTAGCATTCCCTAGGCAGGCATTCCCTTTGTAGGCATTTGCTGTGCAGCATTCCCTGTGCAGGCTTTCCCTGTTACAAGGAATTGAATATGTGCAAGGTAGCTTTGGGGAGAAGGAGAAAATGCATTCACAGTTCAATGCTAATGTAATTCGGCCAAACCATTTGGCCCAGCAAGCATTCTCTGAGCAAGCATTCCCTGTGCAGTATTCCCTGTGCAAGCATTCCCTGTGCAGCATTCCCTGTGCAAGCATTCCCTGTGCAGCATTCCCCGTACAAGCATTCCCTATGCAGCATTCCATGTGCAAGCATTTCCTATGCAGCATTCCCTGTACAAGCATTCCCTGTGAAGCATTCCCTGTACAAGCATTCCCTATGCAGCATTCCATGTGCAAGCATTTCCTATGCAGCATTCCCTGTGCAAGCATTCCCTGTGCAGCATTCCCTGTGCAGGCATTCCCCGTGCAGCAATCCCTGTGCAAGCATTCCCTGTGCAGCATTACCTGTACAAGCATTCCCTATGCAGCATTCCATGTGCAAGCATTTCCTATGCAGCATTCCCTGTGCAGCATTCCCTGTGCAATAATTTCCTGTGCAGCATTCCCTGTGCAGCATTCCCAGTGCAAGTATTCCCTCTGCAACATTCCCTGTGCAAGCATTTCCTTTGCAGCATTCCCTGTGCAAGCATTCCCTGTGCAGGCATTCGCTGTGTGGCATTCCCTGTGCAGCATTCCCTGTGCATGCATTCCCTGTGCAGCACTCCCTGTGCAACCATTCCCTGTGCAGCATTCCCTGTGCAAGCATTCCCTGTGCAGCATTCCCTGTGTAGCATTCCCTATGCAGGCATTCCCTTTGTAGGCATTTGCTGTGCAGCATTCCCTGTGCAGGCTTTCCCTGTTACAAGGAATTGAATATGTGCAAGGTAGCTTTGGGGAGAAGGAGAAAATGCATTCACAGTTCAATGCTAATGTAATTCGGCCAAACCATTTGGCCCAGCAAGCATTCTCTGAGCAAGCATTCCCTGTGCAGTATTCCCTGTGCAAGCATTCCCTGTGCAGCATTCCCTGTGCAAGCATTCCCTGTGCAGAATTCCCTGTACGAGCATTCCCTATGCAGCATTCCATGTGCAAGCATTTCCTATGCAACATTCCCTGTACAAGCATTCACTGTGCAGCATTCCCTGTACAAGCATTCCCTATGCAGCATTCCATGTGCAAGCATTTCCTATGCAGCATTCCCTGTGCAAGCATTCCCTGTTGTTGTAGCTTGTTACTGGGCATCCCTCAATCTGACTTTCAATGCCTCCAAGTCATTCAAAATGGGGCGGTTAGGGTCGTTAAGGGCCTCCACAGGAGAGACCATGTATCAGAGGCAAGAATACGTCTTCTCTGGCTCCCGAAACAGGCCAGGGTCTTTTTTAGTCTATTACTTAACACTCATAAATGCCTGATGGGACAAATGCCAGCTTACCTCATGGAAGCCATTTTACTAAAACACAGCATCTGGTCCCTAAAATCAGACAATACCAACCTTCTTAACACCATTCGCTGTAACACCAATAAGGCACGAAACAGAGACTTTGGTATAGTGACTCCTCTGGCCTGGAATGACTTAATGCCTGCATTAAGAACCATATCCTCGATAGAGAATTTCAAGAAAAAACTTAAGACTGTGCTCTTCTCCTAGTCCAACCCATCCAGATGTTTCCTCTGCTCCTTGGGGCCCTTTGCCACCTGGTTGTTCTGTTGTTTTTTGTTCAGTGTATGTGAGTCAGCGCCTGTAAATCCTTGGTTACCAGGTGCGCTTTACATATACATAAACATAAACATAAATGACCTTGAAAAAATGACTAGCAAACTTGGCCAGACGGCCTTACTACAAGTGCAGGTGTAAGAGGTGTAACATATAGGGCCTTATTATGACCCTGGTGCTCCTGTAATGAACGGTGATGGTACGGGACCGGCACTGTTCATTACGGGATGCCCTATTACGAGGTTCCCTTGCAGGTCCCGCTCAGAACATCTGGTCAGACCAGACGTCCTTTGTGGGTCCCGCAAGGGGACCAGGGAGCTAATAACGGGCCCTGTGGGGGCTGAAATGTGAATGGGGATGGGTTCCTTCAATGAGAAATTACCAGGTCCTCCAAGGTTGGAATGGCCCGGTAATTCCTCATTGAAGGATACCCGGACCTGGAACCCGGTATGGAGGCTGCCATACCCTTATTAAGGGCACGGCTACTTCCATACTCGTAATGTGGCCCATAGTTCTTAAGCTACTATGCTTTGCCAACAACGTTTCAAAGAGTACAAGCGCGTGACAGATGCTAAGGCGATAATGGGGGGCAGGGGAGAGGAGAAGGACATACAGAAACAAAAAAGCAACCGTACTAAGCCTGGCTGACCAGGCCGGGTACATTCTAGGTAACGTACGTGCCAGACATGGAGTAAAAGGGAGTGAGGGGAAGGGAGCAAGTGTGCCCAGTCCAAAGCCCTGGGTTAAGTGCTGAGAGGTTACCATTCTCAAGAAATGAGGAGGTGCAGCAGGCGACCGGTCAGCAAATGAAGCTGAGTTATGGAGAGAGGGAGAAGGGCAGTAGGAATAGAGAGAGGGTTACCAACAGAGAGGGAGAGAGAAGGAGAAAGAGAAGAGGAAGGTCTTGAGGAGTTCCTGGAACTTAAGGTGATCAGGCTCAAGACAGAGAGAGGCAGGAAGTATGTTCCAGATGGAAGCCCCAGCAGAGGAAAGAGATCTACCCCAAAATCTCTATTTTGAAAATCGTCTCACTTGTAGAGCGTTGGGGGAGGACGAGCAGAGGCCTCTAGAATGAGAGTATTTAGGGAGAGAGAGTTGTAGATGGTGCGAGCTCTGGTCCTAGAAAGCCTTCTGGACTATGCAGAGGGTCTTGAAATTGATCCTTGCAGCCACTGGGAGCCAGTGGACAGATTTCAGTGCTGGAGAGATGCTGTTCCAGGGCTTGAGGCCAAGGATAAGTCTTGTGGTTCTTTTATGGATGAGTTGTAAAGGTCGGAGAGTGGAAGTAGAAAGATTGAGAAAGAGACTGTTGCAATAGTACAGTATAGAAAGAACCAGGGCTCTGGAGATGGTGAGCCTCTGGGGCAAGGTGAGAAAAGGTTGAAGACCTCTGAGGAGGTGCAGCTGGTAGTGGGATTTTTTAGAGATCTCCGGGATTTGAGAGGAGAAGGAGAGCGTGGAATTTAAGATGACTCCTACATTTTTTGCCTCTCTAGTACGGGAGGGCAAAGGGAGGCCAGCCTTAGTGAAAATGGGAAAGCAGGAGCAGGGGTCCTAATGAGGACGATCTCTGTCTTGCCGGCATTAAGGCAGAGATTCTTCACAGAACACCAGGACTGGATTGCAGACAGACAGACATGGATGAAGGAGGAGGAGGAGGAGGCAGAGGGCAGCCTGAAAGAGAGCTGTGTGTCATGCGCATAACACTGAAAGTTGGAGGTGAAGGCAGAGATCAAGCAGGCCAGGGGGGCCATGTAGACATTGATGAAGAAGGGGGATAGGTTAGATCATTGGGGGATACCATAAGTAGAGAGAGTGATAGTGAAGAGAAAAGACCCCAGTTTCACCTAGAAAGGATGGTCAGAGAGAAAGGAGGCAAGCCTTGTCAGGGCCTGATCTGTGATCGCTAGGGGGTTACATAGATGAGATATCAGGATGTTGTGATTTACTGTGTCGAAAGCAGAGGAGAGGACAAGAGGAATGAGGACAGAGTGAGAGTTAGGGCCTCATTACGAGGTAGGCGGAATGGGTTTAACAGCGCTGGTAATGGTGCCGGTGCCAGGAAACCCATTCCGCCCTATTACGAGGTTACCTTTCGGGACACGCTCTGAACGTCTGGTCCCGCAAAGGGACCAGGGAGCTCCTAACCGGCCAGTTAATAACAGGCCCATTATTAGCTCCCTCCCCATTAGGGAGCTAGTCTAAAAAATGCAATTTGCATGCAGAAGACTGTCAGCATTAGCACCTGCACCGTATTGAGTTACCAGCATTTCATGTTAAAAAATCACAAAGCGAAGTGTAAAAGTAGAGAGCAAATGCAGGCAAAATCCCCCCTACACTTCCACTTTTACTCTCCGCTTCGTAGGAAGTAAAACACTACCAGCCAATTACATTTTGCATTTGATGTTCTATAATGGATTTCAATGTAATCAACCTGCTGTTTATTAGGTATTAGGGTACAGTGCATTTCATTATTTTCTAATGCTTTCACGCCGGAATGAAGATCGTAAGCATTTGTAAAATTCTGTGCTTTTCCAAGATGGAGTAAGACATCAAAGCTGAGAAGCAAACTCCAGATTCGACTCTAAAAACCGAGACCAAAAGATTGGCTTTCCAGAATACTGCCCTGAAGGCTGCCCTTACAAGGTCGTCTTGTGTTCCTTGTGCCCTCTCCATATCAATTTTGGAGGGATCCCTTCCACACCCTCCTCCACTTTACAACCCACGCCCCCTGCCACCCTGCTTCCCCCACTCTGGACACTAACCAGTGCTGTTCATGGTCTGCAGACCGAATAACCGGAAGCGCCATGAACAGCAAGTTTCACTTTGCAATGTGCTCTTTTGGGCATCATTCTTCCTGCGTAGCAGCATACAGAATGGAAATTCTGCGTTGCTGCCGTCCTATGCTTTGAAGCAGCATGAAAACAGTGCAGAGCATTAAATAGAGGCATACACACATTATACCTCCATTTATTGACACAAATGACTCCTAGCAGAGTAAAACATACAGACTGACCAGTCCTGTGGGAAGACACCTTACAAGAGCTTTTACAAACTTGAAATCCCGGGGCTAAAGGACTTTCTCCCTATACTGCAAGGGGGTCACTCTACAACTGCACCAGGTGATTATGACAGTTGAAATAGCCCAGCTTAATAGACTGACTGGTTGCAATGATGCCACAATTACATACACAGTGTGTGGAACATGGCATGATTGGAAGCCTCAGGCATATGATAGGCCTAGCCATGGGACATGAACAGGAGGGTGAGTTGGGGCATAAGGTATTGGGGACAGAATAAGTGTAGAATAAAGGCTTTGGAGGGTCGATAATGATTCCAGTTATAGCCAAACACCAAATCTGCTTTGTTTGATTGTGGGATTACAAGCATAAAACATTGTACAATCTAAAATAAATAATCAAAAAATACATACCTGAAAATGTAAAAGGAAAGGTTAAAATAAAACTCATATTAGTCGGCTGTCCTAAAAAAACAATAGATATGATTTGCAAGCATTCAAAAACTCATGATTCTTCTAATATGTACTTTGTTTCATACAAGTATCCCTAATTCTGAGAGCACTGCGCTGTGTGAACTGAGTTTAGCATTAGAACATAGTAGAGCGCTGGTCGACTATGCCGAGGCTAGCACCTAAAGTTCTCTTAAAAAAAGCAATTTTTGTCACTTGCAAAAGTGCTGGATCTGCAATGCCCCATAAAGACAGAGCATATCTAGCGATGGCCAAAGGCTTACAACCTTAGTGCGAGTATGGTGGTGTGGGAAACAGGTGGCAGTAACAGAATGACTGACATTTTTCCCGCCATACAACGTGTTTGACCCTGGAGTGGGGTTGGAGGTAAATCCTCCCAATTTCTGCTCAAAAAGATGCAAATCGGCAGAATTTCTGCCGCAGAAATACTGACGCACTAATTCCGCTGAAATCCCCAATGGAGTTCTATGGACTCCAAATGAATGAGGACTAACACCAACAATACCACTTGAAATACGGCGGTAAATGCGCCGGACTAAGTGACGTTATCAGGGGATTTTTGTATTTTTTTGCCTTCATGACATATCCTTAAAGCTGATTGATATTCCTAGACTGCCTTTCAACTCTATGAAGTTCATAAATATAGTATATGCGGTAATGAGCTGCATGGTGTGGGGCGTCCCTGCCGCAATAACAGTATCATTTGCATGTACTAGAGCAAGAATAAAGTGATTACCAATTTTTGGAACATTGGCCCCTCTGGAGAGTAGAGAGTAAAGCATTGAGGAGACTGTTGATATACAATGAAGAAAAGGATTGGGGCTAAAACACAGCCACATCACATCGATTGCTGGACAAATACACAAGCATTTGTGTTCAATGTTTTTTTGCTGATGCGATCGTGGGCCCTGTGTTAAACGGAAACCCCACATTGGCAAATGGTGCAGCTGCCATTGTTGGACAAGTAGAATAACATGAAATCCTCGTACTTACAAATGCTGAAGAAAGTGCAGCAAGTGGGGAGTCACAGCCACTAAGAATCCAAATAGATTGGCAAATGCCAAAAGACTAAGTTCAGTAGTTTTGCTTTTTATGAGCCGAAATCTCGGACCCTTCCAAAATATAGAACATCTCACAATAACTAATGACAAAAACAATCCTTTTGGCTTTTGTGTGGGCATTTACAAGGAATTGAATATGTGCAAGGTAGCTGCGGGGAGAAGGAGAAAAATACATTCACAGTTCAAAGCTAATGTGATTCTGCCACACCATGAGGCCCAGCAAGCGTTCCCTGTGCAGCATTCCCTGTGCAAGCATTCCCTGTGGGGCATTCCCTGCTTGTGCAAGCATTCCCTGTGCAGCATTCCCTGTGCATGCATTCCCTGTGCAAGCATTCGCTGTACATGCATTCCCTGTGCAGGCTTTCCCTGTGCAAGCATTCCCTGTGCAGCATTCCCTGTGGAAGCATTCCCTGTTTATCACTCCCTGTGCAAGAATTTCTTGTGCAGCATTCCCTGTGCAAGCATTCCCTGTGCAGCATTCCCAGTGCAAGCACTCCCTGTGCAAGCATTTCCTGTGCAGCATTCCCTGTGCAAGCATTCCCTGTGCAATATTCCCTGTGAAAGCATTCCCTGTAAATAATTCCCTGTGCAGGCATTCCCTGTGCAGCATTCACTGTGCAAGCATTCCCTGTGCAGCATTCCCTGTGCAGGCATTCCCTGTGCAGTATTCCCTGTGTAGCGTTCCCTGTGCAGGCATTCCCTGTGTAGGCATTTGCGGTGAAGAATTCCCTGTGCAGGCTTTCCCTCTTACAAGGAATTGAATATGTGCAAGGTAGCTTCGGGGAGAAGGAGAAAAATGCATTCACAGTTCAATGCTGATGTAATTCGGCCACACCCGGTGGCCCAGCAAGCATTCTGTGTGCAAGCATACCCTATGCAGCATTCCCTGTGCAACCATTCCCTGTGCAGCATTCCCTGCTTGTGCAAGCATTCCCTGTGCAGCATTCCCAGTGCAGCATTACCTGTGCAGCATTCCTTGCTTGTGCAAGCATTCCCTGTGCAGCATTCCACGTGCAGCATTCCCTGCGCAGCATTCCCTGTGCAGGCATTCCCTGTGCAGCATTCCCTGTGAAGCATTCACTGTGCAGCATTCCTGTGCAGCATTCCCTGTGCAGCATTGCCTATGCAAGCATTCACTGTGCAGCATTCCCTGTGTAGGCATTCCCTGTGCAGCATTCCCTATGAAGCATTCCCTGTGCAGGCATTAACTGTGCAGCATTCCCTGTGCAGCATTCGCTGTGTAGGCATTCCCTGTGCAGCATTCCCTGTGCAATAATTTCCTGTGCAGCATTCCCTGTGCAGCATTCCCAGTGCAAGTATTCCCTCTGCAACATTCCCTGTGCAAGCATTCCCTTTGCAGCATTCCCTGTGCAAGCATTCCCTGTGCAGGCATTCGCTGTGTGGCATTCCCTGTGCAGCATTCCATGTGCATGCATTCCCTGTGCAGCATTCCCTGTGCAACCATTCCTTGTGCAGCATTCCCTCTGCAAGCATTCCCTGTGCAGCATTCCCTGTGTAGCATTCCCTAGGCAGGCATTCCCTTTGTAGGCATTTGCTGTGCAGCATTCCCTGTGCAGGCTTTCCCTGTTACAAGGAATTGAATATGTGCAAGGTAGCTTTGGGGAGAAGGAGAAAATGCATTCACAGTTCAATGCTAATGTAATTCGGCCAAACCATTTGGCCCAGCAAGCATTCTCTGAGCAAGCATTCCCTGTGCAGTATTCCCTGTGCAAGCATTCCCTGTGCAGCATTCCCTGTGCAAGCATTCCCTGTGCAGCATTCCCTGTACAAGCATTCCCTATGCAGCATTCCATGTGCAAGCATTTCCTATGCAGCATTCCCTGTACAAGCATTCCCTGTGAAGCATTCCCTGTACAAGCATTCCCTATGCAGCATTCCATGTGCAAGCATTTCCTATGCAGCATTCCCTGTGCAAGCATTCCCTGTGCAGCATTCCCTGTGCAGGCATTCCCCGTGCAGCAATCCCTGTGCAAGCATTCCCTGTGCAGCATTACCTGTACAAGCATTCCCTATGCAGCATTCCATGTGCAAGCATTTCCTATGCAGCATTCCCTGTGCAGCATTCCCTGTGCAATAATTTCCTGTGCAGCATTCCCTGTGCAGCATTCCCAGTGCAAGTATTCCCTCTGCAACATTCCCTGTGCAAGCATTTCCTTTGCAGCATTCCCTGTGCAAGCATTCCCTGTGCAGGCATTCGCTGTGTGGCATTCC
Source organism: Ambystoma mexicanum (assembly GCF_040938575.1). Classification (NCBI taxonomy): domain Eukaryota; kingdom Metazoa; phylum Chordata; class Amphibia; order Caudata; family Ambystomatidae; genus Ambystoma; species Ambystoma mexicanum. The sequence goes on along the minus strand of NC_090937.1, from coordinate 837,219,449 downwards.
CTGTGCAGCATTCCCTGTGCATGCATTCCCTGTGCAGCACTCCCTGTGCAACCATTCCCTGTGCAGCATTCCCTGTGCAAGCATTCCCTGTGCAGCATTCCCTGTGTAGCATTCCCTATGCAGGCATTCCCTTTGTAGGCATTTGCTGTGCAGCATTCCCTGTGCAGGCTTTCCCTGTTACAAGGAATTGAATATGTGCAAGGTAGCTTTGGGGAGAAGGAGAAAATGCATTCACAGTTCAATGCTAATGTAATTCGGCCAAACCATTTGGCCCAGCAAGCATTCTCTGAGCAAGCATTCCCTGTGCAGTATTCCCTGTGCAAGCATTCCCTGTGCAGCATTCCCTGTGCAAGCATTCCCTGTGCAGAATTCCCTGTACGAGCATTCCCTATGCAGCATTCCATGTGCAAGCATTTCCTATGCAACATTCCCTGTACAAGCATTCACTGTGCAGCATTCCCTGTACAAGCATTCCCTATGCAGCATTCCATGTGCAAGCATTTCCTATGCAGCATTCCCTGTGCAAGCATTCCCTGTGCAGCATTCCCTGTGCAGGCATTCCCCATGCAGCATTCCCTGTGCAAGCATTCCCTTTGCAGCATTACCTGTACAAGCATTCCCTATGCAGCATTCCATGTGCAAGCATTTCCTATGCAGCATTCCCTGTGCAAGCATTCCCTGTGCAGCATTCCCTGTGCAGGCATTCCCTGTGCAGAATTACCTGTGCAGCATTCCCCGTGCAAGCACTCCCTGTGCAAGCATTTCCTGCACAGCATTCCCTGTGCAAGCATTGCCTGTGCAGCATTCCCTGTGAAAGCATTCCCTGTAAAGAATTCCCTGTGCAGCATTCCCTGTGCAAGCATTCCCTGTGCAGCATTCCCTGCGCAAGCATTCCCTGTGCAGGCATTCCCTGTGCAGCATTCCCTGTGTAGCATTCCCTGTGCAGCATTCCCTGTGCAGGCTTTTCCTGTTATAAGGAATTGAATATGTGCAAGTTAGCTTCGGGGAGAAGGAGAAAAATGCATTCACAGTTCAATGCTAATGTAATTCGGCCACACCCTGTGGCCCAGCAAGCATTCTCTGTGCAAGCATTCCCTGTGCAGCATTCCCTGTGCAGCATTCCCAGTGCAGCATTCCCTGTGCAGAATTCCCTGTGCAGGCATCCCCCATGCAGCATTCCCTGTGAAGCATTCCCTGTGCAGCATTCCCTGTGCAGCATTCCTGTGCAGTATTCCCTGTGCAGCATTCCCTGCTTGTGCAATCATTCCCTGTCCAGCATTCCCAGTGAGCATTCCCTGTGCAGCATTCCCTGTGCAGGCATTCCCCATGCAGCATTCCCTGTGAAGCAGTGCTTGTGCTGCATTCCCTGTGCAGCATTCCTGTGCAGTATTCCCTGTGCAGCATTCCCAGTGCAAGCATTCCCTGTGCAGCATTCCCTGTGCAAGCATTCCCTGTGCAGCATTCCCTGTGCAAGCATTCGCTGTGCAGCATTCTCTGTGTAGGCATTCCCCGTGCAGCATTCCCTGTGCAAGCATTCCCTGTGCAGCATTCCCTGTACAAGCATTCCCTATGCAGCATTGCCTGTGCAAGCATTTCCTATGCAGCATTCACTGTGCAAGCATTCCCTGTGCAGCATTCCCTGTGCAGGCATTCCCTGTGCAGCATTCCCTGTGCAGCAATCCCTGTGCAAGCCTTGTGCAGCATTCCCTGTGCAAGCACTTCCTGTGCAAGAATTTCCTGCGCAGCATTCCCTGGGCAAGCATTGCCTTTGCAGCATTCCCTGTGAAAGCATTCCCTGTAAAGAATTCCCTGTGCAGCATTCCCTGTGCAAGCATTCCCTGTGCAGCATTCCCTGTGCAAGCATTCCCTGTGCAGGCATTCCCTGTGCAGCATTCCCTGTGTAGCATTCCCTGTGCAGCATTCCCTGTGCAGGCATTCCCCGTGCAGCATTCCCTGTGAAGCATTCCCTGTGCAGCATTCCCTGTGCAGCATTCCTGTGCAGTATTCCCTGTGCAGCATTCCCTGATTGTGCAATCATTCCCTGTGCAGCATTCCCAGTGCAGCATTCCCTGTGCAGCATTCCCTGTGCAGGCATTCGCTGTGTGGCATTCCCTGTGCAGCATTCCCTGTGCATGCATTCCCTGTGCAGCACTCCCCGTGCAACCATTCCCTGTGCAGCATTCCCTGTGCAAGCATTCCCTGTGCAGCATTCCCTGTGTAGCATTCCCTATGCAGGCATTCCCTTTGTAGGCATTTGCTGTGCAGCATTCCCTGTGCAGGCTTTCCCTGTTACAAGGAATTGAATATGTGCAAGGTAGCTTTGGGGAGAAGGAGAAAATGCATTCACAGTTCAATGCTAATAAAATTCGGCCAAACCATTTGGCCCAGCAAGCATTCTCTGAGCAAGCATTCCCTGTGCAGTATTCCCTGTGCAAGCATTCCCTGTGCAGCATTCCCTGTGCAAGCATTCCCTGTGCAGCATTCCCTGTACGAGCATTCCCTATGCAGCATTCCATGTGCAAGCATTTCCTATGCAACATTCCCTGTACAAGCATTCCCTGTGCAGCATTCCCTGTACAAGCATTCCCTATGCAGCATTCCATGTGCAAGCATTTCCTATGCAGCATTCCCTGTGCAAGCATTCCCTGTGCAGCATTCCCTGTGCAGGCATTCCCCATGCAGCATTGCCTGTGCAAGCATTCCCTGTGCAGCATTACCTGTAAAAGCATTCCCTATGCAGCATTCCATGTGCAAGCATTTCCTATGCAGCATTCCCTGTGCAAGCATTCCCTGTGCAGCATTCCCTGTGCAGGCATTCCCTGTGCAGAATTCCCTGTGCAGCATTCCCTGTGCAAGCACTCCCTGTGCAAGCATTTCCTGCACAGCATTCCCTGTGCAAGCATTGCCTGTGCAGCATTCCATGTGAAAGCATTCCCTGTAAAGAATTCCCTGTGCAGCATTCCCTGTGCAAGCATTCCCTGTGCAGCATTCCCTGCGCAAGCATTCCCTGTGCAGGCATTCCCTGTGCAGCATTCCCTGTGTAGCATTCCCTGTGCAGGCTTTTCCTGTTATAAGGAATTGAATATGTGCAAGTTAGCTTCGGGGAGAAGGAGAAAAATGCATTCACAGTTCAATGCTAATGTAATTCGGCCACACCCTGTGGCCCAGCAAGCATTCTCTGTGCAAGCATTTCCTGTGCAGCATTCCCTGTACAGCATTCCCAGTGCAGCATTCCCTGTGCAGAATTCCCTGTGCAGGCCTCCCCCATGCAGCATTCCCTGTGAAGCATTCCCTGTGCAGCATTCCCTGTGCAGCATTCCTGTGCAGTATTCCCTGTGCAGCATTCCCTGCTTGTGCAATCATTCCCTGTCCAGCATTCCCAGTGAGCATTCCCTGTGCAGCATTCCCTGTGCAGGCATTCCCCATGCAGCATTCCCTGTGAAGCATTGCTTGTGCTGCATTCCCTGTGCAGCATTCCTGTGCAGTATTCCCTGTGCAGCATTCCCAGTGCAAGCATTCCTTGTGCAGCATTCCTTGTGCAAGCATTCCCTGTGCAAGCATTCCCTATGCAGCATTGCCTGTGCAAGCATTTCCTATGCAGCATTCACTGTGCAAGCATTCCCTGTGCAGCATTCCCTGTGCAGGCATTCCCTGTGCAGCATTCCCTGTGCAGCAATCCCTGTGCAAGCCTTGTGCAGCATTCCCTGTGCAAGCACTTCCTGTGCAAGAATTTCCTGCGCAGCATTCCCTGGGCAAGCATTGCCTGTGCAGCATTCCCTGTGAAAGCATTCCCTGTAAAGAATTCCCTGTGCAGCATTCCCTGTGCAAGCATTCCCTGTGCAGCATTCCCTGTGCAAGCATTCCCTGTGCAGGCATTCCCTGTGCAGCATTCCCTGTGTAGCATTCCCTGTGCAGCATTCCCTGTGCAGGCATTCCCCGTGCAGCATTCCCTGTGAAGCATTCCCTGTGCAGCATTCCCTGTGCAGCATTCCTGTGCAGTATTCCCTGTGCAGCATTCCCTGATTGTGCAATCATTCCCTGTGCAGCATTCCCTGTGCAGCATTCCCTGTGCAGCATTCCCTGTGCAGGCATTCCCTGTGCAGCATTCCCTGTGAAGCATTCCCTATGCAGTGTTCCCTGTGCAGCATTCCTGTGCAGTATTCCCTGTGCAGCATAACCAGTGCAAGCATTCCCTGTGCATCATTCCCTGTGCAAGCATTTCCTATGCAGTATTCCCTGTGCAGGCATTCCCTGTGCAGCATTCCCTGTGAAGCATTCCCTGTGCAGCATTCCCTGTGCAGCATTCCCTGTGCAGGAATTCCCTGTGCAGCATTCCCTGTGCAAGCATTTCCTGTGCAGCATTCCCTGTTCGGGTCATTAAAGCTAGGCTTCCATGACGTGCCGGACTGTGTAGCCGTGTCTGGGGTCTCAGCCTGTACTGCCAGAGCACCCTTCCTCCTCTGCTTCAAAGGTGGAGCCGCTCTGGTCAGTAGGGGCAGAAGCGCAGGTGGACTGGGTACTGGGAGTGTGCGAATGCACAATGACCATAGGTCTTGGTGCAGGCATTGGCTGAAGTGTGATGTTGGCAGGGGCAACGTCAGTTTGATGGACCGGGACCGACACTGTCCCGGCTCGGAGACTCAGCGCACAAATCCTGTACATGGTGCACAGGCCCCAACCATAAAAAACGCCTCTAAAACTCCCCGCGCACCCCTCTGAATACTGGTACTCCGCTGCACGGGGAGTGTCACATGCGATTGGAGCGGGGTACGTGTATTTCGGGGGTTCGCGGGAAGTTTCACATGCAAAATGCCCTGTGTGCGTGGGGTACGTGTATTCCTGGGGTGCGCGGGAAGTTTCACACGCAATAGGCCCTGTGCGAGTGGAGAACGTGTATTCCTGGGGTGCACGGGAAGTTTCACACGCGATTGGAGAGGGGAACGTGTATTTCGGGGGTGCGCAGGAAGTTTCACACACGAAATGCCCTGTGCGAGTGGGGTACGTGTATTCCTGGGGTGCGCGGGAAGTTTCACAGGCGATTGGCCCTGTGCGGGTGGGGCACGTGTATAACTGGGGTTTGCGGGAAGTTTCATACGCGAAATGCCCTGTGCGAGTGGGGTACGTGTGTTCCTCGTGTGGGCGGGAAGTTTCACACGCGATAGGCCCTATGCAAGTGGGGTACGTGAATAACTGGGCTTCGCGGGAAGTTTCACATGCAATTGGCCTTGTGCGAGTGGGGTATTTGTATAACTCGGGTTCGCGGGAAGTTTAACTCGCGATTGACCCTGTGTGAGTGGGGTACATGAATAGCTGGGCTTCACAGGAAGTTTCAAACACGATTTTGCTGTCAGAGCAGGGTACGTGAATTTCAGGGGTGCGCGGGGAGTCCTACATGTGAATTGGCAGTGTGGGTCCTCCCAGATGTTCCCTCTACAACCTCCACGGCCCCTGCAGGCAGCCCACACCACAGGGGACTATCCTGCACCCCTGGTCATGTCCCGCAGGCAGCCCATCCACCATGGGCATGCCCCCCAGCCAAGCCACATGTCACCTTGCACTAGTGATCACCAACTCATGTCCCCCAGCACCCCCACCCCCCAGCAGTCAGGGGCACCTGCCAGGAGGCCCCCACTCATGTCCCCCAGCACCCCCACCACCCCCACCACCCAGCAGTCAGGGGAACCTGCCAGCAGGCCCCCACTCATGCCCACCAGCACCCCCACCCCCCAGCGGTCAGGGGCACCTGCCAGCAGGCCCCCACACATGTCCCCCAGCACCCCCACCCCCCAGCAGTCAGGGGCCCCTGCCAACAGGCCCCCGCTCATGTCCCCCAGCACCTCCACCCCCCAGCAGTCAGGGGCACCTGCCAGCAGGCCCCCACTCATGTCCCACACATGTCCCCCAGCACCCCCACCCCCCAGCAGTCAGGGGCACCTGCCAGCAGGCCCCCAGTCATGTCCCACATATGTCCCCCAGCACCCCACCCTCCAGCAGTCAGGGGCACCTGCCAGCAGGCCTCCACTCATGTTCCCCAGCACCCCCACCCCCAGCAGTCAGGGGCACCTGCCAGCAGGCCCCCACTCATGTCCCACACATGTCCCCCAGCACCCCCACCCCCCAGCAGTCAGCGGCACGTGCCAGCAGGCCCCCACTCATGTCCCACTCATGTCCCCCAGGACCCCCCACTCCCCAGCAGTCAGGGGCACCTGCCGGCAGGCCCCCACTCATGTCCCACTCATGTCCCCCAGCACCCCACCCCCCAGCAGTCAGGGGCACCTGCCAGCAGGCCCCCACTCATGTCCCACTCATGTCCCTCAGCACCCCCACAACCCAGCAGTCAGGGGCACCTGCCAGCAGGCCCCCACTCATGTCCCACTCATGTCCCCCTGCACCCCTACCTCCCAGCAGGGAGGGGCACCTGCCAGCAGGCCCCCACTCATGTCACCCCCGACGTGAAATAAAGATGCACAATCATAGCCCACTTCCACACCAAAATACCACAGCACGCCACCCCATTCTTGAGACGCAATGATTTCCCAATCCACTCCAAACTGACATGCCTATCTCAAGACACAAACCAAAAGTCAACTATGTACATCAACACATTTCTGTCACACACACACACTGGTTGGCATTGATTGTGTAAACCCACATTTTCACATGCATTAACCCAATGAGCGAATCCCACACATGGAACTAAAATATCAAAATGTATTATGTACAAAAATAAAGCAATGAAATGAAAGCAAAGCAAAATAGCAAACATGAAATAAAACATGAAATAAAAAGCATGTGCAAAAGATGAGTAAATGAAAAGTATAACCAATCCAAAGAAATCCGATAGAAAAATAGTCCAAACTCTCCATCCACCAACGCAAATCCAAAGGAAACATAAAAAGAAAAATCCATTAATCCATGGTGAAATCAAAAGAAAAAGTTCAAATAAATCCATTGTCCAACTATGTACAATCCATTGTCAAGGGTCCATGAGCCCAACGAAAGAAATGAAACCTACCTAAGAATCGACCTAATAAAAAAACTATATACAAATGTGTGTGGCATAGTTCATTCACCACAAATCAAAGGAAAAGGAAAAGGAAACCTAACTCTAAAACCTATTTACAATGGCAGCGGGCTAGTCTGATGGCTCACTTCCCGATTTCTCGGGCCAGGGCATCATCGAACTCCTGCTCGATGTCCCGGAAGCGGTCCTCTTCCATGACCAAGAGGGTTTGCAGGGACGATGACATGTGGACCTCCAACTCCCTGCAAATTGCCTCAAGGCACTCGGCCCGCCTCAGAGCCCTCCGCATGGAGTTCTCCACCCTGACCATTGTGAGCCGTGCCTCTTCTGCCGGCTGCCGCTCCACATCTATGTCCTGGCCCAACCACTGCCACACGGATGACACTTACAATCCTGGGTCCTCCTGCCCTCTGGCCGATGCCTGCCCCTCCGTTGTTGAAGATCCCGAGCCATCATGGCTCCCACCTTGTTGCTGCTGCTGCTGTGCCTGTGCCCTGGCTCTTGCTGCCTGCACGTCCTCCTCCGGCTGGGGTGCAGTTGTTGAGGTGGCCACCCCTGCTGGACGTCCAACTCCCGACTGTGGCAGGGATGTGTCCTCCACCAGCCTGGCCGCAGGGTCAGAGGCAGCTCCACAGGGTACCCAGGTGATACATGGGTGGGAAGATGGCATGGAGAACGACTGGTGCATAGGGGGTTCAGGTGAGGAGAGGGTCGGAAAAAGGTCCAGCAAACGGAGGAATCCGGCCCTGGTGACCCGTCCCAGTAGGTCAACGCGGTCAACGAGGCATTCGAGATGACGTGTAGTGACCTCACGAAAACACTGCAGGTCACCTCGCATGCCCCGTTGATGCAACGCCATCCCACTCAGGACAGGCTCAACCCGGTCATGGATAGCCACGTCCGCTGGGAGACGAAGGCCAGTTGTTGTAAGCGGATCCCCTCCCTGAAAACCGGTCTGGACGCAGGCACCCCTGCTGGTGCAGGGGGATGCAGTCAAAGGATCGGGGACAGGATTACACACAGGCACATCCGCGGTGGCCAGTGCTGCCTCCTGTCCCTGCCCCTGCACTGCACCACTAGCACCAGAGGAATCCCCAACTCTAGACCCCGTGTCTGTCCCTTCCACGGCCTCCTCCTCCACCAAACCCCCCACCAACCTGGATGACTCTGTGCCATCTTCCTCCGTCAGACCCTGTGGGGTGTCAGCTGCCCCTTCAGCTGCCGAGGAGTCCAACTCTGACCTCCGCCTCTTGGACCTACCCTCGGCAGCTGCGGCCTGGGACGCGGCACCGGACTCCTCACTCCCTGACGAGATGACAACACAGTAATTCATACATGTGTGCTCCCACATCTGATTTGGCCTGCATGCTTACCCCCACATACACCATCCATGTGTCCCACACACGAGAGGACTCACATGTGTCAGCCTCACACCCCTGTACATGCACATCCATACATGGCCCTTCAAAAACACATGTGCAACCTGCACATTACTGGCACACCACGACACGCACAGCATCCAATCAGTATGCATGTACACTTACCGCTTCACTCCAGACTGGTCTGCCTCTCAAGGACCTGGACGTGGAGCGCTGGGCATACGCGTTCCAGGACCCTCATTTGGTGGTCGGACAGGTGGCCCCGGCGCCCCTTGGCATCCGCTGCCTTCAAGAGGCGCCGGGCCTTGTCGAGGCTCCTGGACCTGAAGTCCTCCGAGCACTTCTTGACATGTTTGAAGTCACGGACTGCCACCCCCTCCTTGTTGATGGCAATCACAATGTCCATCCAGATCCTGGTCCGTCCTTCATAGTCGGCACGAGAACTTCCAAAGAGGGCATCATACTGCCCCAGGACATGCTCCACCAGGACACCAACTTCCCTGGCACTGAAGCTGGTGGCCCTCTGCCTCTCTGGCTGGGGGTTGCCAGTGGTGCCAGATGGTGGTGTGCCGACATGGCAACCCCAGAGGCAGGTGTGGGTGGGCAACTGGGTCCTGGGGCTGGGCTGTGGAGTGATGATATCCCAGTCGGGAGTCTTCAGTTCCAGCAGGGGTGGTCACAACAACTGCACCCCTGCAGATGGCTGATGTGCAGGCAGCAAATAGCAGGGCACGTGGGCAGCAGGCAGGCAGGCAGCAGCAGATGGGAGGTGGGAGTGTGCTCGGGGCTCTGGGGGGCAGTAAATTGGCCTTCTGGGCAGGAGCGTGGTCTTCCGTGTGTTGTTGCGTGGCCAGCTTGATACGGAGTGATTTGGCATGTGAAAAAATTGCACATATGCGTGTAATTCAAGGAAAGGCCCTTAGCGCGTAAGTGCGTCTGTGACGTTACACGCGTGGTCGTTTCCCTCGTGACGTGGGCATAGTGGTTCAGGGTGTGTGAAAAAACTGCACATCCACGTGTGAATGCGTGTAATCGGAGGAAAGGGCCTCCCATGGTATGGGTCACCCATGTGCTTCCTCCAAAACATTCACTGGCCTTGGATTTGGGTATGACAATATCCCTTCTGCCCACAGTAGCCATTTAGCACCACATTACTGCAGTTGCCCTTGAACTGTCATCTTGCAACAACATTGTTCAGAATTTTTCAGTGTTCAATCAGGCTGATAGGTTCGATTCTCCCACTTTTGCAACACATTTGTCAGCCCTATTGTCACATATGTGACATGCTTCTGTCATTGATTACACCCCACATTGACCCACATTTGTTACCTTGTTTTGTGAATAATTAGACCATTCAGGCTGATTGAGCATTGGCCTGCTCACATTGATTTTTGGTGCCTGTTTGTATGTTGTGCATGATAGTTGTTTCCTATCAAGTTTAAGTGACCAACCATTGATGTGTACATCTGCCTGCAATCACTGTATTCTTGTACAATGGATGTGTTGCAGTGAGTGGCACATGCATATTTTGTCACACTATGTAGCATTTTTCATCTCATCATCTCACATGGATGGCTGACAGTACTCATTCACTGACATATGGCTGTACTTGTGGAATGTACCATGGCTATGCTACATGCCATCTGTGTGACAGCATGTGTCATGTATGTGTATTGGACATGCCACTGACAGGCTAATGTGTGATGCCAGTGCTACCCAGCATGCAGCATATGTCTTGCTTTTTCATCTTGGTGTCATCAGTGTGTGCTTTTTGCCTCCCCTTCCAACTCATTGACAGTGCATGCATGCCAGGGTTATAGTCATGTGGGACATGTGTAATTCATTACTGGATCTCTGCCTTGTCAGGCCTATGTGTGTGCTATGGTGCTCATGCCTGTTTCCATTTGTTGTCTTTCATGTTTTTGGAGGTGATGACGCACTTGATGCTGTTGAGGTGGAGGAGATGGTGCAGACCCAATAGGAGGAATCTCAGGCACAACCGGGCACCAGTGGGGGACGTTGTGTGGTGGTGGGTGAAAACCCTTCATTACTGAAGAACATACTGTCTTGGGGTGTCTCTGGGTGCACCTCCCCAGACCTCTATTCAGGTGCTGAATTAGATGATGAGACTTATGTGCCATCGCAGGTGAGTGTTTCTGACAGGGATTCTGCTCTCTCCAATCCACCTGCACCAGGGGTAGAACCCTCTATGGGGATGTCAGTGTTGGTTACTCGGCCTTTGGCAGTTACGGATGCAGGGTCATACTCCACAACATCTGATCCTGTTCCTGGGCCAGGAGATCAGAGGGGGAATGCAGTCCTGCAGCCTCAGGCAGTGCCAGCACAGCAAGGTGCAGATCGCCTTGCCCCAAACAGGTAAGGTGCCCGACGACACGGTGGCCGTACGCCACCAGGCAATACTGTATGGGAGAACTCCATGTACGGTATGGCAACAAAACAGGCAGCATCAGTTGAAATGATGGCTCAGGCAATGGATAGGGTGGCCACTTCCATTATCCCCCCTGAAAGGCAGATGCAGCAACAACAGCAGGCAACAGTATCCATTTGCCAATCACACAGGGAAGACATGTTGGCGTCCAACAGGGACCAACGGGCGGCACTGGAGAGTCTGCGGGAAGCCATTTCTATAGAGTCACAGGGCCACAGGGAAGCCCTGAGGGTAGAACTCCATAACCTCAGGGAGACTCTTGTTGAACTTGAGGCTTCCACAAATTTGAGGACAGAACAGCAGCTGGAGCAGCTCACATGTTTGCTCTCAGCTGAGCTGCAGGCAACTCGGGAGGAGATCCGGGCATCAAGGGAGGCCATGCGTGCAGAAATGCAGGCAACCCGTCAGGTGCTGCATTGGGATCTCCGTACTATCATCCTCCAGAACGAGACCTTCCACAGCTGCATGCTTGCTGACATGGAGGACCATACCAGGGCTTTGCGTGGGCTGCATCCCATAGCACCACCACCTCCTGATGCAGCATTTTTCTGCAACATCCACACAGGTGGGTGTTGGTGTGCACCCTGTCCTCAGACCTCCTGGGTGGCCTCTCCCCCCTCACCACCACATGGCCATTTTTGATTTTTTATTTTTTTCAGTGTGTTGGCTTTTGTGGCTCCCGTCGGCATCCACTGTGTATTCCGGCTGGGCACATGCAGGCTTGTCCTGTGTTTGGGTTAGATGCTTGAGTTCCTGACACACACACACCCCTCCTGCTTCCCGTTTCCATGGGCTCGCAAAGGGTGTGACCAAGTGACAGTGACTTGTGACTTACACAGTGATATTGGGCTCCCATGAGCTGTGTGGGCAGTCTGTAGTCATAACTGTGTGGACAGTCCTAGTGGGGTTTGTTTTTGTATTGAACACTGCATGGTGTATTGATATGTGCTTGTGCATCCATGTCTTCCTCCTTATTCGCAGGTACCTTCTTCATGTCTTCACAAGGCCGTCTCCTTTGCAGATGCAGTTCATGTTGTATGCAGTACACTGACGCATTTGCCGGACAGCAACACTCTGGAGTCGGAAGGGGTCGATGTGCTGGCTTATTGAGGTTGTATGACTTACATTACTTTGAGTTTGTACTGTCATATTTTGGCAATGATTCATGCTGTGTTGCTGTATTGTGTTGCTGGTAAGTATTTGGTCATGTGTGCTGTTTGTTATTGATTACTGGGAGCATATTGTCTGTGGCCTGTTTCCATTTGGGACAGTGAACTTTGTGACACTTGTGTCATGTGTTGTGCATTCCTTTGTTTGCTTTCACATTGCAGGACATGCCATGGTGTGTTGGGTGGCGGAGATGGGGAGGGGTTGGGTGATATGGCGCTATTTTCATGTTGTATTTTGCAAGGGGGTAGTCATTCATGCAGAATAAATGTGTGTCTTTTTGTGACACAGCATTGGTTGTCTTTGGGTAGGTAGGGATGCACACTATATAACACTTCCAGGTGACCAATCTCAGGCTGGTATGGTTGTTACAATTGACTGTCCCTTATGTCATCATCATTGATTGTCAGCTGGTATGTGCCAGGGCTGTGTGCACTCCACAGGGGTGTGATTCTAGGTGACGTAATTAGCCACTAGCTGCGTACGGGCTGCCTCACCACATGCCTTTCCCCCCCATGCGCAGCGGCCATGCTTGTGGTTGGGGATGGGGGGGCACCACCATGAGCACCGGCAGGCCCCGACGTGTTGCAACGTTGTGCAGGACACATGCTGCCGCTATGATCCTGCGCACTACTGGGGGCGCGTATAGCAGCTGCCCACCAGAGCAGTCAAGGGAGTGAAAGCGTGACTTCAGCACTCCGAATGTGCGCTCCACTATGCCCCGGGTTGCAATATGGGCTGTGTTGTATCTTACCTCTGGTGGTGTGGTGGGATTCTGAATTGGCGTCATCATGTGGGTGCTCAGAGGGTAGGCACTGACCCCTGGGGAGATGATGATGGGTATCATTAGTGGGGTTGTGACATTACTCAGTATCTGACATGCATGCATGTGCAGGGGCATTTATACTCACCAAGCAGCCATGTATCGCCATGCCACCCAGCTGCTAGGTCCCGGTTTAGGGTTGACATTCTGTAAATGAAACTGTCATGGGTGGACCCTGGATAGTTGGCAGATACTGAGGTGATGATTCCCTTGGCATCACATACTACCTGCACGTTGATGGAATGCCAGTGCTTGCGGTGTCTGTAGATGTGCTCAGTTGCCCTGCGAGGACGTAGAGCCACATGGGTGTAGTCAACGGCACCTAGCACTTTGGGGAAGTGTGCCACCCCGTAAAAATCCTGGACGACAGCCTGCCTTTCTGCAGGTGTTCTGGGCAGGTATATGTGCCTGCGGACTGATGGGCGAGCAGTCATGATGGCCAACACCTGGTGCAGGCAGCGTGACTGCATGGCCTGTGACACCCCCCCCACTATGGCACTTGTCCGCTGAAATGAACCAGTGGCCAAGAAGTGTAGTACATTGAGCACCTTTTCCAAGGGGCTCACTGCTTGGGAGCACAGGGTGGGTGATGTGAGGTCATCCTCCCACTCACTCACTAGGTCGAGTATTATGTGAGGTGGAAACCTGTACCTCCCATACACCTGGTCATCACGATCCCAAAAAGGCTGGTTCTGGGTGTAAAAATTCTGGCCCTGACTATCCTCCTCCTCCTCCTGCGGTATCCCACAACCACTGTTGCAAGGAACGGTATATTCATCTTAGCGTCTGAGCTTGTTTGTTGTTTGCACGCACTTTTATGCTGCGCGGGTCCACCTACGCCTGCTTCCTGCTGGCGTACGTGTTTTCGGATTAGCGTGTCTTTTTTGGTGCATGCGTTGGCCCCGTTCGATTCCATAAATACGTGGTGTGGGCGCGCATGTGGGCGTTCCGCGCCTTTGCCTCTGTACCTCACCCGTGACGCCCACATTTTCACGCATTGTTCCCCATTCTGCATGTTACACCCCGTGTTACGCCTACTTTTGTTGTGTGCGCTGCGCTATGTGCGCTTTTGCTGTGTGCGTACCGCATGCTGTTTGAAGACGTGTGCACCAGCATGCGCCACGCAGGATTTTAGCGCACATCCATGGATTTACATGCGCATGGACTTCCATGAATCACTGTGCACGGGTTTCGCTGCGAATTTCGCACTTGCGCTGCGATTCGCACACTTTCGCACGCTTGCGTGGAAATTTTCAGCGCACATTAATTCCATGAATCGCCTGAATGCGTATACTCCTGCCAATAAGGACAAGGAGCAGCAAACATTTAATTTGCACCAATTTTGGAAGAAGATCTAGCTAAAATCATTGCTCAACTCAAAAGTATGTGCTGCAAGGGGGCACTTGCTCCGCTATTATGATCAACAAATGCTCCCCTATCCAGATCCCAGCAAATTACCAAATTTGTTAATGCCTCCTTTGCACAAAATCGAGTTCCAGACGATATAAAAAATGCATGAATCACCACATTATTGGTGAAACTGAACCTTTGCCCACTGACACCATCCAACTATAGACCTATCATGAAAACCACTTTTCTGCTAACATTTTTGGATAGAGTCGCTTATAATCAAATTTCAATATTCCTTGAGCAGAATCATATCCTCCACAATTATCAATCTGGATTTCGAAAAAACCACTGACCCGAGACTACTCTCCTAGCTTTAAAATCACACCTCTTTCAAGGTATGGACAAAGGTCACATTTCTCTACTTATGATACTAGACCTTTCGGCGGCCTTTGTTAAGGCACAATGCCAATTTCTCCACTGAGGCGACCCAATGGTACTCCTCCTTTCTGAAAGGTAGACAAGTGAGAATTGCAAGCAACCTCGCAGAAGCTAAACCAACCATTCTACTGTATGGGGTCCCGCAGGGAGCATATGTTTCCCTGTGTTTCTATAACATTTTTATGATCCCTTTCATTTATATGCTCGAACACAGAATCAATGTTAATAAAGTGTGCCAAAGGAAACAAAATAGGATGATGGCAAACGGCCTGGCCATCAGTAGTTCAAAGACCAAAGTATTGCTCGTTGGTTCGGAGGCCAAACTTGAGAAACTTGGCCCAATATACAATAACTTCAAAATAGACAGCTGCAATATTCAGGTTATTAGTAAGGTGAAGATCTTGGGTATCCATCTTGACAAAAACTTGAATATGAAGGCCCAGGTGAACAGCTTGATCACCTCCTCTTCTTATTTCATTAAATTGTTCCGCCATCTGCGACCCCTTGTATCTGAAAAAAAATCTGAGACATTAGCCAGGGCCATAATAGGATCAAAATTGGACTATTGTTGTAGCTTGTTACTGGGCATCCCTCAATCTGACTTTCAACGTATCCAAGTCATTCAAAATGGGGTGGTTAGGGTCGTTAAGGGCCTCCACAGGAGAGACCATGTATCGGAGGCAAGAAGACGTCTTCTCTGGCTCCCGATACAGGCCAGGGTCTTTTTTAGTCTATTACTTAACACCCATAAATGCCTGATGGGACAAATGCCAGCTTACCTTGTGGAAGCCATTTTACTAAAATAGAGCATCCGGTCCCTAAAATCAGAAAATACCAACCTTCTTAACACCATTCACTGTAACACCAAATAAGGCACAGAACAGAGACTTTGGTATAGTGGCCCCTCTGGCCTGGAATTCCTTAATGCCTGCATTAAGAACCATATCCTTGACAGAGAATTTCAAGAAAAAACTTAAGACTGTGCTCTTCTCCTAGTCCAACCCATCCAGATGTTTCCTCTGCTCCTTGGGGCCCTTGCCTAGCTAGTTGTTCTGTTGTGTTCTGTTCAGTGTATGTGAGTCAGCGCCTGTAAACCCTTGGTTACCAGGTGCGCCTTACAAATACATAAACATAAACATAAACATAAACATAAATGACCTTGAAAAAATGACTAGCAAACTTGGCCAGACGGCCTTACTACAAGTGCAGGTGTAAGAGGTGTAACATGTAGGGCCTCATTACGACCCTGGTGCTCCTGTAATGAACGGTGATGGTACGGGACCGACACCGTTCATTACGGGATACCCTATTAGGAGGTTCCCTTGCAGGTCCCGCTCACAACATCTGGTCAGACCAGACGTCCTTTGTGGGTCCCGCAAGGGGACCAGGGAGCTAATAACAGGCCCTATGGGGGCTGAAATGGGAATGGGGATGGGTTCCGTCAATGAGAAATTACCAGGTCCTCCAAGGTTGGAATTGCCCGGTAATTGCTCATTGAAGGAACCCGGACCTGGAACCCGGTGTAGAGGCTACCATGCCCTTATTAAGGGCATGGCCACCTCCATACTCGTAATGTGGCCCATAGTCCTTAATCTACTATGCTCTGCCAACAATGTTTCAAAGATTACAAGTGCGTGACAGATGCTAAGGCAAAAATGGGGGCCAGGGGAGAGGAGAAGGACATACAGAAACTGTTTCAAAGAGTACAAGTGCGTGACAGATGCTAAGGGGATAATGGGGGGCAGGGGAGAGTAGAAGGACATACAGGAACAAAAAGCAACCGTACTAAGCCTGGCTGACTGTGCCGGGTACATTATAGGTAACGTACGTGCCAGAGATGGATTAAAAGGGAGTGAGGGGAAGGGAGCAAGTGCGCCCAATCCAAAGCCCTGGGTTAAGTGCTGAGAGGTTACCATTCTCAAGAAATGAGGAGGTGCAGCAGGCGACCAGTCAGCAAATGAAGCTGAGTTAGGGAGAGAGGGAGGAGGGCAGTAAGAATAGAGAGAGGGTTAACAACAGAGAGGGAGAGAGAAGGAGAAAGAGAAGAGGAAGGTCTTGAGGAGTCCCTGGAACTTAAGGTGATCAGGCTCAAGACAGAGAGAGGCAGAAAGTCTGTTCCAGGTGGAAGCCCCAGCAGAGGAAAGAGATCTACCCCAAAATCTCTATTTTGAAAATCGTTTTACTTGTAGAGCGTTGGAGGAGGATGAGCAGAGGCCTCTAGAATGAGAGTATTTAGGGAGAGAGAGTTGTAGATGGTGCGGGCTTTAGCCCCAGAAAGCCTTCTGGACTATGCAGAGGGTCTTGAAATTGATCCTTGCAGCCACTGGGAGCCAGAGGACAGATTTCAGTGCTGGAGACATGCTGTTCCAGGGATTGAGGCCAAGGATAAGTCTTGTGGTTCTGTAATGGATGAGTTGTGTAGGTCGGAGAGTGGAAATAGAAAGATTGAGAAAGAGACTGTTGCAATAGTACAGTATAGAAAGAACCAGGGCTCTGGAGATGGTGAGCCTCTGGGGGAAGGTGAGAAAAGGTCGAAGACCTCTGAGGAGGTCCAGCTGATAGTGGGATTTTCTAGAGATCTCTGGGATTTGAGAGGAGAAGGAGAGCGTGGAATTGAAGCTGACTCCTATGTTTTTTTGCCTCTCTAGTGGGGGAGGGCACAGGGCAAAGGGAGGCCAGCCATAGTGACAATGGGAAAGCAGGAGCAGGGGTCTCAATGAGGACGATCTCTGTCTTGCTGGCATTAAGGCAGAGATTGTTCGCAGCACCCCAGGACTGAATTGCAGACAGACAGACATGGATGAAGGAGGAGGAGGAGGCAGAGGGCAGCCTGAAAGAGAGCTGTGTGTCAAGTGCATAACACTGAAAGTTGGAGGTGAAGGCAGAGATCAAGCGGGCCAGGGGGGCCATGTAGACATTGATGAAGAAGGGGATAGGTTAGATCGTTGGGGGATACCATAAGTAGAGAGAGTGATAGCGAAGAGAAAAGACCCCAGTTTCCCCTAGGAAGGATGGTCAGAGAGAAAGGAGGCAAGCCTTGTCAGGGCCTGATCTGTGATTGCCAGGGGGTAACATAGGCGAGATATCAGGATGTTGTGATTTACTATGTCGAAAGCAGAGGAAAGGACAAGAAGAATGAGGACAGAGTGAGAGTTAGGGCCTCATTACGAGGTGGGCGGAATGGGTTTAACGGCGCTCATAATGGTGCCGGTTCCAGTAAACCTATTAGGCCCTATTACGAGGTTCCCTTTCGGGACCCGCTCTGAACGTCTGGTCAGACCAGAAGTCCTTTGCGGGTCCCGCAAGGGGACCAGGGAGCTCCTAACGGGCTAGTTAATAACAGGCCCATTATTAGCTCCCTTCCCATTCCCATTGAGCCCTATGAGGGCTCAAATGGGAATGGGGATGTTTGTTGTTAATGAGGAATTACCGGGTCCTCCAAGGTCGGAACCACCCGGTAATTCCTCAATCAAGTAACCCGGACTCAAACCCGAGTTTGGAGGCAGCCATGGTGCTAATAGTAATGAGGCCCTTAGAGTCACAATTTGAGAGAAGGTTTTTCACAGGTGTTCAGAAGAACAGTTTATGTGCCTCTGGATGATCTGAAGCCTGACGGATGTTCATGGAGACAGCCAACAGATTCTGTATTGAGGGTAAACTGAGAGATATACAACTTCTCAAGGAGATTTCCCAGGAAAGAAGTGATAGAGATAGATTAGTATTTTGGTGGATTGGAAGAGTCTGCAGATGTTTTTTTGAGCAAAAGGTGCACAAGAGAGTGCTTGAGAGAAGTGTGGAAAACTCTGTTATGCTTTCATTTTCCTCATCACTCATTATAAATTACCATTTTAGTGGGTCATTGGGCATCATTACGACCCTGGCATTCCCATAATGTAGGGTGCCGGTACGGTACCGGCACCCATCATTACGGGAGCGCCTATTACGAGGTTCCCTTTGCGGGACCCGGAACAGACGACTGGTAAAACCAGACGTACTATCCGGGTCCCACGAGGGGAAGAGGAAGCTAATAACGGGCCATTTGTAATGTGCCTGTTATTACTTCCCTCCCCATTCCAATTGAGCCCTAATGGGGCTCAAATGGGAATGGGGAATGGTTCCTTCAAGGAGGAATTACCGGGTCCTCCAATGTTGGAATTACCCGATAATTCCCCATTGAAGGAACCCGGTATTGGAGCCCAGCATTGAGGCAGCCATGGCACTAATAGAAAAATGTCTACCTTCATACTCATAATGAGGCCCATTGTCTAAAAAATGCAATTTGCATGCAGAAGACTGCCAGCATTAGCACCTGCATGGTATTGAGTTACCAGCATTTCATGTTAAAAAATCACAAAGCGAAGTGTAAAATTAGAGAGTAAAAGCAGGCAAAATCCCCCAAACACTTCCACTTTTACTCTCCGTTTCGCAGGAAGTAAAACACTACCAGCCAATTACACTTTGCATGTGATGTTTTATAATGGATTTCAATGTAATCAACCTGCTATTTATCGGGTATTAGTGTACAGTGCATTTCATTATTTTCTAATGCTTTTACGCCGGAATGAAGATCGTATGCATGTGTAAAATTCTGTGCTTTTCCAAAATGGAGTAAGACATCAAATCAGAGAAGCAAATTCCAGATTGGACTCTAAAAACCGAGAACAAAACATCGGCTTTCCAGAATACGGCCCTGAAAGCTGCCCTTACAAGGTCGTCTTGTGTTCCTTGTGCCTTCTCCATATACATTTTGGAGGCATCCCTTCCATACCCTCCTCCACTTTACAACCCACGCCCCCTGCCACCTTGCTTCCCCCACTCTGGACACTAACCAGTGCTGTTCATGGCTGCAGACCGCATAACCGGAAGCGCCATGAACAGCAAGTTTTACTTTGCAATGTGCTCTTTTGGACATCGTTCTTCCTGCGTAGCAGCATACAGAATGCAAACTCTGGAGCAGCATGAAAACGGTGCAGAGCATTAAATAGAGGCATACACACATTATACCTCCATTTATTGACACAAATGACTCCTAGCAGAGCAAAACATACAGACTGACCAGTCCTGTGGGAAGACACCGTACAATAGCTTTTACAAACTTGAAATCCCGGGGCTAAAGGACTTTCTCCCTATACTGCATGGGGGTCACTCTACACCTGCACCAGGTGATTATGACAGTTGAAATAGCCCAGCTTAATAGACTGACTGGTTGCAATGATGCCACAATTACATACACAGTGTGTGGAACATGGCATGATTGGAAGCCTCAGGCATATGATAGGCCTAGCCATGGGACATGAACAGGAGGGTGAGTTGGGGAATAAGGTATTGGGGACAAAATAAATGTAGAATAAGGGCTTTGGAGGGTCGATAAGAATTCCAGTTATAGCCAAACACTAATTCTGCTTTATTTGATTGTGAGATTACAAGCATAAAACATTGTACAATCTAAAATAAATAATCAATAAATACATACCTGAAAATGTAAATGGAAAGGTTAAAATGAAACTCATATTAGTCGGCTGTCCTAAAAAAAACAATAGATATGATTTGCAAGCATTCATAAACTCATGATTCTTCTAATATGTACTTTGTTTCATACAAGTATACCTAATTCTGAGGGCACTGCGCTGTGCGAACTGAGTTTGGCATTAGAACATAGTAGAGTGCTGGTCGACTATGCCGAGGCTGGCACCTAAAGTTCTCTTAAAAAAAGGAATTTTTGTCACTTGCAAAAGTGCTGGATCTGCAATGCCCCATAAAGACAGAGCATATCTGGCAATGGCCAAAGGTTTATGACCTTAGTGCGAGTATGTTGGTGTGGGAAACAAGGGGCAGTAACGGAATGACTGGCATTTTTCCCGCCATACTACGTGTTTGACCCTGGAGTGGGGCTGGAGGTAAATCCTCCCAATTTCTGCTCAAAAAGAGGCAAATCGGCAGAATTACTGCTGCGGAAATACTGACGCACTAATTCCGCTAAAATCCCCAATGGAGTTCTATGGACTCCAAATGATTGGGGACTAACACCGACAACACCACTTGAAATACGGCGGTAAATACGCCGGAAGAAGTGGTGGTAACAGGGGATTTTTGTATTTTTTTGCCTTCATGACATATCCTTAAAGCTGATTGATATTCCTAGACTGCCTTTCAACTCTATGAAGTTCATAAATATAGTATATGCGGTAATGAGCTGCATGGTGTGGGGCGTCCCTGCCGCAATAACAGTATCATCTGCATGTACTAGAGCAAGAATAAAGTGATTACCAATTTTTGGAACATCGGCCCCTCTGGAGAGTAAAGCATCGAGGAGACCGTTGATATAAAATGAAGAAAAGGATTGGGGCTAAAACACAGCCACATCACAGCCATTGGTGGACAAACACACAAGCATTTGTGTTCAATGTTTTTTTGCTGATGCGATCGTGGGCCCTGTGTTAAACGGAAACCCCACATTGGCAAATGGTGCAGCTGCCATTGTTGCTCAAGTAGAATAACATTAAATCCTCGTACGTACAAATGCTGAAGAAAATGCAACAAGTGGGGAGTCACAGCCACTATGAATTCAAATGGATTGGCAAATGCCAAAAGACGAAGTTCAGTAGTTTTGCTTTTTATGAGTCGAAATCTCAGACCCTTACAAAATATAGAACATCTTACAAGAACTAATTACAAAAACAATCCTTTTGGCTTTTGTGTAGGCATTTACAAGGAATTGAATATGTTCAAGGTAGCTGTGAGGAGAAGGGAAAAAATACATTCACAGTTCAAAGCTAATGTGATTAGGCCACACCATGTGGCCCAGCAAGCGTTCCCTGTGCAGAATTCCCTGTGCAAGCATTCCCTGTGCAGCATTCCCTGCTTGTGCAGGCATTCCCTGTGCAACATTCCCAGTGCAGCATTCCCTGTGCAAGTATTCCCTGTGCAGCATTCCCTGTGCAGGCATTCCCGGTGCAGCATTCCGTGTGAAAGCATTCCCTGCTTGTGCAAGCATTCCCTGTGAAGCATTCACAGTGCAGCATTCCATGTGCAGGCATTCCTTGTTCAATCATTCCCTGTGCAAGCATTCCCTGTGCAGCATTCCCTGTGGAAGCATTACCTGTTTATCAATCCCTGTGCAAGCATTTCTTGTGCATCCTTCCCTGTGCAAGCATTCCCTGTGCAGCATTCCCTGTGCAGCATTCCCTGTGCAGGCATTCCCTGTGCAGGCATTTGCTGTGCAGCATTCCCTGTGCAAGTATTTCCTGTGCAGCATTCCCTGTGCACACATTCAATGTGCAGCATTCCCTGTGCAGGCATTCCCTGTGCAACATTCCCTGTGCAGGCATTCCTTGTGCAGTATTCCCTGTGCAGCATTCCCTGTGCAACCCTTCCCTGTGCAGCATTCCCTGTGCAAGCATTCCCTGTGCAGCATTATCTGTGCAGCATTCCCTGTGAAAGCATTCCCTGTAAAGAATTCCCTGTGCAGCATTCCCTGTGCAAGCATTCTCTGTGCAGCATTCCCTGTGCAAGCATTCCCTGTGCATCTTTCCCTGTGCAGGCATTCCCTGTGCAGCATTAGCTGTGTAGTATTCCATGTGCAAGCATTTCCTATGCAGTATTCCCTGTGCAAGCATTCCCTGTGCAGCATTCCCTGTGCAGCATTCCCTATGCAAGCATTCCCTGTGCAGCATTCCCTGTTTATCACTCCCTGTGGAAGCATTTCCTGTGCCTCTTTCCCTGTGCAGGCATTCCCTGTGCAGCATTCCCTGTGTAGCATTCCATGTACAAGCATTTCCTATGCAGTATTCCCTGTGCAAGCATTCCCTGTGCAGCATTCCCTGTACAGGCACTCCCTGTGCAAGCATTTGCTGTGCAGCATTCCCTGTGCAAGCATTCCTTGTGCAGCATTCCCTGTGCAAGCATTCCCTGTGCAGCATTCCCTGTGAAAGCATTCCCTGTAAAGAATTCCCTGTGCAGCATTCTCTGTGCATCTTTCCCTGTGCAGGCATTCCCTGTGCAGCATTCCCTGTGTAGCATTCCCTGTGCAAGCATTTCCTCTGCAGTATTGCCTGTGCAAGCATTCCCTGTGCAGGCATTCGCTGTGTAGCATTCCCTGTGCAGGCATTCCTTGTGCAAGCATTCCCTGTGCAAGCATTCCCTGTGTAGTATTCCCTGTGGAAGCATTCCCTGTTTATCACTCCCTGTGCAAGCATTTCTTGTGCAGCATTCTTTGCTTGTGCAAGCATTCCCTGCGCAGCATTCCCAGTGCAGCATTCCCTGTGCAAACATTCGATGTGCAGGCATTCCCTGTGCAGCATTCCGTGTGCATGCATTCCCTGTGCAAGCATTCGCTGTACAGCATTCCCTGAGCAGGCATTCCTTGTGCAGGCATTCCCTGTGCAAGCATTCCCTGTGCAACATTCCCTGTGGAAGCATTCCCTGTTTATCACTCCCTGTGCAAGCATGTCTTGTGCAGCAATCCCTGTGCAAGCATTCCCTGTGCAGCATTCCCTGTGCAGCATTTCCTGTGCAGGCATTCGCTGTGCAGCATTCCCTGTGCAAGTATTTCCTGTGCAGCATTCCCTGTGCAAGCATTCCCTGTGCAGGCATTCCCTGTGCACTATTCCCTGTGCAGGCATTCCTTGTGCAGCATTCCCTGTGCAGCATACCCTGTGCAGCATTCCCTGTGCATGCATTCCCTGTGCAGCATTCTCTGTGCGAGTATTCCCTGTGCAGCATTCCCTGTGCAGGCATTCTCTGTGCAGCATTCCCTGTGCAAGTGTTCTCTGTGCAAGCATTCGCTGTGCAAGCATTCCCTTTGCAGGCATTCCCTGTGCAGCATTCCCTATGCAGGCATTCGCTGTTCACCATTCCCCGTGCAGCATTCCCTGTGCAGCATTTCTGATGGAGCATTCCCTCTGCAAGCATTCCCTGTGCAGCATTACCTGTGGCGGCATTCCCTGTGAAGCATTCCCTGTGCAAGCATTCCCTGTGCAGCATTTCTGACGGAGCATTCCCTGTGCAAGCATTCCCTGTGCAGCATTCCCTGTGCAGGCATTCCCTGTGAAGCATTCCCTGTGCAGGCATTCCCTGTGCAACATTCCCTGTGCAGCATTCCCTGTGCAAGCATTTCCTGTGCAGCATTCCCTGTGCAGGCATTCCCTGTGAAGCATTCCCTGTGCAGGCATTCCCTGTGCAACATTCCCTGTGCAGCATTCCCTGTGCAAGCATTCCCTGTGCAGCATTCACCGTGCAAGCATTCCCTGTGCAGCATTCCCTGTGCAAGCATACCCTGTGAAGCATTCACAGTGCAAGCATTCCCTGTGCAGCATTCCCTGTGCAGTCATTCCCTGTGCAGGCATTCACTGTGCAGCATTCCCTGTGCAGGCATTCCCTGTGCAGGCATTCCGTGTGCAGCATTCCCTGTGCAAGCATTCCCTGTGAAGCATTCGCTGTGCCAGAATTCCCTGTGCAGCATTCCCTGTGCAAGCATTTCCTGTGCAGCATTCCCTGTGCGAGCATTCCCTGTGAAGCATTCACTGTGCAAGCATTCACTGTGCAGCATTCCCTGTGGAAGCATTCCCTGTGCAACCATTCCCTCTGCAGCATTCCCTGTGCAAGCATTCCCTGTGCAGGCATTCCCTGTCCAAGCATTCTCTGTGCAATCATTCCCTGTGCAGGCATTCACTGTGCAGCATTCCCAGTGCAGCATTCCCTGTGCAGAATTCCCTGTACAGGCATTCCCTGTGAAGCATTCCCTGTGCAGGCATTCCCTGTGCAACATTCCCTGTGCAGCATTCGCTGTGCAAGCATTCCCTGTGCAGCATTCCCCGTGCAAGCATTCCCTGTGCAGCATTCCCTGTACAAGCATTCCCTGTGCAGCATTAACCGTGCAAGCATTCCCTGTGCAAGCATTCCCTGTGTAGCATTCCCTGCGGAAGCATTCCCTTTTTATCACTCCCTGTGCAAGCATTTCTTGTGCCTCTTTCCCTGTGCAGGCATTCCCTGTGCAGCATTCCCTGTGTAGCATTCCATGTACAAGCATTTCCTATGCAGTATTCCCTGTGCAAGCATTCCCTGTGCAGCATTCCCTGTACAGGCATTCCCTGTGCAAGCATTCGGTGTGCAGCATTCCCTGTGCAAGCATTCCCTGTGCAGCATTCCATGTGAAAGCATTCCCTGTAAAGAATTCCCTGTGCAGCATTCCCTGTGCGAGCATTCCCTGAGCAGCATTCCCTGTGCAAGCATTCCCTGTGCATCTTTCCCTGTGCAGGCATTCCCTGTGCAGCATTCCCTGTGTAGCATTCCCTGTGCAAGCATTTCCTCTGCAGTATTGCCTGTGCAAGCATTCCCTGTGCAGGCATTCGCTGTGTAGCATTCCCTGTGCAGGCATTCCTTGTGCAAGCCTTCCCTGTGCAAGCATTCCCTGTGTAGTATTCCCTGTGGAAGCATTCCTGTTTATCACTCCCTGTGCAGCATTTCTTGTGCAGCATTCTCTGCTTGTGCAAGCATTCCCTGTGCAGCATTCCCAGTGCAGCATTCCCTGTGCAAGCATTCGATGTGCAGGCATTCCCTGTACAGGCATTCCCTGTGCAAGCATTCGCTGTGCAGCATTCCCTGTGCAAGCATTCCCTGTGCAGCATTCCCTGTGAAAGCATTCCCTGTAAAGAATTCCCTGTGCAGCATTCCCTGTGCAAGCATTCCCTGTGCAGCATTTCCAGTGCAGGCATTCCCTGTGCAGCATTCCGTGTGCATGCATTCCCTGTGCAAGCATTCGCTCTTCAGCATTCCCTGAGCAGGCATTCCTTGTGCAGGCATTCCCTGTGCAAGAATTCCCTGTGCAACATTCCCTGTGGAAGCATTACCTGTTTATCACTCCCTGTGCAAGCATGTCTTGTGCAGCAATCCCTGTGCAAGCATTCCCTGTGCAGCATTCCCTGTGCAGCATTTCCTGTGCAGGCATTCGCTGTGCAGCATTCCCTGTGCAGCATTCCCTGTGCAAGTATTTCCTGTGCAGCATTCCCTGTGTAAGCATTCCCTGTGCAGGCATTCCCTGTGCAGCATTCCCTGTGCAGGCATTCCTTGTGCAGCATTCCCTGTGCAGCATACCCTGTGCAGCATTCCCTGTGCACGCATTCCCTGTGCAGCATTCTCTGTGCAAGTATTCCCTGTGCAGCATTCCCTGTGCAGGCATTCTCTGTGCAGCATTCCCTGTGCAAGTGTTCTCTGTGCAAGCATTCCCTGTGCGAGCATTCCCTGTGAAGCATTCACTGTGCAAGCATTCATTGTGCAGCATTCCCTGTGCAGGCATTCCTTGTGCAGCATTCCCTGTGCAAGTATTTCCTGTGCAGCATTCCCTGTGCACACATTCAATGTGCAGCATTCCCTGTGCAGGCATTCCCTGTGCAACATTCCCTGTGCAGGCATTCCTTGTGCAGTATTCCCTGTGCAGCATTCCCTGTGCAACGCTTCCCTGTGCAGCATTCCCTGTGCAAGCATTCCCTGTGCAGCATTACCTGTGCAGCATTCCCTGTGAAAGCATTCCCTGTAAAGAATTCCCTGTGCAGCATTCCCTGTGCAAGCATTCTCTGTGCAGCATTCCCTGTGCAAGCATTCCCTGTGCATCTTTCCCTGTGCAGGCATTCCCTGTGCAGCATTAGCTGTGTAGTATTCCATGTGCAAGCATTTCCTATGCAGTATTCCCTGTGCAAGCATTCCCTGTGCAGCATTCCCTGTGCAGCATTCCCTATGCAAGCATTCCCTGTGCAGCATTCCCTGTTTATCACTCCCTGTGGAAGCATTTCCTGTGCCTCTTTCCCTGTGCAGGCATTCCCTGTGCAGCATTCCCTGTGTAGCATTCCATGTACAAGCATTTCCTATGCAGTATTCCCTGTGCAAGCATTCCCTGTGCAGCATTCCCTGTACAGGCACTCCCTGTGCAAGCATTCGATGTGCAGCATTCCCTGTGCAAGCATTCCTTGTGCAGCATTCCCTGTGCAAGCATTCCCTGTGCAGCATTCCCTGTGAAAGCATTCCCTGTAAAGAATTCCCTGTGCAGCATTCTCTGTGCATCTTTCCCTGTGCAGGCATTCCCTGTGCAGCATTCCCTGTGTAGCATTCCCTGTGCAAGCATTTCCTCTGCAGTATTGCCTGTGCAAGCATTCCCTGTGCAGGCATTCGCTGTGTAGCATTCCCTGTGCAGGCATTCCTTGTGCAAGCATTCCCTGTGCAAGCATTCCCTGTGTAGTATTCCCTGTGGAAGCATTCCCTGTTTATCACTCCCTGTGCAAGCATTTCTTGTGCAGCATTCTCTGCTTGTGCAAGCATTCCCTGCGCAGCATTCCCAGTGCAGCATTCCCTGTGCAAACATTCGATGTGCAGGCATTCCCTGTGCAGCATTCCGTGTGCATGCATTCCCTGTGCAAGCATTCGCTGTACAGCATTCCCTGAGCAGGCATTCCTTGTGCAGGCATTCCCTGTGCAAGCATTCCCTGTGCAACATTCCCTGTGGAAGCATTCCCTGTTTATCACTCCCTGTGCAAGCATGTCTTGTGCAGCAATCCCTGTGCAAGCATTCCCTGTGCAGCATTCCCTGTGCAGCATTTCCTGTGCAGGCATTCGCTGTGCAGCATTCCCTGTGCAAGTATTTCCTGTGCAGCATTCCCTGTGCAAGCATTCCCTGTGCAGACATTCCCTGTGCACTATTCCCTGTGCAGGCATTCCTTGTGCAGCATTCCCTGTGCAGCATACCCTGTGCAGCATTCCCTGTGCACGCATTCCCTGTGCAGCATTCTCTGTGCGAGTATTCCCTGTGCAGCATTCCCTGTGCAGGCATTCTCTGTGCAGCATTCCCTGTGCAAGTGTTCTCTGTGCAAGCATTCGCTGTGCAAGCATTCCCTTTGCAGGCATTCCCTGTGCAGCATTCCCTATGCAGGCATTCGCTGTTCACCATTCCCCGTGCAGCATTCCCTGTGCAGCATTTCTGATGGAGCATTCCCTGTGCAAGCATTCCCTGTGCAGCATTCCCTGTGGCGGCATTCCCTGTGAAGCATTCCCTGTGCAAGCATTCCCTGTGCAGCATTTCTGACGGAGCATTCCCTGTGCAAGCATTCCCTGTGCAGCATTCCCTGTGCAGGCATTCGGTGTGCAGCATTCCCTGTGCAAGCATTCCCTGTGCAGC
The DNA here is from genome assembly GCF_040938575.1 of Ambystoma mexicanum. Taxonomy (NCBI): domain Eukaryota; kingdom Metazoa; phylum Chordata; class Amphibia; order Caudata; family Ambystomatidae; genus Ambystoma; species Ambystoma mexicanum. Next base: position 837,191,657 of record NC_090937.1, on the reverse strand, counting down.
ATTCCCTGTGAAAGCATTCCCTGTAAAGAATTCCCTGTGCAGCATTCCCTGTGCGAGCATTCCCTGAGCAGCATTCCCTGTGCAAGCATTCCCTGTGCATCTTTCCCTGTGCAGGCATTCCCTGTGCAGCATTCCCTGTGTAGCATTCCCTGTGCAAGCATTTCCTCTGCAGTATTGCCTGTGCAAGCATTCCCTGTGCAGGCATTCGCTGTGTAGCATTCCCTGTGCAGGCATTCCTTGTGCAAGCCTTCCCTGTGCAAGCATTCCCTGTGTAGTATTCCCTGTGGAAGCATTCCTGTTTATCACTCCCTGTGCAGCATTTCTTGTGCAGCATTCTCTGCTTGTGCAAGCATTCCCTGTGCAGCATTCCCAGTGCAGCATTCCCTGTGCAAGCATTCGATGTGCAGGCATTCCCTGTACAGGCATTCCCTGTGCAAGCATTCGCTGTGCAGCATTCCCTGTGCAAGCATTCCCTGTGCAGCATTCCCTGTGAAAGCATTCCCTGTAAAGAATTCCCTGTGCAGCATTCCCTGTGCAAGCATTCCCTGTGCAGCATTTCCAGTGCAGGCATTCCCTGTGCAGCATTCCGTGTGCATGCATTCCCTGTGCAAGCATTCGCTCTTCAGCATTCCCTGAGCAGGCATTCCTTGTGCAGGCATTCCCTGTGCAAGAATTCCCTGTGCAACATTCCCTGTGGAAGCATTCCCTGTGCAGGCATTCCCTGTGCAGCATTCCCTGTGCAGGCATTCCTTGTGCAGCATTCCCTGTGCAGCATACCCTGTGCAGCATTCCCTGTGCACGCATTCCCTGTGCAGCATTCTCTGTGCAAGTATTCCCTGTGCAGCATTCCCTGTGCAGGAATTCTCTGTGCAGCATTCCCTGTGCAAGTGTTCTCTGTGCAAGCATTCCCTGTGCGAGCATTCCCTGTGAAGCATTCACTGTGCAAGCATTCACTGTGCAGCATTCCCTGTGCAGGCATTTGCTGTGCAGCATTCCCTGTGCAAGTATTTCCTGTGCAGCATTCCCTGTGCACACATTCAATGTGCAGCATTCCCTGTGCAGGCATTCCCTGTGCAACATTCCCTGTGCAGGCATTCCTTGTGCAGTATTCCCTGTGCAGCATTCCCTGTGCAACCCTTCCCTGTGCAGCATTCCCTGTGCAAGCATCCCCTGTGCAGCATTACCTGTGCAGCATTCCCTGTGAAAGCATTCCCTGTAAAGAATTCCCTGTGCAGCATTCCCTGTGCAAGCATTCTCTGTGCAGCATTCCCTGTGCAAGCATTCCCTGTGCATCTTTCCCTGTGCAGGCATTCCCTGTGCAGCATTAGCTGTGTAGTATTCCATGTGCAAGCATTTCCTATGCAGTATTCCCTGTGCAAGCATTCCCTGTGCACCATTCCCTGTGCAGCATTCCCTGTTTATCACTCCCTGTGGAAGCATTTCCTGTGCCTCTTTCCCTGTGCAGGCATTCCCTGTGCAGCATTCACTGTGCAGCATTCCCTGTGCAGGCATTTGCTGTGCAGCATTCCCTGTGCAAGTATTTCCTGTGCAGCATTCCCTGTGCACACATTCAATGTGCAGCATTCCCTGTGCAGGCATTCCCTGTGCAACATTCCCTGTGCAGGCATTCCTTGTGCAGTATTCCCTGTGCAGCATTCCCTGTGCAACCCTTCCCTGTGCAGCATTCCCTGTGCAAGCATTCCCTGTGCAGCATTGCCTGTGCAGCATTCCCTGTGAAAGCATTCCCTGTAAAGAATTCCCTGTGCAGCATTCCCTGTGCAAGCATTCTCTGTGCAGCATTCCCTGTGCAAGCATTCCCTGTGCATGTTTCCCTGTGCAGGCATTCCCTGTGCAGCATTAGCTGTGTAGTATTCCATGTGCAAGCATTTCCTATGCAGTATTCCCTGTGCAAGCATTCCCTGTGCAGCATTCCCTGTGCAGCATTCCCTATGCAAGCATTCCCTGTGCAGCATTCCCTGTTTATCACTCCCTGTGGAAGCATTTCCTGTGCCTCTTTCCCTGTGCAGGCATTCCCTGTGCAAGCATTCCTTGTGCAGCATTCCCTGTGCAAGCATTCCCTGTGCAGCATTCCCTGTGAAAGCATTCCCTGTAAAGAATTCCCTGTGCAGCATTCCCTGTGCAAGCATTCCCTGTGCAGCATTCCCTGTGCAAGCATTCCCTGTGCATCTTTCCCTGTGAAGGCATTCCCTGTGCAGCATTCCCTGTGTAGCATTCCCTGTGCAAGCATTTCCTCTGCAGTATTGCATGTGCAAGCATTCCCTGTGCAGGCATTCGCTGTGTAGCATTCCCTGTGCAGGCATTCCTTGTGCAAGCATTCCCTGTGCAAGCATTCCCTGTGTAGTATTCCCTGTGGAAGCATTCCCTGTTTATCACTCCCTGTGCAAGCATTTCTTGTGCTGCATTCTCTGCTTGTGCAAGCATTCCTTGCGCAGCATTCCCAGTGCAGCATTCCCTGTACAAGCATTCAATGTGCAGGCATTCCCTGTGCAGCATTCCGTGTGCATGCATTCCCTGTGCAAGCATTCGCTGTGCAGCATTCCCTGAGCAGGCATTCCTTGTGCAGGCATTCCCTGTGCAAGAATTCCCTGTGCAACATTCCCTGTGGAAGCATTCCCTGTTTATGACTCCCTGTGCAAGCATGTCTTGTGCAGCAATCCCTGTGCAAGCATTCCCTGTGCAGCATTCCCTGTACAGCATTTCCTGTGCAGGCATTCGCTGTGCAGCATTCCCTGTGCAGGCATTATCTGTGCAGCATTCCCTGTGCAAGCATTCTCTGTGCAGCATTTCTGATGGAGCATTCCCTGTGCAAGCTTTCCCTGTGCAGCATTCCCTGTGCAGGCATTCCTTGTGCAGCATTCCCTGTGCAGCATACCCTGTGCAGCATTCCCTGTGCACGCATTCCCTGTGCAGCATTCCATGTACAAGCATTTCCTATGCAGTATTCCCTGTGCAAGCATTCCCTGTGCAGCATTCCCTGTACAGGCATTCCCTGTGCAAGCATTCGCTGTGCAGCATTCCCTGTGCAAGCATTCCTTGTGCAGCATTCCCTGTGCAAGCATTCCCTGTGAAAGCATTCCCTGTAAAGAATTCTCTGTGCAGCATTCCCTGTGCAAGCATTCCCTGTGCAGCATTCCCTGTGCAAGCATTCCCTGTGCATCTTTCCCTGTGCAGGCATTCCCTGTGGAGCATTCCCTGTGTAGCATTCCCTGTGCAAGCATTTCCTCTGCAGTATTGCCTGTGCAAGCATTCCCTGTGCAGGCATTCGCTGTGTAGCATTCCCTCTGCAGGCATTCCTTGTGCAAGCATTCCCTGTGCAAGCACTCCCTGTGTAGTATTCCCTGTGGAAGCATTCCCTGTTTATCACTCCCTGTGCAAGCATTTCTTGTGCAGCATTCTCTCCTTGTGCAAGCATTCCCTGTGCAGCATTCCCAGTGCAGCATTCCCTGTGCAAGCATTCGATGTGCAGGCATTCCCTGTGCAGCATTCCGTGTGCATGCATTCCCTGTGCAAGCATTCGCTGTGCAGCATTCCCTGAGCAGGCATTCCTTGTGCAGGCATTCCCTGTGCAAGAATTCCCTGTGCAACATTCCCTGTGGAAGCATTCCCTGTTTATGACTCCCTGTGCAAGCATTCCCTGTGCAGCATTCCCTGTGCAAGCATTCCCTGTGCAGCATTCCCTGTGCAGCATTTCCTGTGCAGGCATTCGCTGTGCAGCATTCCCTGTGCAGGCATTCCCTGTGCAGCATTCCCTGTGTAAGTATTTCCTGTGCAGCATTCCCTGTGCAAGCATTCCCTATGCAGGCATTCCCTGTGCAGCATTCCCTGTGCAGGCATTCCTTGTGCAGCATTCTCTGTGCAGCATACCCTGTGCAGCATTCCCTGTGCACGCATTCCCTGTGCAGCATTCTCTGTGCAAGTATTCCCTGTGCAGCATTCCCTGTGCAGGGATTCTCTGTGCAGCATTCCCTGTGCAGGGATTCTCTGTGCAGCATTCCCTGTGCAAGTGTTCTCTGTGCAAGCATTCCCTGTGCGAGCATTCCCTGTGAAGCATTCACTGTGCAAGCATTCACTGTGCAGCATTCCCTGTGGAAGCATTCCCTGTGCAACCATTCCCTCTGCAGCATTCCCTGTGCAAGAATTCCCTGTGCAGGCATTCCCTGTCCAAGCATTCTCTGTGCAATCATTCCCTGTGCAGGCATTCACTGTGCAGCATTCCCAGTGCAGCATTCCCTGTGCAGCATTCCCTGTACAGGCATTCCCTGTGAAGCATTCCCTGTGCAGGCATTCCCTGTGCAACATTCCCTGTGCAGCATTACCTGTGCAAGCATTCCCTTGCAGCATTCCCTGTGCAAGCATTCCCTGTGCAGCATTCCCTGTACAGCATTCCCTGTGCAGCATTAACCGCGCAAGCATTCCCTGTGTAGTATTCCATGTGCAAGCATTCCCTGTGCAGCATTCCCTGTGCAGCATTTCCTGTGCAGGCATTCCCTGTGCAGCATTCCCTGTACAAGCATTCCCTGTGCAGCATTAACCGTGCAAGCATTCCCTGTGCAAGCATTCCCTGTGCAGCATTCCCTGTGCAAGCATTCCCTGTGAAGCATTCACCGTGCAATCATTCCCTGTGCAGCATTCCCTGTGTGAGCATTCCCTGTAGAAGCATTCACTGTGCAAGCATTCCCTGTGCAGCATTCCCTGTGGAAGCATTCCCTGTGCAAGCATTCCCTGTGCAGGCATTCCCTGTCCAAGCATTCTCTGTGCAATCATTCCCTGTGCAGGCATTCACTGTGCAGCATTCCCCAAGCAGCATTCTCTGTGCAGAAATCCTTGTGCAGGCATTCCCTGTGAAAGCCTTCCCTGTGCAGCATTCCCTGTGCAAGCATTCCCTGTGCAGCATTCCCTATGCAAGCACTCCCTGTGCAAGCATTTCCTGTGCAGCATTCCCTGTGAAAGCATTCCCTGTAAAGAATTCCCTGTGCAGCATTCCCTGTGCAAGCATCCCCTGTGCAGCATTCCCTGTGCAAGCATTCCCTGTGCAAGCATTCCCTGTGCAGCATTCCCTGTGCAAGCATTTTGTGCACAACATTCCCTGTGCAAGCATTCCCTGTGAAGCATTCCATGTGAAGCATTCCCTGTGCAGCATTTCCTGTGCAAGCATTTCTTGTGCAGCATTCCCTGTGCAAGCACTCCCTGTGCAGCATTCCCTGTGCAAGCATTCCCTTGCAGCATTCCCCGTGCAAGCATTCCCTGTGCAGCATTCCCTGTGAAAGCATTCCCTGTAAAGAATTCCCTGTGCAGCATTCCCTGTGCAAGCATTCCTTGTGCAAGCATTCCCTTTGCAGCATTCCCTGTGCAAGCATTCCCTGGGCAAGCATTTCCTTGCAGCATTCCCTGTACAGGCATTCCCTGTGCAGCATTCCCTATGCAGGCATTCCCTGTGAAAGCATTTCCTGTGCAGCATTCCCTGTGCAAGCATTCCCTGTGAAGCATTCCCTGTGCAGCATTCCCTGTATAAGCATTCCCTGAGCAGCATTAACCGTGCAAGCATTCCCTGTGCAAGCATTCCCTGTGCAGCATTCCCTGTGCAAGCATTCCCTGTGAAGCATTCACTGTGCAAGCATTCCCTGTGCAGCATTCCCTGTGTGAGCATTCCCTGTAGAAGCATTCGCTGTGCCAGAATTCCCTGTGCAGCATTCCCTGTGCAAGCATTTCCTGTACAGCATTCCCTGTGTGAGCATTCCCTGTGAAGCATTCACTGTGCAAGCATTCCCTGTGCAGCATTCCCTGTGGAAGCATTCCCTGTGCAACCATTCTCTCTGCAGCATTCCCTGTGCAAGCATTCCCTGTGCAGGGATTCCCTGTCCAAGCATTCTCTGTGCAATCATTCCCTGTGCAGGCATTCACTGTGCAGCATTCCCCAAGCAGCATTCTCTGTGCAGCAATCCTTGTGCAGGCATTCCCTGTGAAAGCCTTCCCTGTGCAGCATTCCCTGTGCAAGCATTCCCTGTGCAGCATTCCCTATGCAAGCACTCCCTGTGCAAGCATTTCCTGTGCAGCATTCCCTGTGAAAGCATTCCCTGTAAAGAATTCCCTGTGCAGCATTCCCTGTGCAAGCATCCCCTGTGCAGCATTCCCTGTGCAAGCATTCCCTGTGCAAGCATTCCCTGTGCAGCATTCCCTGTGCAAGCATTTCCTGCACAACATTCCCTGTGCAAGCATTCCCTGTGAAGCATTCCATGTGTAGCATTCCCTGTGCAGCATTTCCTGTGCAAGCATTTCTTGTGCAGCATTCCCTGTGCAAGCACTCCCTGTGCAGCATTCCCTGTGCAAGCATTCCCTTGCAGCATTCCCTGTGCAAGCATTCCCTGTGCAGCATTCCCCGTGAAAGCATTCCCTGTAAAGAATTCCCTGTGCAGCATTCCCTGTGCAAGCATTCCTTGTGCAAGCATTCCCTGTGCAGCATTCCCTGTGCAGCATTCCCTGTGCAAGCATTCCCTATACAAGCATTCCCTTGCAGCATTCCCTGTACAGGCATTCCCCGTGCAGCATTCCCTATGCAGGCATTCCCTGTGAAAGCATTTCCTGTGCAGCATTCCCTGTGCAAGCATTCCCTGTGAAGCATTCCCTGTGCAGCATTCCCTGTATAAGCATTCCCTGTATAAGCATTTCCTGTGAAGCATTCCCTGTACAGGCATTCCCTGTGCAGGCATTCCCTGTGCAGGCATTCCCTGTGCAAGCATTTCCTGTGCAGCATTCCCTGTGCACGCATTCCCTGTGCAGAATTCCCTATACAAGCATTCCCTTTGCAGCATTCCCTGTGCAGCATTCCCTGCATTATGACCATCCTTGCAACACACTACTTTCCATTCAGAAGGACATACACATTATGCAATATCTAGAATGCAGTGCTTAGATCTCATCACAATTCAGGCAGGTTTAGAGCCTCAGCACCATGCAATACAATATCCTGATGTGTGCTATTTAAGTCTGGTGAACAAAAGAATCTTACTTGTTTAGATCAGGCACCTTGTGGGCCCCCTCCAAGTTGGGGGCCCTGGGCAAGTGCCCCTTTTGTCCTCCCATAAAAACGTCTCTGAATGCAGTGCTTAGTCCAGCTGATCTCATCACATTCAGGCAGCAGCACATTCTAACGGCAACAGCAAGATCTGTGAGGTAGAGAATTACACACATGTATCATATGTGCTTACCTATGAATAGAGTGTGTACCTATGAAGAGAGCATTTACAATAGTTTGGTAACTGGATTGTGCTGTGCACAGAGACAGCTGCCTGTCATTCCTTTGCTCGTATATAGTGGAGAGATCACTGTCATTCCAGAATGGAATGTGAGGGAGCACTATAGAAAAGGGGTGCAAGCTGGAGTGACCCTCAGAGGATGTCCCAGGCGGGGGCCTCAAGGGAAACTCACGTTCTACTGAACAATACATCTCTGTTACTTAACAATATGTTACCAAACACCATAAGATGACACTGTCTGCTTGAAGAAGCTAGAATGAAACGTGTGACGTCGACAGGTCTCATTCATACACAGATTATAAAGTCTGGCAAAATATTGAAGTAGATTGGTGCATACCCAGGAGGGCTCTACAGCGTCTACCCCAGAAATAATTTCTGCTTCTGCACCATGGTTGCCCTATTTGCTAAGTATTTTTTGTTTGGTTTATATAATCTTAGATACATATAGGAAAAAAATACATAAGTATGCTGAGCATTTACAATTCAACAACTAGAACATTTCAAATAGCTTATTTACAGATGATTTTGCCAATGAAATTTCCAGTCATTCTCCAATATTTAACAATAATTCCACACTTTGAAAATGTGCATTGAAGCAAATAATACACGGTCTACGGACGCACATCCAATGCAAGGTTAGCACATAGATGTGTGTACGCCGGTTTTGTACTGCATTTTTGCACTCCATCTTGCAAATGCAGCCTGCCATGTATGCATTCCAGGCAGCGTTTACAGTGGATTTCTATGGATACGTCAACATTTTTGTTGGCGCATAATGCTGGCGCATAATGCCGGCGGTCCGAGCATTTGCACAGCATGAAAATCCATGCTGGCACAAATGCTCTTAGATTTGCATGGTGGAGAGGAAGGAAGTGGTGGAAACGCAACTTGCCATTCAAATCATTGAAAATGAGCCGTGACATACGAAGAAAGCGTGAAAGCCTTAGGCAAGGCTTGTACACTACGATACAGCTCATTGAACATGAGCCCCTTTCTGGCACCGAATACACGTTTCACGCTTAACAACAAAAAGACCCAAAGCAATTGTAGTTTCTAGACAGTGCCCCAAGCGGTACAATGCCAGTGGCTCGTATATAACTCAATACACTGTTAGGGTGCAGCTGCACCAAGTACTGCAAGCCTCCCAAGGTCATGGGCATGTAGGCCCAGTGTCGCAAACAAGTAGCAGCATGAACTACTCATAGGATACCATATATGAAACCCATGGAAGGTATAATACTCTATTCATCTCAACTCACGTGCAACACCCCAAATGCCAACATAATAATCAGTCAGAACATGTAGTACCACTTTCGATTGGGTAATAATAGTAATGTATGTAAATATGTCCTATGAAAAGCGCTTTACATTAAGGCGCTACATAAAAAACGTATTATTATTATAATATGCAAAAACCATGTCACTGATAATGACCACTGATAATCCCACATTTGAACAAGCTCTGCCAGAAGTTCAGTTGTGACACTATTTACCCAAGAGCCATGCCAGCAACAGAAGAGGTCCAGAGGCAGCCATCCTGCTCCTTCACACTGCTAGATACTGAATGCATTGGACGTTTGCAGTGAGAGGGGAAAATATCTTAACTGGAGCGTTGTGACTTGCCGCTTTTCTCCTTCCTGTTTTTCATATTACAATTTTTCTAAATTTGACTAGTGATACTTCCGACTTCCTGGCAAATGTGATGGCTTTGGTGAATTTCACAGGCTAGGTTTCTAGAAACTTGAAATGTGCCAAGTTCAGCAAAGGGAGCGTCATTCTACTTACGCCTGAACTGGCCACGTAGCCACATAAAATTTCGAGAGGATCTCTCTCGGTTTCTGCCTATCTTTTCTCCCCTGCAAACAATATGATGAACATGTCTTTAATGGGCTTCATTCTGAACTGTGTGGGTGTGAACAAAAATGACCTGCAGCATGAGGGGATCCCTGGCCCGATGGTGTGTCTGAGCAAAGGCGAGCTCACTGCTCCAGTGCCACAACTGGCATGCCGAGAGTATTAGGGATTGAGCGGTCCAAACAAGTGCATGAAGAAAAACATGTTGCTCGTCACCTCCACCTGCAGAAAACAATGGAACTGTGTGGAAACACATGGGGAAATGGTGACTGCCATTTTCAATTGCAGGCATCTTTGCAGATGTCCACTGTGTGCATAAGCAGCCGTAAATCCTGGGCGTATCTTGAGTTATGCACTCTTCATGTCAAGCAACAGTGATTCGTGGACATGAGTCTATAACATGCTACTGCAAAATGAGTCAGGTTATTTTGAATGGTCGATGCGGGCCAATAGAAACGAGGAAGTTAGACATTGATTTTTTTGTTAGAGAAGGCACTCTTCTTTTAAAAGAACATTCAAGTAAGAAAGGGGAAGAGTTTGCCATTCTACAAGGACTTTTTTGCTTCTTAACTTGGGCCAACCAAAGCCAAATCATATTGGTGGACTACTCACCCACCTCACCTAACAGTAGATGTAAACTCTTTCTTTGGAGGAGGTGCATGTGCACAAGACAGTGTAATGGGTATTGATGTTCCCATGAACCGCCTGTCATCCCTTCTCTTTGCAATTGCCTTACACCCATCTCAATTTCACAATTAACGCTATGGGATTTGTTTGTCCACCTCAATCCCCTATTGATTCCAGAAATCTAGGAACCCTTGGAGGTGTTGATACTCATTGAGTTGATGAGCTAGTCAACTGGGTCCAACATAGGATGAGGCTAAACAAGGTTTAGACAGGGAGGTGTTTTATGCAGGTTTCTCCTCACAAAACACACTTCAATAGTAAGATTATTTCTTTAACAATGTATTGTTGGTAGCTCAGAATTATGTATCAATGTTACAGTCACAGTCCACCTTCTCCCTCGATCAGCTCTCTTTTCTTAACCTCTCCTTCTAAAATATATATATGTCATCAGTGTCCTAGGTTCCATTCAAACTAATAAGACAGAAGCTGGACACAACAACAGGCACTGTATGTGTTTGCCTAGCTCGCATTCGCTGAAATAAGGTTGAAATTGCAGAGAGTACAACAGGCAGCTTCTTTTCCACCTAGGAAGATGTGCAATCCTGTCCAGAGCTACTGACGAAAGGTGAGTCCTTCCTCTTCCTTTACCAGCAAGGATGGTTGACAGACAGCACTTGCAACACTGCCATTTCCAGTAAGCAGAGTCTTGGTAGCTAGTGTCTCTGGAGCAGCCAGTCCTTGTCCAAAATCAGGTCATTACAAATGGTCCTCTAACATAGTTGAGGGGAAAATATTGCTTCTTCCTTGCAAATCATTATCTACACCCATATGTCAAGAGACCTTGGGCAGACTGGTTCCAAAGAAATGTTCTTCCTCGAGTCCAAAGATGATTGAACTTAAGGGGGGTCTTAAGTGGGGTTCTGACCCCCTGTAAAGACACATTTGGCCACATCAGATCAGTATATGAAAAACCTTTTGTAAAGGTCCAATGCTGGCTGATGTGTCAAGAGTAGTGTCCTGGTATATCCTCCCAGAGTTATTTGTCTGCATGAAGAGTGCATGTGTCAGTGGCCCAAAAATGTCTAAAATAACAAAAATCTTCACCACACCCAAATACTCTAATGCTGCCGCTACATGATCTGCTTTACATCAGTGAGATATAGTTTAGTCTATGGATATATATATTATGTCAGTTGGTCAACCCCAATCTAATACTTCCTAATTATGATGTCCCGCTCACAATTTTGGGTAAGAAAGTGTCAATCTTATCAAAACACAAATGTATTTAATTAGAAGAATTACATGTGGAATCAAGGCAAAGGTTGTGTGCAGCTTTATGCAAGGGAAGTCACCACAATATTACACAATCACAGACATCTGGTATAAAAAAATTAAAAAAATACCTCCCTACATTTATCTGACTATCTTTCACCCACAACCACTCATTGGGCCTCATTACGAGTTTGGAGGTAGCCTTGCCGGTTTTACCGGAAAGGCTACCTCCAAACTTGCATCCGGGTCCGGCACCCGTGAATGGGCATTTACACGGCTATTCCGGCCCAACTGGACCCGGTAATTACCCTTTTGTGGGTGCCATGCCCTGTACATCCCCATTCCCATTGAGCCCCATAGTGCTCAATGGGAATGGGGAGGGTGGTAGCACCGTTACCGTTAATAACAGTACCGGTGCTACCATCATGTTCTGCTCGCGGGTGCCGGTACAGCCACCAGGACAGACCTGGTGGCTGCAAGGCACCTGCGAGCAGAACTCCTAGTATGGCGGTATGGTAGCAACGGCATTGTTAGCGATAACAGCACCGTTGTTGCTTTACCGCTATACTTGTAATCAGACACATTATCATATTCAATTCTAAAAAGTCCTTGAGCTCTGGATAAAGAAACCATTCCAATTATAACTTGTACCTCTTGTCGGTCACTATATAAAAATGCTTGACTTCATACACTACACTACACAACACATAAAATCAAAGTTAAACACAAATTAAAGAATGTTGTTGCCCAACAACACCAGCAATTTATGAAATCTCTGAACTGTTACATGTCTCCCATTTCCCATATAAATCCGGTGCTGCCGGCTGCTAACATGTGTGGCAGTTTAAAATAGGCTTGCTATAAGATGCATTATAGTTCTACAGATCTTGAGTTAGAGAAACAATGTTTTCACCTTAGAATGAAAGACCATTTTGACTCACTCCTACAAACTGAGAAAATGTTTTCAGATTCTGTTAATCAAATACAAATACGCCTCCCCTTTCAAATGAAATATGAATCCCACTGTGTAATTTCAGAATGAGGGGTTGAATGGCATTTACACTTGCACTATTTTTTATTGGATTTGAAATAATTCCTTTTAACTTGCATAGTTTTAGTTACTTCATAGTAGCTATACTGATTCTCAGCAGGCCATGGTATGGTGCACTTTCAAACTATGGTGTAATGTCCACTACATCTGTAAAAACACTTTGGGTACTTTTGAAATATTCATAATGAAATGTTACTCTGCCATCTTTGGGGAACATTGGCTATTTTATACTGAGGTCACGCCACAGAAAAATCCTTGTGGCATTTGTTCGCGTATAAGGCTGTTGGCCATATTAATGTCTTCGCCTTTGCTCTGCAGGGGAATCCCCCAAATCCTCTACCAGCTTCCATAATTCCAACATTTCTTTTTCCTGATTCTGACCTCTTCCTCTTATATTTAGATGCCACAAAGATATACATATGGCCTACGACATCCTTATTATTTGTTCCCTGCTCTGTCCAAGTTTTAAACAACACCCCCTTGTCTCGGTCACCCACTCTCTTTGATACTTCAAAAATGTTTCCTTATAAAGTGGTGAAGCTGCACACATATATTTCAATCGAGTTGCCGGCTCCATTCCTATTTATTCGAGGCCCGATCCAGGGATTTATGTGATTTCAACGAATCCACTTCACCTAAAGGTGAAAGCTTTCAATTTTTCTTTCTTCAAATGTTATGTTTTATTATGCAGGGGGAAACCCCACTGCCCACCCCACTTCCCTCTACCTTATCCTATCCCCGTAACCCACCCCATCTATGTTTTAAAATTGACCCACATCTGGACCCCTCTTTGTTCGGTACCAATACACTAACAAAGTCAATATAAAACACCAAAAACTGCTATGTTTTGTTCTCACTCACCCTTTATATTGGGCAGGGAGATCCCAGGCCAACTCAATATACAGAACCTCTACCCGCCTTCCTCTTTTTTTTTTTCTTAAAGATATAGCACTGTCTTCCTCCCCCATTCGGGAAAGTACCCGTTACTCCGTCATCCTCTAATTCCATATACTAACAAAAAAGATACATACATATATTTATTACATGGCCCACAGTAGCGGGCGTGTAGATATGGTTAAGTTGTTAAACTCATAGGACAAGCACTTTTTTTTGGCAGTTTATAACTTCGCTCCCCGTGGAGGAATCGTCACCAAACTTAGCAAAAAAGTATATGGCTGGCTCTGAATGTTATCGCCAAGTTGGGTGAGGTTTCGTGCAGGGGGGGCGAAGTTATAGGGGGTCCCAGATTTTTTGGGGCTGACTCATGGAATAATTTGCGCCAAAAAATGAGGATGTGTGCGCCATTCTGCCCGCAAATCCCTGTTTAACAAAATGGCTCCATTTAATACTTTCAACATAATTGAGAAGGCTCCCAACCTGATCAGCCTGGATGCCAGCAAAGAGCAAGGTGTTCCGGAAGTGTTCTGGAAGTGCCCTCCGCAGCGCATGAAGCACTTCCTCATTTTCCCAGCCTGGTTGCAGAGTAGCAGACCTCAAATCTGACAGGGCTGAATAATCATCAACCCAAGCAAGTCCCCACAAGTCCCGCTTTTCCGCAAGACTCTGCATCGGCTTCGTGTGTGGACGTGCTTCCTGCTTTTTCTTCGTTTGCATTGCTTTCTATTGAAGAACTACTACGTCCACAAGGCTAAGCAACAGCTTGGAGGAGGAGCTATATAAATTTGCCTGCGCGCACGGTGCGCGCACACCCAAGCAAGTCCCCACAAGTCCCGCTTTTCCGCGAGACTCTGCATCCGCTTCGTGTGTGGACGTGCTTCCTGCTTTTTCTTTGTTTGCATTGCTTTCTATTGAAGAACTACTACGGCCACAAGGTGAATGCGAATGCTGCATACTAAATGACTTTAAATATAGCTCTATTAGCTATATAGACTCCCTAAAACAGCATATTTTATCTTTTGTTTAGGCTAAGCAACAGCTTGGAGGAGGATCTATATAAACTTGCCTGCGCGCACACTGCACGTGCGCACCCAAGCAAGTCCCCACAAGTCCCGCTTTGCCGCGGCTGATAGTAAATTCTCTGTGGGACCCTTGGGTTCTTTGCGTGTCTTGTACTGGATGTTTGCCCATAGCCCTTCATGTTTCCCACACTGAAAACAGGCATGCCCAAGGGGCTACAGCACAATGGTGCTGCAGTAGCAGCAAGAAATCTGAAAGGTTCTGCCCTAAGCACTACCTCTACCCCAAAAGCTTTATGCAAGAAAAGAGGAGTTATCATCACCCTCAAAAGACCAGCACTACTAGATATACTCATATTTTACAAAGAAACTCTGGCTCACTTCTCTGATTTTTCACAAGCTAAAGAGCTTATCTCTGACCCACATCTATTGCCTCGTGAAGAACTTCTTCATAAAATGAACATTCATCCACGTCAAATGTCCCTTCAAGCCGTGAGATCACCCTTGACTCCCCTTGACCAACCATTTGTATCTGCTTGTGCTAGTGCATCGTGTGGAAGACATATGGGTGAATTAAATGCTATCACAGACGCAAGCATACTCGAGAATGTACCGCCCACTGCTGAGCTAGTAAGCAACCATGCTCTCACAGTAGTCCCGGCTTCCGATGTTACTATAATTGACCTCAACCCCTCCAACTCTTGCTTTTCCCCACAGTTGTTATCAGACAACTTATGCAGATCTCCTATCATGTTTTCGAGCACTTGCTCTTCGATTTCCAACATTTCCTATTGTGCCCCTACCCCACGCAAATGTGTAGCTTCCCAACCAAACAAGGACGCAATCATAATTACCTCTACGGTTGTCCGCCTTGTTCAATCTCCATACTCTGAGAGTCCGAATGACAAACAGGCAGTTACCCTGTGACCCATAAGACATCGCCAGATACCAACAACTCGGCTCTCACTCAAATTGCCCTGAATGCCCTACAAATGTCTTTAACTACAGTGATCAAACTGTACGACACTCTAGATGCAAGATTAATTTCACAAACAGCACTTTTGTACAAAATTCTAACATATCATGCGAATAAGTCAACTAATCAGCCACATCAGGACACAAGCCCCAAACTGATTACTGCCACAAACCCCATTTTACCTACGTCTGAGCATGTTGTTCCTTCATGCAATAGCTACTTCATGCAATAGCGACACAAACTTCTTTCCTTGAGAATAGGAGCCAGCACTTACCACGGTTTGAAAAAACCATACGTTCAGTGGAAGACGTGGTTGAATTGTGTGTCTTGATACTGGCTTAAATATCGTCCATGATGACGACCTAAGAGGCCCTCCGATCAGTCTCCATTCCAGGCTCCCCCCAAGGAAGCTACTGACAAGCTGCCAATGAAACATCGGAAGAAGCTGGCGGCGCCCTCAGGTACAATCAAAGCCAATCCGGTGGTGCTGCCTACCCAGAACCAAGAAAGTGATTTCCCTCCACACTTGAGTTCCACTGACAAAGAGAACTACATCAGCTTCTCAAAAAATAAAAAGGATCTTTGTCCGACCCTCAAACCTAAGCTATCCAAAAATGTGACTGGTAACACCAAAATTAATACTGCTAAATCAAAACTATTCATTAAGAATCTAAATTTGGCTAAAACACGATCAAATGAGTCTGCACGCGCTGTTTCAAAGAAATATCTTCAAATAAAACAGTGCAAAGTTACTGAAAAACCCTTATCCATCAGTAAGTCTGCGGTGCCGTATGCACATCTTGATCAACTGGTGGAGGCGGCGATTCTTCAATCTGGTTCTGAGGCTGCTGAGCCTTCAAATCTTGAAAGTCATTCAGTAGAGGTCCATACCTCTCAAATGGCTCACAACTCAGCTCCTGGAACTGATGATATACACCGAAAAGAGATCAGAAAGGCGGTTGATGCTTACATGAGCAAACCCTCTCAAAAATCTGTCCCTTCAACTAATGTGCTCAATCCTAGGCTGCAGGATGTGCTGCAGCAAAAGTCAAGTGAGCCACCCACTCTAGGATTGAGCAACATTCCAGTGCGTAGCTGTACAGATAACACACAACTACCTCTCTCAATGATCCGCATGCTTTGTTTGCCCAAATCACTCCAGAAATGGTTAAACTGCTACAGTCAGTTGTTAACTCCAATGCTCAACCTACAACTTTGTCTCTTAAACTCTCTACAGAATCCCCGGCACAGACCAACAAAGCAGCTAAGAAAACCAATGTCAAACCCCCAACCAATTTCTCATTACTATTAACTTGAAAACCCAAGCCACATACCGAATACAACTTGAATAGAAATTCTCTTCTGGCTATTTTTTCAGAAATTCGATCTCTAGAAGATGTTGCTTCAGCAGACATAACTCTCATCGGATTTCTGGCACAGCATGATGCTTCCTCTGTAAGGATCTGGATGAATTCCAGAGTTGTTTAGAATCTAATATGGGTGGCCATAACAGAACTCTCTTCTTTGGGTTTTGATCTTGCAGTAGACCACCTAAACATGGCAACGTTTAATTACAAAGACCATTTACAACCCACTATTAGAGATCTGCTGAGTGGCCATCAGCCTCCTCAGGCCCTATAACCCACAAGTTGCCATTGTCATATATCCACACAATCTAATTAGCTAGCATATCCACCTGATGTCATATCCATCTCCCTGATTAGCTGGAATACTAGAGGCTTCTCTCATTCGATCAATAATGACCTCAGCCTCCTTACAACCCATAACATACTTATTTTTCAAGAAACATGGATGACCTCGCCCCCGTTATGGGATACCTATGATGTATTTCTTAATCCAGCCCAACGGGGTATGTCTGGTAGACCGACGTCTGGTCTACTGGTTGCAGTCAAGAGGGAGCTTGGAATGGTTGCACAAGAATGGTGTTGTCCCAACAAATATATACAAATGATTAAATTGTTTATCTCTGATGTTGGATACACCCTGATAAATGTATACTGGAACTCGGTCCGTATATCTGATGGCAGTTTCCTAAAAGCAATAACAGACGCTCTAAATTTAATTGCTCTTGACAAATCTATTTCGAATATCATCATTGCAGGTGACCTCAAGTGCGATTTCCTGAATGTCCAAAATGCCACCAAATCAAAGTCATCTAAATGGTTGGCCCTTGTTTCTAATCACAACCTAGTGATGCTTAATGGAGCGTTTCCATCAGATATGCCGCCCAAGTCCACCTGGAAGAGAGGTTCCAGTTCGTCTATTATTGACTATGCTTTTGTGAACACGCAATTGTTCTCAGAATTGGACAACTTTCATATAGGTGACAATCGCAACAGTGACCATAACCAGCTAGTAGCTGCTTGGTCTGGTCTCTCTCACGGCAAATCCATTCCTACTAACGCCTATCATGACAACTTGATTATGAACAACAGGGGAAATCGCCTCTGATGGTCACCGCAAACACTATGTGAGTTAAATGGAGTCTTGGAAAATCAACAATCGAATCAAATGAAACACTACCCTCACCTGATGCAAGTTTTTAAATCTCCAGGAGCATAAAGTCACAATGTAGTTGCAGGACCAAGACTCCCTGTTTTCAATCTTGAAATACAAAACCTGAAAGCTCTCACTCGTGTCTTGAAAAGACAAGTCATGAAACTTCCACCTGCCCTCAGAGCGACCAGTTTGAAATCAATTAAGACCAGACACAAAAATGCGCTTAAGTCTCTTTGAGCTAAAGCATATCAACTTTACAGAGAAGTCTTGTTGCAGTCCTTCCAATCTAGGAACACTGCAGGTATGTGGACTCTAATAAATAGAGCCAATCATCAACCTCAAAGCATTTTACAAGCAAACTGTGTAACTGAACTCAAGTGGATTGCCCATTTTTGAGATCTTTATGCTCTGCCCAAACATTCACAAAGCATGACATTACAAATGCACAATACCTTCCATCTCTCTTTTGATATGGAAGACATTGAGTTTTACATAAAAAAGATCAGCAATTCTGGTGCTTGTGGTCCAGATGGTCTCTCAAATCAAATGCTTAAGAACCACCATGACCTTTGGGTGGCTATCTTACACAGGACATTCACAACTATCAATCTCACTCAGTGCTTGCCTCCTTCTTGGACACATTCCATCATAATCCTGATCTATAAAAAAGGGGATTGATCCTTGCCATGCAGTTATAGACCTATTGCCCTATTAGATGTACCGGGCAAAAATTTTGCAAGGATCATACTACGGGACTTTAATCCATGGACTAATAAAAACAATCTTAGAGATCCTTTTCAGACAGGCTTTGTCGCCAGGCTTGGGACTTCTCCCAATCTCATGACTCTCAATATTTTAAAATCTAAATATGTGGCCAAGAACCAAGTTCTATACTTAGCTTACATTGATTTCAAAGCCGTGTTTGACTCTATAGACCGGTCCATACTTCAATCTAAACTAGTCAAACATAATTGTCCAACATCAATACTGAACTTAGTTATACTTTTACATTCTCATACCACCATCCAAGTTAGGCTCTCAATTGCAGGCAAATTGTCATCTATCATCAATACTGCTTGAGGCCTTAAACAAGGCTGCATTCTGGCTTCTTCCATATTTAATTTCTTTTTGCTAGATTTGTGCAATATTTTGCAAGCCACTGAGGGAGACTCGCCAAAACTTGGGACTCACATTGTAACTCATCTTCTCTAGGCGGACGATCTCATTCTCATTTCTCAGACTCCTTCTGGCTTGCAAAAATTGCTGAATAATTTGAACTCATATGTATCTGCTAACAACCTTGTGGCCAATACTCAAAAGACCCAAATCATGATATGCAAACCTCACACCAAAAAGACAGTTAGAACTCATAATTGCTCACAACAGGACGCAATATTAACTGAAGTTCAGCAATACAAATATTTGGGCATCACCATCCAGGCCTCCACTTCAAACCAGGCACTGGATGACGATATAAACTCCAAACTTCGCTCTTTAACTTCTCAAGCGAAAGTACTTAAAAAGAAATATGGCAAATTCAACCTAAAACATGTTGTCACTTTTTATCAGCAGAAAGTTGTTCCCATCATAAGCTATGGTTTTGAAGCAATGCTCCCAAGAAAATTTAATTGGTGGTCCGTTCTAGAAGCCAGATTCTGGAAACAGTTGTTACATCTTCCCAAAGGCACACCATTACCATTGATATGGTACGAAGTGGGCATTCCTTCGTTAGAATCTCGTGTTAAATGGAAGATGTGCGCTCTATTTCCGAAAAGCAATATTGGGTGTTGAATCTGGTGGACTGTTGAATATTCTGAGTAAGCATCTTTTAGCCCAGGACCATACCTTCACTAAGTCTTGGTGCAGCGTGGTCATTGACACCTTAGCAGATGCATCAATTTCTCTGGAACTGATATTATCAAATCCGGTTCGAGCTAAGCAAAAACGTTTTCTCCATGACTGGATTGAAACTCGAAATCAATGCCAAGGATACAAAAGTTTTGATTCACGAGTCTTCGATAATAAAGCTCTGTACATAACAGCACCTTATCTACTAAGATGTCTGTGTCCTTATATCAGACACCAATTTCTCAGGTTTCGGCTAAACCTTTACCCTACCACCGAGATCTAAGCTAGACGGAACCTGCTACGACCAGATCAGAATTACTGTCCCTTTTGTTCCAATAGAAACCAAAAAGAAACTTTAGAACATTACATCTTGTATTGTCCTATGCTAGTTAATCAAAGAATTAAACACTTTAAAAAATGTAATCTAACGAGATACAATTATATGTCTATGAACAATATGTGGTCTAAAATAACAAATAATCCCGATCTGGGAATGCGGGTGGCCATAGTCCATTTTCTTGATGCAATTCTTCCCAAAATGACATCGGAGGAAGAGTTTATATAATTGTACCTTCTACTGTTGCTGTTTAAGAACTTAGCATCAGTTAAGTCATAATCATTTGAGAGTTAACAAAATATTGTAATTTTGATTATGTTCATGTTAATGATGAAATGTTACAATGTACCTGATCTATCCCAAAAAAATTGTGGCTTTTGTAAATGTCATGCTGTTTCATATTTTACCAAATATTTGTAAAGTTTATTTCTGTATATTTGAAAGGATGATTTTATTATCCATACAAAAAAAGAAAAAAAAATTCCATGAATCTGCCCCTTTGTTTGTTCCATAGAATGAATGAGGAAAAACTTTGCGCACGGCTACAGGGCAAATGACTGGGTGGATTTTCACCAAATTTGCGGCAGGAGTAGGGGCTTGGGTCAGAAAGCTTGTGTGTGTTTGGTGGAAATCCGACCAGCACTTTTGTTGCAAAGAACGGAAATGCATGTCCCAAAAAATGTGTGATATCTGGGTCTGCTCCGCTGACCCATTTCCCTGATTGCTCCGCGGACCAAAGTCTCATTGGCCTGCAGTACGCTGTGATGTCGGCAAACATTGGATGCGGCTGGTGGTTGGCTGGAGGGAAGCGTGCTGTGCGTCAAAGTTTTTGGGAAACACCGCCATGGTGTATCGGAGGATAGTGTTGTGGTGTGTGTGGTAAGGTTCTAAGCCATTGTGTGCATGGATGAGCCTCTTGTACGTATAGTGTGCGCACTAAAATTAGTCATATCTGGCTCTGCTCCAGCGTCCCATTTCCCTGTTGGCTGCGCTGTCAAAATTTTGATTGCACTGCAGTGTGGAGTGACAGGATGTTTGTCAAAAGTGTTCCATGACGGCGGCATGTTGTATAGGAGGACAATGCGGCGGCGAAAGGGCCTGAAAAACATAGTGTTCGGCATCTGGTGGTAGGAAGAAGGGATGGGAAGGGTGCAGGAGTGAGAAGTGCTTCATGTGATATATCTCATTAGAAGAAGACGCTGGTGTGCCAGCGCTATACGTTCATGCTCCTCCAATACGCGGATACCTCAACAGGCATCAATCTTGTGTGGTCATTGCAGACCGCCTTCATTATGGAATGCCAGCAGTAGCGGCAATGTTCTTCTGTGATGAGTGGTGGCAGGCACATTTGCTGAAGGGGAGTGTATTCCATGAGACATGAGGATTGAAACTTAGCGTGTACTATGGTGTGCTGTGTGAGGTAAGTCCGTAGCCCCTTCGATGCATGGCTGCAGCCCTAGCACAGAAAAGTTTGTCCACAGGTTAAAAAGGTATGTCCACTGGTTGAAAGTAGGTGCCACGTTTGTGTGGTTTGGCTGCAGTGCACACAATGTTGGTTGCATGGGTGTGGTGATTGGTAGAACAACCTACCGTTGCCGGTGTATGGGTAGAGATGCTGCAATGACCAGTCGGAATAGTGTACATATGGAAGAGGTCACGGTGCAACTAGTTCTTATATGTGCTTGCGTAGTGTGCATTGCACAGATTAGTAAGTGTTCTATGCACGAAATAGAGTGTTGGGAGCAGGCGCAATATTGTGAAGATTGTCTTGTTTGGGTGGCATGCTTATAATACATTGTGATTGGAAGTGGGTAGCGGTGAGAGAGTGTGTGTGTACCAGTGCATAGGGTTCAACTGCATAGTGCATGTGCAGATGACTAACTACTGTACTGCACTTTGAAGTTATGTATCATTGGAGTTGGTAGAGTGCTGGGGAAAAAAATATGGCTACATTCATTTCGTGGTGCTGGGTGCCACTCTGGATCAATGTCGACACTGAATGCGTGGATCAGTTTGGAGGACCTGTACTGTGAGTGTGCAAAAGTACGTCTGCAGTGCAGTGCAGAAGTGATAGTGTTCGATGTGGAGGTCTTGGATGTGAATGCTACATCTGTGTGTGACTATTGACTACTAGCTGATGCAGGAGTGTTGCATATACAATAGTGAAAACATAGGAAGGTGTGCCTCTGCTTTACTGGGGTGTGGCCCTCGCTGTAGCTGGGAAGGCACACATGCTACAATCTGCCCTTCTGAGCATGGTGCCTTTTCAAATGGAACTGTGGGGATTATCCAATCAGTTGTCGATGGTGTGGTTCACAGGAAGGAGTGGTGATATATTTCCCAAACCTCGATGCAGTGAGGTTGACAAAGATGGACAGATGCAGAGTGCTCATCGTCGGTGATACCTTTGTGCAAGATCTGCACAGGTATGCCGTGATAAGAGGCTTTGATACTAACTTTCAGTTGGAAGGAGTGGAGGCTTTTTGGGGCACAGTCTATGAGTGTGGTTTCGGTGCCATGGTTCTCCTTAGTACATGTGTGGCCTCTGTCGGTACTAAGGATGTTGTGGTTGTGCATTATGAAGCAGTACTGTTGGGGTACATGCATGCTCATGTTTGCTCATGTTTGCTTCATCCCCTCAAGAGGTTGATGACAGCAGTGATGCAGATTTTTTCCACTGCCAAGGTGATTTTCTCCTCCATACCACCAAGAGGTGAATGGGACCATGCCGGTGTAATTTGCCCACAGCCAGAGATTGGTAGGTGTTTCATAAACAGAAGCATTTGTGACTTAATGTGCAGTGCTGGGATGTTCTGCACCGACTATGACAGAATCAACGAGCAATATTTGCAGTGGCTCCAAGGAAATGTTTTTGACCTCCATTGGCAAACTGTTTTGTTTGCCACTCTGCATGAAGCATTGCAGGCAATCCGGTAGAACTGTAAGAGAATCATTGACATTCAGTCCGTACAAATGTCAGGAGGAGAAGCAAACAGAAACTGATCGAAAGAGATTCAAAAAAAGAAATGTATGTAAGCACGTACATAACAAAAACAGGACAACAAAATACAAAAACCTTTTGTTTTCTGAGATAGTACTACAGACCCAAAACCCTACCATGTTTTACACTTACCCCCCAACACCCCTCCCTCCCTAGCACGAAAACCCAGCAGATTACGCTGTACTGTCACACTTCCACATGCCACATCCAGCCATTTTCCGGATTGGAGCCAGGGAAATGAAACTAACTGTGGAGCGAAAGACACTGCTCTATAAGGTTGGTGGGTCTGGTGTGTATGCAAACACTGTGGCAGAAGGTCTGTTTGCACAAAGAAGTGCAGAAGGCTACGAAGGAAGTGTGCAAGGTAAGGGGCAGACATCCTGGGTGTATGCATGAACTGTATGTATTTATTTGCAGTGAGTAACATGCAAGCTGTGCTGCGTTGGCACGATATCTTCTGAAAAGTGTGCAGTAAGTGGGGTGTAGCAGCAAACAAAAAGCACCTTTGCAGTGTAAATAGTAAGTTGCAGGCATCCTACTGTTGTTCATGCATTGTGTGTATGATATCATATGATGTGCAATTGTATGCTGTTGCATTCATAATGTGCCTACACACACGTCTAGCAAAGTGCAACAAGGCAAGGGAGGAGAAACAGAGGGGAGACAGAGACAACAACCCTATTAGACCAGGTGTGACTTAGATCGCCCAAGTAGAAAGGTGAAGGGAAGGGAAGGTACAGAAAAGGGGAAGAAGAACAAATGACAATAAGTTAAAATACGGGCCAAGTGTGCCAAGTGCATGGATAAGTGCACACAACAGGTGGTGGATACACTGTTAGGCATACAGAAAACAGTCCTCAAGTGTGGGGTTTGCTAGAAAGCCAGTGCAGGGGTTCACCTGGCGGGGGAGGTGATATGGGACCGACATCACTGAGTCGGCAGATAACCAGTGCAGAATCAGTTTACGTCAGGCAGTTAGACGGGGAGAGGAGCAGAAACAGCAGATGCTGAGAGAAAGGCGATGGTTCCCCTCAGGTGTCAGGGAGGCAGGGAGGCTGTAGCAGAGGGAGGCCCCAGGTGAAAAAGCACATCTACCAGCAACTGTTTTTTTGCAGAACCTCCTGACCATGAGGGAGTTGGAGGTGGATGAGGGAAGAGCTTGTGCACGCAGATAAATAGGGAGTTAGAGTTGAAGGTATTGAGGTTCCAGGGCCCAGAAGGCCTTCTGCCTAATGCAGGATCTTCTCACTTTATTTCGCGCAGCCACAGGGAGCTATTGGCGACATTTCAGTGCAGGTGAGATACCATCCCAAGCTGCACGCTCCTCTTCTGGATGCGTTCCAGAGGGCGGGGAGCAGAAGGGGGCAGATTTTAGAAAAGCCTGTTGCAATAGTACAGCCGAGACAGAAGTACAGCTGTGCAGACAGTGATCTTTTGGAAAGTTGCTTTTGCTTGGTACGATACATTCAATGCTGCTATTGGTGGCATTTTTTTTTACAAATAATGTAGGAGGTGGGTTAGTGGGGAAATCATTTCATAGCATTGTCGAAAGGAAAGCAGAGAGTTCCTGTTTCTTTATTACACTTAATGATATGGGTAAATGAGAATGTAGCAAACAGATTGCACTGAAGTGCCACTTCATGGTAGGGGATGTGAAAAAAACAGCATGCTTTTAAATAACGTAATGGCCTCTCAGTGGCAGATACTGTGCACAGAGGCACTTATAACACAGTCATACACATAGTGCAGAAAATGTGTCCGTACCTCCATTTTGTGGCGATGGGTGCACATGTGGATGAATGTGGATGCACAAATCTTGCAATCTTTTATTGAACTTTCTACTGGACATGCTGTCCAGTGACAGCACACTAGCAGGCTGAATTTGTATCGGTACCTATGAAGTGTTGTGCAGAGCTGACAGTGTTAGATGCTAACGTCTTGGACGGCATTGGTGTAATTGTGTGTGCCTATTTACCCTTACCCAATGTGGTTGTGGTGGACAAAAGATAGTGGAAAGGAAAGAAGGACTGCTCCTGCTTTACTGGGGTGTGGCACGTGCCACAATCTGTGCTTCCTACCTTGCTGGCCAATGAACATAGGACTTTCGGGATTATCCAATCAGGTACTGTGGGTGTGGTTCACAGGAAGGGGCAGTCAAACTGTTGTACATTATACTCTTTGTAGTGAGGCTGGCAGACAAGGTGAAACGCATTGTGTTGCCTATAGATGATGCCTTTCTACTAAATCTCTACAAGTATGCGCTGGAAAGAAACTTTGATGGCAATTTCGGTTTGGAAGGAGTGGACACATTGTGGGACGGTGTATATGAGTGCAGTTTTGCCGAAATGCATGCACTTTGCAAAGACCTGGCCACTTTTGCTAGAGCCGATTTTATCGTCATCCACTACGGCGGCATGCATATGGGTTACGTGTCTTGCTTAGGTTTGTTCCGTGACTGAAGAGGTTGCTAAATCTAGTGAAGAGGCTTTTCCCACTGTCAAGGTGCTTTTCTCATCCATAATACCACGAAAAGTATGGGACAATGGTCCTTCATGTTGTTCCGAGCCAGAGGCACGAAGGTGTCTCATCAACAGAAGCATGCATACTTTTTTGTCCGCTGCTGGGATGTTCTTCTGCAACAATGACCTCATTAGTTGTCGAAATGCAGAATTTTTCCAAGCAAATGGCACTTCTTTGTTGGCCATTGGTAATGCTGTTTTGTTTGCCCGTCTACAAGATGCAGTGAAGAATTAACTGTAACAATGTCTGCACAAGAAATCACAAAATTAAATAAAAAGTGAAAAAGGGGTTTCTCTAGAAGCATCTAAAAAAATAAAAAGGCAGAGTCGCCCTTACAACAAACTCCCCCTGCCCTGGTTGCAAGGTATTCCCCCAGGCTCGCATGCAGCACGAAAGCCATATCCGGGGATTTTCGGCATGGCGGCCATGGAAATGGGACTGTGGAGCCACAGGGATTGTGCAACAACGTTCATGGGTGTGGTGTGTACGCAGAGGACTGTTCTACAGAACTGATATTGTTAGATGGAGAGCTCTACAATGTCATTGGTGGAAGCGTGTGGAACTTCTTAACAGTACGCAATGACGATGTGCTGCAAAGAAGAAACTGGAAAGGCAAGAAGGAATGTTTCTGCTTCATTGGGACACGGCTCTCACTGTACTTTGGGAAATGCACATGCGCATACTCCCATTTTCCGCTAGCTACCCATGAGATTCATGAGAGTGGGACAATGGGGACTATCGCTGCTGCGGGTGTGGGTCACAGCAAGGCCCTTTTTCATAATTTTCTCCATTACTGTGCGTACTCAGCCGAACTGAGATGGTTGCTATTTGTTGCAGATGCACCGTAGCACGGCAGATTTGGTGCACCATTCCTTACAGGGCATACCTATGTGGCCTGCTACTCTGTTCTGAAAAGCTGCAAACAGATTGCACAGCACCTCTGGGGTTTGCACTTTTGTAGGGTTTCTTTGGACAACTTTCACTCAGAAAGCAGGCCTACATTGTTCCAAAAATACATACATGTGCAACGGCACATTGTGGTGTGTTTGTAAGCGTGTACTTTCCGGAAAACAATCTGTACATTGCTCAACCTTGATGTTCAAGGGTCCGGATCCTGTCCCAAAAAAATGGCCTCACGCACAGCGTAGGTGCGTTCGCACGGTGACATCGCCACTGTTCTCCTTTGGCACAGCTGTCCGCTGGATGCGTTTTGGGCAGAATACGTTGTGCGCAAGTGCATGGGTGTCCTATGCACACCGTTGCCACTTCTATAATGACTAATAGTGCGCCACACGTGCGCCGACTATTTTCAGAAACGCTGGCTATTTATAGGTTACAGCAGGTGGGATGTTTATCTGTATAGCTGTAGGACCTGTAGGACTTGGGTGGACGCCCTGACCTAATTAACATTCCTTTGCATATGCTGCACAGCGGCGATGTTACCTGAACACATAGGAACATATACACATGCGTGTACTTGCACTACGCACAAACGTCCACTCCGACACACATTGATAGGTGGTGGACAACATGCAGACATGCAGAGCCTGCTGGCAGCGTACGGATACCTCCATTGTCATTGTGGATAGGCTGGAAATCTGCAGTGTCAGTAGAACACCTTCCTTTTCTTAATTGCGGTCATTGCAATGAGGACTTTGTGCTGATGAGTCAGAACCCCATTTCAGGAAAAAAAGAATACCACGCAAACATTCAGCAACATTCTCATTATTACTGTTTACTTGCACACCTGTATACACCCCATTAGGAAAGGGAAGGGGTTGAAGAAGTGGATAATTATTGTGGGGAAATGGGGATTTGCACAACTTGGTTTTGAGGGGAGGAAGAGATTGATGCATCACTGTAACATCTCCCATGAAACGGTTTTTGAGAGGATGGCGGGCTCCGACATTGAGCAGTAGTACACGTGCAGGTGTGTCAGTGCTGTTTCATTTTGTCCAAAATATATCCTTGTACGCAAAATTTAAAGCAGCACAAGTGTTCACCAGTTTTCTCACTTTGACTTCCATGCTGTCCATTTCCCTATGCACAGAGTTTCTTTCCTTTCCTATGCCCGTATGCTGTTGTGGAAGAGTTTCCGCTTGTACTGCCTTGCTTTCCTTTCCAATATGTGCTCTTACCGAAAAGAGAATATGTTTGATGTACTTGCAGCAATATATATTACATCATTTACATTTCACACTACTGTGCGTACCAATGGGGTTACTATAGAAAGTCATTGCGTCATGATTGACATTTTCTTCCTGCCACTCTAAGGTGCTTGCCATTGCTGCATCACAAAAAGACACGTTATGCTTCTGTACTATTGCATACTGCAGCACCTGTGCAATTATTAGACAAAGTTTGGTGTCCTTACTACATTATAGTGAAGTTCAGGTCTTAGCACTTTCCAGTCGTTACTCTTGCCCTTTTATTCTTTGTTCCCCTTTACAGTAGCAGTGCTGTAAGATTGTTGAAGGCAGACGTTACTTCATTCCGTTATGGTGTACTCCCTATGCCTTTGTCCTGTTTGCTTCATAAGAACACAATTTGCAAACCTACTCTACTTTATCTTGTAATTCTTGCACAGGGTGCTGTTTGCCTATGTTCTTTGGCTTTGGTGATTGGTACCACTATGCAAGAGAGCACCTGCCTTCCTCAGCAGGTTGGATGCCAACCGATATCTGCAAACAGACACATAGTCCACAACTGCTGTCCGCATTAACATGGTGCCAGCAGTTTCACTATCCTGCACAGTTTTTCTTTACAAACTAAGGGTATCCTGTTGAAAACCAATGAAATTCGCTGACAAAAAATGTTGTTAAAGGGACGTTATGGTTAAGTTGCACTAGTAAAAACCTATGCATTTCAATGGACAAACGTTGTTACAGGGACGATATTGTTACAGGTAAAACCGAAAACCCCCAGAAATTCGTCAGCTATGGTAAGCTAAGCAATCATAACTCGTGCTACCCCAGTGCACTGCAAGGACTAACACCCATGGCATCAAAGATTACATCACAAATGTCATTCATGACATGACTGATGACATCACATGTGTATATAGTTTGCATAAACAGCCTCCACAAGGGATTGTCACTGTAATGTTGCCAGAAAACTATCAGAAATCATTGGAAGAACTATCATGACATGCATAGTTCTTTAAGGAATGCATTGCTATAAACACCATTGCATTACAGAGTTCTTTCCAGTACATGCGACCAGTCATGTAGAAACGTAGCAATGATATACAGCATGCATCATACATGTGCAATAATCAAAATCTTCAGGTGTTGGATCAAACAATGATGAATTCTTTCATTTGCAAGCTTTCTGCAGTGTTACACATGGAATAAGTAGCTACGAATGCCTCTCTCACTACATTACTGTACTTCTATACACAAAACATAAAGAGACTCCAACGTATACAAATATGAGCGTACACAGAGAAAGTAAAGTAAACAAAAAAGTAGTAGTACCACCAGAAAGTTTTCATACCCTCCCCACTTATGTTCATGCACAGAACTGATTGCTGTGTTTCAGGCTTGCTTCTTCCCCTATGTATATGTATCTTATGATTTGACTCAACCCTTAGGAAAGTAATGTCAGAACCTATGAGAAGGGTTAAAGTAAACAAATATAGCACCTTTCCCACGTTTAGTACCTGACTCCCATTTAAGAAAAGCACCCAGTGTACACATGTCACTGAACAAAAAATGAGGGAGCCACACATGTGATGTCATCAGTCATGTCATGAATGACATTTGTGATGTCATCTTTGATGTCATGGGGGTTAGTCCGTGCAGTACACAGGGGTAGTGTGAGTTATGTGAGTTATGGTTGCTTAGCTTACCATAACTGGTGAATTTCTGGGGTTTTTCGGTTGTACCTGTAACCATAACGTCACTGTAACAACGTTTGTCGATTGAATTGCATAGGTTTTTACTAGTGCAACTAAACCATAACGTCCCGTTAGCAACATTTTCGTCAGTGATAAATATATTTTTATATATATATACTCATTGAAAAAACTTTGTTAAAGGAACGTTATGGTTAAGTTGCGCTACTAAAAACCTATGAAATTCAGTGAAAAAACTTTGTCAAAGGGACGTTATGGTTTCAAGTAAAACCGAAAAACCCTTGAAATTCGCCAGTTATGGTAAGCTAAGCAACCATAACTCGCGCCTCCACCGTGCACTGCTAAGACTAACACCCAGGACATCAAAGATGACATCACAAATGTCATTGATGACATCACTGAATGTGAATGTGAAAATACAGGCGCCTCCACGGCAGCTGTATTTGCAGCAATGGCCGTGGCTATGGCCTTCATGGCCTCATTACCGGCAACGACCTGTTGCCTCATAATCTGCAGCACCTCGTCTTGGCGGGCCTCCACCCTTGCAAGACGGACCTCAAAGGTGGTTTCTGTCACAGGTGTACCGGTGGCTGGTGGGGTGGTGGAAGGCAGGGTGGTGGAAGGCAGGGTGGTGGAAGGCAGGGTGGTGGAAGGCTGGGTGGTGGAAGGCAGGGTGGTGGAAGGCTGGGTGGTGGCAGGCACCTGCGTGGGGCCCTCGTCCTGGGCACTGTCGTCCGCAAAAATGCCGATGTCCGAATCTCCTAGGACAGAGTCATGGAGACATGGGTCATCCAGGCTCTCTGTCTCCACAGGGGGGGAGGGGGTGCCAATGGGTGTTGGGCTGGGCAATCCCAAAAATTCTTCGGCCTCTTCGACCACCTCTGTGGACACGACGTCCGTGGTGGCTAGTGGTACATCTGGCACTATCGCAGCAGGTGCACCCTGCAGAGATGATGCCTTGTGTGGCACACTGGGAGTGGTCGCAGGCAAATTTTCAGAGGAGGGGGTTGCGGTGGCCCTGGTCCCCTTGCGTGCACTGGATGTGCTTGACCCCCTGTCCTGGGTTCCACCTTCCTCATCGGTGCCTGGGGGATAGAAGAGATGCAGGTCATTAGTGAGATTGCCAAATGGCAGCTGTGATTTGTTGCAGTCTAATATCTTGATACATTCAGGCATGATTTCATTTCTGTTGTGTGGCGTTTGGAGTACTGAGGGGCCATGTTGGCAATGATTGCATGGCTGGTGGCAATGGATTGTCTAAGGGGGGGACATGGGCATGGATGGGTCATGTTGCACCTCTGTTGGGTTTACATATTTCACACAGCATTCATGTGGTGCAGGGGGTGGCAATCAGTATTCTGTTGGTGAGTTGATGTTGCCTTGGGTAAAGGAATTGCCTTGCCTAATCGGACTCCCACCTCACTTGTGTCACATCATGTTTTGTTATTGGTGGATGTGATGGTTCACTCACCTTCCTCTGTTGTGGTAGCTGCCCCTACCTCCTGCTCTCCGATCCCCTCTATGGATTCTGGATCGATGAATCCACTTGCAATCACATCCCATGTGGTGAGCTTAACAGGGGAGTGTGTGCCACCGCCTGTCGCAATTGCGGCCCTCCGGTTCTCCGCAAGGATCTTCCGGACACGGAGGCGGAGGTCGTCCCAGCGCTTTCTGCAATCCCGGGCACTCCTTGGGGTGCACCCCACTGCTGTTACCCTCTGCGCAACCTCCTGCCACACCTGTTTTATACGCGTTTGGGCCGCATGCTTCAGGTCCATGCTTCGGATTATGTCAGCATGCTGTTGTAGGGTGTCCGCTAGCATTGTCAATTCTGCATCTGAAAAGCGCTGCTTCCTCTTCCTTTGTGAGCTTTTTCCAGTGGCCTTTGACATTCTGGTTGTGTTTTGGCACTCAACAACACGGGTGTAGTGGTATTAATGGAGGGTGGCAATGGATTGTGTTTTTAAAGATGGCCGCCGGCCCATTTCCCATTCCTGCGCGATGACGTAATTTCCGGGTCCGTTTTTTGCGAACACGGTAATAACATGACGGTATTACCGTGCCGGTATTTACGGGTTAGTGTGAGGCGGTAGCGCAATGGGCGGGCCCCCCGATGCCGGTATAGGGGGCTTGGAGGCCCTTTACCGGCATGGTGGTATTGCCACTACCGGCATGGGGAACGCGCGTGCTCGCGCACTCGTGATGACCCGCAATTAGCGGGTTCATACGTGCACGGACACGCTCATTCCGGCATGCCGGTAATGAACCCGGTTTTACCGGGCAACTCGTAATGAGGCCCATGGTGTTTTCTACTTCTATCATAGCTAATTCTGCCTCATTTGTTATTAGTGGGTCTCCCAGTGGTTCTTGGCTTCCTGTGACAGAAGGTTGACTACTGTCAGGAGTGTCCTTATCTAGTTGGGCCTGGAGTTCTTCTTTATGTTGCTGTTCATTGTGCAACATTGTTTTGTGCTGTGCAAAGTTTACATCAGTTATACTGCTTTCATTTGCTTTGAAAGCGTCTTCATATGAGTCATAGTTATCTAGTATTTCATCTTCTTTTCTCCATGGTTTAAAGAGTTGTAGCAGGGACATGTAATATACTTCTTTATGTTGAGGAGTCTTTAATGACAATTTGATATGATTAATTAAATTTGGTTTGGTGAGTTTTACTAAGCTGCCTTCACAGTTTGTCACTTTTTATTTACGTTTTTTTTTAAATGTCTATGCTGTTGGGATCATGTTTGGCTATTGTTTCTATATCTTCGTATGATTTTAGAACTCTTTTTCTAGATTTAGCTGGACCAAGACTTAGCCATACTATATTTGCAGATTTACCATACAATGCAGTACCAGTTAATCAATCAGCTGTTTCATAGGATCCACATTCTCTATGAAACAGCATTTTTATGCCCAAGCTGTATAATTTCTGAGACACTGTTTTATCTGATGACAGGTCTTGGAGCGCTGTCTTATCTGATTTGGTTAAGTATGCTGTGACATATCGTGCAACTGCAGTAGAATTGTCTGCAATGTACTGCACATCTATGTTTGCATTCCATAAGTGGGCAATGATTGCATTGTAATCATTGATATATTTTTCTTCTTCTTTTCTTTTTATGCAATATGTATTTTTAGGTGACTTACCTTTAACGCTATGTCTAACTGAAGACATGAGGTTGTTCACTTGACCTGTATTTGTAACTGGTCTAGGGAAACCAAATCGGCATTTGGTGTAGTATTTCCCTTTGTTTTTGTATTTGTGACGACAATATTTGCCACATTTGTGTCTTTGGAATTGTAAAATGTTTGCATGAAGATCACTATTTGTGGATTCTGATGGAATTTCACAAGTGACATATTTTTCAATAAACTGTAAAAAGTGGCATCACTGTCTTGACCAAACTTAGGAGCATCTTTAATCCATAAATGCATGTGGACATGTGGTGCTCCTCTGGCTTGGTATTCTTTTCTCCAAAAGAAGTGTTGCACTTCTCCAAGGGGAGGAACAGTTTTATTACAAATAAAATGTAGCATAGCAATGAAGCGATGGTGAAAATATCTTGAAACATTAACAGGATCCTGAGAACAAAGTTCTCCAGGTGTTAGTATATCTATGTTTGTTTTGTTTTCGTTTGATATGCGTAGGAAAGCATGTAAATCTTCCCATGCATATTCTGCACAACTTAATGTAACAAACCAAGTGGGTAGGCCAAGGTTTCTGATCATACAAGGTACATCTCCATGATGTCGAAACCAGTACTCTTTAGTACCACGCATATTTGCTAATAGATTTGTAGGATTTGTTTGTAAAACCTCATCTTTTTGTTGAACTTTTTGTAATAATTGTGTAGCTGTCATATTTTGAAAGTGTGATCCTGATTTTAATATGTGTGCAACACAGTAACATAAAGTTGCTAGTTCACTTTCAAAGAGTAGGTGGAATATGTATTCCACATTTTGTCTAAATCTGGGATCTTCAGAATACATCCATAATGAGTGGTATTCTGATGCTGATATTTGAATAGGTCTACCATCATACCTTCCTCCTTTGCCAGTAGGAAAGAGTAGAGGAAAAGCACGTGCTTCTATACTTTTTTTCCCATATGCTGATTGGTGATCTTTTTGTTTGACGCATTTGGTACGTTTCCAGTGCATCTTCTATGGTGTCATTAGAGTGCAATGGATGAATTGTATAATGGTCTAAAGTGTTTGATATTGTAGCAGGATCTAGGAGCTGAAATTGACTAGCTTCTTGTGTCTCTTGAATTATTTCAGTTGTATCTTTCAGGTTTTCTTCAATATTAATTTCTTTGTAATATTCATTATTCTCTTTAAGATATTGCAGGGCTTCTCTAACTTTATGTAAATCTACCAGTTGTTGCCAAATTCTTTTGTCTTTTGTTGGTACTCCATTTACCAAGATGATTAAAGATTGTTGCATTGGACGTTGCACTTCTAGAGTGTGCACATTTTCTTTTAGATCTAATGGTAAATACACTACTTTTCCACGAATACCTTTCACTATTTCAGAGGGAGGTAATTTTGCAGTTTTTGGTTGAAGGCGTATTATTGCTTGAAATGGGTGCGCTGTTTGAATTATGATGCTCTCATATAAATTAAGATGTTGAAGCGGTTTTGGTAGTGGATATAATTCCAAGTTATTTGTGATAGAACGTGAAGGAGTTTGGTTGTTGTCAAGTTTTGTAGTGCAATAAATGCAAAGTATTATGGGGTCAGTTATTTCGTATTTTTTTCTGCTATAAGGTAGAGAGCTAATTCAAACCATTTAGATTCTTCATTGTCTTCTATTTTGTATTATATGTCTACAGTTTTTGTGTTACTTTTATAAAAAGTTCTGCGGCAACATACACACATGTGGTTTGGTACTTCAGCTGAAGTACTTTCAAATTTTAGTATTTCTTTTTTGTATGTGTGTAGTGAAAGGTTGCCATGTGCAGAATTGTTACGAAGTTGGTTTACAGCTAATTTATCTTGTAAGTGGGTTTCACTTCCAAAATATTTTGTCTGGATATAGTCGATTTCTTTTAGTAGGTCTTTTGCTGTACCATGTAGAAGAATGTTATTTAAATTGGCTAGTGCTAAAGCAGGACTTTTAGCATAGTACAGTTTATAAACTAGATTTCTTATACTTGCATGATGTGTTGATATCCTTTTGATATCATGGAAGGTTGTTTTGCAAGTAGGTACTGTAATGCCTTGTAGTCCTGTGTACTTGCGTACTGGACAAGCATCCATATTTTGCAGTAGTTTAATTTTGATTTTGTCTTTGCTTTTCACATATTGATTGAGGAATTGGCGTAAAGACTTGAAATTTTTTTGGGGAATGTTACACATTGACGTGCATGGCCATTTGTACACTAGATGTTCTGATTCAGTTGAATGGAGGGGTAAATCTACGTTTTTAGGGCATATTTTTGTAAGGAGTTCTTCTTGTTCCATTATGGTATTATTAACTTTTTCATAACCTCGACCACTGCTATGTATTGCAATTGTATTTGTTTGCTTTTGTTTGTACGCTTCTTCATTTAAGTATGGTTCTGTGCTTGTAGTGTGACTCCATTCACCTCCTTTGTTTATTGAGAGGTCTTTTTTTGTAATTTAGTTATTAGTTTTGTTAGTGGTTTTATTCTGTTTAACACTAAAATAAATAACTTTCTTTTGAGAAGAATTGCACTGTCTATCAACGCTTCTAAGATTACTTTTCTACGATAGGTTTGAAGTGTTGAACCTGGTTTCTCTCCTGTTTTCATAAGATTTTGAAGGACTTTGTGACGGAACATTTTGGCTAAAATACTTTTCTTGGTATGCTTACTTTGTACTACATCAAGATTTATAGAAGAAGTTTTATTTGTAGTGATAGTTGATTTTCTGTTAATTGTTTTTTGGTTTGTTTTACTTTTTGATAGAGGAGGCAAAGTTTTTGTACTAGAAACGTCTTCTGTTTCACTACATGACTGTATTAGCTGTTGTGTTTCAACTTTTTTCACAAATTTTGCTATAGATGGATGTTTATGTTGGAGAGTTTTCTTTTCATTTGCTCTACTTCTGCGTTCCTTTCTACGGATTTGCTTTTTTGTAGGCATTCTTTAGGGTCTGTTGAAAAAAATACAGAAGGTGTGGGTTGGGGTGTTCTGGAATGTATGTGTGCATGAGTGTTTGAGTAAGATGATAAAGATGTATGTAATGGTGTGTGAATGTGCTTTGGGAAGTACAACTACTAGGGATGGGTATTCTTGAATTAATTTGTTACTAAAGTGGGGTTCAGATGTCAGAAAAAAGTAAGCCAGTGGTTTGGAGAAGTATAAATAATATATCTAAAGCTATACAATTAAAACAGTTGTTTGTTCTACAACATCTAAATTCTAGCGGCTGAGTTGAGTAATTTGGGTGTCGAAAAATAGGAAGTTGTGGCCCATTCTGCCAGTAAATCACTGTTTAAAACGGGGGGATTTTTGGTCAGAATGGTGCAGAATCTCTATTTTTAGGCACAGAAATAGCATGAATTACCTTACAGTGTGTTTGAGTAATAATTCAAATATTATGGTAACATTTTACTTACTTTTTTTCTAAAATGAGCAGTTTGCTTCTTAGTTGTTCTTTGTACTTCAAATTCGGCTGCTTCTTTTCTGGAGAATGGTCTTCACTGCAATTGTAACAGAAAGAAATTAGTAATTTGGTTTGTATATAGCACTGTTTTTAATTTAGACATAGATTCTTAAATTGAAATGCTCAGCGTCGTCCTAAAAACCATTAAAAATATCTTATGGCTAACTGTAGGAAAGAAAATATCTTTACTGTGGCTTGTGAAATTCATAATGTACCACTGTATACCACTATTCCTGTAACTAAGCTTTTCCACGTAATAGTGAGTCAATGTCATAGCCTGCTTGTCCTATATAAATGTAAGTAATTATATAAATTGAAAAAATTAAAACCAATTATGTGTTTTTACAAATATTATTGTTGAGATTTGATCATAGAGTGTGCATGTAATTTTGTTTGATTATATGTAGTCTATATATTTTATTTCAAAAATGTTGGTTTAACATTATTTGCGTGTGTGTGTGTGTATGAAGAAATTAAACGGTATAAAGGTTTGTAAGTCACAGTTCATTTTAGGACAATGAAAAAATGATCGTAGATTCATTTTACGGATTATACAAGGTAAAAGTCGGTTAGAAAATGTGTTCATGTACTGTATAAAAAATATGCATACCTGTAGTTTGTGTTCATGCATATGGATATGAACGAAGCTGCAAGTAGAAATCTTGGAGACTTGTATAGTATTTCTTGTAGATCATGCTTGCCAATGGTATGAGACTTGTACTCCGAGAGATTCACCATACATTTGCAGTGCCGATCTATGATGATGTAGTTACATGTAGAGGTCTTGGATCTGATTGGTGGATGGTCATGTGATTTCTTAGCTACATCCAATGAGGGAATGGTACAGAGAGTGAAGTGGAAATGGTAGAAGGGCTGTCCATGTTACGATATGTTCGCGGACATGGCAGTAGTTCTAGGACACTGTGTATTACATCCGGGGAATTTGGGGTGGGGCGGCATGCAAATGAGATTGAATGTAGGGATTGGTCAGTAAAGTTTAGTGAGTGTGTTGTGCTAGGAGAGGTTTTCTCAGATATTCTTTTTGCTGAGAGAAGAACAGATAGTTATGGCTGAGTGTTTCAAAAAACAGATTGTGTGGATTTTGGGAGACTCGTGGATACATTGGTTGAAGGTGCATGCAGAAAGCTGTGGAGTATATATAGATCTTGGATTCCCACATGTGGAAGTGCACTGGCATGGAGTGCGTGGAATGAAGTGGTTGGACTTGCTACCTCTCTGTGCAACTTTGAAGATAGAGGAACATCCAGACATAATTGTAATTCATTGTGGAGGGAACAGTTTAGGACATGTCTCTGGAATTTCTTTGCAATTTGAAATGAAAGAAGGACTTCAGAAGATCATGGACATGTTTCCAAACTCCAAAGTAATTTTTTCACGGATTGCGCAGAGAGAAATGTGGCTTCGTTCTTTCTCATGTGGTCCAAAAATGGAGAAAGCAAGGCGTAACGTCAATAAGACTGTTTGTGCTTTCCTAAGAGATTTTGGCATGTCCTCTTTTCACAATGAAAATATTATTTTTCATAGTACATACATTTTTCGCAGAGATGGAGTCCATCTTACTTATGCTGGCAATCAGATTATTCTGAGAAATGTACAAAATGCATTGCAACCTTTTTTAGAAATACAGCATCCATTTTGAAGTAGGTGTTAAGTATTTATAATTTTTGACGTACAAACACCTCCTAAAGGCTCTTTTCAGAGCCACCACTTGCTCCCAGAGAAAAATGCAATGGTTACAATAGGGTAGCACCCCAATTTTTTTTATGTTCGCGAACTGTCCGCGGACTTTTAAGATATACAAAGGGCCCTGCTTTATTTATCTTCACTTCTATTTTTTAACTGTGAAAGGCGGCTCTGAAAAGAGCCTTTTTTTTTTTGTATTTTTTGGGGTTTTTTATACACGACACACTAGGAGAGGAGGGGAAAGGAGGGTAAAGGGGGGACACCAACCACAGGGATAAGAAAGGGAGAGCTGAGAGAGGAAGATGTAGAGTGGGTTTTATTTGGGTAGTGAGAGGTCTTCTCGTGCTCTGAGACGATAGTCTCAAAAGCACTCCGAAGTCGCTCCCCCCTGCAGAGTACTGTGTCACAGTACATACATACAACTGTGACCCTCGAAAGGTAAGGGTCAGCAGAATCCTGTATGGCCTGTGAGGCAGCTTGAGGAAGACGCTGTCCCACAGAGGTGTTCCTTGTGGTGACAGGATCAGAAACGGAGGATGAAGTAGAGGCAAGCATCCTACTACGCTCTTCGCAAGGTACAACCTGGCGAATGGCTCCAGTGTGGAATGAGTTCAGGTGTCGCTTCATGGTCTTGGTCCCAAAGCTGTACGCACCATGCTTCCCGTGACTGAGTACCATTTTTCACTCATTGCAGGTGACACGGTTGGCACGAGCCTTAGGAACATTCCCATGAACGGTAAACAACTGCCACACCCAAGAATCACGCCGAGGGCGGGTAGTAGGGATTTCCTCTGCCTCATTCTCGTCATCCTCTTCTTCCTCCTCTGTATCCTCACTCCTGTTCCCCTCTTCAGGCCCTTGGGGAGATGGTGGTGGTGGAGGGGGTGGGGGTGGTGCTGAGGCAGATGTAGCACCAGGTGGCAATAGTGGAACCATGGATGTCATCGTCTTGGAGATGGAAATCTCAAAATCTGCAAAGTATGCAGCAAAATGCAGTGTGCTCTGTGGAATAGCCAGAAACACAATGAGAATGAGCTCTAGGGCGTGGTCTTTTATAGGGGTGCTTGTACGCGGTTCGCAGACATGCGTTCCGTCCGCAAGACAGATCGAACACCAAAAAAGGTTCAAAAAGTCACAAAAACTATGTGGAAATTTAGGATTAGTATGTGGGATTTGTGGTATGGTCAGTTTTTAATGAGAAATATTGTGGATTACTTGGAAATGTACTTTTAAACTGTTCGGGGATACGAACAGTGTCCGCATTCAGAACACGCGATCAGCGTGGGCGCGGTCACATGATTGCTTTGTGAGCATGTTCTCTAAGGAAGCGGCCGTCCGCAGGACACCCAATGTACGGACATTGTTTTGCGCATGCGTGTTAATGGTCTACGGACAGTGTTCGGGGCCTGAACTAATTAAAAGTG
Source organism: Ambystoma mexicanum (assembly GCF_040938575.1). Lineage (NCBI taxonomy): Eukaryota > Metazoa > Chordata > Amphibia > Caudata > Ambystomatidae > Ambystoma > Ambystoma mexicanum. The sequence continues at coordinate 837,152,847 of NC_090937.1, read as the reverse complement.
CGTCACACGTAAAACGAACAGTTACGGACAGCCTTTTGTTCTTAGCACAGTTTAACTTACTTGCAAACAATACGGACAGACATAGCGTCCACAGCACACCTCCATTTTTGTTTATTTACGAACAATTCTGGACACCAGGAGTGTTCTTAGAACAGTTTCAACTTGCTAGCGAACACTACGAACAGGCATAGTGTTCTTAAGGACACCTCCATTTTCGTTTATTTACAAACATTTTAGGACAGTACGAGTGTTCTTAGAACAGTTTCAACTTGCATGAGAACCTTACGGACAGATATAGTGTCCTCAGGACACTTAGATTTTCATTTATTTACGAACATTTCCAAACAACCGCGCTGTCCGTGGACACCTAAATTGGTTTTAACACAAAGAACTGAAAGCAATTACAACACAATATAAAAAAGTAACTTTATTTGACATATATAAACAATTTATGACTGAGAAGGTGGGGCAGAAACGGAAACAAAAACAGGAGAATTAGGGATTTCAGCATAATTGGGATCAGGTGAAGAAGGGATGGAAATGTCATCAAAACATTTTGGTCCATGGAGAGGGTTTGGTGTTAGATGAGTGGGATATGGTGAGGGAGGACAAGTACAGGTGGGACAATGGTATGTTGTTGGTAGTTTTACGTGATCTTCCACAAAGTTCTTTAAATCGTTAAAATTTGCCATAAGTTGGTCCATTTTTTGGTTAAAGTGTTCCAGAGTGTTATCCACCGCTTCTTTTTCTGTGGTAGTGGCAATTTTTGTATGGTCTGTAAAAAAAGAATGTATATGTTTAAATGTATACAAAATAATATTTATTGATTGGTTTATATAGTAAAGTGTGTACCAGTAGGTGCACTATCTTCTGACATTTCGTCTTGTGGGAAATGCTCCTCTAGCCACTCCAGAGTACTACACATTTCTGTGAGAAAACAAAAAAGTAATATATTTTTTTTTATCTAATACAGAAAGTTTATAAATATATGAGTAAAATGAAGTGCACTTACTATTTCAGGAAAGTATGTGATGAGTAGTCTGTACATCTGGTCTTGCTCTTAGTTGTGGAGTGTCTGTGAGGTAATTATGTTGAAAGCCACTTTATCCTCTTTTGGTATATTCAATTTTAGAACATATTGTATTTAAATTAATGGTTAGTGTGTTACATATATGGGTTACATTTCTTAAGTATTACTCCATATACTTTGTATGTGTGCTCCTTTGTGAATTTTTTAAATGTTCCTATGTTATGATATAACAATTACACACTAAAAACCTATGAAATTCAGTAAAAAACTTTGTTAAAGGGACGTTATGGTTCAAAGTAAAAACGAAAAACCCCTGAAATTCGGCAGTTATGGTAAGATAAGCAACCATAACTCACGCCACCGTGCACTGCTAACACTAACACCCAGGACATCAAAGATGACATCACAAATGTTTTTACTGAATTTCATAGGTTTTAGTAGCGCAACTTAACCATAATGTCCCTTTAACAAAGTTTTTTTACTGATATATATATATATATATATATATATATATATATATATATATATATATATTGTATATATTTACATTTGTGAAATGTGCAAAAGCATTACTTGGCATCTTTAGTAGGGTTGGCTTCCCTAAAGAAGTTGTGTCTGACCGAGGCAAAAACTTTATGTCGAAGTAAATGCAGGCTATGTGGAAAGAATGTGGGGTCACCTACAAGTTCTCTTCCGCATACCACCCCCAGACCAATGGTCTGGTGGAACCGTTCAACAGAACATTAAAGAGTATGATTGGGGCTCTGGAAGAACCCCAAAGAAGAAAATGGGATCTTCTTTTACCATGATTACTGTTTGCTTACCGAGAGGTACCACATGAGGGTGTTGGCTTCAGCCCCTTTGAACTTCTGTTTGGTCACCCTGTGCGGGGACCCTTAGCCATAGTCAAGGAAGGATGGGAGATGCCCACTCCCCCTATTACTACCAACGTAGTAGACTATGTGTTAGGGCTCAGAAAACGGATGGTACCTCTGATGGGTTTGGCTAGTGACAAGCTGAAGGCAGGACAAGTGCTGGTGAAACATTGGAATGACCAGAAAGCTTCTCTCATGAACTTTACACCTGGTCAGCAAGTCCTGATCATGAATCCCATAAGGCCTAGAGCTTTACAGGACAAATTGTCAGGCCCTTACACAGTGGTGGAGCCCCTGGGTGAGGTCAACTATTTAGTGGACCTTGGAAGGCCTGGACAGGCTCCAAAAGTGTTCCATGTAAATAGGCTGAAGGCTTTCGTCCCAAGAGCCGAAATCGCAGCACTGCTACTGGCTTCAGATGTTGAGGAAGAGGAGTCTGAACCTCTCCCCGACCTGTTCCAAAGCGGTCCTTCAGATAGCTCCTTTGAGGGTGTCCGAGTGGCTCCTCACCTGACTTCTGATCAGCAGGCTGAAGTGAAAAGTTTGCTTAGGCAATTTTCCGCCCTGTTTTCACAGTCTCCTGGTTTGACACCTTGGTGCAAACATAACATAGACACAGGAGACAGCGTTCCTCACAAAAGTAGAGGATACAGGATGTCAGACAAAGTACGGTCTTACATTAAGACAGAGATCAACAAAATGTTAGATCTTGGGGTGATTGAACCCTCTAGTAGTCCTTGGTCCAGCCCTGTGGTTTTGGTTCCAAAGGCAGGTACTTCTGAATTGAGGTTCTGCATGGATTACAGGGCTTTGAATGCTGTCACCAAGACAGATGCATACCCCTTGCCCCGAACAGATGAGCTGGTAGATACCTTGGGTGCCTCCAAGTATCTCAGCACGTTTGACCTCACTGTGGGCTATTGGCAAATATCCTTAGCAGAACATGCCAAGGAGAAGACAGCGTTTTCCACTCCAGACGGTCTTTACCAATTCAGGGTAATGCCGTTCGGGTTGAAGAATGCACCTGCTACTTTCCAGAGGCTTCTGACTCATGTGTTGAATGGGTTGGATGAATTCTGTCTTGCATATCTGGATGACAGCGCCACCTGGGAAGACCATGTGAAACACCTTGGGATTGTGCTACAGGCTCTTCAGAAAGCACACTTAACCATAAAGGCTAGTAAATGCCAGATTGGACAAGGCTCAGTGGTTTACCTTGGACATGAAGTAGGTGGAGGGAGGATACAGCCTCTACCCAGTAAAGTACAAGCAGTACAAGACTGGCCTACCCCCACTACACAGACCCAAGTGAGAGCCTTCTTAGGACTCACTGGGTATTACTGCAACTACATGGCAGACTATGGCACCATAGCTGCCCCTCTGACTGCCCTCACTACTCCGAAGAAACCCAAGAAGGTAACTTGGACCGAAGAGTGTGAGAAGGCCTGCAACGCCTTAAAAGACTCCTTGTGCCAGGCCCCTGTCCTCAGGGCCCCTGATTATCAAAGACATTTTATTGTGCAGACATACACCTCTGAAACTCGGATAGGAGCTGTACTATCGCAAGTAGATGAGAAGGGTAGGGAACACCCTATTGGTTTCATTAGTCGCCAGCTTAAGGACAGAGAGCTCAGATGGTCCACAGTAGAGAAAGAATGCTTCTCTGTTATGTGGGCCCTACGGAAGCTGAGGCCCTACCTCTATGGGACCCACTTCACTGTGCAAACTGACTGACCATAAGCCCTTAAAGTGGCTGATGAACATGAAGGGAGAGAATCCAAAGTTGCTTAGGTGGTCCATAAGTCTACAAGACTTTGACTTCACTATTGAGCATAGGCCAGGTGTCCAACATAGCAATGCTGATGGGTTGTCCAGAATATTTAACCGACCTGAACAAGAAACTCATCCAGGGTTGGATTAGTTCCCCCTGTCCTTAGTCTGGGAGGGGCGAGTGTTAGGAAAGATTTCATGATTGTAGGTAATTTTCCTTCCATGTGGCAACCCCCAAACTTTTTGCTGTTGTTTTACACCCTGATCTAGACTTTGCTGGAGAAGCGCAGCCTTCCGCCGCACTCCTCTGGGCTTTTGATCCATTCTTACGGGGAAACTGACATGCCCTTAAGACAGTCAGTACCGGGAGACTTTGTTTCCCTTAGTCCTTTCCTCATTTTGCAGCTTTGGAGCAACATGAAACTAGAGTGCACCGTAACTTACATTACCGCGCTCTAGGATCTCTAGTTATTCCAATGGCCCTAGAAACTCTCGCTGGACTTATCATGAAATGTGCAAGTGTGTCACGGACGGGACTGGTGGCAGCTATCGTTTCTTTGTGTTTTGAACCCCTTTTTGCCATGTTAACCGCTCTTCCCACGTTTGGCCCAAATGGGTGGCCTGGCCTCCAAAATGGCCATGCCACGAGGTTCTTTGTCCTGTCCTCTGACCGTCTTGCCCCTTCAGCTTCCCCCAGGTCGAGCCGACCCATGGCAGTCCTTATTTGGTCATGCACTCTCCTGCGAAACACAACGCTTTCGCGGGATTCTGCATGCCTTCTGTGTGCCTCCAGGATGTGGGCTGAGATATCTGTTCCCAATACACATCCTGGGTGCCAGAGAGTCTAGAGTGTCTTGAATTCCTGGGACCACCGTGGTCCGTGATAGGTCCATGTATGGTGTGAGTGTTTTGTGAGCAGATCTCCCATTGGGTCCTCTCCGTTTTGGCGCGAAGGGAACTCTGGATAAGAGGAGGCTGGAAACACCACTACCATGTCGATCTCCTGAGTTCTCACGAACGAAAGATAAGGAGCCAAGTATCCTGCAACTAAAAAGCTGAGTCGAGGAATCGCGGTTGACCCGCTGAAGGTTTGGCACCCTGCACTGCTGTCGTCCTGTGAGACCCCTCTGCCTCTGATCGAACGAGAAGGCCTGTACTGGCGCTTCGACCCTTTAGAATAGTGGGAACAACTATTCTCGGCATCTTCACCAAAT